>NC_136768.1:20707492-21307492 GCF_947034865.1 Barbatula barbatula | reverse complement strand
CTAGTGTTATTTTTTTGTCACCTAAAATTTGAAACTTACACCTTTGTAACATAGCTTATTACAATAATGTACTCACTCTTGACTGGTTGTTTATTGTTTGTTTATTTATTTGGCAACAAAAAGTTTTAAAGCAAATTGGATAACCATCCAAAAATAAAATTAAATAAAAATTAAAAGGAGACTATAAAGCCAAGAGGCATAAAAAACACAACCATATAACTTAAATCACAATATAAAGCCTAGAAAGAATATTGCACAGCAAGCCAGGCTTTTCAAATAAATAAATAAATAATTGTATAAAACACTGTGGGCATGCTCTAAGGCATGTTTGCATTCACAAATACCAGCTCCCTGACCTTGGCTGGGCTGAGCCTGTTTCTTCTGTCCGAGATAATCTGCCCAGTCTTAGAAAAAACTCTTTCTGATGGCACAGAAGTGGCCACGATGCAAAGTCTAGCCTTCATGACCTCACAAAGGCTTTTGTAAACAGAAGAATATCTCCTCCACCATGCAAGAGGGTCCGATGTGCGGGGTAAGAGTGGCTCTACAAGGTAGGCTCGTGTGATGGAAATTTTCATGACGTGGGTTTCTTCATGCTAATCTCTGTAAAAATTGATTCAAGACTGTCTATCTTGTTGTTCTTAAATTCCACAACAATTTGGCGACGAAGTATGGGATCACAAGGCTGACGGAGAACGGACTAGAGTTGACTGATCATCCTGGACATAGCAAATCCAGCTCTAACCCCATACAGGGACGAGAAAACTCTACTCCGGACCCCAAGCTGACGTGATCCCAAAAGAACTCAGTGCAAGGCACAAAAAGGAAAAGTGGTGAGTCAGATAGATTTCTAAAAAATCTGTAGAGCAGGGACTACTCTGAATTAATAGATTTCTAAACAGTCTGTAGAGCAGGGATTACTCTGAAATAAAATAGAATTCTAAAAAGTCTGTAGAGCAGGGACTACTCTGAAATAGAAAGAACATTTCTAAACAGTCTGTAGAGGGGGACTACTCTGAATTGTGAAAAATGGGACAAGGAAGATCCCATATGAATATGGATAAACCAACATACAGAGAAATGAGGAAAAGGTGGGGAACGGGAAGTTTACAAGGTGTACCCTATTTAAAAGAAAAAGCTAACTTTCCAGAAAACGGTACATTTAGTACAACAAAATTAGAGAAAACAAGAGAACACATGGGGAAAAAGGACATATTTAAAATGTCCAAAAAAGAAAGAGAAAAATATGATGAAGCATGTAAATGTTTCAGTTATGGGAGAGGGAAGCTAATAGACGTGACTATGTTTTTAAAGAAATGGCATTGGAAGAACTGCCACCACCGAAAACTCCATTGTACCCTGTTTTGCTTGAATATAATGATTTAACCCCTCTGTCTTCTTTACCCCCTTCTATGACTTGTTACAAACACCAACCGGAGGATGATTGTGTCCCTCCTCACCGACATCTGAACCCGATCGAGGCAGCTCCAGTGCCCCCACCAGTGTCTCCACCAGCACAAGTGCCGTCTCCACCGCAGCCCGTGGTGTGTCAAAAGCAAGAAAGAGCGCGTCCAGCACCGACAGACAAAGAATTTTTGACATTTTGCAAAGAATTCTCACCCTCAATGAAAGAATTAGAGAGACTGTTGAAAGTCAAACTGAAACCATCTGACCTAAGAAAGTTACAGGGTAAATGGCCTGTGGAGGATTATAGAAGGGAACATGTCAACTGGTCGCATGCAGACAATGCAGAGTACAGGAGAATTCTGGAAGAATTCTTAGAAGGACTCATAACTACGTTTCACAAATCTCTGAACCTGGACAAGATTGCTGCTTGTGTGCAAAAAACGGATGAAAGAGTGGAGGATTTCTTGGCCAGACTGGAGGAAGTATTTAAAGAACATTCTGGACTTCAACCTGATGCAGACGGACCAGACATTGGTCCGTTCGAAGGACATCTCAGATCCGCTTTTCTGCGGAACCTCAGAGAAAAGCTGAGACGAGAAGTGGAAAAATCATGCATCGAGCCAGATCGCGCGAGAATGAGTGAGATTGTCCGTCATGCTGTACACGACGAAAGACAAACAGACAAGAAACAGTTTCAGAAGAAAAACACCCAAGATAAAGAACTCCACATGGCTCTAATGAATATCGGAGGAGAACACGGAAGAATAGGAAGATGGCGGGGGAGAGGAGGTTTTAAACCCTCTAGTAATTATGATCCAGAGAAGTGTTTCAATTGTGGAAAGAAGGGGCACTGGCACAAAGATTGTCCTGAGCCTCGGAGATCGCGGAGGTCAAAGAAAAGGTAGATGGAAGTGAGGAGGTGAGGCATCATTCCGAGGGTGGTGAGTATGATTTCCCTTAGCATATGCAATGAAGAAATGCTTTTTCCTACTGTATGCAATGAAGATCTGCTTAGCTCACATTCCATGATGAATGAAACTGCTTTCTGAACTTTGCTAAAATGCACAATGCTTGTGTGCAACAAACCGCTTGAATTTTTGATAGATTCAGGGGCAACAAATAGCCTACTGGGATTCACAAGAAGTGTTTAAATTTGCCAGAGTCTAAACTAGCTGTGTTTTCCCTAAATGCTAGTGGCTCTAATGTAAAATAATTGATGTCAAAAGGGTGCAATGTGAGTTGGGGAGTGACAAATTTCAACACAGGTTTCTCATTTCTGACTGCTGCCCGATTCATTTGCTGGGCAGAGTCATAATGTGTATGATGACAGATTGAGCATGATACCAACACGACCCGAGTGCAGCGCTCGTACAGCTGTACGATGTAGTTTTGAATTAGCTAAGTATGATGTAGAAAGTTTTGCCTCACAGAGCCTCATGACGTTGATTACAATGGTGTGGGGAGCTGTGGGTGTTTTGCTAACAAATATGCGCACGCCATAGAATGGGTTAAAAGGGATGACGTGCAATATTCAAATTTGTTGCATGCCCATCGTGAGAATCATGCCTGTCTGTCAGCAACAAGGGGACTTGAAGTGTTTTCACACACAAAAAGATTAATGAAGAAATTTTGGGAAAGGTGCCCTTTCAACTGTTGATAACAGGAAAATATTATGTTTGGTTGATTAGGAACTGTGAACCTGTTGTGATAACGCCCAAGGGTAATTTTCGTCCATGCAAACAGCAATGCTTCCTCAAAACAGAAGCCTCAAACCAGAAGCCCTCAATGGCATAAGGCCAATATTTAATGAGTTTAAAAAGATTAAAAAATAAAGGCATAGTTGTGCCATGCCCAAATTTACCAGTGCGCAGGCCTTTGTTTCCAGTTTAAAAGATAAGAGAAAAGAACACAAAGTAAATGTCTCCAAAGTCCAGCTGGCAAAACGATTTGTTCATTTTTGGGTCACGAAATTACTGACCGCGGCAGACAGCTGTCCACAAAGCGTGTCTGCAATTACAGACATCGCAAGTCCAAAAGCAAAGAAGCAATTGATATTATTTTTAGGGACCATTTCTCTGCTCAGCTTCCAGGAAGTCGTAGGAAAGACATGCCTCCCACTGCAAAAAGGTGTCCAAGGAGTGGCAACTCCAACCGTAGGCCATCAAAATGGCATCCACAATGGCTCTTCGCAATGGTCGTGCTGACAAAGGGAGTCGGGGACGCATCGAACCCCGATAAATTAGAGATTATAGAATTTTGTTTCTGTGCAACACTAAATTTCAAGTTTGATAAAATGGTATGGGGAGGGACAGTGTTACCCTAATTCTGCTAGGTACTGGGGAACAAATATGTATTTGTGTAGAGATACGTGTACGAGAATGGCAATATATCAATGCAAAGGCAATAAGGCATGTACATTGGCACTGATAGAAAAGAAAGAGGTAGGAGTGAATGACAGTTGTTGGTGGTGTATGCAACTCGAGCAGGCATGGAAGGTCAGTCCTCTTAGAGGACCAGAAAAGGCTGAAGGGTCACCCTGCAAAGTCACAACCCTGTTGACAGTTGCAAACAGCACCAACAAGGCCGAAGAAAAAACAAAGGGCAGAGAACCAGGTGGTAAGTAAAGTACAAAATTGAACAGTTTGGAAGTAGGAAAGTAGGATTGCAGAGTAGGTTAGTTTTAGAGATGCTCACCGTAGAGAAAAGCGGGGTGTGTGCAAAATGCTTGGGGTCAGTTGTTGTTTCTACATCCCGGATTATGCTGATAATGTAATAGACATCATAACGCACAGGAAGAATGCTATCAGGGAGCCAGATGATATGACTAACAGTCTGTTGAAATGGTGGAATAGCCAAGGTTGAGGGGCGTGGCTGATGCAGGTGGCATTACCCATTCTAGTGGGATTATTATTTCTTATAATTATGTTACCATGTTTAATTTACTGTTTTCAAAAGTGTTTAAATAAAATACTATTAGGGAGCATGGCTGCAATTGAACAAAGGTTCATGATGCAGACCATCGATCTCACGGAAGGGGAATTTAGGGAGTACGATGACAATGGCCTATGAAATCTGTTGGAGAAAGGGCAGTGCTCATCTTACAGGTTGAGGCATCATGAGTTTGGTTATCATATATGATAAAAGATGGGAATGTGATGGAAATTTTCATGACGTGGGTTTCTTCATGCTAATCTCTGTAAAAATGGATTCAAGACTGTCTATCTTGTTGTTCTTAAATTCCTGAGAAATGTTTTGCTACGTGGCAGACCACTCAGCTCCTTTGCCCTTGAGCAAAGACCAAGAGGTTCTGGTAAAGATAAGGGATGGCGACACATTTGTGTTACCAAAGATACGTTCTTGCTCAAGGGAGGGGAGAAGAAGGGGTGTCATGTTTGGATCATATAAAAGCCCCTGTAAATGAGCAGGGAGGGGCCTTCACTCTGCATATGTCTTTTGATGCAGACTGAATGTCAATAAAACTACTTTGCAAAGTACCTGATGTCTCTGTGTGTTGCGTTTGTCAAAATTGACTCACCTTGATTAAGGAATAAGAAAATTCCACAACACTCGCATCTCCACAATAGCATCTGATGTTTTTGAAGTGGCAGCAGAAGGCCTCAAGCTTGCTACCCTCTCATCAAAGTCTTCCCAAAACATGGCCCCTGGGCCTGCATCGGAAGTTGCACCATAATCTGGAGAACTCTCCTCTTCACTCTGCATTGGGTTAATAACTGCAGCTGCTGCTCTAACCCTTTCCACTGTGTCTTTGGCTGCCAGGTGGTTTACAAAGGCTTGCTTTTTGAACCTCGGATCCAAGTAAGTTGCATCAGCGAGCTTCTCAATGAGCTCCACTTTGCCAAACCTTCTGGTCATTTCTGACATAAGGACGTCAACTACTTTTTTTACTGGTGCAAAGCTGGAGGGATTCCTTTGATTCCGGGCAACAATCTTCTGAAGACCTCTGGTCATCAATATGATTTTGGAGGCAGTCACAAACCAACAAAAATAGAAAAATTGTTTACATTTTGTACATATAACAAAGCCAGGTTTTGATATGAATGTTAATAAAAAAAATTTTTTTTTTAAATAATACTTACTTTTCTGCACCCACTTCGGTAGTGACTTCCTCAAATTGATGAATAATATCCACGATTTCTTTGCAAATTTCCCATTCATCTGGCGACAATGTTGGCAGAGATGCATTGGTGAGAGCCATTGTAGAGATGATTGGCTCTTTGACGTCAGTAAATCTTTTCAACATATAAAATGTTGAATTCCACCTTGTGGCCACGTCCTGTTTTAAGCGCAGCTGCTCTTGACCCATTTGTTTTTGAGTGGCCTTCAGCTTTTCTGAAGCAACTGTGCTTCTATGGAAAAATTAAACAATTGTCTTCACCTTTTGCAATGTTGCTTGGACCTCTTTCAGTGCAGCTCTCACAATGAGGTTCAGCAAATGTGCAAAACAGGGTATGTGATCCCAGTTGAGGTGGTCTTTCAGTGGTGAAACAATGTTGCTGGCATTGTCTGTGACACAGGTTACATTTTTGTCAACCACACCCCATTCATTTGTAACCCTGGTAAGCTCACTTGCCAGGTTAGCAGCAGTGTGTCTGTCGGTGAAGACAAAGCAGTCCAGGAGATATGAGGTCATCTTAAAGTCAACTTGTGGCAGTCACAGAGGTCCAGCAGTCTGTTGTAAGACACACAGCAGATGCACTTTTTATTTTGTCCATGATGTCTGCTCTTAGCTTCTCATACAGCCTAGGCATTACAGTTTTTGTAAGTGTTTTTCTGCTAGGTAGGCTGTATGATTGGTCCAGAAGTAGTGAGAATTCCTTAAAGCCCCTATCCTCCACTATAGAAAAGGGCTGAAAGTCACAAGCAATCATTTTGACAAGAGCCTCATCAAGTTTGCTCTGTCTAAACGGATCCATTGGTCGTCTTACAAAACTACTCATAGAGATTTGCTGATGTGGCCTCCTTGACCTAACTGCTCCTTGGATAGTGGTGGGTGCTGCTGGTATACTGAATTCTGCAGATGAGGCACCAGCCAAAGAAGTTGAACATCCAGCTAAAGAGGTGCTTGTGGTTGAAACAGCTCCAGGTGCTGCAGGGCCACCATCTTCAATCTCTGTTCTAACTTGTGCTAACAGCACAGTTGGATGTGAGGTTTTCAGGTGTCTTCTCAAATTTGAAGTGCTTCCTCCTTTGGTGGAAAGATTCTTCTTGCAGATGTTGGATTTTGCTTCAGTGGCCGAAGTTGCCACAAAATGAGTCCAAACATCACTCCTTTTTCTAGAGCTCAACATTGTCTTGATCTCTTTGAGTCTCTTCTTTGCTCTCCACCTTGTGCAAAACAACGGGGGATGTAATGGGTGTGAAAAGGTCACTGTCCCCTTGGTGACTGCCTTGAGTGACAGCTCCAATATAACTCAACCATTGGCTAAGACCCAAACACAGTGTGTGTGTTTGTGTATGTGTGTGTGTGTTTATACAGTGTAACATTGTTCACACAGTTTATACACTGTTTATATGTACGCCTATATATTAATATATTACTGTATAATAATAATAACACATATACATTGTTATATATATATATATATATATATATATATTAATATATAAAACAATTTGTTTTTACTATAATATAATAATAATAATGATAATAATAACAACAACAATAATAATAAAACATCACAGATGCACAAGAAACATTTTGAAAAGAGACGGACAGGGACAATAATAAGATGGAACTTTTATTTTTCAGATAATGTTTATTGCACATATTTTTTATTTTAATTCCTAAATATGAAACAATATATATTCAGAGTCAGAAGTAATCAATAATATTAATCTAATGTTGTATTTAATGCGAGATACCAGCGGTCACGTGACAAAAGACAGAAGGACTCAAACCCGAACCCGAGACTCGACAGATGAACTAATCTTTTCTCTTTCCGGTATTGACAGCATAGCCTCTATGGGACTGACAGGAAGAAGAGAAGACTCGGACCCGTCCGAACCCGAGACTCGACAGATGAACTAATCTTTTCTCTTTCCGGTATTGACAGCATAGCCTCTATGGGACTGACAGGAAGAAGAAAAGACTCGGACCCGAGACTCGAACCCGAGACTCGACAAATGAACTAATCATTTCTCTTTCCGGTACAAATTCAGAACGCATATGTTGCACAATTGCGCATGCGCGGTCAACACAAAATGAACGACAACCCGGTAGTCCCGAGTCATATTAAAGATTCGTTCAAAATGAACGAATCGTTCATGAACGACACACCACTACACACCGACACACTGTGTCTTCCTGTATGTTGAAGAATATAGATGAAGACAACATTTCCAAAATAATAGTATACTTATATATATTATATAAATATTAAAGCAAAGGATTGATACCTCCCTTCTAAAAGAACCTAAAATTATTCTAACTCTTGCACTAACAATAGCCGCGAATCAATCGATAAATGAAAACTATTTCCTTTGGCGTTAAAAAAAGCAGTAGTTAAGCTGATTTTCAAGTCAGGAGACAAGCTCTGTGTGTCAAACTATCGACCTATTGGCATTCTACTAGTCATCTCCAAGATCTTTGAGAAGGTGGTGACAGAGCAGCTAGTAGAGCATCTTGACCACACTGATGCATTTCATCCTTGCCAGTTTGGGTTCAGGAAAAGATACTCCACAGAGTCTGCGTGCTGCTACCTACTAGAAGACATCAAATCTAATCTTGATGGTGGAGGTGTTGTAGGGTCAGCAAACTATCAGATTGTTCTCTTGAAACAAACAAAATAGCATGGATTCAGTCTTACCTTAATGACAGACAACAATGTGTTGCGGTTGACCATACAAAATCACCCTTAAGACCTTGCAGCATGGGAGTGCCACAAGGTTCCATTCTGGGCCCCCTGATGTTAACATTATACATAAATGACCTGCCAACTGTGTGTAAGATTAAAATTATTATGTATGCTGATAATACGGTGCTATATGCACATGGTAATACTGCGGAAGAAGTTTCTCAAAAACTGACCAAGGAGATGAAGAAAGTTTCTTTGTGGCTGAAAAACTCATGCCTCACCTTAAATCTAGATAAGACTGTTTCGATGTTTTTTACAAATCGTTATAAAATACAAAATTGTCTTGATCCTAAGATCTTGATTGATGGACAAATCATTTCAAATTCAGAACAGGTAAAATATTTAGGTGTCATATTGGAACCAAATTTAGGTTTTAAAAGGTACATAAAAAAAGTTATCAAATACAATCAAATTTAACATGGCACAGTTCAGATACATTCGAAATTCCTTTACAATCGAGGCCTCAGGGGCCTATCTAAATGCAATGATTGTTTCACATTTACACTATTGTATGGCAAGTTGGTCACAGGCTACAAAAACTGTCCTTAGGCCACTTGAGTCATTATATAAAAGCTCTTTAAATATTCATGATAAGAAAGGCAGGGACGATTCCATCACTGTCATATTCTTGTAAAATACAAATTTCTTAGCTTTGAAAATCTGATAATTCACACACATCTGTGTTTGATGTATAAGATCATCCATGGCACAGCTGCTCCTCCACTAAAATAATTCATATCTTTGGGCTCCTAAACAACAGCTCAAGCTAGATCTACAGTGCGAGGTGAATGCAGGATCCTTAAACGCAGGACAGCATTTGGAAACTATACTTTTTCTTGTGTGGCCGTTCGTCAGTGGAATATGTTGCTTGATAAGAAGCATAAACTCTTACACGTTCGCATGCCAGGCAAAGAAATGGCTTTTGTCAAATCAAATTTGTTCCCACATGTGACCAGATCTCCATATGTATCTTTGTGTGTGTATGTGTGGGTGTAAGTCTGTATTCTGAGGTCTATGAAAGTAGACCTGAGTACATCAAAGGTGTGAATGTGACCTTTTTTACCATGTTATTTATTTGGTCAATGTAAATTTCACTATTCATGCATGTATGATGTATTATGTATGCTAATTTAATATCAGCCAGCCCAGGGACTACAGGTGAAAATTAGCTCTTGAGCTAAAACCAGGTACTATGCATCTCTCCCCTTGAGGTTAATGTTTATTGTACACTGTCCCTGTTTCTCTAAATAAATAAATAAATAAATAAAGTCAGGCCACATACTTTCAGAGGTTTGTTTGTGATGGGACACTTATCAGTATGACTCAAAATACTCTAGATGTAATTCCTTGGTAGTCATTGGTCAACAGGTTGCAAAAATTGAATACATAATTGTTGTTCAAAAAACATCAATTTCCATGCAGCCTGTTTTACTGGTAAGGTTTACAAATCAAGTCCAAGAATTTTACAAAAAGCGAACAGAGTATGTTTGCATGAATTCTCACATACTTTATGTTACATTCTCTTCAGGCTACAAGGCTGTGCTTCCATCTGAAAAAAAACAAGCAAATGTATAGAAGTTGAAAAAAGACCAGATGGGCATGTAATTTTGCCCTTACCAAATACATATGAACGAGATTAACAAATGAACAGTATCAGAATAATTGTGACACAGTATGACTGTCTAACTTAAATGTGTGAAAAGTAGAACATTCATGCTTTGGGAAAGAATGTTGTCTATAGTTGTGTAACAGTTTTATAGTTACATTTTGGCCTATTAGCTTTCTGTGCATGTATTATTTAATCCTGTCACTAGGGGCACTCTAGCCAGTGAGATACCTATTAAATAGAAGGATAAATAGGATTAGGGATTATCCATAAAAGGATAAAAAAAGAAGTAGGGAGTAGGAAGTATGTGTTAACCACATGGAGAAGCATTCTCACCAATGTTGTCTTGCTTTTTTCCCTCATTTGAAGAACCTGAGGTTCAAATAGGGTTCAGCGTGCAGGCCTGAGCTGGAAGCGCAACTATTGATAGGACCTTGACCAAAAAGAGATTAACGGTCTTCGTTTTGTCCACAACATCTTTTTGCCATTTATGGTTCATTCATATGGAAAATTTTCTTTGGTCTTTTTCTGCTCTTGCATGCCTTATAGGTTCCTGCAAAGCAAACAGTTGTATGCTCACATTGGTTTATATTAAACATGTACAGTATATATAAACATACAGTGTACAGTATATATAAACATACAGTGAAATAATAAAAAACTTATTCTGAAGTCTCAAGAGAATTTGCAAGATTTCTTGTTGTTTACAGCATAGTCTGTGGTTCACAGTCAGGACTGTTTGAAAATCTGATCATGTGTGGTGTGCTGTTACCATCACGGCCCACCGCACGCTATAGGAGCAAAACTATTAATTCTACCAGAAAGTATCGGGAGGCAAAATGTTGAGTATTGAACATTTATTTAACAGCTGGTAAACAGAATATATGGTTATGGTAAATGTGGATTCTTTGGAGTAGGCATTGTCCGTGGCTCGCATCCATTGATGAGTCCCCGATAGGCCATGATACTGAGACGAAGTAAAAAGTGGAGAGGGGTTTTGGGACAGACTTTCAGATAGAGCATCATAGAAGTGAACGGACAGAAGCTGGTGCTGATTTTCGGAAAATTGAAAGTAGCGCCGGCTCGCTTCGTGTCGGAAAAGGCCTTGGATTGGGTTGAAATGTTTCATTGATTGACACGATTATTGTTGTTATTATTATTATTATTATTATTTGTGGTATATGTTTAAATCAATAAATTCTATTGATTGAACGTTCTGGTTGATCTCTCTCTCATGTTGCGATTTGAAATGAGCTGGTCACATGAAGCCATAGAAAGCTGAGAGAAACATGGCCTCCAGCAGTGCATTTGCGTAAGTAGTAAAAAGCCTGCCGCGAAGGGAATCGATAAGTCTGTGCAATATAGATAAGGTGATTGGCTTGCGTCTATCTGGATAACTGCATGACGAATGGGTCAAGCCTTTGAGCAACAAACACACTGAGGGATTGGTGAAGAGGCTCAGATAATCGTTATTATAATATCTTGCGTAAAATTTAATTATCGCCAGTAGTCTACGGATGGAGGATATTGTCTGGTTACGATTCTCATAATTATGGATGAGGAAGGAGCAGACTGACGAGATCGAGATGGGGAATGGCGGAATTTGGAAGGAGAAGCAGAACATGTTAAACTGGGACCAGGTGGAAGTGTATGATTTAAGTGTCGATGGGACCACGCCTTTAGACATTTTTATTTAGACTTTATCTCCTCTAGATCGGGGCAGGACAATGGGTCCTGGTCTGCCGAAGGGCAGAGTCTTTTGAAAGCCTGCAGACGAAGACGAGATAGTGTGTCAGTGATGGCGTTATTGTGGCCCGGAATGTGTCTGGCTGTGATAATGAAATTATGGAGATCTCCCTTTGTTAAAAATGGCAACTGTTGCCTCGTTGTTGCAGAACAGGGTGATGCGTTCACGAGACTACACCGAGGCCCAGATGACGCTTGCAACCGCTATGGGATAGATCTCGTGAAGAGCGGACAAAGCGAACCCGGAAGCGAGTTTGGGGATGTTATAAAAGAAATCGATAAGTAAAAAATCGTCGAGCAGGTCAGTTTATTAACATTAAGCAGGATCCAACACAGGGCTTCAGAGAGACAATTAAAGATGTGAGGGCGGCTTCTGCAACCGAATGTGAGTCTCGCAGCGAAATAAAATGTAGACTTCCATTTAACACCAAACAGGTGGCGGTCCGCGGGGTGTAGAGGTATAATTTTGAAGGCGTCTTTGATGTCGGCTTTGGCTAGCGAAGCCCCGGGTCCGGCTAGCTTTAGAAGCCTGATAGCGTTATCAACTGATGCATAATGCAGTGAAAAGGGTTCTAAAGTAATGCATTTGTTAACGCTTGCAGTCATGCTGGAGTGGGGAGAAGACATGTCAAAGATGAGGTGTTTTTTACCTGAATATTTCCCAGTAGCGATGCCGATCGAGTTGCGAAACAAAGGATAAGGAGGGTAGTCGAACGGGCCGGTTACATAACCTTTATTGACTTCGCTCTCTAACATAGATGAGACGATTCCAGGTTCAGACATGGCTGGTTGTAGATTTTTTGCCACAAAGGAAGCAGTTGTGACGTGAAACCAACCCGGAACCTTTGAGATAGTCCGGTTAACAAATAATCTACAAAACATCTATTGGGGTGCGTCGAAAGGTAATTTGAGAGGATTGGGACATTTATAGGAGTAGATACGAGGTTGATCAGAACTTTCTCTTCCGATCGGCGGTTTCCTCTCGGATAGCCAGCCTGGATCTCCTGGGGCAGACTGATTTTAGGTGTGAGTCTTTGCAAAAGCTACATCCGTGAGCGAATTTGCATTGGGGAAAAGAACAGACAGATTCATTAAAATTATTGCAAAGAGAAGTGCTGTTAAAAGGTATGATACCCCCGACCCCTAGCGTCTGAACGCCTCATTACATTTCCAGCGCCGAGGACTCAGTGCCTTGCAATAACATAAAATATAAATATATAAGGATATATAAGGACTATTTCACTTATTCATGCTTGGTGGTCCGGGAGGTTGATCCTCCATGCTGCCACATTCCCTTTTTCCCGCTTCGGCCCTCGCCAAATTAGATAAACATATGTCATGTATCTCTTAAATAATAAAACAGAATATAACTTTTACAAATAGTATAGCTATAGCATAGTTTAGAAATAAAAAATAGCTTAATTGTATTTATTGCAAACATATTCCGATTTATGAATGTTTACCTGCAGTTATTTCATTATTTATTAATTTCTTTATACTGTATATAATAATTTATATATTTGCTCTAAATAAAAGCGTCTGCAAAAATCACTAAATGTTAATGTAAATGCTTTCCAAAGAACAAGTATGCGCCTAAAATCAGTTTATTAAGCAGATACTGACGGAACATCTACGAATGACAAGTGGCAATTTGCTGCTTCATATATGACTTATTTAAGACTGGAAAAGAATCTAATTAGATGTGCAGAGAGACGCAGGAAACTTGAATCATGTGAGGAGAAACCACAGAAGATCTGCATTATTGAAGACAATGTCCAGAGCAAGATCAAGACGGCAGCTCAGACGTTTCTCACCCAACACACTGAACATCGGGTGAGTGATTTTCTCTTTTCACCTCTTCAACAAGGCAGTAATTATTTATTATCATAAACAAAATTACTAGTGACTTATACCTTTAAGGACTTATAACTCTTTGATCACTCTTTTCTAATGAAGATATTTACACCCAAAGACAGTAGGCCTAAAGATAAAAACTTTACTGTAAATATTGCAATGCCACAATTATATTTATTTAAATAAATTTGTTTAATAAGCTTTTTAAAAATAAACTTGAAATCATACTTACTCCTATTAAATACCTATATCTTACAGAAGTGTAAACAGGTTCACCACTTACCCTTTAATTTGGACCACTAGAAAATAAATTTAATACTTTATTGTATTTTCAGAATACAATGTTTTAAAGTATGCAATGTATTAAATTTAGAAATTGAATATTTTGTGCTATAGGACTTGAGTTGAAATGAGCTTTTGTGCCCCTGTTTCTAATATGCTTGTACTAAACATGGTTAATGTGCCTTTTCCGTTTGTAATAAATGGAAACATTATTGTTTCGGTTTTCAGTAACAAGAAACCCATTAAGTTAAGAAAACCAACTAATTCTAATTGTAACAGTTTTGTCACTAAGGGTTTCTTAACTTAAGGGGTTTCTTGCAACCGGGCCCTTGTCCTTATCTTTACCTTGTATTTTAGACATGAAAACTCAACATTTTGTTCGATTATGTAGAAGTTTATGTTTAATGTTAACTCAAAATATATATGGACTGTTCTCTCTTCCATATATATTTACCAGTATGAGTGAGATTCATTGATGATCAATGTGCAGTCAGCACATGCGATGGACGGGAGGACGTGGTAAATAAGCTGCAGTCAGGTGAAATTACCCCTGGTGTCAGATGTCCTCACAAGAGCTTGACTTACATTTCACTGTGTTTACAGACAACACACAGAGAGATGGAGAGAGAGAGTGACTATTCATAACAGGGAACCGAGCTCATTCCAATTTAACTTCTGTTCAGTTTCATACATAAAAGCTCAAGCAAGTAACATTGATTCAATTATATTGAAAATATTGTAATTACTTTTTACAGGGTATACATTTTCTGAAAAGTCTTTCTTTTACAATAGTGTTAATGGATAGACAGCTATTGTAAACACAGAACAAACCGCAACAATTTGACCAAGTATCGTGTATAATCAGAAAACAAACTTCAAGATCACCAGTAATCACGTTTACTCTTTTATTCCATCTTACATCTCCTCTATCTTCCTCTGCCTTCTTTCTTAACAGGCACGTTAGCGACACCTACTGTTTAGGCGTGTATTTCAATATACCACATATTCCCTTTTTGTGGAAGAAATATTAATATTATACTTTAACTAAACAGCACAGAACACAAGAAACAACAGTTATATAATGTCAACAACATAAATATCAAGAAACACTGAATTTTCCAACTTGCCATTATTTTTCTCCTTTAAATGTAAGCGTTGCGCAAGCTCTATCAGGAAGACTCCTCACGTCACAAACAATAACCGGTTAGCCTATCATCCCTCAGCACGTAGTATAAAAGGATCGTACTTACCTTTTCTTTCGTTCACAGAAACTAAGAGACGAGTGAAAACCTCTTTCTTGCGTAAGTTAGTATCCGAAAATGTCGTAAAAACCCTTAGTCGGTTGCGACTTTACAGATTCGGACGACAATCCACCTCCTACTTCTCCCGCAAATGTGCGGCGCAGTTCATGCTTCCAGAACCGGGATTCCTTGTGGTCTCAATGGCCCACGGAGAAAATATTGACCATTTTGGAGCAGCAAGGCATTCCAGCAGATAAAGACCTGGAGAGGGAGTGTCATGATTCCGCTATCATGTCATGTTTATTCTTGGTCTTGCAGCGGAGTCATGGCATAGCCTTAGGTTTTGTGTGAGAAAGACATGGCTTTGTTTTGATTCTGACTTGCCATGTTCTTTCTCGTGTCTCGTCAGTGTTTCCCGCCCTTTTGTCTCGTTAACCTTCCCTGAGTGTTTCAGTACCCACACCTGCCCATTGTTATCTCTTTTGTTAGTCTCCCTATAAAATGCCCTCTTGTCTATTGTCTTGTGCTCGTTCGTTGTACCTGTATGCTGTACATGTTTCCCTGCCATGGTCCCTGTTAAAGTTCATGTTCTTGTACCCTGTTTGTCTAGTTCTTAGTATTGTTCCTAGTTGTTTCTTTTTTCCCCCTTGTGGGAAGTCTTTGTTTTCAGTTTTGGATTTTAGTTTGGTCAGTGTTTTCCCCATCGTTGGGTGTTTGTTTTGTACCCTGTTTTGTTAT
This sequence comes from Barbatula barbatula, assembly GCF_947034865.1. Lineage (NCBI taxonomy): Eukaryota > Metazoa > Chordata > Actinopteri > Cypriniformes > Nemacheilidae > Barbatula > Barbatula barbatula. The sequence goes on along the minus strand of NC_136768.1, from coordinate 21,291,743 downwards.
TAAAATCTATTGTTTAACCCCTTCACCCCTGTGGCTGTCTGCGTTTGGGTTCTCCCCTGAGATCTCTCCCCGAGATCCGTGACAGAACGAACGAGCCACTACAGAACCCAGCAGCAGCATGGACACTGACCAGTCCAGCTTGGCCCGTCGCCTCTGCAGGCTTCGCCAAGGAGGTGAGACTGTGGATGAGTATGTGGAGAGGTTCCTGGACATCGCGGAACAAGGTGTCTTCGGAGAGAGGGAGCTGGCGGTGCTGTTCAACACCGGTCTCAGAGAGCCACTCTCTCGCTCGGAGATGAGGGCGATGAGGCCATTGGATTTCGACACTGTGTGGGTAACTGCCGCAGCGCGTTCGAAGTCCGCGACCTCATCGAACCTATTTTACTCATCTCCGCTGGTTGCGATACCCGAGAGTGGTCCTCTGCAGATCGGGGTTGTGGGCATCGCCACACACCACTCTCCAGCCTCTGCAGCCTCTCCACAACCGCCCAGTCTCACTGGCAAGCGGGGGAGACGGGAATCCTGGGGGTCCTCGTCCGAGGCTTCCAATCCCGAGCCGCCCGCCCCATTCACGTCGTTCCTTCAGCCGTCCACCATGCGGGTGGCTCGGCTCAAGAAGAAGAGGCAACTGAGGGCGGCTCGGAGTCCGGTGGTCCCAAGTCCGGTGGTCCCGCAGTCGCCCAGTCAAGTGGCCGGTCCTCAGCCGGCCTTCCAGCCAGCGTCAAATCCTGTTCCTCAGCCGGCCTTCCAGCCGGCGTCAAGTCCTGTTCCGCAGCCGGCCCCTCCCAGAGCCTTTGGGACTCCGCGCTCTCGAGCGCCTCCCCCCAGGGTACACCCTGCTAAGTCCCCCAGGACTCCGCGCTTCCGAGCGCCAGGGACAAAAACTGTTCCCCCTTATCCCAACCCCTTTGGACTTCCCTCCCATGGACTCATGTGTTCCCCCCATGAACTTTGTTTTGCCCTCTCCCCCCCTCCCTTGTTTGTTATTTTTATTATGTCACCCCAACCCTGTTGTAATGTATTTTTGTCTGCCCCTAATCTTGTTTAGTATGTTTTGCCTTGTCTTGTCGTTGTCCCAGTCTGCCTTGTCTTGTCAGTCTACCCCTTGATGAACACCTGGAGGTGTTCATTTAAGGGGGGGCTTATGTCATGATTATTCTTGGTCTTGCAGCAGAGTCATGGCATAGCCTTAGGTTTTGTGTGAGAAAGACATGGCTTTGTTTTGATTCTGACTTGCCATGTGCTTTCTTGTGTCTCGTCAGTATTTCCCGCCCTTTTGTCTCGTTAACCTTCCCTGAGTGTTTCAGTACCCACACCTGCCCATTGTTATCTCCTTTGTTAGTCTCCCTATAAAATGCCCTCTTGTCTTGTGCTCGTTCGTTGTACCTGTATGCTGTACATGTTTCCCTGCCATGGTCCCTGTTAAAGTTCATGTTCTTGTACCCTGTTTGTCTAGTTCTTAGTATTAGTCCTAGTTGTTTCTTTTTGCCCCCTTGTGGGAAGTCTTTGTTTTCTGTTTTGGATTTTAGTTTGGTCAGTGTTTTCCCCATCGTTGGGTGTTTGTTTTGGCCTCTAACGCTCTGGGTAACTACTGGCCTCTAACGCTCTGGGTAATCCCGCCGTTATAGCCACGGACGTCCTGGTAATCCCCATGACGCCATCAGTTCCAGCCAAGCCAAATCCTCTCCAAAACCAACTAAACGGTCCAAACCTTCCACGTTGACTGCATCGCATACTCAGGACACAGCCGAAATCCACAATCAGCTCCTGCTAATAGTCCAAGGACTCTCCGAGTCAGTGGATAACCTTGAGAATAGGCTAGGGGTCTTCGAGAGAGCTATCGGGAACCCCACCTTAAGTTCCGCCGCGGCCACAACACCCGCCTTTTCCCTGGATTTTTGTGTCGTTTGCAGCTCTCACGGACACTCTGCCTCGCTCTGCCCTAAAACTCTCACGAGTCAAGGTCCTGCTGCGGTCCAGGGTGCTGATTCAGTCTCCAATCAATAGAGGGCGTTCAAACCATAACCTTGACAATTCTAGGATGTTACAATTTCAATAAATCTGTGTGTACTGATTCTAAATTTTCACATATTTGCAGTTTTTGCAAAGAGCCCCAACCGAAATATGTCTGCCCACGGAGATTCAGTGTTATGTTTTGGTGTACTATGTTCTCCTTTTTTCTATGGTTTTATTACTTTTATATTGTAAGGTTTTGGTTTCCTTTCTTATTTCCAGCATTCCTCCCGCCTGGTCACTGGTTTACCCAATTATCATTTTGTTAATTGCACACACCTGTTCCCCATTAGCGATCTCTATTAATTATCATTTCGTTCATTGCACACACCTGTTCCCCATTAGCGATCTCTATTTATACCATGGTGTTTCTCTCACTGGTTGTGGTGTTGTCGTCTTTACTTTACGTATTTACTTATTTACTTCCCTGCTTTACCAGACGGACCTGGCGATTGCTTGCCTTCTCTGGATTATTGTTTTTTGTTTGTTTGCTGTTTTCAAGGCGGGAGTGCCCCGTGTCACTGTGTACTGGATTTCTAACCAGTTGGATCAATAAACCCTTTTTTGTGATTTCACCTCCTGCATCTGAGTCCTTATTCGCACACTTAACATTCAGACCCGCTGGTTAATGAAAGTCCCGGTTCAGGAAAAAATTCTAAAAAAAACACCCTTCTACTCCAATTAATATTCAAATGCTATCTGGGTACTTGTCATCCCATCCCGATCCATATTTCGTAGATTATTTGATTACTGGGCTGGTCCAAGGGTTTAGGGTAGGTGTCCTATTCCCCCTTTCTTTCTCTTACGTTGCAAAAAACCCACAGTCGGCTTTAGCTGAACCAGAAGTGGTTTCTGCCCTATGAGGTTACTTAAAAGTTACTTTATTGAGCCTTTCAGTTCTCCTCCTTTTACTCCTTTTAGAGTTAATTCTCTCTGCGGTGCTACTAGGAAATTTTTGGGGGAAAACGCCACATTCTAATACTACAGCGAATGAATGCATTCCCCTAGAGCCTTTTTCGCTGTATTATGCTTCAGTGGACAACGCTATTCAACTAATTAAACTAGCTTGGCAGGGTGCATGGCAAGCTAAGGCTGACAGATGCTCTGGGAGGATGGAAACAGGCGATCCAGTATTCACAAGTAGTTCAGCGTTGACTGATTTTCCGTCCGCAGTATGCAAGGAAACATTGCATGTAAGGTTTTGTTTCTGTATCAGATGCAGTGGCATCTCAATGCTTAAGACCGTAAACTCTGGTACAGCAAACTCTTGTACATGTCACTCCGACAAACTCTAGCAAAATGTCCTGTTTTGCCGCACTGTCTGCATGTTGTCTGTTTAGCTGGACATTTGGGATTGTTTGCTAAATGTGAAGTAGTACCACAACGGTAGCATGTTCTCGCATGGATCTTTTTGTGTGTTGTATTAGATGTCATCTGATGAGAAGCTGTGGACTTGCATGTAGCAGATGTCTGTCGCCACCGCTTTGCAACATCAAGTGAGCCAGCATGCACCACTTTAACAGACGTTTCAGTTCTCTCTATAGCTTTAGCTTCGACTACTGCAGACTCAATTTGTCCCGCGATCGTAATTGCCTTTTGCAGAGTGAGATCCGTTTCCAGCAGCAGACGTTCCCTAATTCGCGGACTGCACGTCTTCTCGACAATCTGATCCTTTAGCATGTCGTCGTGAGCAAACCAAATTCAAAGTTCACAAGCAGCTCACGCAGAGCAGCCACATATTGCACAATAGGTTCACAGAGTCTCTGAGCACACTGGCGAAATTTGATTCTCTCGGCAACCACGTTCAACTTTCTGTACAAAAAATGCTTGAAAAGCAGTTAGCGCAGTATCATAAGTGTATAGAAACTACGCTGTCCCTCTGTACCCAGGCAATGGATAAGCAACGCACGCTTTCTCTTATCTGGAATTTCTCCCTCCGACAGTGCAGTAACGTAGTTATCAAACATACGATTCCATGAATTAAATGGTATTGTCGGCTCATCCGATGTTTCCAAGAAAGCAGGAGGGGGCGTGAGAGCAATCACAGCCATCCTCGTCGCCAATATGTTGTGTATTATCAGAAAACAAACTTTAAGATCACCAGTAATCACGTTTACTCTTTTATTCCATCTTACATCTCCTCTATCTTCCTCTGCCTTCTTTCTTAACAGGCACGTTAGCGACACCTACTGTTTAGGTGTGTATTTCAATATACCACACCAAGACAAAAAATTTGCTTGATGAGAGTTCAGGAAAAAAGAGTACAACTAAAGCAAACACTGATTACAATCATAATTTTTGGTTGAAATAAAACAAGAATTCAACATTAATTGTGGTTCCAAAAGTGATAGTGATGCAAAATCAACCATTTTCAACATTAATTCAATGGTTGCTTTTCAGGCCCCCAGCAGGTAGTCTAAACATGGCCCCTGAGAATTCGATCACTGGCAAAACGTTGGCCCCTTAGTGCAGCCCTCACCTCATCCCCCAATATTTGTGTTGAAATGTTGATCCCTTTTGCAGCTGCTATTAATGTTGAAAAAATGTTGTATCCACCAGAACTGTGATCAGTGTTGAGGTCTTGACTCATAACTTGCACTGCGTTAACCAATCAGGAGCTTGCTCTAGTAGGGCCGTGAGCGAGTGGCAGAAGCCCCTCCCATGATGCGAATACACGTCTGTAATGATGTTTTAATATACAGTTTCACTTACATCATGTCTATATTTGATAATAAATATTGGCTTTCAGACTCAAATTTCGCTAAGTTACTCACATAGCCTAATTATTTGTTAAATTTATAACGTACCATTGCGATAGAACAGCTGACGCGAGAACCAGCGGAAAATTTCAAAGAGACAACAAAATGGCCAAGCGGTTGGGAAAGAGACAGTTTAATAAATATGCATAAGTAAATGTTTTGGTTTTGAGTAGCACTCAAAACCCTATTTTTGATAGTAATCGGGTCTGTGACCAGCGCTGTAATGGCTGCAGGACTGGATGGCTGCTTGCCTGAGCTGGATTACTTCCCCTGTTGCAAGTCTTGTCTATGGTGTATTGTGTGCTTGTTTTTCTCCTCACCTTCCCCATGTTATGCTGTATTTTTCTTCTTACTCCATTTGGTTACACTGTACTTGTATGTATGTACAAAACAAAGGCTCCAGCGTTTTTCACCTATAAAACAGGATGATTTAATTAAACTTATCGCAACATCTAAACCTACAACTTGCTTATTAGACCCCATACCAACTAAATTATTAAAAGAACTACTACCTGTTGCAATTGTGCCCATTTATAACATTATCAACTCGTCAATTAATCTAGGCCATGTCCCAGGTCCCTTTAAGATGGCCGTCATTAAGCCTCTAATCAAGAAACCAAACTTAGATCCAAATGAACTTGGAAACTATAGACTGATTTCAAATCTCCCATATCTGTCTAAAATACTAGAAAAAGTAGTGTGCACTCAGTTGTGCTCTTTCTTACAAAATAACAACATGCACGAAAAATTTCAGTCAGGCTTTAGATCGCATCATAGCACTGAAACTGCGCTCGTTAAAATTACAAACGACCTGCTTATAGCATCAGATAAAGGCAACATCTCACTCCTGGTCTTGCTTGACCTTAGTGCTGCGTTCGATACCGTAGACCATAACATACTTCTAGATCGCTTACACAATTATACCGGTATTGAGGGACAGGCACTACAGTGGTTTAGATCTTACTTGTCAGACAGACATCAATTTGTCCATTTAAATGGGGAATCGTCCAACCCATCACGCTCTCTAAAATCTCAAAATGCAGGACTTTTGATAATACCTAGAATATCTAAATCCACCAGCGGGGGTCGAGCTTTCTCATACGTAGCACCTAAACTCTGGAATAGCCTTCCTGATATTATTCGAGGATCAGACACACTCGCCCAATTTAAATCTAGATTAAAGACGCATCTTTTCAGCCAAGCATTCACTTAAAGCAAATATGCTAAATAAACCACCAGGAGATGCTGACATTAGATATTATTTACTAGAATAATTTGATTTATTATATAACACACCATGTAGTGTGTTTTACCCTTTCTTGGGTTTTTGGTTTTTCCCCTGTAAAGCTGCTTTGGAACAATGCAAATTGTGAAAGGCGCTATATAAATAAAATTGAATTGAATGTAATGACAATAAACTGAATCCAATAGCAATGCTCTTTAAATTATGTGGCCCTTGCAGAAAAAGGTTTGGGGACCACTGCTTTAAACCAATGGCAGGGAAGCTGCACGGACCTATGGCGATGGAGCCCACCAAAGAGGGATACGTTCCCTATCCATACTTCACTCGTACAGCATATCAGGACGCTATGGGGAACCAATACAATCCCACCGTGCTACAAGAGGAGCCGATTGGGTCAAGCGTTGACCAAGGCATCCTTGTCCTTCAAAAAAAAGGTTGGGCAATGAGAGTTGTCTTCTGAGGCAAAGAGGCTCTGCCTTGCCAAAGATCGCCCATAAGTTCTGAACCATCAGAGGGTGGAGTGTATATTTGTCTGAATGAACGTTGCTCCGAGATAACATATCCGCACCCCGGTTCAGTTTGCCTGGCACATGTGTTGCGCTTAGTGAGCGCAGATTAAACTGGGCCCATTCCAAGAGGTGGAGTACCAGGGTGAAAAGGCACCTCGAGGAGAGGCCCCCTTGGTGATTTATGTAAGACAACAAGTCCCCGTAGAACCGGCAGGAAGTTGTGAAGGGCCAGCCATACTGCCTGCATCTCCAGGCAGTAGATGTGCTGGCCTCTTTCCCATCCGGCCAGTGGCCGAAAGCCGGGATACTATAGCACAGAGCCCCCCAACCTGTGTTGGAGTCATCTGTTGTGACAACCATGCGTCTCCATCTGGTCGAAAACGTGGGGGCCTGCGAGCGAACCAGAGTGTATAGCTTCTCGCTATTATCACCAGAACCCAATCCGATACCCCAGGGACGGCCTGCCAAGCCTTGGCCTGAGTGGCAAGGGGTTTAATGTTTTGCAGGGGCAAACCACCTGGCAGAGGTTTGATTACCGTGGTAAGAGGAAGATGAAGATCGCTGTTTTTCTTTTGTTTGCTAAAACAGCGGGTTGCGGAGCGGGCAATAGAAGGGGCCCAACATTTACAACGTAACATGAACACACAGTTTCGCTGGCACCCAGAACAGAACAGATTGCTTGGGCAATGAAAAGAGTTCACTTGGAGGGAGGTCCAGCCGCGGCAAGACCTGGGACTTTGTCTTCCTCAGGGTCAAATGTGATCTTTGGCCAGGGTCTCTGTCGTTGAGGAGGATGAAACACTTTCCCGTGTCTGTCCGAGTTGTGCGCCGTCTGTGTTGCAGGGGGAGTCATTCTCGCCGGCTTCATCCGGGTAGATGAGGACTTGGAGCCTGGTCATTTTGGCAGGAAGTGCTTCATGGCCTGCGAAGATTTCTGAATAGCCGTGAAGCGTGGCGCGAAGCATTCCACCGCAGGTCCAAAGGGAGAGATCAAAGCGCCGAGGAAGGGAAATTTGTCAGCCTCCTTCATCTCTGTGAGCATCAGCCATAAGTGGTGCTCAAGCACCACAAGACTGGCCATGGATCTACCTATCTTCTGGGCCCTGGTCTTGGTGGCATCGTGATTCGTAGTTCTCTGTAAGATGCCAGGTCGCCCCAGTCTCATCCATTCTCTGGAAAAGTTTAGCCTGGTAGACTTGGAGCACCTCCATGGAGTGGAGTGCTGAAGCCAGTCGGCCGGCAGACTAGAAGAAGCATCCAGTGAAGGCCGAAGTCATCTTACACGGCTTAGACAGGTGGGCTGCTTTTGTGGACATAAGTGAGCTGCCACAGGCTCATCGAGGGTAGGCAGCCTCTCCTAGCCTTTTTCCTCTGTGCTGTGAATCATGGTGAGAGCGAAGGAAGAAGAGGGTCGTAGACGAGCTGAACAGGGGGCGCGCCATGACCTGGAAAGTCCCTCGTGAACTTCCGGAAATGGGGTGAAGTCCACTGTCAAGGTTCTTGAAGGCGCCCCAGGCAGAAACCACTCATCCAGGCGGCCACAAGCGTGTTCTTCGGAGAAGATCATTCTAAGCCCAGCTCCTCCACAGCCTTTGTGAGAAACCGGGAAAGCTCCGGGTCGAAAACTGGCTTGGTCTCACAGGGCTCTGCAGACGGCGAGCGGTCACAAGATGAGCCCGCCAGCTCCTCTGCGTCTTAAGCCGTTAACGACATGCTGACGCCTCCTTGAATTTGCTTACACCAAACAAGACCATATCACTGGCTGAGGCCAAGAGACCGGCGTGTCATCTCTCCATGGAAAAGGGGAAGCATGCAGAAACAGCTTCAGCCGCACTCATCCGAGCGATAAGGTCCTCTACCCTGCTGCTTTCATCTCACAACTTGTTGCGAGGAAGGCGGTGATTCAGGAGGAGCAGCTCTCTGAAAAGAAAGCGTGTGTCCTCTGTATAGCCATAAGCCCTAGACCAGGGGTGTCAAACATACGGCCCCATAAGGCGTCCAATACGGCCCGAGGGAAGATTTGAAAAATAATACAAATATGAAATAAAAGTTTATTATTATTTTAATTAATTTAAAGTTTATTAATACAATCAGGTTTTCGCTGCCATATTATGTTTTGTTTTATTAAATTTTTTATTTTATCATTGATCATTTAATTGGGCTTCTGCCGGAACCCCTAACAAGCATGCGCATTCTAAAGCGCCGCCTACATTTCGAAAACAAAGTCGGCTAAGTTGTGCGGCAAGTACTAGTGATTTTAAAATGTCCAAATAAAGAAAACTGACGGAAGGAGACGTATTTTCTTCTGTGAGTTCAACGGTAGGCCGGTATGTTTAATCTGCTCACAAGCCGTGGCTGTGCAAAACGGCACACACGCAGAGAAATATGATAAATACACTGGACAACTTCGAAAAGTCAATAATTTAACTTTAGCCTCGGAAAAAAGCAGTCAATGTTCACAAAAACAACAGGGACTGATGAAGCTGTAACGCTATTTGATTGCCAACGAAATCGCAGCGGGATCAAAGCCGTTTTCAGAGGGAGAATTCATCAAGAATCGGTAATGAACATTAACAAGTCCAACCTGCGATCTCGACTCACAAACAGACAGCTAAATGACATCATGAGATTGATGTGGTTGAAGAAAAGAGATGTCAGGAATTAAAATCATAATGCAGATGCGATCTAGATCTTTTGTTGTTAAAGGGAATTTCTAGTATATATTTAATGTTCATATCCAAAGTGAAGTTGTACTACTGTACTAATTGTTAAATATGTTAAGGCAGTTTTTCCTATTAGTGAATTATATTGTATAGCTTGTATGGTTCATATTTAATGTGACCGTCTGTACACAAATAGAGTCTGTTGCATTTTTGTCATTACTAGTTTAAAAAGTATCTGACAAAAAATATTTATATTCAAAGGAAAGGGTTTTGATTGCCTTTACCTAAACAAAATAGTTTTTTCAAAGAGGAATAAGAGTGTTATTGAACCGTTCTGAGGATTTATTAAATGCACCTTTTACAGAACAGTATGTCTTTCTAGTTTTTTTGCTAATTCATTTGTAATTTGGTGCAATATGGTTTAAAAAAGGTGATTCGGCCCGCACATTGTCACTTTTCTCTCCATCCGGCCCTTACCCTAAAATGAGTTTGACACCCCTGCCCTAGACGCTTTCTTTTGTTGATCGTCACCATTGTTGAGATTCATATACTGATTCTTCATGTATAATTGATTTTAAACTATATTTAATTTATTTCTAATAATACAACAGTCATAACACTGTTTTAATGTCACACAACAGCTCCCACAATAAGGCCTGTAAAACATCTTAGAAAGGACAGATTTACATACATTCTTAATCATAAACATGTTGAAGACATCTTCTAGAATCTAGATGTCTAAATTACATCTGCAAACCTCTAAGAAACGTCTATATATAGTTTCTAACAAATTTTCATCATTTGTCAGGTCACTTTTGATGTCAACATGGAAACAAATATTCTGACAGAAGAGCAAAGCAAGAAGGAACAGAGGTATATTGAAGACTGTTAAGAACTGATACTTAAAAGAAAAAAGAAACAGAGAAGCTTGTATGAACCAACAGCTACTGTACAAACAGAACTGTTTTTTTTCTCGTCCAGTCTCACTGAGGTGACGGACGACTATAAAAACTGAGCAGACAAGCTGAACACACGCGTGTTGCCCATCCAACGATTACCCATAATTTCATGTTTTATTTTGAATAGCATTGATGTTGCGTTCTGAATGTAGAATTATACACATGTCTAGTTCTATATCCTGTTTTCTTATAGGGCACATTCAATGGTGGAAAACTCTCATGAGATTCAGAACAGAGAAGATCCTGCCATCAGTGCACCACACGAGCACCAGGGGAAACTTGAAGAGCAGAAATGTCTGTTGGAAGAGGTGACACAATAGCATCATTTTACCAGCATGACAATCTTTAGGGCTAAAGATAAGGTGCACGGAGAACATTTACTGTATAACGTATAATAAATTACTGTTATTGAAGTCTTTGATGGGAAGAGATTTAAAGACTTATGTGTTATGCAGCTGGCCCGTATAGAGCAGGACCTGAAGGAAAACATACACAGAGAGGAAAAGAGACAACAAGAGCTGGACCTAGTGAGACGGGAGGAAAATCGCATATGCTGGAGAAGCCTGTCATTCCTCAGCCTCAACCAGCGCACTACCAAGTGTGTTCTACACCTCCAAGAACACACTACCAACTTTCAAAAATGTGAAAAACAAATTGAATCCAGGACGTGATATGTTATATTTTGACATACCTTTCTTTTTTCCTGTTAGATCCTGGGTGACCAGCTACTATAAGAACATTCCTATGCACATCTACTGCCTTCCCATTGAGACTGTTGTCCGAAAACAGAAAAAAAAATGGATTCAGAGATGAAGAAGAAAGTATGCTTTGTAAAATCGTGGACACGTCTCATGTCAGTGGGATACATTTTAGTTATATTGTCATTAATAAAATAATTTTCCTAAAACAAAAATATATTTTTCCCAAATCCCACCACTACAAGTGGAAATAACAGGTAAATCCTTGAATAATATTTGAATATGATGAAAAAGGTAAAAAAAAATTGTCACTAATTTCAGAAAGTAAAACTAATATGTTATATAGGTTTATTACACAGAGTGAAATATTTCAAGCCTTTATTTCTTGAAATGATTATGATTATGGCTTACAGATAATGAAAACCCAAATTTCAGTGTCTTAGAAATTTTTTATATATCATCAAATCAATAAAAAAATTATATTTTAAGCATAAATGTCTGGCTTCTGAAAAGTGTGTTCATTTTTATGCACTCAATAGGGCCTCATTTTGCATGAATTACTGCATCAATGCAGCGTGGCAAGGAGGCAATCAGCCTGTGCCACTGCTCAGTTTGGGCAGAGGTTGTTCAAAAACTCGGAATAGTGACATCATGTACCCGAGAAGTAAAGGCTGTAATCAGATTCCAGCCATTCTCTGTAATCCTAGGGATGGCTGACGCGAAACAGACGTTCCGAAGCTTTGCGAGATCCCAAAGCGCAGATGTTTCGAAACACTGATCCGAAGCATGATTCAAAACACCCATGTCACGAGACTACACTGTAAAACAAAAACGTTATTTTACAGGTAATATTCTGTATTTTTTACAGAATTTCCCCATTTTTTTCATTAAACCGTTAAATTCTGTTGTTTTACAGATATTTGCTTGTAATATACAGTTTTACCATTAAAATTACAGTATTTCATTGTAAATGACAATTACATCAATTTGCATTTCATACTATTTTTACAGATTTAAATGTATTTTTACAGAACATTCCTGTAAATTTTTACAGATTTAAAAGATGTATATTTAGAGACAATTACTATAAATGTTTTATTGATTATTTTCCTGTTCATTACAGAAATCAGTCAATTGAAAGTGTTTTAAATGTATCCCCTTCAGAATGTTCCCTCCAGGAATAACTTTCTGAAGGGTGCGGTGTCTGTTTATATTCGACCAGTGATTAAGCACGTTATAGCAAACTCCAAATGCTGCAAAATAAATATATTTATAATTTTTTATAAATTATCATTACAAATTAAAATGTGGTTTATTTAGGGATTTACGTGCTAACATGTAATGTTGAATTATAAAACTAAAACCTAGGAAGTTTAACATTACAACCAGTGAGTGAGGAAGAGATAAGGAAAAGATGTGTTAAACGACAAGAGGATGAAGAACAGTGCCAGTGGACTTTTTAGATGTCTGTGAGGCTTTAGATTCCAGAGGTTTTCTCTGGAACTGCCGCTCCCATGCACACAATCCTCCTTGGGTCTCTAGGGAACTTAATGACTTGTGAGAAAAATATTCATCCAGTACAGGAGATGAGAAGTACAGACGGTTTATTAGAAAGATTAACAATACAAGCTAAAACATCGGCCTTATTAGACAAGGTTCAAACTTACTGAAATAAGTATAATGTCTCTGAAGCCCAAAGTATAGTAAAGTTAGACGTGAAGGCTTATCATATGCGTCCTGTCGAACCCTTTACCAAAGTATATTTTATTTGACTGTGAAGACAGATTAACATGCACATAGTTTAGCTTAATTTACTACCCCTTACATTCAGAAAGCAGCACAGAACAGTGTGCATATCAGTTCTTCCTGTGTAAAGTTCAAAGAAACATAATGACAATGATGGAGAGGAACGTCATACTTGATTTAGTTACTCTATTGATAATGATTTTAATTCCAGTGGTACGGACCGATTTCCCCGGAAAATTCAAGCATGACTTGTTGTCATTACGTCACATCTGTACACATAAAGAAAGGTGTTTCGACTAGCCGGCTATACTGCGCGTGAGGATGTTGACGTGGGGAGATCTATAGCCTCTTCTCGCAGCTCTTTACATAATTAAACTTATGGCGGATCCAGAAAGATCTAAACATATGCTAAAACGATCTTTAGATTTAATCAGCGCGATTTACTGCAATGTTTTTTTCCCTTAGTTGATCAGAACCACCAATATTGATGATTATTCCGCGAATAACTGCAATTGCAGATTTCGAACAGAGATGGCGACAAAGAGGAAAAACTAAGGACTCCAGCTTTAATGACATCACGCAGTTGGTGGAGTAATAATTTCTACAGTGATCAAATATCATAGCTCATTTACACTGACAACAGTCTGTTAGAGAAAGTTGCTCATAGGCATAGTTCACCCAAAACTAAACTTCTGTCATTAATTATTCAGACTCATGTCGTCCCAAACCCTTAAAGGTTGTATCAGTGATTTCAGGCCCAAACATAAATGGTCACATTCGTCTAATCTTTCCTAATGATCTGCTAGCTGCCTGCCCCATAAGCAGGCTTTCAAAAAAACGTGTCTCTGTATGCAGCCTAGGCTCTGAGATCTGCACACAAAAACAATTGGTTTCACTAACCAAATCAAAACCAAAATAAATACTGTTCCAACCAATCACCGAGCTCAACATCTTTCAGTGATTGGTTGGAACAGTATTTATTGTCACCAACCAGTGATTTGCAGTGTGTTCACATCACGTTTTAGTACCAGTACACTTGGAACCTCAACAGACCAGGTACCATTTAAAGCGAGCCGTACCGTACCGTTCCATGCAGTGGAAATGCGCCATAAGTGAGCCGTACCGAGCAGTACCGTGCAGTGGAAAAGTGCCATTAGGGTTCAATCTTTACTTTGGGCTTAAGAGCTCTAATTCATGCAAAGTAACAATAATCAACTTACTCTTGAGTCTTCACACATTCCTGCCAAACCACAATATATTTTAATATTGCATTCAAAGTGTCTTTGAGAGGGATGTACTGTGCACACCTGTCTCACACCTCTTATTATCTGTCCCTAGGTAAACAGATTGTGGGTGCACATAGGTGAAGTTCTTTTGAAAAAACTGCTTCCTGGTATGTTCTGTAGACAGAGGAAGGCTGCATGAAGAATGCAAATCTGTCACACCATTCAAAGCTGCTTCTACATCAAAATCAGAAATATGTGTTCTCTCTTTCAGTATTTCTTTTGATTGTTTTGTTGTGTGCTGACTGCAAATATCATGTAATCCATTTATCTCTTCAACAATCATCTGTTTGGTGGATGAAAGAATGAGGTTCTTGGCCTACAGTTTCATGTAAAACATACAGAGATTTGTTGTGCAGATGGCTCTCATATCAGTATCACTTGGCATATCCTCACATTAATTTTCACCTGTATTACCTTCAATTGCATTAAAAGCTGGCTCAGTATTCACCAAGTCGGCATAACATGTAGCGGATAATTGCCCTGCAATCGCATGTTTATGGATCCTGGATATATGGGAAGTAAATGATGACCGTCCCTTAAATATTTTGCCACAGCTGGCAAATGGACACTTTACCAACTCCAGTGGCGGTTCTAGGGAAAATTTACTAGGGGGGCCAAGGAGGGGCCAGTGTTTAACCAGAGGGGCACATTAAAAAAATTGCAACAAATGATATTTAAAGATTACAAACTTTATTTTACTTTACAATCATATAAACATTTATTTTGTACAGTAGTGCAAGAGTGAGTGCAGGTGCAAAAGAGGTAGGGCCATAAAAAAAAAATGCATCCAGGGTATGAAGGATTTTTATTGTGTTTTTTATTGTGGTTTAAACGTGCCTTTACATTTAATATGATTTCATTATCTAATAACTATGCATAATATGTTGAAAATATAACCAGTGTGTTAGTTGGGTTAACCAAGAATTTAGCGCTGATACTGTGGGGTTTTTCCACAGGAAATTACTATGTATGTGTGTGTTAAGATTAGGTTACGCACAGAGCGTGTTGGAATGGGTGAGGGTCTTGTGTGCAAATTTGTTACAGATGTCGGGTTTGAAAAACAAGGCAGTGAGCTGGTTGGCTGAGACAGGACAAAGAAGAGAAAGCGGATTGGACCCAGGCTGAAGAAGAGATTCGACGAGAAATATATAAACTGCTGAATGTGTTTTTCGGGGTCGATTCTTTGTGAGACGTTTTTGTGTCTGAGAATCCACCGAAACAGCTGTTTGTTTGAGACTTCTGATCAATAAATTTCAATGTTTTCTGAACTGGCCTCTCTCCAATTTTTTAACGCGCAGAACATTGTTTTAATGTTCATCAGGTACAACAATGTGCCATTTCCTATTGTGGACAGTTGAGTCCTGGAGGAGTTTTATTGTGATTTTTTTTATGGTTTAAACGTGCTTTTACATTTAATATGCTTTATGATTTAATTATTGATCACTAACTGTGCATAACATGTTAAAAATATAACAAGTGTGTGAGTTAACCAAAGGACTTATTTGGAGTGAACTTTCTGTACCAGAATAATATATGTGTGTGTGTGTGTAAAGATCAGATTACGCAGAGCTCATCGAAATTTGGTGAGGTATGGGGTCTCCACAAATAGTCGGGACAAGCAGCGTGAACTGAGGAACAAAGGAGAGGCAGCGGATTGGACGTGTTCCCAGGATTTCACATCCGCAAAAGGACATTAGCTTCTCGAGCTAATAAAAGACGCCAAAAGGATTATAAATACCGCATGTAAAATTGTTCTTTGGGGTGAGTCCTTTGTGAGATATCAGTTCTCTTGTAATACTGAGTCTGAGGCAACTCAGCCAGCAGCTGTTGTATTTTTTAATCTTCTGATCAATAAACTTCAAGATTTTACTTTGACTGGCCTCTCTCCAATTCTGAATACGCAGAACATTGAAGAATTGTTCAGCAGTCCACACTTAACTTGGCATAACAATGCTGGATCAATTGTACCAGTTTGGCCTGAAGCTCCGTTTTCTGTCCCCCATCAAAGTGGTTGGGAATATATTCAAGATGGGCTGTACTGGTATATCATTCTTGGACTTGCTGATATCTTTAGAAAGATGTACATTAAACACACATTTATTTACTTATGCATGTATATCGACATGTATTTAAATTTATGAGGCAAGTATTTACTTAAAAAAATAAACATTAAGAGTCAAAAGGAATTTACAGCAGAAAGCACCATTTTAAGGACACACAGTAGGCCAACAATGAAATTATAATTGCACTGCTTTGCAAATACTAAAGACCTTCTTCATCACAAACCTGATGGTGCAGTACTTGATCCACTTTCTGTCCCTCTGGCTGTTCCCCTTTCTGTCCCTGTATATTTTCTTTCTCCTCACCATCTTCTTCATGCTCCTCACCCTCTAGAATTTCCCTCTCTGTTTCAGAGCCCTTACTTTCATCACATGCTCTCATCTGGCTCTCCCTATTCCTGCTCCTCAACACCTTGATTTGTTTCTCTCACTTTTTTGTTTACTGGGGCAAAAGAGGATGCTATGTCCCTTCCTCGTTTCATGATAACTATAAGAAGAAAAATAACTTAGGGGCATGCATTACATTTCTTTGCCTATTATGGGAACATGTGTGCAATATATGTACACAATAAAGGATACAACTTTGTGAATATAACATGTAATGCAATTTTTTTCTTCATTTATAAATATTGTATATGTATTAGCCATTCATATTCAATGCATATATTGCAGTATATTGAAAAATATAAGTACTAGTTTCCCATATATGGAAATGCATAATGTAATTTATCGCATTACGTTTTGAAGTATATTCCCATATATTTTGGTTCCGTGAGGGCATTGTGTAGACCTAGTAGCAAGGATACTGACATTTAGATATTCGCTTCTGCTTCAATAAGTTTGCTTAGATATAAATACGTTTCTAAACATATAGAAACCAGACATTTACAAACTTGATTTTATTATCAATGTAAGGAACAAAAGTAACATGGTTATGTGCAAGAACAACAAGTCACTTATGAGATCAAATAAGTTTTTCTTACCTGCTTCGACTCTTGCACCAGGAGAAATTGTAGCTCCGCTCTCCAAGAGTAGTTGCTGAGCCGAGCAGCACCGCAGGCGGCTACAGTGTTTGGGTTCGCCGCTTTAATTCACCCGTGTAGAACGTTGAGACGTATTAGTTCCGATTTTAGCGCTCGCGTGTAAAATCATAATTAATTGATACTTTTTTTGGTCAGCACGGGGGGGCCACAGGGGTGGCCAGGGACATGTCTACAGAGGCACGGGTCTCCCTAGGCCTCCGTGTAAAACCGCCACTGATCACTTTTGGAAAGATGTGACCTGAGATGTGCAAGCAAATCTTTCTGCTTCTGACAACTTGTGTTCTCACATGTATACGGTCCAGGACTACTTGTATAATGCCCAGTTGTCACAGATGGGTTTTTGTGGTGTCGATGAAAATGTGATATAAGAGCACTGTACTTGACAAAAACACGTTTGCATATACAGTTTTGATATACTCTGTCTTACCGAGACCTGGCTTAAACCAAATGATTATTTTGGTCTAAATGAGTGTACCCCACCAAGCTACTGTTACATGCACGAGCCACGTCCGGTTGGTCGGGGTAGCGGCGTCGCTACAATATTTAGAAACGTTCTTACTGTAACTAAGAGAACAGAGCATAAATTTAAATCATTCGAAGTGCTTGCCTTGAACATCAGTATTCCTACCAAAAGTAAAAAACCATTGCTTTCTTTTACATTGGCTACGGTGTATAGACCCCCTGGTCCCTATAGTGATTTTCTGAAAGAGTTTGCGGACTTCCTATCGGACCTATTGGTTAACGTTGATAAAATACTAATTGTCTGAGATTTTTATATCCACGTAGATAGCACTAACGATGCATTAACACTGGCGTTTACAGAACTACTACAATCTTTTGGGGTAATACAACACATTAAAGGACCCACTCATCGATTTAATCATACACTAGACCTGATTATATCTCACGGAGCCGATCTAACCAATATAGATATTATGCCTCAAAACGACGATGTCACCGATCACTATCTTATAACGGGTATGTTTAAGTAATCGCAATTAGAGGTCTTTAAAATGGCATGGAAAGAGAGTGCTGCTTTTAGTGCCATTTTATAACAATTTGCAAAGGCTGAGCACCTTCGCAACCTCATAGAAACCAACAAATACAATCCAAGGTTTTTATTTAGCACAGTCGCTAAATTAACAAATAAACAGACTCCACCTGACCTGGCTATTCCTCCGCACCTCGGTAGCAATGAATTCATGATATTTTTTACAGAGAAAATCGAAAAAATTCGTGACAAAATAGTAAAAACTCAACCTCCAAATCTGTCCTATGAATTAGCACCAACCATCGCTCCAAAAGAAAGGCCTTTTTCACCTATAAAACAGGATGATTTAATTAAACTTATTGCAACATCTAAACCTACAACTTGCTTATTAGACCCCATACCAACTAAATTATTAAAAGAGTTACTACCTGTTGCAATTGTGCCCATTTATAACATTATCAACTCGTCAATTAATCTAGGCCATGTCCCAGGTCCCTTTAAGATGGCCGTCATTAAGCCTCTAATCAAGAAACCAAACTTAGATCCAAATGAACTAGGAAACTATAGACCGATTTCAAATCTCCCATGCCTGTCTAAAATACTAGAAAAAGTAGTGTGCACTCAGTTGTGCTCTTTCTTACAAAATAACAACATGCACGAAAAATTTCAGTCAGGCTTTAGATCGCATCATAGCACTGAAACTGCACTCGTTAAAATTACAAACGACCTGCTTATAGCATCAGATAAAGGTAACATCTTACTCCTGGTCCTGCTTGACCTTAGTGCTGCGTTCGTACCGTAGACCATACCGTAGACCATAACATACTTCTAGATCGTTTATACAATTATACCTGTATTGAGGGACAGGCACTACAATGGTTTAGATCTTACTTGTCAGACAGACATCAATTTGTCCATTTAAATGGGGAATCATCAAATCTAACGCAAGTAAATTATGGATTACCTCAGGGATCGGTTCTGGGACCCGTCTAAAACATTGGATGACCTGTAATTTCCTTCTTTTAAAGAAATATTACTTATCGGACCAAAGACACCCAAACCAAATATTTCTGATTATAAACTGCAAGTTGAAGGATGTACTGTTACTCCAACAAATACAGTAAAGATCTAGGCGTTATATTAGACAGCAACCTGTCATTTCGAAATCACATCTCAAATGTCACAAAAACAGCCTTTTTCCACCTAAGAAATGTTGCCAAGTTACGAAATATTCTATGTGTTGCTGAAGCGGAGAAGTTTATTCATGCATTTGTGACCTCAAGACTTGACATTTACATTTATTCATTTGGCAGACGCTTTGACTTTGGCACATTACTGCAGAGCAATCAAGGGTAAGGTGCCTTGCTCAAGGGCCCTTCAGTCATGACCTGCTGGCACTGAGATTAGAACCGGCAACCTTCTGATCACAAGCCCAACACTCTAACCATTAGGCCACAGCTATAAACAAACTACAGTTGGTTCAGAATTTGAAGTGAAATTCATGAAATTATCGAAGTAATTATTGAAGTATGGGGTCAACAGTCATATGTGAGCACCAACAGAATCTTTCCTTGTAGAATTTTTACACGTGTACAGAAAAGCCCCAACAAATGCGAATGGTTAAAGTATATATATATATATATATATATATATATATATATATATATATACACATATACACTCACCTAAAGGATTATTAGGAACACCTGTTCAATTTCTCATTAATGCAATTAACTAATCAACCAATCACACGGCAGTTGCTTTAATGCATTTAGGGGTGTGGTCCTGGCCAAGACAGTCTCCTGAACGCCAAACTGTATGTCAGAATGGGAAAGAAAGGTGATTTAAGCATTTTTGAGCATGGCATGGTTGTTGGTGCCAGATGGGCCGGTCTGAGTATTTCACAATCTGCTCAGTTACTGGAATTTTCACGAACACAACCATTTCTAGGGTTTACAAAGAATGGTGTGAAAAGGGAAAAACATCCAGTATGCGGCAGTCCTGTGGGCGAAAATGCCTTGTTGATGCTAGAGGTCAGAGGAGAATGGGCCGACGGACACAAGCTGATAGAAGAGAAACTTTGACTGAAATATCCACTCGTTACAACCGAGGTATGCAGCAAAAGATTTGTGAAGCCACAACACAGAAGACCCCACCGAGTACCACTCCACTCCACTACAAATAGGAAAAAGAGGCTACAATTTTCACGAGCTCACCAAAATTGGACAGTTGAAGACCGGAAAAATGTTGCCTGGTCTGATGAGTCTTGATTTCTGTTGAGACAGAATGAGAACATGGATCCATCATGCCTTGTTACCACTTTGCAGGCTGGTGGTGTAATGTTGTGGGGGATGTTTTTTTGGCATACTTTAGGCCCCTTAGTGCCAATCGGGCATCGTTTAAATGCCACGGCCTATCTGAGCATTGTTTCTGACCATGTCCATCCCTTTATGACCACCATGTACCCATCCTCTGATGGCTACTTCCAGCAGGATAATGCACCATGTCACAAAGCTCGAATCATTTCAAATTGGTTTCTTGAACATGAAAATGAAATGGCCCCCACAGTCACCAGATCTCAATCTATTAGAGCATCTTTGGGATGTGGTGGAACGGGAGCTTAGTGCCCTGGATGTGCATCCCACAAATCTCCAAACTGCAAGATGCTATCCTATCAATATGGGCCAACATTTCTAAAGCATGCTTTCTGCACCTTCATGAATCAATGCATGTAGAATTAAGGCAGTTCTGAAGGCGAAAGGGGGTCAAACACAGTATTAGTATGGTGTTCCTAATAATCCTTTAGGTGAGTGTACAGTGACATTTTAAGTGATTCTGTGTCAGTGTGTCGCGATAATGTCAGTGACACATGCCACTATCCACTGGAATATGCCAATGAAGACCAGATGTGCCACCGGATGTGCCAATAAGCATAGTTACATTGGGCAAAAGGCATCTGTGCGTCAGATGCCATGTCACTTAATGTTAATACCGCCTCTCCTGTAGTGTGCACTCTTCAATTGCATGCGCAAATGCCGCGGCGCATGCTGGGTATCAGGGACGTGCACAGGAGGGTTGCTCAGGTTGCCCGGGCAACTGCCCATATGCCCTTCTCAACTCACGTTGCCCTTCCGAGGTGGAAAATAAATAAATAAATCATGTACAATGGATGAATAAAATAAATTTTGCAGATATTTATTCATTGATTCTTCTGGCTGAGAAGTTACCATTAAAATTGCACACAACACTCACTCACTCTCACTCATACGGATAATGAAAATACGTTATTTAGACCCAATGCATAGTTCAAAATATTGTGTATTTTAATTTCTTTAAATGTTTTTATTTTGCCATTAAGACATTTTATTTGACAATTACTTGATTTGATAATTATCATAATGTAGCTATTTTTGCATGCACTACTTGTATTTCTACTGTCCAATTAACATTAAACGTTTGTTTGCAATTCACTAAAATTACTGTTCTGTTTTATTGGAGGTACCCATTACCTTTTTATAGTTAGATTGGCTATATTTTAACACAAAATATTGTTGGTAGACATGGCAGTTTCATATAACTAAATACTTTAATTTACAGATTATGTATGTAGCTACTTTTGAGGTATTTTAACATACTATTATTATTTTTCCATTGTCCAATCATTTTGTTAAAATATATTTATGTCCATTGTTCTTAGTTATTTTGCAAAGATAAGCTATATTTTAAAAGTACATTACTATATAAATACACAGAAACTTAATAAAGTAACAAATAAAAGCCATACATTTACAGAGATTAACCTAAAAGGTAGTTGTTTTTAATGTATTTTCACATACTTATTACGTTTTTTACGTCTTTTTAGTTATCTTACAAAGATAAACTGTATTTTGAAAGAATATTATTGTATAAATACAGAGCAACTTAATAAAGTAACAAATAAAAGCCATATATTTACAGAGATTAACCTAAAAGGTAGTTGTTTTTAATGTATTTTCACATACTTATTACGTTTTTTACGTCTTTTTAGTTATCTTACAAAGATAAACTGTATTTTGAAAGAATATTATTGTATAAATACAGAGCAACTTAATAAAGTAACAAATAAAAGCCATATATTTACAGAGATTAACCTGAAAGGTAGTTGTTTTTAATGTATTTTCACATAATTTATCAGTTTTTCAACAGTTTAAAAACAATTATTAATAGTAATATACTGTAATTTAATGAATTATGACTGTAAATTATTCTCTGAATTTTTACGTTTTTGCATTTAATTTTGAAAAACAGTTTTTTGTTGTCATTTGACGGAATCCGTCTGGAAACTTTGCTGCCAGAGATTTAGTTTTTCTATGTTTTTTTTAAAGTGCACCGCTAAATAAAACCTCAATGTGTTTCGACAGGTGGCATGGTCGAATCAACGTTTGATTGACACGGTCGGGTACAGACCACACAATCGCACATCTGTATAAGAGTGAAGTCAAAGCCTATTGACCTCTTGGGTTTTGTCAGGGGAGTTTGATTTTGAGATAGCGGATATTTGGTGATAGTGACATTTATAGTGCGATTTGTTTAGTTATATTTAGGCTTACATTTAAATTAACCCATTGACTGATAGGCTAGAGACAGACATAGTATACATATAGTGACACATATATAGATACTGTGGCAGGCATAAAGCAAGACGGACACAGAACTTCCAACTGTGAGCCCCGAAGGGTGATTTATTGAGGAACAGTGAGTAATTGTAGGTGAGAGGAGTCGTGGGGAATTAGCTCCTCGGCGTACTTCCGGGTTGTGGGGTGCTCGTGCCTCGTAGGTGAAAGTTGTGAAGTGTTGCGTGAAGTGTGCCTGGGGATCATCAGCCGCTGGTCTCTGAAACATGGACAAAACCACACATTAAACATCAACAGATTCAATGGAGGAACAAGCTCACCCTTAACTCTTCTTCCCTCTGGTTATAAAGGGTGAGCTTGATTGGGACCAGGTGTTGACGATCCGCAGGTGTGGCGGCTTGATTGCACCGTTGCCATGGCGTCGCTGATTGGCCACTGGCCCGCTCGCCACACTACATAGATAGATAGATCAATAAAAATGGAGGCTCCCCGGAAGAGATGCCGTACATCTGTGGTGTGGGAGCATTTCCATTTGGAAACACAAATAAAGTGAAATGTATGTATTGTGATCGGCAGCTAGCCTCCTGCAACAATACATCATCAATGATGAGTTTTTGCCCAGAAGTCATGATCGCCTTATTTACTGGAAAGAGAGAGCAGTGATCTTTCCTCATTTGTATGTCCTTGCTAAAAAAACATCTTTGCATGTGATGAACATTAGAACAATGTTCTGCGTGTTCAAAATTGTAGAGAGGCCAGTTAAGAAAATGTTGAAATTTATTGATCAGAAGTCTCAAACAATACAACAGCTGGGTGGGTCTCACACACACAGGACCGACACCCAGAAAAACAGTTTCACAGCTTTTATAATATTTCACGACGCGTATCCGGTTTCAGATGGGGGTCAGGACTCATCCCATCAGCTTCCTCTCCTTTGTCCTGTCTCAGCCAACCAGGTCACACTGCTTTGCTCTCGAATCATCTGCAACACATTATATAGAGGCCCCCACAATCCACCACATTCCATGGGGCTCCGTGTGTAATCTAATCTTTACACACACACATACCGTTTCCTGTGGAAAATACCCTCAAAATCAGCCCCTAGTTCTTGGTTACACTGGTTATATTTTCAACATATTATGCACAGTTAGTAATCAATAATGAAATCATAAAGCATATTAAATGTAAAATCACGTTTAAACCACGATAAAAATCACAATAAAAATCCTACACATGCCAGCAACAAGTGTCTCTTGTGAGACTTTTTTCAGAGGCTGGAGAAATTATCTGTAAAAAATAGAAGTAGTCCTTCCACAGCAGATAAATTAATATTTTTCAATAAAAATCACTAAAAAAGTGAGACATTGTGGCTTGATTTCTTTTATTAATATTCATTTTTCATGACCAAAATAACATTATGCAGTGAGAAGCCTACAGGTTACAAGCTTCACATATCAGAAAAATACAATAATATAAAACCACATTTTCTAATAGCTCGTTATCAAGGTTGTTTCAGATCAACACCTGCAAGTGACCACTAGGCGGTGTCACCGTTGAGACGGATGTCGGATTGATTGAAGCCTCGACACAATATGGCACACTGTTTCATTGCTTCACGAAGCCTCGATCTGCCCTTGACAAGGGAATTCTGTTAAAGACAATATCTCGCTATAGGCATTGATCTTTGAGCTTCTGACAGTCATAACAATAGGGAAAATCAGCAGAATATAAAAGAGACATTTATTTTCTCAAGAACTGAGTAGACAACAAACAGGATTAACACCTTCAAAGGTTTAGATGTTGATGTGTTATTGGTCAAAATATGCCCAATTATGCCCCAAATGCCCAATTATCGTGGACAACGTTTGCTTAAATATATTTTCTATGGAAATCAGCATATGAATCTCATTGTAATTATGCTTCTACATGATGGTGTTCTGTCTAAAATCATACAAGCAGAAAGCACTGATTTGATTTGTGAGTGCATGTCTGTAATTATGCACACATCATACAACACTACTACATTTGATTAAAACATTGTTTTAAAAGAGCACAACTAAAGCAAAAACTGACCACTGTCAGCGTTTTTTACCAATGAAACATACATTTTCAACCATAACTCTGACATGAATAATCTGGTTAGTAGTAAATTCCAATGGTATTACTGTTTGTAGAGTTGTTTAATCAGATCTTGAGAGATGTCATGTCATGTTTATCTTCAATTGATTTTGTCAAATTTTGTGATTGTATGTCAGTTGTAGTTCTTGTGTTTCTTATTCCTTCAGTGATTCTGCTTGTTAACGCTTGTTTGTCTTTAATGCTTAATCATCTTTTAATTAATCACTGTATTCAGCACTACATCAGTGTTTTTACAACCCCCTGTGGAGTGGGACTATATGCACTCTGATCAGTGTTGATTTAACACTGGCCATTTTGCTGTGCGATGTACTTTATTAAATGTAAAAATTTCCATGTATTTTTCAAATGTACACTGCTCAATAAAATAAAGGGAACATCAGAATGAATGAAATAGTCTTATTAAATACTTTGTTTATTTACATAGTTGAATGAGCTGACAACAAGATCACACAAATATTATCAATGAAAATAAAATTTATTAACCCATGGAGTTCTGGATTTGGAGTTACATTCAAAATTGAAGTGGAAAAACACACAACAAGCTGATCCAACTTTGATGTAATGTCCTTAAAACAAGTCAGAATGAGGCTCAGTAGTGTGTGTAGCCTCCACGTGCCTGTATGACCTACCTACAACACCTGGGCATGCTCCTGAGGGATCTCTTCCCAGACCTGGACTAAAGCATCCGCCTACTGCTGGACAGTCTGTGGTGCAACGTGGCATTGGTGGATGAATCGAGACATGATGTCCCAGATGTGCTCAATTGTGTCCCAGATGTGACAGCAGCTGCATCAAATGTTCAAAGTGAGCAAACCAACCATACTGCATGCATTTGTTCTATAAGTTTAAACATTTGTAGACGTGATACACTTAAACCCATGTTAGCAAGTGTGCAACACCCACGTAAATGGTAAACAATAAACAATAAACAGCCCAAATCATGTTGTTTCAGTCATACTTCAAAATAGGACAGACCTAGACTACCTGAATTCAGACTACAGAAATATTCGTTAAGGCCTCTTAACGGTTTTGTTTGTAGAATATTTGTAATGAAATCAGCATACACTTCTGAGATTTTCACAGCCGAGTGCTGAGCAAATGGATGAGCTTGTTTGTGTTGTTGGCCCAGAGTTTACAAGACAGTCATCAAATTATTGAGCAGCAATAGAACCCTTGCAATGTATTATTTTAAAATGTCCATATGTCTGCATATTCCCACATAGCAGACGGACTCGGCCCGAATGTGGCCTCAGAGTGGCACTGCTGGCGCACAGCCGGCACTGGCATGCAACATGTCAGCCGAGTGTGGGCCATGTGCGGCAGTGATGGCACTGGATGCATGACGGCAGACAATAGTTGGGCCGAATGTGGATGGAGGTGTTGGGCCGATTGTTGATAGCAGGTCTGTGGCCCAGATCAGTCTAGCGACTGTAGGCCACATTTGACATTGTGTAATTCACAATTATTGCACAGTTACATTTATACATATTTTACAGTGTAAATTTTGACTGTAGGTTACAGGCAGATTTGGTTAACCAGTTCTACTGAAATATCAAGTAAAACAGCACTCAACTTATCTGTCTATTCAAAGTGGCAGACTATTTTTTTAAGTAGCCTGGCCTTACAAAACCCTTGCACATGTTTTAGTCTATTTAATGCTAATTATTTTTGTAGGTTACATAGATCGTGGTTTTAATAGAAAAGTCTATTGGTTCATGATGGTATTTTAATGGAAACCTTAAGAATTTCTGTTATGGGGTACTATTATTTTTCCAGCAGAGAATGAGCGTGCAGCAGTGTGTTAAGCTATATTTAAGGTTTTTGTAACAGAATAGGTTAATAATGTATCAGTGAAGTGAAATATTAATTTCATAATCAATTAATTCTAAAATGAGATAACGATATAAATAATGAGAAAACATTCAAATATGCTTTTTATTATGTTATCATATTTTATTCTACTTTTATGGCTAAAATAAAAGGGTCAGCTGTGGCCTTGTGGTTAGAGCGTTGGACTTGTGATCAGAAGGTTTGAATCTCAGTGCCAGCAGGTCATGAGTGAAGTGTCCTTGAGCAAGGCACCTTACCCCTGATTGCTCTGCAGTAATGTGCCACTGTTAAAAAAAAGCTACTTGTAAGTCGCTTTGGATAAAAGCGTCTGATAAATGTAAATCTAATTTTTGAGCAAATATAGAAATGGCAAATATATAAGTATATTTGTGAAATAAACATAAAAATGAATAATAGACCCTCAAAAATATGTTTAATAACTTACATTTTTTACTTTGAATAACAAACATTGAACCAAAAAAATATGCTCACACAATGTAAACACAAACTGCAAGGTAAAAGGTCAACTGTTGTGTTGTGAAAGAAAAATAGAACAGGCAGCTCATGACAAAACCTTCAATTTACTGATACACATGTGACTTTTCAAATACAAACACCACAAACTGTCACAGGTGCTCGGTTTAGCTTAATGAAATGATAGTAGTCAGTCTTTCAGGGAACATCAAAGAGGTCAGTGTGCTGAACTGTAGGCCAACATCTGCGCACTTGATATCTTCAGCTGGGTATCAGAGAAAAAAAAAGACCTGCAAGAAAAATCAAACAATTCATTCTAAACACATTCTGAATCGGTTACAGTTATGTTTCCATGTGAGCCTGGTTTAACACGACCAATTACAATTAAAACTGTTCTCCTCTCTGAATTTTCAGCACTGTCCTATAACGGTGCTGAATTGTGCTAATGAATGCGCGGAGAGCCGTTATGGCTCAGTCTCTTGTTTTACCAAGGCAGCGCATGACACGTTTGTGTTTAAGTTCTTAAAATTTCTGTTATCAGTCCTGTGGTGGAAAATTAAACCATTTACGTACCGGCTGGTATGTATCGGCCCAGATTGGAACGATTAAGCAACAAGAACCACTCGGTGCGACGGTGGAAAAGTGCTCCGATAACCCTTTACAATAAGGTGCTATTAGTTAACATTAGTAAATGCATTAGCAAACATTAGCTAACAATGAACAATATAGTTTTTATACTTGTTGATGTTAGTTCATGTCAATACAGTTGTTCATGTTAGTTAATGGTGCATTAACTAATGTGAACAGTGACAATGTTTGATTTTAATAATGTATTAGTTAACGCTTAAATCAACATAAATGAATATTAATAAATGCTGTAGAAGTATTCTTCGTTGTTTGGTAATGCATTAACTAATTGTTCAAGAGGTCATTTAAGCCGGCGAAACGAATATTATTGTTTGCTTTAGATGTGCAATGTGTATACACGATTTAAAGTAAAAAAATGCAGTATTTTCCACAAACCCTGCATGGTTCCATCTCCACTTTGCTCCGCCTCTTTGAAACGCGCAGATATTTTAAATAGCTCATCACTCTGAAAAGTGAGGTGTGCTTTGATTGGCCAGTTCACTTGTGCGTATTGAATGGTCGAATACTGCAAGAGTGTGACAGAAACGTAACGACTCTTACCATATTCGGAACAACAGGTTCTGAAGCTGTTTGTACCAGCGACGGTACAATGAGATTTACAAGACCACCCACCTTACTTGCGTATAGATTTGAGCTGTTTTAGTCAAATCGTGTTACGGAGTGACGTAGATTCGCCGGGGTGTGGTTAAACGAGGCTTTCGGGCTGAGTTTCTAGATAAAATACAGATTTTGTTCCGACATTTACATTTTTGCAATTTTACGTGTCTAATACATGCATGGGCAACTTATAACACACTAAAGACAAAATACGTATTTCCGCAAAATGACACCTTTATCAAATAGCACCTTATTGTAAAGTGTTACCAGTGCTCCTCGTGTACTGAGGCAAGGGTTCCAGCTCTGACTGGGTCTCTGCTACAGTGTGTTGGACGTGGCTTCCCTGCACCAGAACCCTCTGATAAAGGGGATGTTCAGACACAACCTGTAACAATTAAAAATATGATTAGAACAATACTGTTTTATACATTCAATCACAGTCAGAAATCATAAGAGTTCAACAAAACTCAGAAATCATAAGAGTTCAACAAAACTCTGCAAAA
Organism: Barbatula barbatula; assembly: GCF_947034865.1. Taxonomy (NCBI): domain Eukaryota; kingdom Metazoa; phylum Chordata; class Actinopteri; order Cypriniformes; family Nemacheilidae; genus Barbatula; species Barbatula barbatula. The sequence continues at coordinate 21,262,969 of NC_136768.1, read as the reverse complement.
ACACTGCCTGTGTTAATAACAGCCTGTTCATTTACAGTGAATATACAGTTAACATTCTCAAATGTTGTATTTACTAGTTTAATTAATGAACGCTTAAATAACTCTTTCAGATCTAGATATAACATACTGTTTACATCATTTGTATCTGTTCCATTTAAATTTGTTTTTATTTCATTGCAGACTTTTTGTTGCTTTTTAACAAATAAACGTTTTACTTACATTTATGAGCTCATGTGTTGTTCCAAGTTTCAGGTACAAACAAAAACCTGCCAACATAGAGACAATGGTGAATAAGTATATGCTTCTCCCTTGCTTTAATTAAGTACGATTTGTAAGTACGAGAGCGCTCGGCCAGCGTACAGTGCACTTGCTTTTGGTTATAAACAACACTCATTTCATAACGCTTAACGTTAACAGCTTGTTTAGCAACAAGCGTTAGCGTTCTTGCTACAAACTGACCGAAATACCGTTAGCCTGTAGGAAACTAACAAAGATTGCCGTACAGGCCTTTTAAAAACAAGATATCGTTCAATTGAGTCATTGTTTTCTATTTGCTGTAATACACCATCGCATCTACCTCGAGGAAAACAGTGGTGGTTGGATCTTCAATTGAAATAGCCAAACGCCTATCTTAAATTGTGTTTTACACTTTATCGATGCTGCATGTGGCCGTTTTAAACAACTAAAACGGCTTTAATATTTCTCACATCAGACAGGCCGTGTGCGATCACGACAATAAATTACAAGATTATAATGCAAGAACGTTTTAAAACCCAAAACGGTATAAAACAACAAGTGGGTTCTTATTTTAAATTTGAATATAATGAACTATGTAAACTCAAAACACATTGCTTACCTCAGACGATGGTTGATCGTTGGCGGTTGGCAATCAAAGTCTCTGTGCCCGCGCAGAACTCCGACTCCTCCCACCAAGTCTGGATCAGTTCATCCATTGGCTGGTTAATTGTTTTGGCGCGGTATACATGGTAACGACAGCTTCTCGCGTCATCTGATTGGTTGATGTGAGCTAGGTTCACGGGATAGTTTGGATTCGAAAGCTATATTCCCGCTCAGGATTCTTCTCGTCTCTTCTTCAACGGCTGATTTTAGGTAAGTGTGGTTGGTGCTGTTGTTTTCAATTGGAACAATTGTCATAAATGAGCATTTCTATCAAATCATAACATAATCAGCCAGCATATGGGCATTTGTAACAACTGAATTCATTGATTTAATACGTTAAACCTTTGTTTTACTATATAGTTTGATAATGTATTACCAGTTTGTCGGGATTTTGTAGGCCCTATACAATATAATCATGATAAACATTTATTTAAAAATGTATTCGCATGAAGGGACACATTCAATATTTTCTAAATGTACCTGATTATAAATATGTTTGTTAATTTGTAACAGCTCAATTTGTTACGGCATGGAGACACGGAGAATAGGAGGTTAGAAATACTATTCAGGTTTATTGAACATAAACTTAAGACCTCGCAGAGGAGGATTAAGAGGCACAGAATCTTGAATCCGGGGAGACAATGGAAACAGGAGACGACGACGACGGAGACGACGACGGAGACGACGACGGAGACGACGACGACGACGACGGAGACGACGACGACGACGAGACACACTGAAGACTTGAACACTGATAAATCATTGAAGATAGTCCTTGTAGTAGCCATAGTGCAAACGATACCGGACGGTGACTGCGTGTTTGCGTGCTGCTTAAATAGCGATGGTGATGAGGTGATTATGGTCTTCAGGTGCAGGTGATTAATACTCAGGGGAGGTTGCTCGTGATGCTTGTGAGTGTGTGGAGCCTGGCGTGTTTGTAACACAATTGTCTGCAAGTTATATAAACGTGGCACTATAATGTCCTTTATGTTTTAAGACACCACGAATTTGGGACCCTTAAACACAACATTATTTTCTGGAATGGCTAAACTGTTAATGAAAATCAAGTACTGAGATAATGAGCTTTAAAGTTTGATTCCATCTCTATGACATGGGTTTATTTTGTCAATATTTAACATTTTCACAGAATGTTCTTTAAATTATGTAGGATTGTTTTATGTATAAAGGGTTAATAAAATATCTTTAGTTAAGTTAAAATATAGTTTAAAACACTCAATTTGCCGTCTATAATGATTTATAATAAAGAGTTGTTTTCTACAATTTCAAGGGAGATCAACCCTTTTTCATTTTTGAGTGGTATCTAAATATTAATAAAATATTAATATTGTTATGAATGTTAATGACAATCTTTATTTTTCCCCTACAGAGGCGTGCTTGGCCTAGGCAAACTTCACAAAACTCCCCTGACGTAAAATTTAGGTATGGAGAACTGCCATTTTTTGGACCAATAAATATATAAAATTTATAATGTACATTTTAACAAAGAAAAAATGTTTATTCACAGATATCCATGTTGGCTTTGAAAGGCGGGACAGACACCAGAGACGCTGTGTGGAGAATGATGAGAGCACCGATCGCAAACTCTTTGGCCAAGAACTTGAATATGAGAGGGATTAATGGAAAGATGAGTTTTAAAAGCTTGCAGTTACGGTCCATAATTTTTGGTTAGTGTGCAGCATGAGTAGTGATCTGATTTATGTAATTAAAATTGCACATTAGAAAAACGAGGCTAAGCTTTTTTAAGGCTCATTGTCTATACATTTCAATAACCCTTTAAAATTGTTATTGTAAAACAACATGTGACCCTGCCTTTGAAAACCCAGCAGAAGTTGTTTTCTACTTAAAATCATAACATAATGTACATAACATAATGTGAAAATATAATGTTGATACATTTAATATTGACTGACTAAGGCCATGTCAAAGAACTAAATCATATTGAAATGAATACCTGAAAACAAACTGATGCTCATTCTCTCAGAATTAGATTTCACAGAGGGGCACAAATTGTAATGGACATTTAAAATGTTAGTTGTCCATACTTTAAGGGATACTCCACCCAAAAATTTAAATTATGTCTTAATTACTCACTCTCTAGTTGTTTCAAACATGTATAAATGTCTTTGTTCGGTTGAACACAAAAGAGAGATACTTTGAAATAATGTTAACAACCAACAGGTCTAAAGCATCATAGTGGGGAAAACATTTTAGTCATTTTTTGGTTCTGTTGAACACAAAAGAAGATATTTCAACAGTTCTGTGGCACTTTTGACTACATTGACTACAAAATATCTCTCTGTGTGTTCAACCGAAAAAAGAAATGTATACATGCTTGGAACAACTAGAGGGTGATTAATACCTTTAATTTATTTCTTTAGATAAAATAATGCTGTTTATAGATGGTGTTCATTTTAGTTGTTATCTAAAAAGGTACATTAGGGATTGTGTAGGTATTTAAATAATACAAGTTGATGTGGTAAAAAAATGTCACACCTTTTATTGCGTGTACTTAATGTGCATTATCAGATATTTTATTTACACCATAGTTTCCACACTAAAAATTTTTTTTTGTATAACCATAACCTAATGGTACAGTGCAGGGATGAATGTTTGTATTTACTAATTATGTATGTCTTTCAGCTGCAGTGAGAAAAAATTCCCTAACACGCCATGCCACTGAGCAGGAGGCAGATGCTCATATCCAGAGATGGTTTCAGCTTGCTCCGGATAGAGATGGAGGAAGAAGAGAACGGCTGAAGAGAAAGGAGACGATAAATAGCTGTGCCTCTCATTTAGAGCCTCAATAGCTTATGTACTTATGTATTTTCTCATTTCATGTGCACACATGCAGATATGTGTTATGTTGTTTATAAATTTTAATTTGGTCTCTCTTTGGTTTATAACGTTTTCATTTATTCTGTCTTTGGTTTAATTTTTCAAGTGTAAAGTTATTATTGTTCATTTCAAGTCTAAAAGTTTACGTTTGACATAAAAATATATTTTTAAACAAATTTGTATTTAACACAATGAATGTGTTCACTTTATATGTTAAATAAAAATGTTTATTAAAAAACATAATTCAGTTCTTGGAAGTTATTTGTTCACATGATTTTGGCCAATGTGGGCTGAGGTATGGCAAAATTGTGGGGTTTCTGGTTAAAGCTGGCATTGATCTGGTTTACTTTTGGCTATGATACGGCACCCAGAAATAAATCCTGCTCCGGCCCAGTTCAGGGCCACTTATGGCTTATTAATTGGCTGAGGCTCGGACCAGTTGCGGCCCATATCTGGTTGTGGTCTGTAATTTGGATCTGGGCCACCCTAGGGCCGTCATTCATTGTTGTATGTGGGCCGAGGGAAAAGGATTAGTGTGGGCCGGAGCTGGGCCAACACAAAATTGTTATGTGGGTTGTTCTGTAATACAACAGCTAGCGTTTCATGTAAACTAAAGAAATAATGAAGTAGACAAGAATTTTCTTTGCAAAATTTGTTTAACCAAAAGAAAAGCATCACAAGGAACTATGTTTTTAAAGTAGTAGGAAATAATTAAATTATACAACTACATTAAATAACAGTGATGCCATTACAACACAGTAGCAAAACTGTTAAAATAATGATGCAAAATAGAAATGTCAGAGAACAAAGAGAATTAGTGTAAATGATGATAGACCAGCGGCGATGGGTCTTCCACAGATGAACCTTGTTGTTGGCCAGATTTTGCAGAAGGTGATGCTTTGGCAAATATAAGTGTGGAGCTGCTGAGTGTGACTTTGATTGTGAGGGGAGGTTAGGCGGTGTTGATGAAACCCATAACTGTGTGGCTGCTGTCTTGTTAGTGGGTGGGTTGTAGTGTGGCTTTGTTACATGTTCTGTTCTTCTGATTCTAGTCCGGACAGGTAAGTCAGTATATGAACATGTGGTCCGCTAGTTGTGGATCCACATCATCTACTGCCAGTGTCATGTCCAGAGCTACATCTGCAAATTGCAGAGTGTGTCTGGAGTGTTGGACTTTTCATTCAGTCCTGCATGTTCAAAAATTTGAGGTATTGAAGAGACAATTTTTCACAAAAATAAGTGGAGTTTATTATCAGATTTAAAAGTTTCACAGCGCGCTGGGTTGTTCCTCCACAATGAGCTGAACCAACCCAGAAAGTTTCACAGGAAAACATTTAAATACAGAATATGACGTTGATCTCTCTTCTGGTTTCTTTGTTCCCTCCTAGCCAATCTGTGACCTCTTCCTTAAATTCTGGGTGGTTCTTCTTTCTTTCGGCAGCCAATCAGTGCCGCCATCTCGAACTGACTCCACCTTCCACATCTGTAAAACAACATTTTCCACAAAATACGTTGTGTGTGCTCCCTTTCGTGTGCACATCCCTTCCCCCAAAGAGAAGATGCTTCTTGTTACACACATATACGCAGAACATGTTTTTTCCCTTCAGTTCTGGGCCGTTATTCTTTGGGAGCCAATCTGCGCTAACATCCCCCATCTCCAGGTAGCCTCTTAGCAACCCCACTTACTGACCACATTCCGATCTCTGGTAACATCTGGCAACTGGAGAACTCTCAGCTTCAAGCTTTTGTTCACAATCATGTCACGTAGGAAAATACATTTGATTTAAACAAAATTAATCATCCATTTTTATATCGATCTATATATTGATCTTAATTCCCACAGGAGCTACAACACAACATAATATAAAAACATACATAGTGTAGATACAGTCAGGTAAATTGAATTTAATTAGTTATACTTTGTATATATGTGTCACAACTTCTTATTTCATCTGTCCTGTTAACATAATTCAAACATGCCCCAACCTCAATATTATGTACTAACCTTCTGTCGCTAACTTCAGGGTGCAGCCAGCCATCTACACCATCTACAGTCGGGGAGTTTGAATGGAGCGAACGAGTCTCGCCCAACAATGTTTACCAAATGTTTATGCAAGAGTAATTGGATGTGTGCCATGAGTGCGTGTGAAACCAAGAAAGTTGGCAGCACTGTGTTTACCGCTGAGTAGCAGTATATTCACAGATCTTCACTCAGCGCGAGTTGATGCGCCAAACCCATTGCCTCACTCCGCAGACGGGAAAGAGTAGGCATAAAAGACAAACGCTGTCTACAATATCAAAGTCACAAGAACTTAAATTATCAAGAATCACATCACATCAACAGGTTCAATACTGGACAACGTTTATTCAGGGCAAAAGCAAAGAGAGCATCAACCCAACAAACGCAAAATTCTTTATTTCTATAAATGCAAGTTAAAACCACAGGGGGAGCCACCGATCAGTCTCATCGCATTACATTAAACCCATAGAGTAGCGGAGGGTCCACACGATGTCCTGGTAGAATATTTCTAATACAACATATGCAACCAGCAAGGATACAAAAGGATCGTACAATTCATAAGGTTAAGTATGTGTCCACCCACAGTATACACACGTTACACAGCAAATATCAACAGACCCAGAAAGCTTCACAATGCACGTTTTTCAATACTCCACACAATAATAAATAAACACCATCAATCATAAATTAGTACATGCAATTCATATCACTCAAGCTGTACACACAGCTGTCGTCAATAGCGGTAAAATGTAAGCCGATAAATACATGAGAATTGAACGAGATGCTCTAATAACCCCCATTCACACTGTTGGGGTTACGATGTTCTATGTATTATAAGTTTATGTTTACTGTTGTTTTACTGTAAAATATATTAATATGAGTATGTTTATGCTGTGCTGGTTTTCTAATCTTGAAAACTAGTTGGCAGGAGTGTGAAACAAGAGCTGTGAGGAATGCAGAAGCTGAGTTTCAGATAACGAGTGTGTGTGTGTGTGTGTGTGTGTGTGTGCGTAAATCGCATTTCTCGGCAGGACCGTGCTGTTTTCATATTATGTGTTACAGGGAACCAAACAGTTTGGGGGAATGGAGTCAGATTAACATGTCCCGAGGTGATTGGTTCCAGAGGATTGAACGCCCGCCCAAGGAAGGGGAGGAGCCTGAAGAGAGAATCGACGTCACATATGTTATAAATATCTGTAACCCGGAAGTGTGTTTTTCAGTTGTTCGCTCATATATATGTTGAGAGGCAACCCCAGCTGGAAAGAAGCTTTTACATCTGATAATAAATTTTATTGGTAAAAACTGTCTCTTTGACTTTTCTTCAAATTTTTGAACATGCAGGACTGAAGCGAAAAAGTCTGTCAACACACACTTCCAAACACACAAACAAACGCCGGGGGACCATTATAATTCATATTCATAAGGACTCCCCGGCATGATAAATCCCACAAAACAGAATAGAACCGGTAACTGTACAAACCCTGAATGTACTGCTGGCTCCCTTACCCGCTACCAAACATGGTGCAGCATTCGTCAAAAACATTAACAGCGGCCGCCCAAACTCGAGTTCAACGTCAGCCCGAGGCCGCATATTACCCTCCCCAATATACTCACGAACAAGGCATTACGTTCACCCCTGTCCCGACACGGCAGCTTTGGCAAGGAACTCAGCAGTCCCCCCTCTAAGCATCAAACACTTATAACACTTATAACTTCCTGCATTCAACACCAAACAGGTTTGTGCAATTAAGCATATAGAGATGAGCACTCTTCACCATACGTCATTGCCCCTCCCCTTTCCGTAGAGCTACACCGCTTACACATTCCATCAATGCTTTATTAAGTTTGAATCATTATCAATATATAAGGAGTACAGGGACAGTTGCTGATTTTTCCATTTATTGCTGGGTTGCATACATAGCTTTAATGCTTGTATTCACTCTGTGTTTTGGGCAAGTTGAGAAATACAGCGAGTGAGATCTAAGTAGCAGTGCAAAACTCTGTGCGTGTTTGCTCATGTATATTGTGATGCTCTTCATTCATAAAAAATGGCAAAACCCAACTCTAAAATTCTTTAGCTTAATTTCCTTTAAAACTGAATGTGCTCTATAATATGGATTCGGCTGTAGGCTTTTTCATAATGTCAGGCTTTTTAAAGTTATTTTAAATGTGGCAGCTGCAGAAAGTGCGCGTTCAGAGACGAGCTAATCACAGACAAGCGAATCCTTCATAATCACACTTATGGATGATTTTGATGCAAGGTGAATCATAGCCAAAATACAGGGCCACAACAGACAGTGATAATGAGCATTCTATGTGTGTGGTATATGTATATGTGTGAATTTCAGTCTCAACACTGTCAGAGGTTTACATTGTGACAGCTATCATCAAGAAAACTTGTATGAAATGTCCCCAAGAATCCAATGGCTGATGATTATTTTCCCTAACAGACTGCCATTTTTTCGAGAGATAGCTCATTCTAAGGCTTCGAGTATTACGTCACTTCATGTTTGCTGAGAGCGCGTGGTTTGAGCTGGAGCTGGACCTCTTTCAAATCTAATACATCGTCTATTCTTGTTATATCGCAAAGACTTGTGTTTTAAACTGTTATTCTAAACTTATACTTAAGTATATCACATACAAAAATCGTTGTTAAACACACTGATAAATTATTTTTATCGGATTGCTCTGTATTAGCCCTCAGTGTTGTGTCTCTCAAGATAAAACACATTAGCCAGGAACAGACTAAATTGTAAGCTCTTTATTAGCCTCATGCAAGTTCCGGAAACTGGGATGGGCTTTCACTCTTATAATCTATCATTCGGTAACATGTTTGATCTACATCCTTTCCCCTTAGTTAAGTTCTCCCTTAATGATATACAGGATAAATTGCCCAATAAACAATGCTGAGTTTGTAAACAAGCAACAACATTAAATTCAATTCAATTTTATTTATATAGCGCCTTTCACAATTTGCATTGTTCCAAAGCAGCTTTACAGGGGAAAAACGAAAAACCCAAGAAAGGGTAAAACACACTACATGGTGTTTTATATAATAAATCCAATTATTCTAGTAAATAATATCTAATGTCAGCATCTCCTGGTGGTTTATTTAGCATATTTTGCATTAAGTGCATTAACATGACTGCATAGATTTCAAATACAAATAATAAGTGACCAATATCAAATTGTGCAAACTCTAAGCATGCGGTCATAACATTAGGCATAACAACAAAAAAAACATAACACTGTTGTATACATAAAAACACAATGCACTGCATTAAACAGGTATTCCTCGATATACGAGTCTCTACGAATCTCTGTATTAGAAAGTTATTTTCCATACCTTGGATTAGGTTTGCATATACGACCTCGGCGTGTTATGTAAGGTACATTACTGACTTTGGCAGGAGACTTTTGGGGGTGCTTTGGCAAATCAGGAAGTGTGAGCTGTGATTAGGTAGGGTGTGGTTGTGTCATGTGTGGTGTATGGTCGGAGTAGTCTTTTGTAGCGCATTATTGTTCTGAGAGTCAATGTCCTCACATTTACATTTAGTCATTTAGCAGACGCTTTTATCCAAAGCGTGCATCAAAAAACTAGTCCATTAAAGCCTAGCACAGTATACAAAGCTGAGAATAGTGAGGTTAAGTTAGTTATTTTTTTGTTTTTTTAATAAGAAGGAAAGGGAAAAGAATTAGGATATATTAATCAGCGAAGTGTTGACGGAAGAGATGCGTTTTTAGGCGTTTTTTAAAGATGGCAACAGAGTCTGCTGATCTTCTAGCAGCAGGTAGATCATTCCACCAATGTGGAACAGATCCAGAGATTGGATTGGATTCAATTTATTGTCATTACACACATACAAGTACAGTGCAACGAAATGTCCAGAGAAGGTACCGGAGAGTGACTTTTTTTCCTTTTTGGGATGGTACCACTAGTCGTTGTTCCTTTGCAGACCGCAGTGATCTCGAAGGAACATAGGTCTGCATCAGCGAGTGGAGATACGATGGTGAGGACCCGGTGTTGGTCTTGCAGGCCAGGAGCATAGCTTTGAACTTTATGCGGGCGGCAACAGGGAGCCTGTGTAACCTGATGAAGGGCGTAGTTACATGCGCTCTCTTCGGTTCATTGAAGACAACTCTTGCCGCCGCATTCTGGATCATCTGGAGAGGTTTGATTGTGCAAGCAGGAAGTCCAGCCAGAAGCGCATTGCAATAATCCAGTTTGGACAAGACAAGAGCCTGGACTAGGACTTGCGTAGAGTTGACTTGTGAGGTTAAGCCGATCATCGATTACCACTCCCAGGTTTCTGGCTGTGCTGGACGGGGTAATAGTTGATGAGCCTAGTTGAATAGCAAGGTTATGGTGAATCTTTGGGTTGGCTGGGATCACAAGCAGTTCCGTTTTTGCAAGGTTCAGCTGCAGTTGGTGATCCTTTATCGAAAGCGAGATGTCACTCAGGCATGCCGCGATGCGAGCAGAGACTGTCGGATCGTCCGGTTGAAAGGACAAGTAGAGTTGTGTGTCGTCCGCATGGCAGTGATAGGAGAAGCCATGATTCTGAATGACCGAGCCGAGGGATGTCATGTAAATGGAGAAGAGTAGTGGTCCAAGCACTGAGCCCTGTGGGACCCCCGTGTTGAGCTGTTGGGACGCGGAGACCTTATCTCTCCAGGATACTCTGAATGACCTACCCGAGAGGTAGGACTCGAACCATTGCAACGCCATTCCAGAGACACCCATAGCACTGAGAGAAGCCAGGAGGATGTGATGATTCACAGTGTCAAAAACAGCAAACAGATCCAGTTGGACGAGCACAGATGACATGGATGATGCGTTTGCCAGTCTCAGGGCTTCGATGACTGAGAGCAGTGCAGTCTCTGTGGAATGACCGGTCTTGAAACCAGACTGATTGCTGTCCAGGAGGTTGTTTCGCATGAGAAAGGAGGAGAGCTGGTTGAACACAACTCGCTCCAGGGCTTTGGCAATGAAGGGAAACAGGTCTGTAGTTTTCTAGCAGTGCAGAGGTGACGTCAACATAGAAAGTAGAGAGAAGAGATTGGTAGAGAGAGAGGTCAGCAGGGTCTTTTGACTTACGCCATTTTCTCTCAGCTGACCGGAGGCTGGCGCGTTAACCAGGGAGCACAGGCTGGTCCAGATGCAAGAGGGCATAGGTTGTCCAAGCAGGATGCAAGCGTGGAACACAGAGTGTCTGTGGCATTGTCTGTATTCAAAAGAGAGAGCTCATCAGAGGGGGGGGGGGGTGCAGAGAAGACAGGAGGGAGGGGACCGCAGGTTGCGCCGGAAAGTAACCATCGGTAAGACATCTGCGATGTCCGGAGCAGTGAGGTCGAGGTCTAGGGTGACGAAGAGGCCACCCTGTGTTTTGTTTCCCAGTTGTGCTGTGTTACTTGTCGCACAGTCTGCGTAACAGGTTCAGCAGTGCCATCTGACATCTATTACAGCTCGTTAAGGAGGTTACTTAACCTGTGATTAGCAGCCTGCTGAGAGAGAGACAAAGATGGGAGCTTTTTAAGTTGTCGAAAACTGTTGGTTTCCAGGTACCGACGTCTACCAAAAGTGGGTTGTATACAAACGGACTCTACTAGTGTGTAGGGGCTCATTTTGAAAGTTGTTCCTGAGGAAGTAGGTGTGCCCAGCTGTATTTCTGTGATTTCTCTGTTTTCTTTTCCTTTTATTGCTAATAGTTAATATACCCAAGGGCTAAGTTATGTTCTATTTGTGCCCACATTATATTTGTAACCTGTTATGAAACACAAATAAGGGGGAAGCCATAGTTTTTCTGTTTTGCTACGGCTAAGGGAGTAAGGGGCAGTGTTTTGTCTTTTCTATTCTTTTTCCCCCAACGAGCCCCCAATTGTTACGTCCCAACTTAGTCTAGGGTTAAGAAAGGTAACAATGGCGTATGGAGAGAGAGAATAGCTGGCTGAGGTCTCCAGGTTCCAAGGCATCACACAACACACACATTTAAAATTTTAATGTAACACAAGTTTATTATTTTGTCAAGTCTATAAGCATCGACTCGTGAAGGGAGATATCCATAAAACAACAATAAAAAAGTATTTCTTGGGGTTTAAGAGTCCTTCTAGCCTTCCAAAAAAAAATGACAAAACATTGCCCCTACATGATGGCCGGAACTTCTGATAAGGCTGGACATCTGGCATTTTATGTGCAGGATCGCCCTGGTGTGGTGCTCTATACAGAGAAGGGGGGCCTTAACCAAGGGAGTTGTGCTTCTGCGGACATACAGATGTGCCAGAGGCTCGACCTCTCTCGAGTCCTTTCATCTACATGTCAACCATTTCATTCCAGGTCCGTAGAATGCATATGTAGAAAAACAGCATTAAGCATGTTTATTTAAGACTCCCTAAAGACTGTTGTGTCTATTTACAGGGACCAGTGCCAACAGTCTGAACGTTCAGATTTACCTGCTGGAGGGGCTTAACAGGCGGAAACAGGACCGGAAGGCTGCTTCCTTGTCATCTGAATCCATCAGATTTGCACAGCTACACAGGACTCCTCCTTCACTGTGCAAACTGCAATTTTGAAAAGCTGTTTGGCAGGAAAGTGGTCCCCACGTTTTGTCCCCCTGCATGTTACACCGGAAAGATAATTTGTTATTGATGTAAACCTGCATTTATCAGCCTTTATATTATATTTAATTTCCATTGAATGTAATTACTGTTTATTTATTGTTTTTATTCCAGGTGAGCTCATTGGAGGCTAGTATTTGTTCCTTCAGACTGGTCAGGCACTGCAGGATATGAACCCAGACTCTGAGCAGATAGCAGAGCTCCTTGATGACCTCAATGTGGAAGAGCGGGAGGAATATGAGGGCTTCTGTGACATCAACGAGGATCACACGATAAATCTGGATGTTGTTCTGTCACCAATTTCCACACTGACACTGGGTTCTGCCACTTCTGTCCTAGGCTCCTCAACGCCTTCATTGGTCCTTGACACCAGTGTTCTGGCACATAGCCTCCCACAGTCTGCGTCCCCGGTACCCTCTGAGCCTTCTGATTTGCCTGTCCACTTGGAGTTGGAAGAGGCAGGGCAGGAAGACGATGATGCAATAGTATGTTTTCACTCCTGTTTTATTTTAGTAAACAAAAATGCTAAAAAGAACGATTTATTAAAAAACAATGATTAATGGCTCAACATCTGCTTCTGTGCTGTGAACCCGGGTACCACTTATTTAACTTAAAAGTTACTCATTTGGTAATTCATTAGTAGTCAAAATGCATCAAACTTATTATTTAATGTAACAATTATTATTTGTTTTTCAATAGGCTGTTGACTACCAAAATGTGCCTGGTTTTCAACATGTGGACAGGCTGGCGAATAATATGGTGGAGCTCCGGGGTCACACAGTTCTCAGCCTAACCAACTGTGATGTTTATTGGATGTGTATTTTAATAACTCACGGAGACACTGTTTCATGCGACTTGTTGTTCTACTGAACTCTTGTTTTTTTATTTTTCCGGTTCCAACCTTACACATCATAGACTGAGACCGCCATCCTCAGGTAAGGAATAATAACACAATTAACATACATCACATATCCACCTTAAGAAATAGATTACACATCACAACTGCTATTATTAATTTCTCAATTACCACTATAACTTTAATAAATCAGTGTTGTTTCCATAACCTATTAACTATTAACATCTCTTTACTCTTTAACTCCTCTTTAATGCATTCATGGAGAATAGAGTTTTGGTTGCCTAATCAGTCTACCCCAACTTGACCTTTTGACCTGTTCTTGACCTTTTGACTTGGTGTTACAGGACTTTTTACTGGTTACAGTGTAGGTGACTGCACTAGTGTACTACTCTCTTCACTCTCACTGTTTGCTGAAGAACATTCATAAAACTCTATAGAACTTGGTTGTGAAAAAAATAATTTCTCGTTTTAAGCAGGTGTCTTCGATTTCTTCTGAAGGTGTGTCCGCCAGGCCTTTGAATCACATATGATCTTGGTTGTTCATGACTCCTCAACACCATTGCTGGTTGCCAGATGTTTTTGACTTTTACTCTCACTTTCTCTCCTTCTGCTATAGGTGGTAACTGTTTTGCTCAACAGTCAAAGTAACTTTTCTGTTTCAGCTGTCTGGCCTTGATATCTTCAGGTACATTTCTGTACAGTTGTGGTCTCAACAGCTGTGTTGATGTAGGTAATTTTGTTTTCAGTCTTCGACCCATAAGCATCTGTGCAGGAGATAGTTTCACACCATCCGTAGGAGCATTTCTGTACTCCAATAGAGCAGTATAATGATCTCTTTGGCTCCCCTGTGCTTTCTTTAACAGGTTCTTGGCAGTCTGGATTGCTCTTTCACTTTGCCCATTTGCCTGTGGAAATCCAGGACTCAAGGTGGTATGTCCAAACTGCCAGTTTTCTGCAAATGCTTTGAATTCTGCACTTGAGAATTAAGGACCATTATCCGAAAACACTTCATCCGGGATCCCATGTCTCGCAAAAATGGATTTAAGAGCTGTCACCACATGTTTGCTTGTTGTCTGTGTGAGTTTAGCAATCTCTGGAAACTTTGAAAAGTAATCAACACACATCAAATGCTCCCCTCTGTTGAAGTTGAACAAGTCTACTCCTACTTTCGCACATGCTCTGTCATGGCAAATGAGTGGCTCTTTGGTTTTACTCCGTCTGAAAGTATTACAGATAGCACAGTTCAACACAACATCCTCAATTTGTTTTGCCATGCTGGGCAAAAACATCACATCTCTTGCCCTCTCTTTGCATTTGACAATACCTAGATGTGAATTATGAACTCTTTTTAGCATGTCTGCTCTCAAGCTTTGTGGAACTACAATTCTCCAGTTCTTAAAAAGTAACCCATCGGAACAGGTAAGTTCTTCTCTGTAAGTCCAGTACTTTTTATGTCTGCTGGAACTTATCTTATGTCTGCAGGCCATGCTGACGGAACTGCTTCCACAACTTTTTGTAACTCTTCATCTTCTGCTGTTCTGAATGTATTCTGCTTTTCCTTTGAGATTGGCAGACAAACTGACAACGTATGAACTTGTAACTCATCTTCCAGGAGTGGTTCCGTTTGTTCTCTTAGGTAAGCTCGACTTAGAGTGTCTGCTATGTATAATTCCTTTCCTGGCTTGTAGCTGACACGTAAATCATATAGCTGAAATCGCATCAGCATTCTCTGCAGTCTCGGAGGAGCTTTTTGGAGAGACTTTTTACACACGGTCTCTAAAGGCTTATGATCCGTCTCCACTTGTACTGTCTTTCCATAGACGTACTGATGGAACTTCTCGCAGCCGTAGACAATCGCCAAGAGCTCTTTTTCTATTTGGGCATATCTTTTCTGACACTCAGTAAGAGACCTTGAGCCGAATGCCACCGGATGTCCTTCTTGCATCAACACTGCTCCCAGACCTTCAGCGCTTGCGTCCACTGACAGCATTATCTCTTTGTTGACATCAAAGTACTTCAACACTTGGGCGTTGCTCACAAGTGACTTCAGTCTTTCAAAACTCTTCTATTGTTCTAACTCCCAATGCCATGCTACATCTCCCTCTAGCAGTTTCCTCAACGGAGCATTGATGTCTGACATGTTTGGAACGAACTTGGACAGATACTGAAGCAGTTCTAAAAACCTTATAAGTGCAGCTTTGTCCTCTGGCTCTTGCATGTTCTGTATCGCTATGACTTTCTCTTTGTCTGGCTTCAACCCTTCTGCAGTCAGAATGTGTCCAACATAGCTGACTTCGGTCATCCTGATCTTGCACTTGTTTTTGTTCAACTTTAGATTGATGTTTCTGACTCTTTCTAACAGTTGTCTAAGTCTCTTGTTGTGTTGTTCTATGTCTTCACCCCACACCAGAATGTCATCCACTATGTTTACAACTCTATCTAAGCCTTCTAGTCGTTGTGCAATACACTTTGAAACACTTCTGGAGCTGAAACAATGCCAAAGGAAGTCTCAAGAACCGGTATCTCCCAAAAGGAGTGTTGAAAGTGCATAGTTTGGAGCTCTCATCATCCAGCTGTACTTGCCAAAATCCATGATTGGCATCAAGCACGGAGAATACTTTAGCATTTGGCATCTCAGCTACTATTTCTTCAATTGTACGCAATGGATAATGTTCGCTTTTGAGGGCTTTGTTAAGATCTTGTGGATCGATGCAGATCCTGAGTTTCTCTGGCTTTACCACTGTAACCATACTATTAACCCAATCAGTGGGCTCGGTTTGCCTCTTCCATTCGATATCTTCCATTCGGTTCAGTTCCATTTTGACTTTGTCCTTTAACGCTATGGGTACTTTTCGTGGTGCATGAATGACTGGAACACATCTTGATATTCACTCAAAATGTCATTTTGGTCTTTGTTCTCTACTTTGTTCACTCTTTTAATCAGTCCAAGTTTTGAGCATGCTTCTCTTCCCAGAATTGCTGGTGAATCTTCATCTACAACTTGAAATTCTAGATCAAACTCAGTGTCTTTGTAACCACATTTAAGCCTTGCTTTACCGTTTGTCTCCATCGTGTGGCCAGAATAAGTAACTAACGTGCAGTTTGATTTCTTCAGAGGTGTTGTCTTGTTAGAAGTTCTCAAAGTCTTTAAATGACAACACGTTACACTCTGCTCCTGTATCTAGCTTAAAGGTAAGTATGCAGTTGTTTATTCTGAATTCTTGAGTACATTTCTTGTTTTCACTATCCATGATAGAGACTGTATTCATTTGTGTCAGCCATTTGCTAGCTGTTTGCTCACTTTGTTCAATTTCGATGGTACCTAGAACCGCAAGAAGATGCTGAATTGTTTATATCTCATGGACTTTTTTCTCTAATCTTCTCGGTTTGCCTTTTTGTTGTGGTGTTTTGCACATGCGGCTAAAAGGGTTCTTCCGTGAGCACTCATTACATATTTTTCCATAAGCTGGACACTTCCTTGGTTCATGTACATAACCACATCTTGTGCACTTCCTTTTCTTTCCCTGCGTTTTTGAAATTCGCATGTCTGACAGTTGACTTTGTCCTCGTGATTCTGTTCACAGCCACTTCTGCTTCTTCATGCAGCACTTTCATATGGCTTTTAGTTATTTTGTTTGCACGACAGATATCCACAGCCTTTGCTAGGTTCAAATCTGTTTCTCTGAGAAGCCTCGCTCTCACCGTGTCATTGTTAACACCACAGACAATGCGATCTTTAATCAAGTCATCATATAATCTTCCAAATTCACAGTCTTTCGCCTTATTTTTAGGTCAGTTACATATGCATCAATGGTTTCGTTCGGTCCCTGTGCTCTCGTGAAAAACATATGCCTCAGATACGTAATATTCTTTCTTGGCTCACAGTACTCTGGAAACTTCTCTTTGAGCACATCAAAATCATCCACATCATCATCATGGTATTCCATGGTATTAAAGTCCATGGTATTAAATACCTTTATGGCATCATCTCCCGCCACGTGAAGAAATGTCGCACATTTTACCTTGTCACTCTTTCCTGCAATGCCAGTTGCAATCAGATCAGAACTTTTGAATCCATGTTCGCCAGTTTTCCGCTGGAGTAGAGAGCAAAACCAGATGTGTGCTGGGTGCAGGCAGCATACTCACTCAGTGGCCTGACTGCTGCCATCTGGTGGAGACCATCTTCATCAGGCTTTGCACAATTCACCCTAGTCCCAAGAAAAAAGGAATCAAGATGGTCTCTGATCCTTCAGGAATATCGAAAGATAAGGCAGCATGTGCTTGGAAACAGCAAGGTAATGGAAGGAATGATTCAGTGGCACAACAACAGACAGAAAAAGGAGGAACTGTCTGTACTGCTTTAGGGCATTGAGTTGCCTCAGCCCCTTCCTGAAGCTCAGGAGCCTCTTCAGGGTGCCTAACAGCTCCAGTACAAGCTACCCGAGAGCACTGCAGGCAAGGCAAAGCAGAGGCAGACTTCTGCTGAGCGAACCCTCTCAGACCCAAAGCACCAGTTGCAACCCAACTGTGGGTTACACCATCAGTACCTGGAGCATCACTGTAGATGGTGACCAATGTTCTTGTGGCAGCAGCAGCAGGTTCCAGAGTGTGCCCATGTTCCAGTATCTGCAAATGGTCCAAGGCATGCTGATGGTGCAGGGTATGCCAGTGCTGCAGCCTACAGTTGTCCAGGTCACCGCCTCACAGCCTGCTGCCAATCCAGGTGCCATACCCAAGAAGAACTGTGCAGGCCAACACATGCAAGAAGTGTGTCCAATTTTAAATTATTAAGTCAATTCAAGTCAGCGTTATTTATATAGCGCTTTTTACAATTTTCATTGTTACAAAGCAGCTGTACAAGAAAAAATGACTATAAGTAAAACATAAAAGGTTATGGAATTCAAAACACAGGTCAAATATCAGACATACAATAAATTCCTATATGCAGTGTTAATTAAATAAGACTACCAAATTCTAGCAGCCCCCCCGGCCAGGCAAAACAGTGCAAAACAGTATGCAAACGGTGGCGAGGAACCCAAAACTCCATTGGAGGAGAAAAAAAACCTCGGAGGGAAACCAGGCCTAACCAGGGGATTCCAGTTCCCCTCTGGCAAAAACTGCAGCCTCTGCACAAGCTCAACAGTGCTTGCACAACAAGGCGAAAATAAAAAAAATTAGATTTAAAATTAGATTTAATAATCTAATAGTGGCTGAAGTTTTGTAGGGACGTCACTTCCTTCGTCCAGCATTTGTCAGGTCTAGGAATGGATTGCGCCCTGCCCGCTCCGCTCTTGTAACCTTGGAACAATGAGACAAGACTGGCTGAGAGTAGAGTACTGTTCTGTACTCTTTGATGCAACAAATGCATCAGTTGTTATTGGAAGTGTCCCTGGTTCCGGTTGATCTAACTAGTGCAGCCTAGATCTTTGAAATACATATATTATGATAATGTAGATTAAAAAGATGCGTCTTTAATCTAGATTTAAACTGACAGAGTGTGTCCGCCTCCCGGACATTGCAGGGAAGACTGTTCCAAAGTTTAGGCGCTAGATAAGAAAAGGATCTGCCGCCTGCACTTGATTTTGAAATTCTAGGTATTACCAACTGACCTGACGCCTGAGAGCGTAGTGCACGTGATGGACTATAATACGTAAGAAGTTTTCTCAAGTAGTGAGGAGCTAAACCATGCAAGGCTTTATAGGTAATAAGCAAGATTATAAAAATTTATGCGATGCTTTATAGGTAACCAGTGCAAGGTTGACAGAACCGGGCTAATATGCTCATACTTTTTTGCAGGGCAACCACCTAATAGTGCATTACAGTAATCTAGTCTTGATGTCATAAAGGCATGTATAAGCTTCTCCGCATGATGATGACAGCATATGACGTAATTTAGATATATTTTTAAAATGGAAAAACGCAATCTTACAGGTGTTGGCGACCTGGTTCTCAAATGATATATACTATCGAATATAAAGCCAAGATTCTTAGCTGAAGATGAGGGTTTTATGGAACATCCATCAATAGTTTAGCAGTATTCTTGGTTGTTACGTAGGGCGGTTTTCGGTCCGATAAGTAACACTTCAGTTTTGTCCGAGTTCAGTAATAAAAAATTGCTACTCATCCACTTTTTTTATATCGACTATGCATTCCACTATTCGATGGAATTGCTGTGTTTCATGAGGCTTCGAGGAAATATAAAGTTGCGTATCATCAGCATAGCAGTGAAAGCTTATTCTGTGTCGCTTTATTATATCTCCTAGGGGTAACATGTATAATGCGAAGAGCATAGGCCCTAGTACTGAGCCCTGTGGTACACCGTACTGGACTTGCGATTTGCGTGATACCTCATTGTTTATTTTTACATATTGGAAACGGTCGCATAAATAAGATCTAAGCCATTTCAAAGCTATTTCCTTAATACCGACATAATTTTCAAGTCTATGTAGGAGCATGCTGTGGTCAATGGTGTCGAATGCAGCACTAAGATCTAGCAGCACCAATAAGGAGATACAACCTCGGTCAGACGCCATAAGCAGATCATTTGTAACTCTAATCAGAGCAGTCTCTGTACTGTGATGTGCTCTAAATCCAGACTGGAAATCTTCATTAATCTCATTCCTTTGGAGGAAGGAACATATTTGAGTTGAGACTACTTTTTCCAGAACTTTAGATAAGAAAGGTAGATTCGAAATAGGTCTATAGTTAACTAGTTCTCCAGGGTCCAGATGGGGTTTTTTGACAAGGGGCCTTATAACAGCCACCTTATATGCTTTAGGCACATGTCCTAATGTCAGAGATGAGTTAATAATGCTAAGTAGAGGATCTATAATTTCTGGGAGCATCTCTTTCAGAAGATTTGTAGGTATAGGGTCTAGCATGCATGTAGTCGATTTAGATGATCTAATGATTTTCGATAGTTCATCGTGATCTATAGTAGAAAATAAACATAATTTCTCCTTAGGGGTGCTGTAGTTAGTCATATGTTCAGTGGGTTTCGCATCTGGTTGCATAGTTATAATTTTCTCTCGAATATCTTGGATTTTATTTGTGAAATAGTTCATAAAATCATCACTGCTATGCTGGTATACAGCATCAGAAGTCACTGACGATTTATTTTTGGTTAATTTAGCCACTGTATCAAATAAAAACCTAGGGTTATTTTGGTTTTCTTCTATTAATGATGAAATTTAGGCGGATCGAGACGTTTTAGGGCTTTCCTGTATTTTTTTGTACTATCCTTCCAGGCAGTACGAAATACCTCTAATTTAGTCTTTTTAAAGTTGCGCTCCATTTTTCGTGCCGCTTTCTTTAGAGCCTGAGTGTGTTCATTTTTCCACGGTGTCGGTCTGTCATTTTTAATCTTCTTTAAGCGCAAAATAAAACTTCACCCTGCCCACATACTGAGACTGTTTCAAGCGAAGTATGGTTGGAGGAAATGAGAAGAACCACCTCCAAATAATGTGCAGCTGAAATATATATAGTTTTATGTATATAGTGTTGTTTGAACAAGATGTTCATTGTTAATAGTAGTTTGTAGTTATTTTGCTTTTATAAGGTGTTATTTAAGGCTAAAGCCATTTTAGACTTACTTGTTTTTAAATATATTCAGCTCTTCTGTATAATTGTATTCATTTGTCATTTATTTGTCATATTCTATTTACCATTTAATATGTAGTTTAAAAAAAGGTGTTATCTAACTGTCGGGAACGAGGGTGAACGTGGTGGAAGAACCCAATTGCAGGCAGTGATGAAGGGGTTAACAGGTTTTAATATATATATACACAAAACTGAAAACGAACACCCACGATGGGGTATACTCATAAGAACAAAACACACTTGACAAGAAACATTAACTACACAATAAGACTAACTAAACAGAGCAGAATATATTTTTAAACATGTCAGGACGACGTAACAAGGCTTCTTGAACATAAAACAAGTACAACGAACGAGCACAAGACAACAGACAAGAGGGCATTATATAGGGAGACTAACAAAGGAGATAACGATGGGCAGGTGTGGGTAATGAGACACAGGAGGAAAGCTATACTAGGAATGAGAGGGGCGGGGCCGAATGACGAGACTGGAGAGAACGCATATTATGTCCTGATTGACAATAACATGTTTCTCTCCACATAAAACACATGGGTCTGTCATGATTCTGCCTCTAAGACCAGAAAATCAAGACAAGACAAGAGAAGGCAGAATCATGTCACTAAATTATTGAGCGGTTTAATTTAATATTTATCGTTGTTCTGTTCATGTTGTTTGTGAAATAAAAAGAAACTGTCAAGACGTTCTTTTTTTACTTTTATTAATTTTATTAGTTTTAGTAAAACACAATTCTAACATAAAATTATAAAACAATTATAACATAAAATATAAATATATAAGGACTTTTGCTGTATTTTGTTGTTCTTGCATTATAGGCATTTTCAACATATTTACTGTGGCTTACATATTTGTTATTTACAGCAAACCAACATTAATAATAATACCACAGAGCACAGATATCTTTTTTTTAAATAACCAACGAATTACATATGTGTATTTTGAACATAATGCATTCAAGAATTTCGTTTGTTTAAGAAGATTCTAAATTAATCAAAAAGTTGTCTTTGGCTGGATTTGAACCCCGGTCCAGGGACCCGTTTCAATAAGGAGGTTCAAGCAAACCTCTGAGTTGATAATCGTTACTCTGAGTTTTCTGTTTCAGAACAGCTGGTTTCAATCAGTTCAATCCACTCTGAGTAAGTTCACCCTAGGTTACGCGCGTTCACCGCTGCTTTAAAAAGCCATCATCAATTGAGCGAAGATAACACGATTCAACATGGCAACGCCACGTGACAAAAAGCACTCCGTTTATTTCTTGCCAGTCTAATTGAAGGTACTGTTACAAACATACAGCGAATATGAGCACATTTATAGAAAGAAGAGCAGCAAAAGAGACACAATCGGCGTGGGAGTAAATTGCTTTACGTGCTTTATTAGTATTTCATTTTCACAAAAATCGTAGATATTTCTCATGTAGCTGCAATCCTTCTGCAATAAAAAGAACATAGCAGCTGCTGAAAACGAAGTATAAGAACATCATTCAGTCCGGTGAGTTTAAATGCTCTTGCTAGTATTTATTTAATTTATTTATTTGTCAGGGACATCGTACAAAATACATTAATCTTATGAAAAGATGTTTTGTTCCAGAATTAGCAAAAACTATTTTCCATCTGCTGTCCCCGGGCAGGTGCACACATTATTAAAACATTGTAAACAACTGTCAATAACACTAACAAATACATATAATATTAGTTAAGCAATGATCATTTAAAACTAATCAAATATTTAAATGAAAAACTAATCACAAAACCCTCACAGCCAAAACATGTACAACCCAGTCAATAACACTTACTTCAATAATACATTTATAAACCTTAAATGTGCTGATGCTGGCACAGCTGGTTATCAAGGATGTATTTCTTTAAATTCTATAGACAGCTTTAGACTGCCTGGGAGTTGATTCCATTGTTTAATAGCTTTAAATGAGAATGCTGTCTGTGCAAAAGCAAAAGATATTTTCGGGATGGCACAATTTCTCTGAGCAGTAGAGCGGGATGTTCGGTTTGTTTGTTCAGAATACAGTTTAATACATTTTTGCATTGATGGTGGTGCATTATTATTGATAATTTTGAAAACGGTTCTTAAATTTGTATATCGAATCAGTGAGTCAAAACTTAATATTTTCTATTTACTGAGAATATAACAGTGATGATAGCGAGGGGCTTTTCTGTCAAGCACCTTCCCAGCAAAAATTTTTGGTTCCCAGAACGTTAGCGCGTGGTTCCTAGAACGTTCCCAGAACAGATATTCTAACGTTCCCTGTTGGTTTTCCAGGAAAGTTTTCTTGACGTTAATAGAACGTTCCCCTACCTTTGTACTAACGTTAGGGGAACGTTCCCCTAACGTTACGGGAACGTTATCCTAACGTTACGATAACGTTCTCCTAACCATGGTATGATGAACGAAATGAGTCTAAAATCACGTGTTATAGATTGTTTGTTGCTCAGAGAACAAAAACTGGGTTAAATAAATCAAAATTTATTAAATTAAACTGCATAAACAACATTAAACAACATACAAAGAGAAAGAAAATAATAATACCTTTAACACGTAAAACGAATTGGCAAAATTTAATTTTCAAATCATAATAGAATTACTATATATTAAATGTAGCATGAGAAATATATATATATATATATATATATACACAACTACAAAAAATCAACCAAAATATAAATAAAACAAATAGAAAGAAAATCAAAACTTTAAGACGTTAAACTGGTAATATTTAATTTTATACATATATCATAATGACTATTTATTAAATGTAGAATGAGGCTACAAATATAAAAGCTACAATTATTTAAAATACAGAAGCACTATCTTCACTTCAGCATCATCTGAAAACAAAAGAAAACGGAAATGAGTGAGACGGATCTTAAACACTGTAGTTGAAATTAATCATTATTATGTGAAAAAGTTATTAATTGCTTTTATCTCCAGTGACTGATGTTGATCCTTAATATGCCTGCAATTCATTTACAGTCAAGGCATTTAGCAGAGGCTTTTCCTACTCAAAGCCACAGTACAACATGGAAAACAATACAATTATTTGGCAATTATATGAAGAGTTCTATACAAATGAAAGTACATGCAGTACAATGTGTTTTACTAAAAACATTTACAAATCTTTTCTAAACCCATTGATCCATCTTATAAAAAGTATTTAAAAACATATACTTACAATATGCCAAAGACGCTCTGTGAAAGGGCTCCTAAAATAGCCTTTGGGGTAGAGGTAGCTGCTATTGACACACACAAAAGAGCAAACATGACTAAATTGCATGACATAAAATATGAGGAACATGGCAAACAAGATATGCAGATTAACTGCTATGTTTTTTACTTACTATACAATCAGATGCCGATTGACTCTGGAAAAAAGAATAATTATTTTAATGGAATAAATTCACAGATTTATATGATTTATGAGTATGTACATTTCAATTTATATGTGCTCCAGCAATTGGAAGAATATTGAAACCCACTAACAAGTAAGAAGGGGCACTGCAGGACCAGGATTGGGAAACACTGATTTAAAAAAATTAAACGATTTGTTTTATCTTAATCCGTGCGAATTTGCCCCATTAGCACAACGTGACGTTAACTGAAAGAACCGGTGACTGTAGCCTATAAAAGAAGGAAAGACGGTACTCATGTATGTGCTATAGCTTACTGTTACATGCAGCGCCGCCGCTCCCACCACGCGCATCACGCACTGTGCGTAGGGCACCAAGTGCCGAGGGGGCACCAAAAATAGCCTGATGAATTTTAAAAATTAAGGCATATTTTAGGCATGTATATGTAAAAAAAATCATCATAATGGAATTATGCTTAGGGCACCAAAATGGCTAGCAGCGGCCCTGGTTACATGTACATGAAATGAGTCCATTTTATGATAATGTTCGGTGGGTTTCATGTTAAAGCAGCAGTAGATTAATTTGAAGTGGTGAAACCGATTTTATTCTTGCTGCACTAGGTAAACTATTTTTTTAGATTTTTAAGCTTAACGTTATTTACATTTAAGTTTATACGTTAAACTTAAAATTCGACCGGTTAAGTACAAATAATTACCTCAGGAAAACAGTCAGTGATTTCAATTAGAGTGGAATATGCAGCTATGCGCGCACACGTACATGGCCTCAGTTTTACAACTTAGGTAAAATAGTCTTTCTCGTAGTTTTAAATGTAATTTACAATCAATTTACAAGCTCACTACAGGTGTCTTTTTTTATATGCTGATAAGTTAAAAAAGTATTTTACCTCAGGAAACTGACGGGACCGGCCGGCTCCTCTCAGAAGGCAGTCGCTCTGTGCGCGTGCGGTGGCCACAGACCTGCCTATAGGCTGCCCGCATTCAGAGTTCGCGGGCACCGCGTAGTTGTGTATATTTTTTTAGTTTTTCTAAGAAAATATTTGCATTTATATAAGGATACTTCTCAATAAATTATGAATATAAAAATATGATTTTAAATCGAAGTGTGCAATATGGCAATTGGAATATGAAAGAGAGTTAGCAAGCACTTTTTTGCGATTGTTTGCTAATTTTCATTAGTTAATAACCTAGAGGGAACCTGTACAGAACGTTTTTGGTTGTATTGTTACCCTCAAAAAATAACCTGAAGGGAACGTTCCGGTAACGTTCGCTGTTGGTCAGAAAAAACGAACCTGCAGGGAACGTTCCGGTAACGTTCGCTGTTGGTTAGAAAAAACGAACCTGCAGGTTCGCTGTTGGTCAGAAAAAACTAACCTGCAGGGAACGTTCCGGTAACGTTCGCTGTTGGTTAGAAAAAACTAACCTGCAGGGAACGTTTCGGGAACGTTAGCATTTGGTTAGGGAAAAACTAACCTGCAGGGAACGTTTCGGGAACGTTAGCTTTTGGTTAGGGAAAAACTAACCTGCAGGGAACGTTTCGAGAACGTTAGCTTTTGGTTAGGGAAAAACTAACCTACAGGGAACGTTCTGTGAACGTTGCCCTGTGGTTCCCAACGAAAAAACCAAATGGGAACCATAGGGGAACGTTAGGGGAACGTTCTGTGTTTGCTGGGTTTACCGCCTGGTTATAGACTGATCTAAGTGGGTTGAGTGTGGTCTTGTTGGCCTGAGACCAACATGACAAACAGTAGATGATGTGTGGAGCGATCATGGCATTAAAGTACATAAAAGATGCTTCAGTTGTCAAACTACTTCTAATGTGTCTAAAGATAGAGATATTATATTTAATAGAATTACAAAAAAAATTATGTTTTTAAAACTTAAAATTTGGTCCAAATGGACACCTAGATATTTTATCTGTCACGATGTACATTTTTTGTCCATTAACATAGATGTTGGATATATCTTCTACTTTTTTGGACTTATCGAAATCCATTCCAGCAGTTTTTTCAATATTTTGTGTTAGGCAAGAAGATTTAAGACAATTATTTATTTTGTCCATGGCTGAGGACAATTTAGTGGCTTCTTGCTCCATATCACTACCATAAGCTGGGGAACAATAGTCTGTTAAGGAGGGGGAAGAAGGGGAAGAAAGGGGAAGAAGGAAAAAGAGGGGAAAAAGAGGAAAAAGGGAGAAAAAAGAAAGGAGAGAGTAGAAAGTGATTTTTTTCCCCATTGGCAATAACGTTTTTATATTGTTCATCGTAAACTATCGTTAAAACACTATTTTCAATTTCACAATGCATTTGTATGGGAGTAAAGATGATCACAAGGTTACTGGTTCGAATCCCACGATTGGCAGAAAAGAAGATGTTTACTTTTTGTTGTGAATTATGCTTCATCGATTAAAATCATATAACATATGCTAACATTATTTGTGTTTTTCCTTATTACAATAAAAAATTTCATTGTATTAATGATATTTTACAGAATATATACATTTAAACAGGTCTTTTTACAGAGTTTAAGCACTTTTGAGTATATTTCTATAGTGATAACTAATCAATTCTATTATTTATTACCTATAATTGTTGACTATACAAAAGCAAATGTACTGAATCTGCTTCCACAACACAACAGTAGCCACTTTTAAATCCAGATTAAAAACATTTATTTAGATGTGCATTTACAACCTGAGCACTGTGCTAGTTCACACCAACTGTACTTTTATTTCTTTTTTTGATCAATTTTTTTTCCTTTTTATTATCATTTAAATTCTTAAGTTGTATTTGTGATTTTTTAATTTGCTTTTTAAAGATGTCTTTTGCATGATGTATTCTATTCTATTTTGCCTTTGTCAATAATTTTTATGTGAAGCACTTTGAATTACCTTCATGTATGAAATGGGCAATATAAATGAACAAGCCTTGCCTATAACATTGTGACTGTAAAGTAGCATATGAACTGTGGCATATCAAAACAAAAAGAAGGGGAGAGAAGCATTTATGTCAAAACTTTTATTTTAAACTATTTTCATTATTTAAAGATTAAATATACATAAATAAAACTGTTATACATTCACAAAACTTTGTTTACTATAGTGCAGCGGTACCGAACACGTACCTGGATAAAACTATTATACATTATTTAAATCGTTTGGTTGTTTTAAAGTGCAACAGAACAGAAAACAAACATTAAAAGTATTATACATTAATAATAACTAAAAGAAAGATGACCTTAATAAGAAGAATACTATTATACATTATTTAAACCGTTTAGTTTTTTAAAAGTGCAACAGAACAGAAAACAAACAATTAAAACTATTATACGTTAATAATAACTAAAAGAAAGAGTATCAATAAAGGAAAAATACACCCCAACATAAAACTTGTGTTTTCATAAGTAATTTAGTCCTCAGGTAATTTTAAACATGTAAGACTTTCTTTTTTCTACAGAAGACAAAATATACATTGAAGAACGTTGGTAACAGAAAACCATTGTTCGCCATTGATATTATGTGCCCAAACAAAATAGTGAATGGGGACCAATGGTTTTTGTTCACAAACTTTTAAATATATTTTGTGTTTCGCAGAAGAAAGACAGTCAAACAGGTTTGAAATGACAAGAAGGTAATTAAATGATCTTTGCATTTTTACTTTGAGGAGCTACTTTTTTATATTCTCCAACCACTGTTCCTTTGGTACAGCCTCTACAGAGGGACAGTATACAACCCCCTTGTATTGGCTGTGCCCAGTCTCTGCTGTCCTGAACTTCCCACATTTCTTGCACGTGTTGTGCAGCACTTTTCGTGTGAGTTTTCGAACTTGACCAGCAGAAGCAGCAGGAGAAGGAGCAGAAGAGAGGCTGACAATAGGAGCCTGTGAAACAGGCCCCTGTGAGGCCACTGGCATCACCATCACCATTTGAGCACCTGGGGTGGAGCAGGAAAGAGTTGCCGCGGTGTTGGTGGTTTTTCAGCAGTCGGTGAAAAAACTGCTGGTGCTGATGGCATCTTCTTCTTCCTTCTCAACGGAGCCTGCCCAACGGTGCTACTGGGCAAGTGGTCTTTTTTGAGCTGGTCTATTGCCTCCTCCAGAAGGCCAGACCCCAGAGCTGGCAAAAGTCCTCAACCTGGCCATCCACTCGCCATCTCCCATACCCTTGTGACTCTTTGGTTTAGTGTTCATCTAAGCATAACATGGGAATAAAAGCAAAAGGGTTAATTTTTGCAGGTACTGAATAAATACACTGATTACTAGTATTATTATTTCATTCAAATGTAAGGTTTAAACCATAAAAACATGCATTTCAATTACAACCTGAAGCTGACTTAATTATGGTACCCCTGATTTCATAACAAAAAAGGAAAGAGTAGTTTGCACCCACAAATAGAAGGTTTTGCTAATCTAACCATAGTTTAAACATAACATCTACTTAACCTTTTAAACAATTACCATTTGTTTAACCACAGTTTTATCAATATGCAAAAAACATGGCTAATAAACATTTACTCTAGTAAAACCATGATACATTTTCGAAAGGGATGAATACGTTTACGAATATAGTTTATGTTTTGTCAAAACGAACTTTGAGATGAATAAATTAGGTATAATATGTATGATTACTGGCAAACCGTTATAACCCGACCACGTGGTTAATACACAGAACATCGAAATTACGGCGGAAGAATGAAACGAAGGCAACATAACACGGATTCCTAATAATTGATCACGAAACCAAAGTTTGACATAAAGTTCATGTAATGTTTCCCTTACAAAGTGTTGTAAACAAAGTGACGTTAGCCGAAGTTAACATTACCGGTTGCTTCAGGGAGACACTCGACAAACCTTGTTTGTTATTTATTACAGATGAAAACGCAACGAATGTTTTAAAAATAAGAATATGGTTAACAGAAGAGGAAAACAGGTTTTTAAGATTTACTTTGATGCTTCATTGTCCGTTACCTGCGCTCGTCATTTCGCAAAAGCACGCAATCGCGGAGCACCACGAAACGACATTTTGTGACTGAAAAAGGATCGACTTAATAACTAATTAAGAACAGAGTGTTAAGATTAAAACATTGCTCATGAATCCGCTACCTGTGGGCTCGTAATCCAATCTGACAATGGGCGTGTTCGTGGTCCATTCTCATCCCGCGACGCGATTGGCTCCCGTCCAATCTCACAATGGAGAGCGAGAGTCCCGATTGGCTCCCGTCCATTCTCACAACGGAAAGCGAGAGTCCCGATAGGCTCACGTCCATTCTCACAATGGAAAGCGAGACCGCCGATCCTGATCGAGGTAGCGCCAAAGCTGGGGAACAATAGTCTGTTAAGGAGGGGGAAGAAGGAAAAAGAGGGAAAGGGAGAAAAAAAGAAAGGAAAGAGTAGAAAGTTATTTTTTCCCCCATTGGCTACAACGTTTATTTATATTTTATCGTAAAACTATCGTTAAAACACTATTTTCAATTTCACAATGCATTTGTATGGGAGTAAAGATGATCACAACACTGCTAAATTTTTCGTTGTGAATTTACAATAAATAATTGGATAAATTTGCATGACTTTCACAGTAAGGATTACAGCATATATTGATATGAGTATGTTTATGCATTAGTTTGCAGGAGTGTGAAACAAGAGCTGTGAGGAATGCAGGAGCTGAGTTTAAGATAACGAGTATGTGTGTGCGAAAGAATGTTCCTGTTGTTAATCACTTCAGCTGCAAGGCCAGGCTGTTTTCAAATCATGTTTTGCAGAAAACCAACAGTCTGCTGGGAAATGAAGTCAGATTAACGTGTCCCGAAGTGATTGGTTTCAGAGGAATGAACGCCCGCCCCAGGGCAGGGGAGGAGCCTGAAGAGAGAAACTACGTCAAATATGTTTTAAATATCTGTGAACCGAAAGGCTCGTGGTTGTTTGTCTTACTCATGTATATGAGAAGCAACCCCAGAATCTAAAGATTCACTTTTTTCAGTGTGCCGTGAATCATGCTCGAGGCTGTTTTTTATATATTTATATACCATATAAGCACTTAGACTGAAGGATTTTTATTGTGATTTTTATTATGGTTTAAACGTGCTTTTACATTTAATATGCTTTATGATTTCATTATTGATCATTAACTGTGCATAATATGTTAAAAATATAACAAGTGTGTGAGTTAACCAAAGGACTTATTTGGAGTGAACTTTCTGTACCAAAATAATATGTGTGTGTGTGTGTAAAGATCAGATTACGCAGAGCTCGTCGGAATTTGGTGAGGTATTGGGTCTCCACAAATGGTCAGGAAAAGCAGTGTGAGCTGGTTGGCTGAGGCACCACAAAGGAGAGAAAGCGGATTGGACGTGTTCCCGGCTAAGAAAAGACACCAGGAGAATTATAAATACCATGCAAAAATTGTTCTTCGGTGTGGGTCCTTTGCAAGACGTCGCTTCTTTGTGTGAGACGTGTGCGTCTGAGGCAACCCACCCAGTTGTATTTTTGAATCTTCTGATCAATAAACTTCAAGATTTTACTTTGACTGGGCTCTCTCCAATTCTGAACACGCAGAACATTGAAAAAATGTTCATCAAGACGCATGCGCATATGGTGGGGCAGACGGTCATTCCGACAGACACACCAGAAGCCCGTCTCTGGGTTTACAAGCAGACACATATAAGCTGATCATCGCAATATGTCTGATGATTTCCATATTGAGGAAGACTTGCACTTTTTCTGCCCCCACTGAATGCACATCTGAATGGCTCTCGTGAGAGTGACAAGACAGAGGATAATATATCGATTAATGACATTATTTTGGTTTGTTTTTTGCACATACAGTATTTCGTCACTTCAATTGAGCCAATATGAGCGGATGGACCAATTTGACCAAAATCATCAAACACACTTTAAAAAATCGTTGCTGACTTTTGATGAACATTAAAACAATGTTCTGCGCGTTCAAAATTGGAGAGAGGCCAGTCAAAGTAAAATCTTGAAGTTTATTGATCAGAAGATTAAAAAAAAAATTACATCAGCTGTGTACAGCAGCTGATGGGTGGGTTGGCTTAGACTCAGTCTTACAAAAAGAACTGATGTCTTTACAATGGCCCGACCGACAACCGAAAAACAACTTCACAGCATATTTATAATATTTCTTGGGGTGCCTCTTCTTCAGCTGGGGTCCAATCAGCTTTTCTCTTCTTTGTCTGGTCTCCAGCCAACCAGCTCACTGCCTTGTTTTTCAAATCACCATCTGTAACACATTTACACGAGACCCCCACACCCCACCTTCCAACACGCTCTGTGCGTAATCTGATTTTAACACACACACATAGCAATTTCCTGTGGAAAAAGCCCCACAGTATCAGCGCTAAATTCAACTCACACACTGGTTATATTTTGTAAAGGCACGTTTAAACCACAATAAAATCCTTCAGTCCCCCTCTTGACCATTAAAAATGGTCACAAATCATCACAAACATCATTATCATCCTCATCTAGGAAGTGGTCGCCAGACAATAGAGGCATGGTATATTTTTCTAGGTGTGAGATCTTTTGGGGTCCAACCACCAGTATATTCTATTACCTCATCCCATGACGGACACCATTCACCCCTATGGGTTCAGGATCAATGTCAGATTGAGTCTGCTGAGAGAAATGTTTAATCAAAACAGTCAGTTTGTCAAAATATACACAATTGAGGAGGGCACGTGACTATGACTGGCTGAGGACGTGTTTTCGCTGAGCTCCCGCTCCCACACAATATTAACTAGATTTCCTGCAACTTACTACATTCATTTTAGCTTAAAATAGCAACTACATAAGTGGCAACGAACAAGTGAACTTTGCTGACGATTAACCATGTCGAAACAGACGAAAATTCAGTCACGGAAGCTGACAAATACTTCAGCTGCTAATGCTAGCGACTCTCCATTGCAAGACGATGGGCCTCTGCCTGTCGCGGACACCGCGACTTTGATCCGCGAGGTAACTCAAAGTTTTACTAATGCCATGGACGAAAAGCTCTCTAAATTCTCAAAGACTCTAGAAAAAATTTCCTCAACTTTGGAGAGCCAGTCCAAACGCATCACCGCGGCGGAGCAGCGAGTTTCGGATGTGGAAGATACAGTGGCCGGGCTGGAGCTAAGAGTCGCTGAAGCAGAAAAGAAAATTAAGTTAATGGCAGATAACATGGATGATATGGAGAACCGGAACAGGCGGGACAATATCCGTATCCTCAATCTGGAAGAGGGCACGGAGGGGAAACGTCCTATACAGTTCTTTGAATCTTGGCTCCCGACTGTACTCGGCTTAGAGGCTAGCCCCGGTACTAAAAGCCGTATTAAGATCGACCGGGCACACCGCAGCTTGGGACCACGGGGAACGCGTCCACGTCCGGTGATTATTAAGCTTCACAACTCCAGAGACAAACCCAGGATAATGGCAGCACTGAGGGCGAAGCCGAACCTGGAGTACGAAGGCAGGAAGATCCTTATTCACCAGGACCTGTCTACTGCGGTTCGAGAGAGACGTTGCGCCTTCAATAGCGTATGTCAAGCCCTTATTGACAAGGGTATCCGTTTCAGCATGCGATTCCCGGCTACACTCACCGTGAACCACAACGGCACGGAGCACAAATTTGAAACGCAGAAAGGTGCAGAAAACTTTCTCAACACGCTGAAATAGAGTCAGAATATGACTCCGGTCTGTGATTCTCATCTGCCGGCTCGCTAAGGACTGAGTAAGTTTTATTATACATATACAGAAGACTGTATATTCTAAAACTATTACTACAGCAAACTAAAACAGTTTGCATGAGAATGTAAATGGGCTCAGAGTCGAGTTGGTTCAACTATGTTTCTTCCTCTATTAAGATACGAGGGATTTGCTATTACTGATCATATTGTTGCTACAGGAACTTTTTGCCGATCTGACAGATCAGAATAATAATGTGCTTGTTAACTTTAGGTTGTGGGGGTGGGAGTGAGATATGGAAACTGTTTTGTTTTCCAGAAGCGATTACTCCCTTCGGCGGCATGTGCTCTTACAACACTTCCCATTGGGTAGCTTTTTGTTTTTGTTTACTTTGTTTTCTCAGAGTTCTGACGTTCTCCCATCTGTTGGTGATGGGCATGTTTATCCCAGCACAGTTTACCTGCCCAATAAGTGTTTTTTTATTTTTATTTATTTTTTTATTCTATGTATTTTTTTATATATATTTTACTTATTATTCTTTTTATTTTATTTTCTATATATATATTGTGTTTTGTTTACCTTAAATGGATCACTCTCACTTGCTACCCGATAAGTAGTCCACATCATGAGTAACACAAAAATTATTACACTAAATGTCAAAGGTATCAATCATGTGGTGAAGCGGCGGAAAATTCTCTCCATGCTCAAAAGAGATAAGGTACAAGTGGCACTATTGCAAGAGACCCACCTCACTGATCTGGAACACTTGAAATTAAAGCGGGACTGGGTCGGCCCAATTTTTTACTCTTCATTTAACTCAAAGAGTAGAGGAGTAGCAATACTTATCCATAAAAATCTTACATTTACACTTGATAAAGTTATACAAGATACTGAAGGAAGGTATGTTGTTGTTACTGGGTGTCTGTATGGAGAACGTGTTCTCATAGGAAGCGTTTATGCCCCCAATACATTTGACAGCTCGTTTTATTCTAAATTATTGGCTGACATCTCCTCAATTTGCCCTCCATATGTCATACTTGGAGGGGATTTTAACTGCGTTTTGGCCCCAGAAATGGACCACAGCCCACCTAAGACTCTACCCCCCACCAAAATGGCCCAAGCTACAAAGGGGCTCTGCTCAGATCTGGTTTCATTTGATGCATGGAGGATAATTAATCCACAAGATAAAGACTTTACATTTTTCTCTCGCCCTCATCATTCTTTTTCAAGAATTGATTATTTTTTTGTCTCAAGGTTAACCCTAGACAAGACTATAGCCTGCTCTATTAATCCATGTGCCCTCTCAGACCATTCATCGGTCTCCATAGAACTCATGCCACCTTACTATAATCCCCTATCCAGACGCTGGCGTTTAAATACTTCTCTTCTAAGTGACCATGCATTCTTAACATACTTGGAGTCACAATGGGACCTTTACATTTCAACAAATGATTCACCTGAGATCTCTGCGTCTACTCTGTGGGAAGCAGGCAAGGCATTCCTGAGGGGAGCCATAATTTCCTATACTGCTGCAAAGAGAAAAAGTATATTGGCAGAACAAATAGAACTTGAGCAACAAATTGTGGCTCTAGATAGGGACCTCAAGACCACAGCCTCATTATCTGTACTTAAAAAATTAGAGGCAGCCCGCTCTGCCCTAGACCAACTTTTGTCTCAAAAAGCAGAATCTGCCATCTTTTTTGCTAAGCATAGATTGTTCGAATCTGGCAATAAACCTGGGAGGCTCCTGGCTAGACTAGCCAGGGGCCAAACGGGGCCTCACGTTGTACCATCACTTAGGGATAGTAAAAGCACAGAGCATTTCGAAACCAAAACCATGTGCAAAATATTTAAGGATTTTTATCAAGAACTATATTCCTCCGAATGCCATAACACTTCAGAGCAGAGAAAAATATTTTTTGATGGAATACATCTTCCCACTTTAACTGAAGATTGTAGAAATGACTTATGTAGACCGATTACAGCACAAGAAGTTACAGAAACCATTAAATCACTACAGAGTGGGAAAGCCCCAGGTCCGGATGGATTCGGACCTGAATTTTATAAAAAGATGATCAGGCTGGTGGTTGGTCCCCTGACTAGCATGTTTACTGAATCGTTTGAAAAAGGCACGCTTCCACCAACTCTAAATCTGGCCCACATCTCTCTGATTTTAAAAAAAGACAAGCCTTCTGATTGTTGCAGGTCTTATAGGCCAATAAGTTTGCTTGGTGTTGATTGCAAAATATTATCAAAACTCCTGGCTAGAAGGCTGGAGGAGATGCTTCCCGTCCTAGTTAGACCAGACCAGACTGGATTTGTCAAAAATAGATTTTCTGTCTCTAATGTTCGAAGGCTCCTAAACATAATACAATTTTCACATAGTACAAAGAAGAGGGTCCTGGCGGTCTCATTAGACGCCGAAAAAGCGTTTGACCGGGTGGAGTGGGAGTACCTTTTTGATGTTCTTGATAAATTTGGACTGGGCTCAGATTTTATTCAGTGGGTTAAGCTTCTATACAGGTCTCCTGTCGCCCAGGTCGGGGTAAATGGTTCGATGTCTGATATTTTTCCCTTGAGCAGAGGTACACGTCAGGGTTGTCCCCTCTCACCGCTTTTATTTGCACTTGCTCTCGAACCACTCGCTGAGACTATTAGGAATCACAATGGACTGTCCGGTGTAACTTTAGGAGACATTGAATACAAAATATCGCTTTATGCTGATGACATATTACTGTTTATCACCAAACCAGAGATTTCTATACCCGCTTTGATAGAAATTATAGGTCAATTTGGTCAAATTTCAGGGTACAAAATTAACTATGACAAATCAGAGGCCCTACCTCTGGGAGATTTTGGAGACCGTGCAACCCTTGTCAATTTTCCATTCAGATGGTCGAGTGCTGGCTTTGTTTACCTGGGCGTCAGAGTATCAGCTAAGGTGGAAGAATTGTATAAATTGAATTTTAAGCCAACTTTGACAGCAGTTAAATGTGATCTTAAAAGATGGTTCGATCTCCCTCTGTCATGGATGGGCAGGATCAGCCTGATAAAGATGAACGTGCTTCCTAGATTATTATATCCAATGCAAATGCTACCACTTAGGATTACTAGAAGGGCATTTTTAGGTATAGAGAGAGCTCTCTCACACTTCATATGGCACGGAAAGAGACCTAGACTAAAGATGAAAACTTTACAATTACCCGTTAACAGAGGGGGTCAAGCCCTTCCCAATTTTTTGTATTATAATTGGGCCTGTCATGCACGCATAATATCAGGCTGGCTCAATCATTTTCTTCACCAGGAGGGAACCCTGGTGGATGCCTGGTGCTGTGCCCCTTTCTCCCCCATTAGTCTTATTTCAATTAACAAAGATGAAATCATGGCAGAGGTTAAAAATAATCCCATCATGCTTAACACTCTAAAGACTTGGCGTGATATCGCTAAACATGTTGGTCAGAGAGGCTTCTCATTAGCTTTACAACCTATAACCCAAAATAAAGCTTTTCCTCCTGGTGTGGGGAAAAGTATTTTCAACTTGTGGTACTCAAAGGGGTTACGATTCGTGGGTAATTTATTTGAAAACAGCAATTTTATGTCATTCTCACAACTTCAGAATAAATACCATATACCACACAGCCACTTTTTTGGTTTTCTTCAGGTTAGACATTTTGTACAGTCCAATCTTGTACTTTCAACAGACCAATCAATAGAGAGTCCAATTGATAGACTCCTCCTTACTTTTAATTCAATTGCATCCAATAACAGAAAATTTATCTCACTCTTTTATGGAAAACTGTACTCCTTTAATTGTGCCAATGTTAACAAAAGCAGGGAGTCATGGGAAAAGGATCTGGAGATTGATCTTGATACGGATATCTGGTCAGATGCATTCGAATCTGTTAAGAAACTGTTTATGTGTAATAGACTTAGAGAGAGTCAGTACAGGATATTGCATAGATTGCAGCGCACTCCTCATTTTCTAAACAAAATTAACCCCCAAGTCTCTCCCCTCTGTAGGAAGTGTAAGAAAGATGTAGGGACCTACTATCATAGTATTTGGCAGTGTCCCTTAATACTCAGGTATTGGAGTAATATCTCTCAGGAGCTAAGCTCAATTTTTCACAAAACAGTTAAACCAGAACCAGTCTCGTTCCTTCTGAATCTACATTTAGAGCAGCTCTCTCTACCTACAGGGCAACTGTTGTTAATGGGTAAACTCTTACTTCTAGCAAGGCGTTGTGTTCTGTTCCAGTGGATTGAGGAAAGACCACCCTCGGTCACACAGTGGTACAGAGAGATATTTAGGGTTTTTCCTCTGGAACGCCTCAGTGCCATATTAAAGGGTGATACCAATTTGTTTTATAATGTCTGGCAACCTTTTCTTGACTACCTTCCTGGTGATCTTGCTGGTTTGCTGCAGGATGGGAGACCACATTTTGTCTTCACCAATAAGTCATAAATTCTTTTGTAATTTCCCCCTTTATTTATTTTTTTATTTTTTATTTTTTTATTTATTTATTTATTTCTTTTTTCATGTATGTGTTTTGTTGTAAACAATAATGTAGATTATGTGATGTAACATGTGTTATGTAACATAATTTCCCCATGTTTTGTATGTTGGTAATAGCTGGGTTTGTTTGGTTGTTGGTTATGTAAAATCAATAAAATATATTACAAAAAAAAAAAAATATACACAATTAATACACACAGTTTAATCGGCCTTTAGCGTGTCTGAGGGCTGGTTACCTCAAAGCGTTTTAAAGGCTTTTTATAGCTTTTAGCGTGTCTGAGGCCTGGTTACCTCAAAGCGTTTTAAAAGTATTTAATTAATTTTTAGCGTGCCTTGGGACTGTTATTACCCAGGGGCGTTTTAAAAGTATTTTTATAACTTTTAGCGTGCCTTGGGACTGTTATTACCCAGGGGCGTTTTAAAAGTATTTTATAACTTTTAGCGTGCCTTGGGACTGTTATTACCCAGGGGCGTTTTAAAAGTATTTTTCTATAACTTTTAGCGTGCCGTGGGACTGTTAATACCCACGGGCGTTTTAAAAGATATACCAACAATAGTTTCTGATCAACAAATATCAATGATTTTTATTTCTACTCAATGGTACGGATATACTTCAAACTCAACACATAAATTTGGAATATCCAATCTGCAGAAGTTCATTTAAACAGGTCTCTGCTTACCTTTGGTTATTCTGTCGACAGTGTGTTGAATTAAAATTTGTCTCGTCCCGATTTTCGGTCAATCTCCGAGTTTTACAATTCTCTTTGGATTGCCTTTTTCTCCAATCACGTCGGGGTCACCATCTGATGAACATTAAAACAATGTTCTGCACGTTCAAAATTGGAGAGAGGCCAGTCAAAGTAAAATCTTGAAGTTTATTGATCAGAAGATTAAAAAAAATTACATCAGCTGTGTACAGCAGCTGATGGGTGGGTTGGCTTAGACCAGGGGTGTCAAACATACGGCCCGCGGGCCGTATCCGGCCCGATAAGGCGTCCAATACGGCCCGAGGGAAGATTTGAAAAATAATACAAATATGAAATAAAAGTTTATTATTATTTTAATTAATTTAAAGTTTATTAATACAATCAGGTTTTCGCTGCCATATTATGTTTTGTTTTATTAAATTTTTTATTTTATCATTGATCATTTAATTG
Organism: Barbatula barbatula; assembly: GCF_947034865.1. NCBI lineage: Eukaryota > Metazoa > Chordata > Actinopteri > Cypriniformes > Nemacheilidae > Barbatula > Barbatula barbatula. The sequence goes on along the minus strand of NC_136768.1, from coordinate 21,224,384 downwards.
GGCTTCTGCCGGAACCCCTAACAAGCATGCGCATTCTAAAGCGCCGCCTACATTTCGAAAACAAAGTCGGCTAAGTTGTGCGGCAAGGACTAGTGATTTTAAAATGTCCAAATAAAGAAAACTGACGGAAGAAGACGTATTTCTTCTGTGAGTTCAACGGTAGGCCGGTATGTTTAATCTGCTCACAAGCCGTGGCTGTGCAAAACGAGTACAATATTAAACGGCACACACGCAGAGAAATATGATAAATACACTGGACAACTTCGAAAAGTCAATCATTTAACTTTAGCCTCGGAAAAAAGCAGTCAATGTTCACAAAAAGAACAGAGACTGATGAAGCTGTAACGCTATTTGATTGCCAACGAAATCGCAGCGAGATCAAAGCCGTTTTCAGAGGGAGAATTCATCAAGAATCAGTAATGAACATTAACAAGTCCAACCTGCGCTCTCGACTCACAAACAGACAGCTAAATGACATCATGAGATTGATGTGGTTGAAGAAAAGAGATGTCAGGAATTAAAATCATAATGCAGATGCGATCTAGATCTTTTGTTGTTAAAGGGAATTTCTAGTATATATTTAATGTTCATATCCAAAGTGAAGTTGTACTACTGTACTAATTGTTAAATATGTTAAGGCAGTTTTTCCTATTAGTGAATTATATTGTATAGCTTGTATGGTTCATATTTAATGTGACCGTCTGTACACAAATAGAGTCTGTTGCATTTTTGTCATTACTAGTTTAAAAAGTATCTGACAAAAAATATTCATATTCAAAGGAAAGGGTTTTGATTGCCTTTACCTAAACAAAATAGTTTTTTCAAAGAGGAATAAGAGTGTTATTGAACCGTTCTGAGGATTTATTAAATGCACCTTTTACAGAACAGTATGTCTTTCTAGTTTTTTTACTAATTCATTTGTAATTTGGTGCAATATGGTTTAAAAAAGGTGATTCGGCCCGCACATTGTCACTTTTCTCTCCATCCGGCCCTTACCCTAAAATGAGTTTGACACCCCTGGCTTAGACTGATCAGATCTGATTTTAACACACACACATAGCAATTTCCTGTGGAAAAAGCCCCACAGTATCAGCGCTAAATTCAACTTACACACTGGTTATATTTTGTAAAGGCACGTTTAAACCACAATAAAAATCCTTCACTTTTTTGGTAATTGTGGATTTCCTGAGATTTACATTTCATTCACATTTATTCATTTGGCAGATGCTTTTATCCAAAGCGACTTACAAGTAGTTTTATACAGTGAAACATTACTGCAGAGCAATCAGGGGTAAGGTGCCTTACTCAAGGGCCCTTCAGTCATGACCTGCTGGCACTGAGATTAGAACCGGCAACCTTCTGATCACAAACCCAACGCTCAAACGCCCAGGCCACAGAGATGAATATATGAAAAATCTGAATGGAAATCAGTTCTCGGCATCTCCGAACTGGAACTAGCTTTGCATGGAGGCTATTGCATAATGATTTGTGTAGGAAATAAAATCCAAACTGTACAGAGATTGTAGATCATTTTAGCTTAAGTTCAGACTTTAGTTGCAGGTAAACTGGAATGTTTTCATATGTTTGTTTAATACAGTTTTTCTTGTATTATGTTTAGCCTCTCATTTGCAAGTTCGTTCAGATTTTTTAAATGTTTTAGTCATGATTCAATATGTGCTTTTCACTGTTTCAGATATATTATACAAATCTATCACTAATGGAAAGACAAATTAATTTGCTGTTTTTCTTAGGTAAGTGTGTGCATTATGTACTAGACCTTCAACGATACATAAAACATTTGTTTGGCATTTATCTCAGTGTTCGCTGCAGGGTTCAGAACAATTCTAATACAAAAGATGGACAATGGGTCTTATTCATAAAACACGAGCAATGATGATTTATTGTGTATATAGTTTATAAAGTTGCTGTGACGGAAGTTTTCGTATTCCTGAAAATGTTTGCATTTTCACTAGACATGGGACTGAATTATATCTGTTGGCGGTATGATAACTTAATATCAAAAGTAATGTGGTTTCACAGTATTGCAGTCGTATATATTTTTTTACTATAATTGTATTTTAAAATGTCTGTGTATACAAATAACAACCTTTTAACAGTGCTCAAAACATTCCAGTATTAACCTGATTAATGTGATATCTAGAATCAGCATATGAATCTCAAAAATGGTGACAATAAACGAAAGGTTTCATGCGGCAATGCATGCTGGGTACCGTAGCATTTCTTTAACCATGCGCAAGTGTTTATCATAAAACACTACTACAATTGATTATAACATTGCTTTAAAAGGTAAATGTGCAAAGAGCACAACTAAAGCAAACACTGACCACCAAATGGTGAAATCAATAGCAATTCTCAATAATGACTTCTGTGGACGTCTGAGAAGTAATAAATGAAGCTGTAATGCTGTTTGTAGAGTTGTTTATTCAAATCTTGCGAGATGTAATGTCTTATTTTATCTTCAGTTGATGTCATCTAATGTTGTGATTGGATGTCCGTTGTAGTTATTGTGTTTCTCATTCCTCCAGTTATTCTGCTTGTTAACAGCAGGTGTTCATCATTAATGCTTAATCATCTCTTAATTAATCACTTAATTGCCTCATTACCTTCAACGCTACATAAGTGTAACTTTAACACTCTGTAGCGTGGGACCATATATACTCTAGGTAGTGTTGATTTAACACTGGACATTTTACTGTGATATTTTTGCCTATTGTCTTTTCCATTGTGAAAAAATTCTAAATAGTATGAATAAATTGGGTTTGAGTGTTTATCATTGCACTGCAGCATTTTAACTAATAGACTAGAATAATTAAATCTTTTACACTTTTTTTTATTGTGAAACATTTCTAATATGTTTTTACGTTTCTGAAGCTTTTTACAGATGTAGGGGCTTAATTTAGTAATTGTAAAGAGGTGTCTGGCTGGATGTAAGGGATCTCTCATGATTGTTAAACATGAGACACAAATCTCATCGATAGTGCAAAGATCACAACCAATCATTATTGATGCAACCTAAATAATATCACAAACATGCTTTCCTTGCTGAACTGTGGAGCTACCAAACCACATTATGAGTGAGAAAGAGATTAAATGTTATCTCTGTACTCTGTACTTGTATTATTGTGAATCAGAATTCAACACTAGTCATGAATGGACGTACCCCCAAAATTATATATGGAAGCTTAACTTTACCACTGACTGACACTTATCATAAAAATAAAACAGTTCCAACTACAGCTTTTCAAAACATATATTTTCCTATCAATGTACAAGTGTTCTTATTAAAACACTACACTGTTACATTTTTCGTTGTGAATTTACAGTAAATAATTGGATAAATTTTGCATGACTTTCACAGTAAGGATTACAGCAATATACTGTGAAATAATTACTGTAATTTTCATATCTGTGATATTACAATGCATTGTTGTAAAAGCACAACTATATACTGTATAGCTTCAATGTCAAAACAATTACTGTGATATTACAGTACATTACTGGGGAATTACAATCTTTTTGTCACGGGACGTGGTGAAAGAACCCAATTGCAGGCAGCGTTGGTGAAGGGGTTAACAAGACTTTAATAAAACACAAAACAAACACCCACAATGGGGGGGCAAAAATAACCAAACACAAAACTCACAAAGTAATTTGACATATACAAACAGCAGACCGGCACATGAATAAAGGAACTCTTTAGTACAGTGCAGGAAACATGTACAACGAACGAGCACAAGACAATAGACAAGAGGGCATTATATAGGGAGACTAACAAAGGAGATAACGATTGGCAGGTGTGGGTAATGAGACACAGGAGGAAAGCTATACTAGGAACGAGAGGTGCAGGGCCAAATGACAAGACTGGAGAGAACGCATATTATGTCCTAATTGACAATAACATGTTTCTCTCCACATAAAACACATGGGTCTGTCATGATCATGACACTTTTGCTGTACATCATTACAACAAGGCCCTGTACTTTTACAGTATGTACTGTGAAAGTAATAGACAAGTTGACAATAATTTATTGTGAATTTAAAATGTATACTGTGGAAGAAAATTGTCCAGTAACTTACTGTAAAAGTAATGCAGGTGAAGCTTCCATTTACTGTGAATTTACAATCATTGTACAATTAACCCCCTCCCCCCAACAAACAACTCTCAGGTAAAGTCAATGTTAGCCCAATGGCATATTTATTAACAAATAAACATTTTTCAATGTACAGCAGATGCCAAGAACTTCAAGAGTTCAAGAAATTCAACTTTCTAGTCATAAAAGCCATCTTAAAATACAGAAAATGCATAGAAATTGGGCAAACTTGTAATTAAACTACCTGTCTCACAATTCAACTATTCAACTAGCTGTGTCCAACAGTAATGGACAGGATGGGAATGAGGCCTTCATGGCAAGAGAAGAGAGCGAGGGAGCGAATGATGAAGGAATGTCAGGTCAGGCGCTCATCTCAGTCTCAAACATTATAATGAGTCCACACGCAACAGCATTGTGTAAAAATCTTGTAGTGCAAAGTTGTCTTGAAAAATTACAAAAAGAACAAGGCTACTAAAAACTGAGCTTGACAACTACCGCTGCAAAAAAAAGCTATGATGCCCACTCAAAGTCAATAAGTTTCCTCAAAAGGGTGCTCACATGAGGGTTCATTGTTGTCCTCTTCTTGGTCTTTGAGCCTCTTTCAGGATTGATGCCCAGGAAGCACCTGTTAATAAGCAAAGATAGTTTCAGTTTTTTATAGACGTACAGTATGTATTGCAGCCATTTTTAGCCAAGGTGCCTCAGGTTAGGTTTGCCTGAGGCAAAGTGGTTGATTTTCTACTATGAGAGGCCATATCAACGTGCACCGCCATTGAAATGCATCTTCATGCAATTGGCCAGTTGGTAAATTAAAACCAAACCCTGTTGAAAGTATAACAAACACATCCTTTTCAATTAAGGGCCTGAGAGCATTTTGTTCTGCTTTTAAATAAAATGTCATCTACTTCATTCAATACATTCGCATTTCGCAATAGACGTTTCGAAATCATCATCACATAGCCTGGCCCAAAACAAAATAAATTGCTGTGATTGAACCAGCAGTGATATCATGCAGCACCTGAAAGTAGTCCCTGTTGCATTCTACAGGGACTATTTTCACATGCTCCGTGATATCCCTGCACCCATAGTACGTTCGCAACGTTCCTTGATTATTACGCCAGAATGAGAGTATAGTTCCATGTCAAATCAGCCTAGAAAATCGCCACGTTTCATTTTCCATTAGTTTTATTGCACGTTCTAACTTGAGAAGAGACAACTTTTAAATAGGAAAAATTCCAGAAATCTTAGTCACTTTGAGGGCGAGATGCTAATGGTCTAATCCGATCCAATGATCTATGATACGCCGGAGCTATACATGGTATCGCCAGACTCAGTCTTCTTTCTCTGCGGCGTTGAGCAAGAGTATTATTCCTATTTTTGTACTCTACTCTCGTTTTTACTTGTTGCAGAGAGTGACATCCGTCTCCAGCAGTATCACAGTGCTTGCCAATGTCGCCAAATGATTTTGGATGGCTCCTGAAAATGTGGGTGGGATAATTAGAAAAAATGTCACCATTGTGGCACTTACAACAAAAGCGTACAGCTATTGTAAGGATTACTTAAAGGAAAGAACCACGCTTAAAAAAACATCAGGCTGAACAAGACCAAAAAACAAACATCAGGCTGAACAAGACCTTCATAAAAACATGTGAATTACTATGGTTTTCTTGAATATACTAGCTATTTTTAAGCAAAGTCTTAATAGTCCCATCCCTACCTGACAATGTTTCTCACAACGCTGTGGCACATGGCTCTGGTTGGGTTGGTCGTGCTGCATCATTTGGTCCACGAGCACGATAACAAAGGCCTTTCTTATTTTTCCACTCTAAGTCGAATGGCTGATGACACCTGGTCCCAGTTGAGACGAAAGTCAACATGCCATGGTACGCCAGGCTGTGAAGCGCTTGGTGTGCTTGGGGCAGTGCTTTGAGGCCTGGGCAACAGCTGATTTGGAGGCTGGAAGGTTGTGTTTGGAGAACATGGATTTGGGGAACTTGGAGCACTTGGATCAGGAGCAGAGACCAACTCCATATTAGGAGTAACTACTATTGGATGAAGCAATTCAGATTTATTCACGTGAGTGGCATTTGTTCGAATGTGACATAATGGGTTGGGAGAATGCAGAAGTGTCCATTGACTCATGTTAAAAGATTGCTCTGATAAGGCCACTTAAAAACAATAGTTAAAATAACAGGCCAATACAGGACAATACACTATTGGAATTAAAAACTCATCATAACAGGGTCTGATTGTTTTTCACTGCTATTATTATTAAGTTTGGAAATGCATGCAAGTAATAAGCATCAGCTGCATTCACTTCTATGTATTTCCAGAAGTGAAAAACAGCCCAGTTTTGATGAGTTTGTAATTCCAATTATAATTTTTTATGCCTATTATACATTTCCCCAAGCCATTATGTCACACTGAACAAATGCCACACATATGAATAATTTCTATAAACTGTGCTGCACACCTGAGATTAATCACGTCATCCAATAGTATTTGACAGGTAACCAATGTGTGAGCTTGGGACTACATACAAAGTATATTGTCTACCAGTTGTGCCAATGTTTTAAGGCCCTAGTTCAGTGACATGAAAGAGTGAAAAGTGTAATCGGTGAACAGACGAATTTACCGTCCTTGATGCCCTTCATTTACTTCCGACTTTGTATAGGTTTGAGGTATTTCACCAGATCCCTTTCCTCCACCAAGGTCAGATCTTCAATAGACCCGACCCCAAGCTCATCCAGCATGGTGGTAAGAAGGTCATCAGGGAGACCAGGCAAGTATGACCACACTCATTAAGCGGTGAATCATGAAACACTGTAATTTCAATTTTTTGCCATCCCTACACTGTATGCATATTTCCTACTATAGTCTGTTCAATCAACAAAGCAAATTAAAGACAAAATCAACTTTATTCAAGGCTACCAAAAATAAAAAAACTTTTTGTTTGCTATGACTACATTGCCTGCTCTACTACTCACGTCTCTCCTCACGTATCCTGTATCCTCACTAATTGTCTTGGGCCACTCCTAGTTCACAGTACACACCTGTGTCACATAACTTTACAAAAGTATGTTTCTCTGAGACAAAATAGACCGAATTATGAACTACAATAACTAGCGCTATCTACCCCATAAGAAGCCCTTCATCACTGTTCTCTAGTAAAATGTGCATCCTCCTTCTGTAATCTGTGCCTTTGACTGTAACATAGTTACAAGCCACTGCCGACTGTAACTGGAATGGACAACTGGCTACAGATGCCCGGATCCTGTCATTGTAATCGTCAACATGAAAATCAGTCCCCTTTTCTGCTTGTACAAGTGGAGGGAACAAGTTTCCTGCACTCAAGTACGCTTGTAGAAGTTGGTGCCTCTCTGCTAGAGTTTTGCACAAATTCTTAAAATTGTGCAATTTTCTGGCACACTGTTTAAAAAATGTATGTTTGCTCTCAAATCGGAGTGTCCATAGGCGAATAAGTGGGCCAAAGTGAATGATGAGAGATGGATAGTGGCACAGATAATGGAGAGAGGTCTGCTGGTTTGTCCTTACCATCGTTAACGTCATATCTGAACTGGTTCTTACACCTGTTTAACTGCAGGTATGTAAAATGATTATCCTCAACTAAATTGCAAATATATAAAGGAAGGTCATAAGCTATGACTCCCTCAAATAAGTCATGGCCTAGACATGGTGGTAGGCCAGGCTGGCAAACATGGAAATGTGAAAGCTGATTGAAAGGAGAGTCAAACTTGATGCCGTATACAGAGTCAGTGGCAGTAGTTTCCTGCTCTTGCAAATTACTTGCGTATGATTGGGCTGTTCTTTTGGTACCACATGATATAGAATTAGTCAGGAAATCATCTCTGCACACCTCACAGTAACGACAAAAATAAGTAGACCGACTGAAGTTCTCCAAGAATCCCCCAATAGAATGGGATCCCAGGTTGTCTCCTGCAATGGCAACCAAAGAGCCTTTTAGTACAATGCCATCAGATGTGACTACACCTCTCTGCTCCAGAATTTGGAGGTCCTCAATCAGGGGAGCAAAAACTTTATTTACCCCAAAATACTTAAAGTCCTGTTCAGATAACAGAACAAGTTGCATCTGATTAATAGAAGATCTATTGTGAGGCAAGATGTCAGTAAGAGTTAGGTAAACCGCTAAAACCTTGTGCTTTTTTTCCCCTTGACATCCTGATAGACAGCATCAGTAGATGGCTGCAAACGTGTCATGGTATACTGTTCACGTAGAGACTCATTTTTTAAAAGTTTCACCAATGTCTCATGTATAAGAACATACTGAGCAAAACATTCTTTGTCATTTTCATCATTGCCCAAGAGCAAAGGAACGGGATGACCATAGTTAAAACACTCTTTAAAAGCAGCCTTCCTCTTTGCATCTGTACTGAGCATTCCCCTGTTATAGAGTGTGAGTAGATCATCTCTATTCATTTCCTCAGTGATGCTGCTTATAGTGGCCTGAGGGATTCCGAGTTCTTTTAGTTTCTCACTCAGAATGTTTAGGGAATTGGACAGGCCAAGTTCATGAGCACTTTGAAAGCCATCAATAATGGTTTGAATGGTGCTTGCTGGTAAGAGTAGCTTAGATTGCAATTTCAGGTAGAAAAGTGTAAGGTTCTGTAAAAATAGGTTTTCGTCGACAGCTAATGGCATTTGTGGTTCATTATGTTCCTCGGCAGCCTCTGAAAATGACTGACTGGGTCCTGGCAACGGCTCTGTAGCAATAGACTTGTCTAAAACAAGGTAATCTAAAACTGAATCCTCTGTACACCTATGTTTTCTGGAAATATGTGAAGCAAAAGTCATCACATGTGTGAACGTGCAATCACAACCTCTAAATGGACATCTAGTTACCATTCCTCCCCTTATGTGTGTCTTCAAATGCTTAATAAGAGAGGCCAAAGTGTCACACTGAAATGCACAAGCCTCAAGCAGACATTTCAAGGGTGTGTCAGGTGGTAGAGCTGATGTGTCAGGTGGTAGAGCAGATGTGCCAGGCAGTATAGGCCCAGAAGCCTGCAGGTAGGACCTATGCTGCCTATACAAATGAATTTGCAGTCCCGTGTGTTTTCTGTACCTCCGTGAGCAGTCAGGCACCCCACACTGGTATTGATAATTGGGGGCATTGCTATGCAGTTTTGTGTGCTGAACATAGTTACACACATTCTCAGACACATGCTCAGAGCCAACGAATTTACAGTTGAACATTGTGGTGCATCTACCTAATCTATTTCTCCTCACTCTTAGCCTGACACTGAACAGGATGGTTAGCCTCGCGCTCTGATGACCTGGAAAGAAAAGAAAAGAAAAAGGAGAAATTACACAAAGGCAACCAACAATAAGAATTTCAGTTTGAATGCAGATTGTGATTATTGATCAACCATCCATCCATTTTCTTCCGCTTATCCTGGGCCGGGTCACGGGGGCAGCAGTCTAAGCAGGGATGCCCAGACTTCCCTCTCCCTAGACACTTCCTCCAGCTCTTCCAGGGGGACACCGAGGCGTTCCCAGGCCAGCCGGGAGACATAGTCCCTCCAGCGTGTCCTAGGTCTTCCCCGGGGGCTCCTCCCAGTGGGACATGCCCGGAACACCTTCCTGATGGGGCCAGCATGACGACATCATCCGCAAAGAGCAGAGATTTAATTGTGTGGTCCCCAAACCCGACGCCCTCTGGCCCCTGGCTAAGCCTAGAAATTCTGTCCATAAAAATTATGAACAGAACCGGGGACAAAGGGCAGCCCTGCCGGAGTCCAACATGCACCGGGAACAAGTCTGACTCACTGCTTCCCCCTCCTGAGGTGCCGGACGTTTTGCCAGAATCTCTTCGAGGCCGACTCATAGTCAATCTCCATGGCCTCACCGAACTCCTTCCAGGCCCGAGTTTTTGCCTCCCCAACCACCCGTGCTGCAGTCCGCTTGGCCTGTTGGTACCCGTCAGCTGCCTCGGGAGTCCCACAAGCCATCCAGGCCCGATAGGACTTCAGCGTGCATCCCTTACTTCCGGTGTCCACCACCAGGTTCGGGGATTGCCGCCTCGACAGGCACCGAAGACCTTACGGCCACAGCTCCGAGTGGCCGGGTTGACAATGGAGGTGGTGAACATGGTACACTCGGACTCAATATCTCCAGACTCCCTCGGGATCTGGTCGAAGTTCTGCCGGAGGTGGAAGTTGAAGATCTCTCTGAAAGGGTTCCCAACAGACCCTCACAGTACGTTTGGGCCTGCCGAGTCTATCCAGCTTCCTTCCCCGCCATCGGATCCAACTCACCACCAGGTGGTGATCAGTTGACAGCTCCACCCCTCTCTTCAGCCGAGTGTCCAAGACATGTGCACTGGTGGACACCCTTATGCTTGAACATGGTGTTCGTTATGGACAAGCTGTAACTAGCACAGAAGTCCAATAACAGAACACCACTTGGGTTCAGATCAGGGGGGCCGTTCCTCCCAATCACGCACCTCCAGGTCTCACTATCGTTGCCCACGTGGGCATTGAAGTACCCCAATTTCTAACAGGGAAGGTTACTGGTTCGAATCCCACAGTTGGCAGAAAAGAAGATTTTTACTTTTAAATTGAATTATGCTTCATCGATTAAAATAATATAACATATGATAACATTATTTGTGTTTTTCCTTATTACAATAAACAATTGCATTGTATTAATGATATATTACAGATTATATACATTTAAACAGGTCTTTTTACAGAGTTTAAGCACTTTTGAGTATATTTCTATAGTGATAACTAATCAATTATATTATTTATTACCTATAATTGTTGACTATATAAAAGCAAATGTACTGAATCTGCTTCCACCACACAACAGTAGCCACTTTTAAATCCAGATTAAAAACATTTATTTAGATGTGCATTTACAACCTGAGCACTGTGCTGGTTCACAACAACTGCACTTTGTTTCTATTTGTTTCATTTTTACTCTTTTAATTCAAATTTTAAATACATTTTATTTCCCATTTAATTATCATTTAAATTCTAAAGATGTATTTTTGATTTTATTCATTTGCTTTTTAAAGATGTATTTTGCATGATGTATTCTAAAGAGTTTGATAGTCTTATTTAATGAACACTTCATATAGGAATTTATTGTGTGTCTGATATTTGACCTGTGTTTTGACTTCCATAACCTTTTATGTTTTACTTAGTCAATGTTTTCTTGTACAGCTGCTTTGTAACAATGAAAATTGTAAAAAGTGCTATATAAATAAAGCTGACTTAACTATTCTATGTTGCCTTTTTCAATCATTTTTATGTGAATTACCTTCATGTATGAAATGTGCAATATAAATGAATAAGCCTTGCCTATAACATTGTGACTGTACATTAGAAAAATAACAGTGGCATATCAAAACAAAAAGAAACAAAACTTTTATTTAAAATAGTTTTCATTCTCTTACTTATTTAAATATTAAATATACATGAATAAAACGGTTATACATTAAGAAAACTTTGTTTAATATAGTGCAACAGTACTGAAAACTTACCTAGATAAACTATTATACATTATTTAAACCGTTTAGTTGTTTTAAAGTGCAACAGAAAACAAACATTAAAACTATTATACATTAATAATAACTAAAAGAAAGATGACCATTATAAGAAAGAAGACTATTTGAGATTATTTAAACCGTTTAGTTGTTTTAAAGTGCAACAGAACAGAAAACAAACAATTACAACTATTATACATTAATAATAACTAAAAGAAAGATTATCATTAAAGGAAAAGTTGTCACGACCCAGGCTCTCTCCAATGACCACCAGAGGGCATCCTCTCCCGAGTTCTGATTCCGTTCTGGACTACATTACCCAAAGGTCCGGTAGCACTATGATAATCACCACCCGGTGTTCCCCGTTACCTCTCCATTATATATACACTGTGCTTGAACTCTCATTCATAGCGAAGTCTTGTTTAGACCGTCTTGCATTTCTGAGCATTTATACAGATCTGTTTACCTGTGTATTACCTGTGACTACTCTTGTACCTTTGACCCCTTTCTGCCTGCCCTACTGCTTTGTTTGTGACCTGTCTATTGCCTGCCGCCTGCCCTGATCTCAGTCTGGTAACTGACCTTGATTCTGTCTGTCTGTCTGTGTAATCCTTGTCGCTGTTGATTGACCCTTGCCCTGTTATACCATGATTTATATTAAACATTGCAAATGGATCCGAATGCCCCTGACTCGTCATTACAAAAGTACACCTCAACATAAAACTTGTGTTCATTCACTCACCCTCAGGTGATTTTAAACATGTAAGACTGACGTTCTTCTGCAGAAGCCAAAATATACTTTGAAGAACGTTGGTAACAGAAAACCATTGTTTGACGTTGATATGTGCCCAAACAAAATAGTGAATAGTCTCTGCTGTCCTGAACTTCCCACATTTCTTGCACGTGTTGTGCAGAACTTTTCGTGTGAGTTTTTGAACTGGACCAGCAGAAGCAGCAGGAGAAGGAGCAGAAGAGAGGCTGCCCAATGGTGCTACTGGCCTGTGTCCAGCCTGGTGTCTGGCAGCAAACACCACTAGCTGCTTGTCGTAATCCAGCAGGTTCTGCCGAAGAGCAACAACATTGCTCACCTAAGCAGAGAGCATATAATACATAGCAAATGAGAAAGCTAAACATTGACAAGTATAAACATGTATGACAGGTCAAAAAGGGAAAGTAAAGAAAGTTAAATGTTCCTGACTTGCTGGTTGGTAAGAACAAGAGAGGGCTGGTTCCTACTCTGCCAGGCTGTCGACTCTGTCCATCCCTGGCACACCCGAGTTATCCACAGCCTAAAATAACAGTGATTCACAACAATATGAGGACCATAGAGTAAGACAAATCACAGACACACATACACTAGTGATGCATGGATTGAAGTTATATCCATGTTGAGTGGGTAAGGTAATACATTTACATTTACATTTAGTCATTTAGCAGACGCTTTTATCCAAAGCGACTTACAGATGAGGAAACATTGGCAGCAATTATAAAACATAGGCAACAAAATACATTAAAGCCTAGCACAGTATAAAAAGCTGAGAATAGTGAGGTTAGTATTATTATTGTTTTTTTTTTTTTTTTAATAAAGAAGGAAAGGGAGGAGAATTAGGAAAAATCAATCAGCAACATGTTGACGGAAGAGATGCGTTTTTAGGCCTTTTTTTAAAGATGGCAACCGAGTCTGCTGATCTTGTAGCAGCTGGTAGATCATTCCACCAATGTGGAACAGATCCAGAGAAGGTACGGGAGAGTGACTTTTTTCCTTTTTGGGAGGGTACCACTAGTCGTTGTTCCTTTGCAGACCGCAGTGATCTGGCAGGAACATAGATCTGCATTAGCGAGTGGAGATACGATGGTGCAGATCCGGTGTTGGTCTTGTAGGCCAGGAGCAAAGCTTTGAACTTCATGCGGCCGGCAACAGGGAGCCAGTGTAACCTGATGAAGAGCGGAGTTACATGCGCTCTCTTCGGTTCATTGAAGACCACTCTTGCCGCCGCATTCTGGATCATCTGGAGAGGTTTGATTGTGCAAGCAAGAAGTCCATCCAGAAGCGCATTGCAATAATCCAGTTTGGACAGGACAAGAGCCTGGACTAGGACTTGCCTAGAGTGCTCCGATAGTAAAGGTCTAATTTTCCTAATGTTGTAGAGGAACCGGGTGGTGCTGGCAACATGACTTGTGAGGTTAAGCCGATCATCGATTACCACTCCCAGGTTTCTGGCTGTGCTGGACGGTGTTATCGTTGATGAGCCTAGTTGAATGGCAAGGTTATGGTGAATCTTTGGGTTGGCCGGGATCACAAGCAGTTCAGTTTTTGCAAGGTTTAGCTGCAGGTGATGATCCTTCATCCAAAGCGAGATGTCACTCAGGCATGCCGCGATGCGAGCAGCGACCGTCGGATCGTCCGGTTGAAATGACAAGTAGAGTTGTGTGTCGTCGGCATGGTAGTGATAGGAGAAGCCATGCTCCTGAATGACCGAGCCGAGGGATGTCATGTAAATGTAGAAGAGTAGCGGTCCAAGCACTGAGCCCTGTGGCACCCCCGTGTTGAGCTGTTGGGACGCGGAGACCTCATCTCTCCAGGATACTCTGAATGACCTACCCGAGAGGTAGGACTCAAACCATTGCAACGCCATTCCAGAGACACCCATAGCACTGAGAGAAGCCAGGAGGATGTGATGATTGACAGTGTCAAAGGCAGCAGACAGATCCAGTAGGATGAGCACAGATGACATGGATGATGCTTTTGCCAGTCTCAGGGCTTCAATGACTGAGAGCAGTGCAGTCTCTGTGGAATGACCGGTCTTGAAACCAGACTGATTGCTGTCCAGGAGGTTGTTTTGCATGAGAAAGGAGGAGAGCTGATTGAACACAACTCGCTCCAGGGCTTTGGCGATGAAGGGAAGAAGGGAGACAGGCCTGTAGTTTTCTAGCAGTGTAGGGTCCAGGGTGGGTTTCTTTAGAAGCGGTGTGATGAGGGCCTCTTTGAACGCTGTGGGAAATGTCCCAGTGGTGAGCGAAGAGTTGATGATGTGGGTCAGAGCAGGCACAACCGTTGGAGAGATGGCCTGAAGGAGATTGGTGGGGATGGGATCCAGTGGGCAGGTGGTAGGGTGGTTGGAGCCAATGACCTTTGAGACATCAGCTTCAGACAGAGTAGAAAAGGCGGGGAGCACACACGTGTCAGGGATGTGGGCGGGTTCGACAGATGGTGGCGTAGAGAACTGGCTGCTGATGGCAGTAGTTTTCTTTACGAAGAACGATGCAAAATCAGCAGCTGTTAACTCCGATGAAGGTGCGGGAGCAGGCGGACAGAGGAGAGCAGAGAAGGTTTTGAAGAGCGTTCGAGAGTCCGGAGAGTTGCAGATCCTCGAGTGGTAGTAATCTGTTTTTGCAGAGGTGACATCTACAGAGAAAGAAGAGAGAAGAGATTGGTAGAGAGAGAGGTCTGCAGGGTCTTTTGACTTGCGCCATTTTCTCTCAGCTGACCGGAGGCTGGCGCGATGTTCACGCAGTACATCCGATAACCAGGGAGCCGACGGGGATGTACGGGCTGGTCCAGATGCAAGAGGGCATAGGTTGTCCAAGCAGGATGAAAGCGTGGAACACAGAGTGTCTGTGGAATTGTCTGTATTCAAAAGAGGGGGGAGTGCAGAGAAGACTGCAGAGGAAAAACAGGAGGGAGTGAGAGACCACAGGTTGCGCCGGAAGGTGACCATCGGTAAGACATCTGCGATATCCGGAGCAGTGAGGTCGAGGGTGACGAAGAAGTGATCAGACGTGTGCAGCGGGGTGACCTGAGAGTGATGAGTGGAGCAGTACCTTGTGAAGATCAGATCTAGATGGTTTCCAGACTTGTGGGTTGCTGATGTGGAAACCTGCTCGAGGAGAAATGATGCGGTCAGGTTGACGAAGTCAGCAGCCTGTGGCTTTCCAATGTGGATGTTGAAGTCACCTAGTACCACCAGGGGAGTACCATCCTCAGGGAAGGATGAAAGAAGCAGATCCAGCTCCTCCAAGAAATGTCCAAGCTGACCTGGGGGACGATATATAACTACAAAATGACTTTTAACAGGGTGGGTGATAGTAACAGCATGAAACTCGAAGGAGCTGTTGTAACACAAGGGTGTTAGCTGATTGAATTTCCAGTCTTTGGGGATGAGTAGACCGGTGCCTCCACCCCTTCCTGTGATGCGAGGGCTGTGGGAGAAAGTGTGGTTATGGGAGAGGGCAGCGGGAGTGGCAGAGTCCTCTGGTTTGATCCATGTTTCTGTAAGTGCTACAATGGAAAGACCAGAATGTTTAACAAAAGCTGTAATGAAATCAGCTTTGTTCACAGCAGATTGGCAGTTCCACAATCCTATTGGGAAAGTAGAAGGGGCAGTTGCTAGCAGTGATACATTGTGAAGGTTGTTAGCATTGCGTCGCCTTCGGCATGCGGCAGATGATTTACGTGTTGTGATAACAGAAAGGATTTTAAAACACATATTTAAGAGAAGCAGAAAGAAAATAGGGAGAAATATTAAAGATAACAATAAAGGATTAAGTGTTAGTGAAAACAAGTAAGACAAAAAGTGCAAGTGTTAACACAAAACAAAATAGGTACAAAAAGAAGTGCAATACTCAAGTGCCCTGCCGGTGTCATTTAGCAAAAGCACGCAATCGCGGAGCAACACTCGACGAAACGACATTTTGTGACTGATTAAAAAAAAAAGAACGACTTAATGACTAATTAAGAACATAGTGTTAAGATGGTTAAGATTTATTTTCTCTTCTTTTCTTATTGCTAGGCCCAATTGTTCTGCTACAAGAGAGTATAACAAAGCTGAGAGTGGACATCCTTGTCTAATTGATCTCGTTATTTTAAAACATTCCATTAAAAACCCGTTACATTTGATTTTTGTTAGAGCCCCCTTATATAAAATCTTTATCCATTTCATAAAATTCTCCCCAAATCCAAACCTATTTAAAACCCCATCAAATATTCATGCTCCACTCTATCAAAAGCCTTTTCGAAGTCTAAGCTGATTAGATACCCGTCCTCATTCTTTTCTTTTATGTATTGTATTGTGTCCCTTATACTCATCGTTATGTCTGCTATGTCTCTTCCTTTTACTGCATATGCTTGATTTGTTTTTATTATTCGTGGCATAACTTCTTTTAACCTGTTTGCTAAAATCTTTGCTAGTATCTTTAAATCAGTGTTTAACATTGTTATTGGCCTGTAGTTTTTTAAATCTATTTGTTCACCTTTCCTTTTATATATTAGCTTCATCAGCCCCATTCCCATCCTTTCATTCATTCCTTCCTCTTTAAAAATTTCCTTAAAAATCTCCTTTAAAATCTCCTTCAAACGTATATAGAATTCACTTCCCAAACCATCCATCCCTGGACTTTTCCTTTTATTAAGTTGATCTATCGCTCTTTCGATCTCCTCTTTCTTGAATTCCTCATCACATTCTTGATTATACTCTTCACTTAAATTTGTTTCAATCTGATTTAACAGTTTCTGTTTTACCTCTTCTTCCACCCCTCTTGTTTTAAAAAGATCCTCATAAAAAACCTTTATCTCTTCTAGCACTTTTCCATTCCCTTCCACTATCTCTCCACTTTTCCCTTTTATTTCATTTATTATTCAATTTTTCGCCCTTTTTTCTCCAATTCAAAAAAGAACTTTGTGCATTTCTCCCCCTCCACCATATATTTGGACTTACTTCTTAATCTTGCCCCCTCATATTCTTTTTCTTCTATTTATTTTATCTTTGTAATGTCTTTATTATTGTAATTTAATTATCTTTCTAACGCCTCTTTTATTTCTTTTCCTTTGTGCCTTTTACTTATTTGCAAGATTCTGCAATACTTTATTGAAAAACCTTTTATTAGATATTTAACATTCTCCCACCACATTCTTTTTTCTTCTTTATACATTGCATTATCCTTCTCTTTCTCTATAATTTCTTTTATCTCTGCAACATAATCGTCCTTCTTTAAGATCTCTGTATTTAAAATCCATGTACCCGGTCCCCTTTGTACATTATTCCAATCTATTTTAAAACGTAAAAAACTATGATCACTAAACCTTGTTTCTTCATAGCAGATTTTTTCAATAGAATTCTCCACATTTCTTGTACATAACACATAATCAATTCTTGTTTTACGCATGAAATTCCCCACTATTTGCTTCCTTGAATAAACCATTTCCCCCCCATTTCTTTCCCTCCATACATCGATTAGGTTGTTTTCTCTCATCAATTCCTTTAACTCTTTCCTCCCTGTGTCCGATTTAAAAACCATCCCCTCAACCATGTCTTTTTTGCTAAAGACTGTGTTAAAATCCCCCATCATTGTTATTTCTTTATTACACTCCTTAAGCGATTAAAAAAGTATTTATTTTCTTTCTCTTCTGTTGGTGCATGTACATTCACTAAAATCAATTCACGTCCTTCGTAATTTACCTCCACAGCCATGCATTTCCCCATATTATCTTTGTACACCACTTTGGTTCTATCAAAAGCATCTTTTCTCAACAAAAACGCCACCCCTCTTCCAAGTCTCCCATCCCGATTATTATATAAAATATCCGCTTCCCATTTCTTTTTATATTCCATCATCACGCTCTCTTTCCAACTTACATTTTACATTTACATTTAGTCATTTAGCAGACGCTTTTATCCAAAGCGACTTGCAGATGAGCCACTTGTTTCTTGTAAAACAATAATATATTCTCCTCTCCACTTTTCTTTCACTCTTTCAAATTTTCCCATGTCCATCAGTCCCCTTGCATTAAAAATAACACAGCTTAAAACCATTAAATGAGAGAAAAATAAATACATAAAAACCATTTCTCCCCCCAGGCCCCTTGTTTTTCTTGCATTTTCCAAATTCGGTGTTACCTTTAATGATCTCCTTCTTATTTGTCCTCTCTGCCTTTGTCCCTTGTTATTACCTCTTCACTTTCCGTCTCTTCACTCTGATCCTTACTTCCATGTCCATCTTTCTCAGCGTCCTCCCGATATCTCTTAAAATTGTCCGATATATCCATTGCCGCCCATTGCATGTCCGGCTCCATTGTTTGTTCTTTATCAGTTTTGTTCTCTTTTGCCCTTTTTCCTTTCTCTCGGTTCCCCGCTCCTCCTTTCCTTTCTTTTTGTTGTACATTTTCTTCTTATTGTCCTTCATCAGTTTTTCCTTCCTCGTTGTTTCCTTCATGCACCTGTCCGTCCACCCGATTTTCCCTTCCTCCTACCTCTCCCTCCCTCCAGCATTCACATTTATTTAAATTTTCCTGACACTCTGGGCACCTGACACCGTTGCAGTCTCTTGCGAAGTGTCCCCTTTCTCCGCATCTGAAACACTTGAAATCTGGGCACTCCTTCAGCAGGTGGTCCGGGCTCATGCACAGCCTACAGGTCCTCACCTGGTGACTGTGCACCACCCTAAAATGCTGCTGCCCTTCTGCTGTTTCCAGCCTTGTGTTGGAGGGCAATGATGCCACCTCTTTTGGGAACCTTACTTTACGGAACCTCGATCCACCCTCAATTTCAGTGCCCGGGTAGCATCTTCTTTTAATTTTTGATATGGGATTAACTCCCCATCCCTCCAATTTACCAATGATTTCTCCACATCATCAAGGTAGACGGGCAGGTGCATAAAGGAAACAACATAGTCTCTATTTTGCAGTTTGTTAATTTCACAATTCACCCTTTTATATTCAGTCCATCATCAATTCCTCACATGCTTCCTCGTTTTCCATTGTTAGTTCATATTCTTGTCCTTGTCTTGGCCGTAACGCCAGAATTTTCCCATTTCCACATTTATCCACCACTGCCTTGATAATATCCACAGCTCTCACCTCGTTAATATTTTCCACATTCACGATACTCGTCGCTGTTGGACTTTTCATTCAGTCCTGCATGTTGTGGGATTTAAGATCAATATAGATCAATATAAAAATGGATGATTCATTTTGTTTAAATCAAATGTATTTTCCTACGTGACATGATTGGGAACAAAAGCTTAAAGCTGAGAGTTCTCCAGTTGCCAGATGTTACCAGAGATCGGAATGTGGTCAGTAAGTGGGGGTTGCTAAGAGAAGAGGCTACCTGGAGATGGGGGATGTTAGCGCAGATCGGCTCCCAAAGAAAAACGGCCCAGAACTGAAGATGTGGAAGGTGGAGTCAGTTCGAGGTGGCGGCACTGATTGGCTGCCGAAAGAAAGAAGAACCGTCCAGAATTTAAGGAGGAGGTCACAGATTGGCTAGGAGGGAACAAAGAAACCAGAAGAGAGATCGACGAACAGCTAGAGTCACCACAGGAGAGCTTCAGTCAGAGTTCTTTAATGTAAATGTTGGGGTGAAGCAGGGCTGTGTCTTGGCTCCAGTCCTTTTTAAACTCGTTCTCTCTGCCGTCACGCACCTTTTTCACTGTGCTTTAGGACACAAGGACGGTGTTCTTCTTGAATACCGCCTTGATGGAAGCCTCTTTAACATCTGGAGGTTGCAGGCCTACACAAAGACCAAATCCTGCTGCATAGGTGAACTACAATATGCTGATGACTGCGCAATTCTAGCACATAGTCCAGATAAGACAATAACCTGTCTCTACCAATCCTTTGGTCTTCAGGTTAACATTAAACCTATTTCCCAAGTCTTCTCTCAAACCTCTTCACCCCCCAGCTTCCATATAAACGGCATTCCACTTAAAAATGTAGATCAGTTCACCTATCTCGGTTCAACTCTGTCCTCTTGCTGCTCCCTTGATATGGAAATACATACCCGTATCAAAAAAGCCCCTTCATCATTCGGTCGCCTTCGTAGTAGGGTTTTTGAAAATCGAAATCTGAGGGTCAGCACCAAGGTTGCTGTTTATAATGCTGTGTGTGTCTCCACCCTGCTTTATGGGGCGGAAACATGGACTTCCCTACAGCCGACACATCACCCTCTTGTAATCCTTCCACATCCGCTGCCTTCAGAAGATCCTCAGCCTCTCCTGGATGGACCGAGTCCAACATGCGGAAATCCTACAGAGCACCAATTCTATCTGCATGGAAGCCGCAGTGGCTAAGAAACACCTACGATGGATAGGGCATACCATCCGTATGCCGGACCACCGCTTGCCCCGCCAAGTCCTCTATGGCCAACTACAAGGCGCCAAACAAGCAGCTGGCGGACAAAAGAAGCGCCATAAGGACTACACCAAGGGACTTTTAAAGTATTCTAACATCAATCCCATGCAGCTTGAAGCGAGTAGTTTCACAAATCCACGACAAAAACCAACAGCAGAGAGCCGCGAGACGCAGACCAGATACCAGAGGGCAGCTGGGGCTCCTCTGTCCTTCGGTTTCCCCTGTTCCACCTGTGGACGAGTGTGGTTCAAGGATCGGCCTCAACGTCCACGAGAAGTGGCACCAACGGCAATGTCGTTGATCCCCTCCCCAACCCCGAAGCAAGCGTCATCATCGGAAACGATGGACAGCTATGAAATTTAAATGTTTTCCTGTGAAACTTTCTGGGTTGTTGGTTCAGCTCATTGTGGAGGCAACCCAGCGCGCTGTTAAACTTTTGAATCTGATAATAAACTTCACTTATTTTTTTGAAAAATTGTCTCTTCAATACCTCAAATTTTTTAACATGCAGGACTGAATGAAAAGTCCAACATCTCCCATCCAAGTACTGACCAGGCCCGACCCTGCTTGGCTTCCGAGATCAGTCGAGACCGGGCGTGCTTTTTTATTTAATTTTTTTATGAAGAAATTTCAATCAGTAAAATACAATAAAAAATAAAACCATAATCTTCTTCAATTCCTAATTTATTTAAAACAGCCTCAGTAAAAACCACTTTATGCCTTATATAATATTCCAAACATCCCAATTTTGTTTCCACACACCTCCCCTTCATGTTTCTCCATATAGATTCTTCTTTTAGAGCTTTGAATTTCTGCACCCAGTATCCATTTACAATTGGCTCTTTAAAAACACCATCTCTAAAAAACGCATAAAACATCTTCACCGTACATGTTTTAAAACCATACAATTGTCCTCCCAACTTCACATACACCTCTTATTCTTTTCCCTCTTCCATGCTTTCAATTCTCTTTATCCAGTCTTTTGATATTGCCTCTTTGATTATTTCGTATTTGTTTATTATCTCCTGTCTGCTAAAATCCTCCTTTGCCTCCTCCATTACATCTACAATATACTGCACTGGTAAAAAACCCTCCTTAAACTCATATAAAACATCTCTTACTTTTGTAATTCCCAGCTCCCACCATTTCTTAAAAGAAATACCCTTTCCTTGATTTAAAATGCGGTTGTTTAAGAATAAAGGCTGATTTAAAATGTTCTCTCTACCTTGTGGGTTAAAATGTACATTATTTAAAAATTTACCCCAAGCACTCATCAGTTCCTTATAAAAATCTGGCAACTCATCTGTCATCCATTTCTTTGCTCTCATCCACAGTATATTATCCCCTAGATTAAAGTTCCCACATTTACTTAAAAATATTCCATTGTCTTTTTCCATGCCGTTTTGTTTTCTTCGTCTAAGTACTTTTGTATTATTTTCACTCTTAAACTATTCTTTCTTTGTTCAAAATCCATTAAGCCCAATCCTCCCTTCTCCACTGCTCCAATTAAAGTGTTGTATGCAATTCTTGCTGGCTTCCCTTCCCATAAAAATCTAAAAAGCATTTTTTCAGCCTTTTCTGCCCACAACGGCATAGATGATACATATAAAACATACCATAGTTTTGAAACCATTAAAACATTCAGAATTAAAACCTTCCCTTTCAAAGTTAAAGTTCTCAGTTTCGAAAAATTCGAATGGGCCTATATGATGAAGAGTGTCAAACGCAACAGCCAGCTTCTTAAAAGGTTCTTTATTTGTGACCACGCCACACAAAAGTAACGCAGCATTAAAGTCTGTTGAGTTAACATTTTCGTGAAAGAGGATGAACAACATTTAAAGAAAACAATGAAAACCCAAAAGTAGTTCACAAAAATGTCACTTCACAAATAAAATAAAATTAAATTTCTCTTGGAAAATAAAGTAAAGAAATAACCCCAAATAAACAACGGTAGTGACTTGTATACCTTTAAATAAAACAAAACACAAAACTGTTCGAATAAAAGAATAAGCCACTCACATTTCTTATATCAACCATAAACAGTTACCGTTATGTTCATCTTTTTGAACAGACTTAAAACAACATCACTGCTCAAACACACTTTACACAGAGTAAATGTTTTGTATAGTTATCAAATAAATTGCACTCACTCTGTAATGCTAGCGCAATCTCCGTATCACTCTCCCCTCTAACATGTTTTATAAATAGAAGAATATAAGAGAAACGATTATAGTATACAACACTTTTAACACTGCTCACATACTACAACAGTTCTAGCGTGCAAAAAACTGTAAACACTCACGCGCAATCACCAACACTGTGGCCCGTATACTCCACTTGGCGATCTACCACACGCACGTGATCACGGTGATCAGAAGACTGTTAATGAAACTTACTTTTGCAAAACTGTTTTTTTCTTAATATCCGCCTACAGACCGCAAGTTCTCTGTTCCTCGCCAAAAGCCTGGCTATACTAACGGCACATGTCTCTCTCGCTCGCTGTCTTTTTCGTATACTGCAATCATACCTGCGCGCAAGACCGCCCCCCCCACAGCAACGGAGGATATGATATTGTTGCCTCGGTTACATAAAGAATATAATAGAGCTGAAAGTGGACATCCTTGCCTTATCGATCTTGTAACTTTAAAACACTCTGTTAAAAACATGTTACATTTAATTTTTGTTACCGCACCTTCGTATAAAATCCTAATCCATTCAACAAAAATCTCTCCGAAACCAAAACTCTTTAAAACATCAAATAAAAAACTAGGTTCCACCCTGTCAAATGCTTTCTCAAAATCTAAACTTTTTTGTTCTTTTCATGTATTAATGGGTTTACGATGTTCTATGCATTATAAGTTTATATTTACTGTGGTTTTACTGTAAAATATATTAATATGAGTATGTTTATGCTGTGAGTATGTTCTAATCTTGAAAACTAGGTTGCAGGAGTGTGAAACAAGAGCTGTGAGGAATGCAGGAGAGTATGTGTGTGCGAAAGAATGTTCCTGTCGTAAATCACATTCTGTTTGCAAGACAGGCTGTTTTCAAATCATGTTTTGCAGAAAACCAACAGTTTGCTGGGAAATGGAGTCAGATTAACGTGTCCCGCGGTGATTGGTTTCAGAGGAGAGTACGCCCGCCCCAGGGCAGGGGAGGAGCCTGAAGAGAGAAACGATGTCACATATGTTTTAAATGTCTGTTACACATGAGGCTGGGAGTTGTTTTTCTTACTCATGTATGTGAGAAGCAACCCCAGCTGGAAAGAAGCTTTTACATCTGATAATAAATTTTAATTAAACTTTTTGGGAAAAACTGTCTCTTCGACTTTCCTCAAATTTTGAACATGCAGGACTGAAGTGAAAAGTCCGTCAGTATATATCTTATTATTTCTTTTATACTTATTGTTGTATCTGTGATGTCTCTTCCTTCACTCCGTACACTTGGTTTGTTTTAATTATACTCGGCATTACTTCCTTCAATCTGTTGGCTAAAATTTTAGATAAAATCTTTAAATCAGTATTAAGCATCGTAATTGGCCTATAGTTCTTTAACTCTATCTTCTCTCCTTTCCGCTTGTAGATCAACTTCATTAAACCCATTCCCATTCATTGATTCAGTTCTCCTTTCTTAAAGATATCTACATATACTTCTTTTAAAATGCTAGTTATAAAATCTTTTAGAACTATATAAAATTCACTCCCCAACCATCTATACCCGGACTTCTCTTTTTGTTTAATTCACTTATAGCTCTTTTTATCTCTTCTTCTCTTATCTCCTCATCACACTCTTTTTTTATCTAGTTCTCCAACTGTTGTTTTTATTTGTTTCAGTAACTCCAGTCTCTCTTCTTCTTTCACTCCCTCTGTACTAAACAAATTCTCATAATATTTTTTTATTTCTCTTAGTATTTCCTCGTTTGTTTTCACAACTACACCATTATTCCCTCTTATTTCTTTTATCATTTCTGCTTTCCCTCTTCTTTTCTCTAGATCAAAGAAAAACTTTGTACATTTTTCACCCTCCACCGTGTATTTAGCTTTACTTCTTAATCTTGCTCCCTCATATTTTTTTCTTTTAATTTTCCCTCTAATTTTATTTTTTGTATATCTTCTCCATTCTCATTTAATTCTTTTGTAAATTTTTCTCTTATTTCGCTCTCCTTATTTCTCTTACTTTTCTGTATTAACTTGCAGTATTTTATTGTAAACTTTTTAACTAAATATTTAGTATTTTCCCACCATATTCTTTTATCTTCAATGTACATTTCGTTCTCCTTTTCCGTTTCAATTATTCCTTTGACACTTGAAATATAATCTTCATTCTTTAAAATCTCTGTATTTAAAACCCATACTCCCGGCCCTCTTTTCACTGTATTCCAGTCTATTTGCATAAACATTGGCTTATGGTCACTTAAACTTGTTTCTTCATATTTTATTTTCCCTATAAAACCTTCAATATTTCACGAGTTCGCCCTCGCCAATAAACAGCTCCTTGTTGGGATAGATGGTAAAGCATGGGAAAGAAGGTTATGCGTATTTGGCGTGTTGTGCAGGGAGTGGGCTCCGAGCTCGCCGGATCTATCCGAACCCGGAGCACTCTACAATGCTCAGAGCAAATGCTCCGGGCTCGGAACCGGCTCGAGCCCAGAACACACCCCCCCCGAGGGTCCTGCGGGACTTAGAGAAAATGAGAGGAGCTGGGGTGGAGGAGGGATGCTTATCTGGGAAGAAGCTTTAGGTAAGACTGTTTGTCTATTTATGATAGAGCTTGCTGGAGGTGATATGGTAGAGATGGTGATTGCTGATGGTGAACCAGCCTAGATAATTAAGTAGAGATTGCGTGCTCGGCTGATAGGTGATTGCTGATGGTGAACCAGCCTAGATAATTAAGTAGAGATAGCGTGATCGGCTGATAGGTGATTGCTGCTGATGGAACATCGGGCTGATTTATATGCTTAGGTTCCTCCCGAACTTTGTTAATAAAACATAATTTCACGAGTTCGCCCTCGCCAATAAACAGCTCCTTGTTGGGATAGATGGTAAAGCATGGGAAAGAAGGTTATGCGTATTTGGCGTGTTGTGCAGGGAGTGGGCTCCGAGCTCGCCGGATCTATCCGAACCCGGAGCACTCTACACTGCTCAGAGCAAGTGCTCCGGGCTCGGAACCGGCTCGAGCCCAGAACACACCCCCCAAATGCAAAATAGAGCTGGACAACCGCCGAAGTACGCATACACCCCCCCAAATGCCATGCTGTGCGTTACGGAGGTACAACCCTGAAATTTAATAAGCGAAAGGATGAGGGCCTGTTTTAGGGCTATCGCTGCTGCGGTACTGACATCATGGCTAGTAGTGTCTGCTGCTACAGAGCTTTGTTGGAAGCTCGGGCCCCTGCGGGGGCAGTTGCTGCTGTGATACTAACCTCATTGCTCGTAGTGTCTGCTGCTACAGAGCACTTGTTGGGAGCTCGGGCCCCTGCGGGGGCAGTTGCTGCTGTGATACTAACCTCATTGCTAGTAGTGTCTGCTGCTACAGAGCACTTGTTGGAAGCTCGGGCCCCTGCGGGGGCGGTCGACCCTTGTGCGACCAATGCGCTTGCGTGACCAATGCACGAGTGTGACTGGGAACCCTTGTGCGACCAATGCGCGTTGCGTGACCAATGCACGAGTGTGACTGGGACCCTTGTGCGACCAATGCGCGTTTCGTGACCAATGCACGAGTGTGACCCTTGTGCGACCAATGCGCTTGCGTGACCAATGCACGAGTGTGACCCTTGTGCGACCAATGCGCGTTTCGTGACCAATGCACGAGTGTGACCCTTGTGCGACCAATGCGCGTTGCGTGACCAATGCACGAGTGTGACCCTTGTGCGACCAATGCGCGTTTCGTGACCAATGCACGAGTGTGACCCTTGTGCGACCAATGCGCGTTTCGTGACCAATGCACGAGTGTGACCCTTGTGCGACCAATGCGCGTTGCGTGACCAATGCACGAGTGTGACCCTTGTGCGACCAATGCGCGTTTCGTGACCAATGCACGAGTGTGACCCTTGTGCGACCAATGCGCGTTGCGTGACCAATGCACGAGTGTGACCCTTGTGCGACCAATGCGCGTTGCGTGACCAATGCACGAGTGTGACCCTTGTGCGACCAATGCGCGTTTCGTGACCAATGCACGAGTGTGACCCCTGTGCGACCAATGCGCGTTGCGTGACCAATGCACGAGTGTGACCCCTGTGCGACCAATGCGCGTTGCGTGACCAATGCACGAGTGTGACCCCTGTGCGACCAATGCGCGTTGCGTGACCAATGCACGAGTGTGACCCTTGTGCGACCAATGCGAGTTGCGTGACCAATGCACGAGTGTGACCCTTGTGCGACCAATGCGCGTTGCGTGACCAATGCACGAGTGTGACCCTTGTGCGACCAATGCGCGTTGCGTGACCAATGCACGAGTGTGACTGGGAACCTTGTGCGACCAATGCGCGTTGCGTGACCAATGCACGAGTGCTGCGGGGGCGGTCGCTGCTGCGATACTGGCTTCATTGCTGGTGGTGCCTGCTGCTACAAACCACTTGTTGGAAGCTCGGGCCCCTGCGGGGGCGGTCGCTGCTGCGATACTGGCTTCATTGCTGGTGGTGCCTGCTGCTACAGCACACTTGTTGGAAGCTCGGGCCCCTGCGGGGGCGGTCGCTGCTGCGATACTGGCTTCATTGCTGGTGGTTCCTGCTGCTACAGACCACTTGTTGGAAGCTCAGGCCCCTGCGGGGGCGGTCGCTGCTGCGATACTGGCTTCATTGCTGGTTGTGCCTGCTGCTACAGAGCACTTGTTGGAAGCTCGGGCCCCTGCGGGGGCGGTCGCTGCTGCGATACTGGCTTCATTGCTGGTGGTGCCTGCTGCTACAGAGCACTTGTTGGAAGCTCGGGCCCCTGCGGGGGCGGTCGCTGCTGCGATACTGGCTTCATTGCTGGTGGTGCCTGCTGCTACAGAGCACTTGTTGGAAGCTCGGGCCCCTGCGGGGGCGGTCGCTGCTGCGATACTGGCTTCATTGCTGGTGGTGCCTGCTGCTACAGAGCACTTGTTGGAAGCTCGGGCCCCTGCGGGGGCGGTCGCTGCTGCGATACTGGCTTCGTTGCTGGTGGTGCCTGCTGCTACGGAGCACTTGTTGGAGGCTAGGACCCCTGCGGGGCCGGTTGCTGCTGCGGTACTGTCTCCATGGCGAGTGGTGCAGTCTTCGAGACTTTGAGAACAACGTCGTGAGATGGAAGCGCTGGCTGCCTTGTTAACAAACTGTATTGTGATGCCGCCTTCAGCAAAGAAGACTGGCTCAGCCGAGCCCCAGATGTGAGAACCATCTCCTCCGAAGGTGTTCCCGGGTGTCAAAGCTGGACAACTGGTAACTTGTGAATGCGACACCTGCTTGAGTCGATTGGTCCGAAGGTGATGCGATCTTCAAGGAGTCATGAGTCAAAGTGGCTGAGGTTTGAACTAACATCCGAGACTATCAGATGATACGGGCAAGGAGTGTTTGCTGGGCTTCCCTGAGGAGCGACAAGTCTGTCCGGATGTAGCTTCTAAAAGCCTCAGATGACCAACGGCCTAGGGCTTGGATCTGCGGCTGGGATAGGCCCTTTTGGGCGGCTGTGGTAGCTACGCCTATGCGGAAGGAGTGACCGGAAAAGTTGTCTGCTGGGATGCCAGATTGGAGCAGGACGGCTTTGAGGTGCTTCTGAAACCAGAAGCGTGAGGCCGGGCGATTAGAGTCGTCGACGAAGAGGGGATCCGATAAGGCCGCTGACCGGGGTTGTCTCTAGCGAAGGTAGGCTAGGAGGGTTCGATATGGCTGAATCGGTGAATTGATGTTGAAAACGTAGACGAAATGACCTCTCCTGGTCTGGTCAGTCTTACTTTGCTTAATCGAGTAAGAAATCGTCTCCGAATCCAGCACCTGGAGGTCATTCATGGTGGGGTGAACTGAAGGGTCGAATTTGGATGTGGTGGTGATCTCTGAGCATCGTAGAAAGCCGAAGAACGCCAATGTGAACATGGCGTCAAGTGTGCGGGCAACATGTGTGGAGTGATATCCCTTGCGGAGGGTGGAGATGCATTTGGTGAGAATCTCCAAGGTAATGGGCCTCCTAGCGTCCTGACGGGCGGGTTGGGATCTTCGAATGCCTTGGATAACCATTGATGTTTGGGAGCTTGCTATGGCCGGTGACGGGGAGTTGAAAATCTATTTATGGAAGAACTGGAGTCCGCTGAGGTAACCTCTGATGGAGCTGGCCTGAAGGTTTTTTTTGCAGTGTTGAGAAATGAGATGTAGGAGGTAATTGTGAGGAGAGAAAATTCTGGGAAGGGAATGCTGAAAGCCTGGTGAAACGATTTGAAGCTTCTCCACGCCGTGAGGTATGATTGCAGGGTCCTGGGGAAACTGCCTTAGTTATGGAATTGAGAGAGGCATCGAGAAGCGTTTGCAGTGGGTGATTCGCTGGAAGATCAACTCCGGATAAGGTTGTACAGGAATAGGCCTGGGGTCCGCTTCGAGCGCCAGCAGCCTGGACTTCTGCCAAAATCTGCGCTCTGATGTTGCTGGAGACTGGTGGAGGTTCCATCACATGCACGTGTGGAGGCGCTGGCATCGCAGCGGCTGTGGCCAATGAAAACGTGGGGCGTGCCTGTTGAAGAGAGAGAATGGCAGTCGTTTGCACGTTGTGCGGCGACAAGCTCGTGCTAGCGTTGGCAGCGGCGCCGGAGATATGAGGCCCAGGGACTGAGGCCTGTGACTCTAACGGAGGCAGCCTCACGCCAGAAATCAATTCCGGCGCCGCGGGCCAAGATCCAGGGGCGGGAAAAGCGAATCTAATGGCGGCCGCTTGTGCGTCTAACAGAGATAGGCTCGGGGTAGCGGTGGTAGCGGTGTCAAGGAATTGTGGTACGGAGACCAGCGCTTGTGTCCCCAGCGGAGGCAGCCTCGCACTGGGGAGCCAAGAGCCCGGGGCGGGCAAGGCGAATCTAATGGCGTCCGCTTGTGCATCTAACGAAGACATGCTCGCGCTAGCGGCGGAAGCGAAGAACTGCGGTCCGGAGACCAGCGCTTGTGTCCCCAGCGGAGGCAGCCTCGCACTGGGGAGCCAAGAGCCCGGGGCGGGCAAGGCGAATCTAATGGCGTCCGCTTGTGCATCTAACGGAGACATGCTCGCGCTAGCGGCGGAAGCGAAGAACTGCGGTCCGGAGACCAGCGCTTTTGTCCCCAGCGGAGGCAGGCTCGCACTGGGGAGCCAAGAGCCCGGGGCGGGCAAGGCGAATCTAATGTCGGGCGTTTGTATGTGTAACGGAGACAAGCTTGCGCTAGCGCCAAAGAATTGTGGTCCAGAGACCAGCGGTTGTATTCCCACCGGAGGCAGCCTCACGCCTGAGACGTATGGGTGAGCCAGGGCTTCTGAGAGTTGCCGGCCAGCCTGTACGGGGCGGTCATCTACAGTCGCTGTGCTGTCCCACGCGTTGAGCTGATATGCCGCGGGCTGCCGGAGGTGCTCGATCGGGATATCCGTGGCTTTTAGCATGACCTGAACGCTTCCAAGACTTGACGAAGGCTTGCTGCGTCGGCTCGAGTGAGGGAGGCCTAGCCGAGCCGCGGAGGTAGATTGCCCGTGCCTGGAATAGACGGGACCCCGAGCCGAGCCTGGCTCGTTATTGACAGCCGATCGTGCCAACCTCATCGAGGGGACGTCAGCCTGGGACGACACGTAAAGGGTGTAGAGCTCTAGTTTCGACATCCGCCTGCTGAATGGGACGTCCGCGTTGGCAAGGGCCAGACGAAGGCTCTGGATCGTCCACTTGCTGCATGCAGATATCTTGGGGAGCGCAGAGGCGTATGATGACGCCGGTGAATGAGGTGGAGATCGTGCCGGTGGGAGAGATGACGAACCCTTCCTCTTAGATGCACGCCGCTCAGAGCGGCGGGGATGGCGGCCCCGCGGCGAAGCTTGGAAATAGTCCGTATAATCCGACCCTGAGCTGGAAAGCTGGGGTGCGCATGATGGCACCGAAGGATCTGGAACGTTTGCTACTTTAGAGACCACGGGAGACTCTGACATAGTGGCGAAACTTGACGATGCTTATCTGGCAAGAAGCTTTAGGTAAGACTGTTTGTCTATTTATGATAGAGCTTGCTGGAGCTGATAGGGTAGATACGGTGATTGCTGATGGTGAACCAGCCTAGATAATTAAGTAGAGATTGCGTGCTCGGCTGATAGGTGATTGCTGATGGTGAACCAGCCTAGATAATTAAGTAGAGATAGCGTGCTCGGCTGATAGGTGATTGCTGCTGATGGAACATCGGGCTGATTTATATGCTTAGGTTCCTCCCGAACTTTGTTAATAAAACATCATTTCTTGTGCATAAAACTAAATCTATTCTTGTTTTACACATAAAATTCTCGACTAGTGTTGTGGAAAAATTATCTTGTAGTTTCAAAAAATTGCTCAAACAAAGAAGGTCCAGGTGTCAAAAAGTAAACTTTATTTGTTCGAATCAAACAAAGTGAGATCTTCCCAAAGCATCTGAAAATACAGTGTTTTCAAGCTCATAGTTATAGTAAAACTTGTGCAGGGGGTTCGTCTGTTACACCAATCAGGTAAATTCCCGTTATCTCTTATTTTTAATGATCAATAACTCTGTTTCTGCCACCAATAAATCCCAGGCAACAGGACACGTTTTTAATTGTGGAATCTTGGTTGGCACATAGACAAATAATAATGTGCCCATATTTGAACACTTTTCCGGTTCTTTTCCGGCAAAACGACTTGGTGAACTCATAATGCATCTCTGACCCTATACAATAACTCATGAGTTGTCCTTTAGCATACGATAGGGTTTTATTAAAACTGTCCTTATGTTTTGATATAGTAATGTTTTTTAGCGCATCAATGAGGCCATAAGTTAAATTTAATTAAATTTGTCTTCAAGAATGTGTCAGGGGTACGTGCAGGTGCTCTATGTAAAAAGTGTTTTCTGCATGTTATTCTCTAAACTTTATTTGAACCTTAGGCCTTACAGACATCACTGGACTTTATATTGCTGTAAAACGTTGAAAAGTATTCTTAAACATGCTATATAAGTATTCTTATGTAAATAATCATTAAACTGGTATACTGATTGTAACATTAAGTCATTAAATCATCTTAATCATTTGCTCACAATCATCTTGACCTAAATGTGGTTAAATATGGTTTCTGATTATATCACTGATAATTCTATTGTTCCTATGAATACTTCTTAATGCTGATAAAAGTCTAATAATGATAGATTAATATTCAACTGCATGCATAAATGAAGATACATCATTGTGGTTAAGGATATGTTAGAGATACATTAAAGAAATACTGAAAATACTCAATACTAGCTGCCTCCTTGAGTATTTTTTTTCTTTTCATTTCTTTCTCTCCATATATCAATCATGTTGTTTTCATCCATTAACCATTTCAATTCTTTCCTTCCTTTATCCGCTTTAAAAACCATTCCCTCTGCCATTTCTAATTTGCTAAACACAGTATTAAAATCGCCCATCATAATGACTTCTTTGTATTTCTTTAAAAACTCTCTTAATACTTTAAAATACTCGCTTTTTTCACTCTCTACTGTTGGTGCATGAACATTGACTACAATCACTTTTTTCCCTTCAAACTCCATTTCAACTGCTATACATTTTCCCTCTTTATCATTATAGATTTTTTTACACGTTACGCCACTGCTTTCTTTTATTAAAAATGCTACTCCTCTGCCCATTCTACCATCACCATTGTTATATATTATTTCTCCATTCCACCTTTTAGTTATTTCAGTCATTGTAACGCCACGCCAGCAGAGGGAGCCCTCACCGGAGTATTGACTTTATACCGCTCCCTCTGCTTCTACTTTCATTTCCTGTTCTGAACCGTATTTAGGAAGAGATCTTGTGTCTGCACGTTGCGAAGTATTGCCAGTTTAATCTGCCTTACCAAGCGTATCTATTGTTTTCTGTCTGATTATTCTGTGTATGATTCTGCCTGTTTTTCTGATCACGCCTGTTGGATTACCCCTCTGCTTTGGTAGCCTGTTTTGGATTGATGATTGTGTTTGGACCTCTTGCCTGTTTGCACACTTCTGCCTTTTGGATTACCCTCGTGTATGTCGCCTGATTGGACTGCTACTGTGACCTTGACCCATTGCCTAGCTTAACGTTTCTGTCTCTAAACCCTAATACTAATAAACATCCGCAAATGGATTCTAACGCCGCCTCAGCCTCGTCGTTACAGAATACTTCGCCCCCAAAGAATCCAGCGGAAGTTTCCAACCTGCAAGCAGCATTCGCCTATCAAAGTGAAGTGTTAAAGGGCTACCAAGATCAACTCACTAAGCTCCAGTCTGTCAATGAACACCTGACTCATTACATCCAGTCTCTTCCATCGGCCACGCCCAAGACGGTAAGCTTTGCGTTACCAGAAAAATTTGATGGATGTGCAGAGCAGTGTAGAGGCTTTATTCGTCAAGTAAGAATTTACTTTGATAATCAAGAGGACAAGTTTGTGTCAGATGGAAAGAAATGTGCTTTCGTGATGACGTTATTATCTGGAAGAGCTCTAGACTGGGCTGCGGCAGTTTGGGAAACGGATGTACGATTTAGAGCATCCTTTGATTATTTCATCCAACAACTGCATGAAGTGTTTGAATATCCTGCTGGGGGTAAGAATATATATGCACAAATTCTACAAATGTCACAGGGTAACCGTACTGCTCCTGATTATGCCATCCTGTTCAGAACACTCGCTGCTCAAAGTGGATGGAATGATATTTCACTGAGAGCTGTGTTTCAACAAAGCCTCAACCCTGATCTGCAAACAGAGCTGGCTTGTAAAGGAGAGAATATATCATTTTCTGACTTTGTGACCCTTACTATATAGATAGAGACAAGCGCCCAAACGAAGAAGTGTGAAGGAATCCCAACACTTCCTATCTGCTGTCTCGCAAGCGACAACATCATCAATCACCAAGCCTAGTGACGAACCAATGCAACTCGGTCTATCTAGATTATCTGAGGAGGAGAGAATGAGAAGACGCCAACTTCGTCTATGTTTTTACTGCGGTGAGGCCGGCCATCGCAGTCAAGGGTGTCCACATAAAACTCAAACGACTTCTCGGGTAACTATAGAACATTTCTTACTTCTAAGTAACAAATCATTCAAGCTTCCTTTCAAACTAAAGACTGAAAACCGCACACCAGAATGCATTCTCCCACCTTCTGTTGTCATCGCTCCAGTCACCTGTGACATAATGGAAGAGATACAAAGAGAAAAATTACAAGAGGCGGCACCTGACAACTGCCCTCCTGACAAACAGTATGTTCCACAAGATCTACGTCACAGAGTAACACAATGGGTCCACA
This sequence comes from Barbatula barbatula, assembly GCF_947034865.1. Classification (NCBI taxonomy): domain Eukaryota; kingdom Metazoa; phylum Chordata; class Actinopteri; order Cypriniformes; family Nemacheilidae; genus Barbatula; species Barbatula barbatula. The sequence continues at coordinate 21,190,193 of NC_136768.1, read as the reverse complement.
CTTCTGTCAGCTCTGGCCATCCAGGTATATCACGCACTCTTCACTTACTGAAAAACTAATTCTGGTGGCCCTCGATGACCAAGGATGTCACTACTAATGTTAAAGCCTGCCAAGTCTGTGCCCAATCTAAAACCCCCAAAGAGTTACCTTCTGGTCTTCTCCAACCACTTCCTATCCCACAGCGTCCTTGGTCCCATCTTTCCATTGACTTTGTGACCGACCTACCACTTTCCAATGGCTTCACTACTATCCTTGTCATAATTGACCGCTTCTCCAAGTCCTGTCGTTTGGTCCCTCTAAAAGGTCTCCCCACAGCCATGGAGACTGCTCAAGCGTTATTTCATCATGTCTTTCGAATTTAAGGTAGCTTTATACCTGAGAATATTGTCAGCGATAGAGGAACTCAGTTCATGTCCCAAGTTTGGAGAGCTTTCTGTAAGCATCTGGATATTAACATCAGTCTCACGTCAGGATACCACCCTCAGTCTAATGGACAAGTTGAACGATTAAACCAAGAAATAGGCAGATATCTTCGATCATACTGCAGGTCGGAATTCCTCCCCTGGGCAGAATACGCACAAAATTCACTAACTCTTCAACTGGCCTGACTCCCGTCCAGTGCGTCCTTGGGTATCAACCTCCTTTGTTCCCATGGTCTGGCAAACCCTCATCAATCCCTGCAGTGGACGATTGGATTCAGCGTAGTGAGAGGGTGTGGGACAGCGCACACGTCCGGCTTCAGAGAGCTGTAAGAGTACAAGAACTCCAGGCCAACAGACAACGTCGCCCACATCCTCCCTACCAACCAGGACAGCGGGTCTGGCTTTCTACCAGGAACCTCAAGCTACGGCTACCCAGCAGGAAGCTCAGTCCAAGGTATGTTGGTCCATTCAAGATTCTAAAGAGAATAAACAAGGTCACATACCAATTAGAGCTTCCTGCTAACTATCGGATCTCTCCATCCTTTCATGTTTCCCTCCTCAAACCGGTCCACCCAGGGGCTGACCCCAACGCTGAGGCTCGAGAGCCGCCACTGGACATTGATGGGGCTCCAGCTTACAAGGTGAATGAATTACTGGACTCAAGACGGAGAGGGGGTCAGCTCCAATACTTGGTGGACTGGGAGGGCCTAAGGAGAGATCGTGGGTAGTCGCCCGCGATATCCTGGATCCTTCTCTCATCATGGATTTTCATCGTGCCAGACCCGATCGACCAGCGCCACGACCACGGGGACGTCCACGTCAAGCGCCAGGGGACGCTCCTAGAGGAGGGGGTTCTGTAATGCCACGCCAGCAAAGGGAGCCCTCACCGGAGTATTGACTGTATACCGCTCCCTCTGCTTCTACTTTCATTTCCTGTTCTGTACAGTATTTAGGAAGAGATCTTGTGTCTGCACGTTGCGAAGTATTGCCAGTTTCATCTGCCTTACCAAGTGTATCTATTGTTTTCTGTCTGATTATTCTGTGTATGATTCTGCCTGTTTTTCTGATCACGCCTGTTGGATTACCCTCTGCTTTGGTAGCCTGTTTTGGATTGATGATTGTGTTTGGACCTCTTGCCTGTTTGCACACTTCTGCCTTTTGGATTACCCTCGTGTATGTCGCCTGATTGGACTGCTACTGTGACCTTGACCCATTGCCTGGATTAACGATTCTGTCTCTAAACCCTAATACTAATAAACATCCGCAAATGGATTCTAATGCCGCCTCAGCCTCGTCGTTACAGTCATAAAACCTTCCCTCCAGTTAGTTTCTTGTAATAAAATCACATCTTCAGTAACAATTCTTACAAGCATGATGCATATAAAAACATTAGTAAAACCCATCATTTTAGTTCATCCTCCTGCAAATCCTTTAGCACGTCATACTTATTACTTGTCTCAATTGAGTCCTCTTTAAGCATTTTTTCCTAGCAGTCTCTAAATTGGGCGATACCTTGATTGATCTTCTTCTTTTAGTTGGCTTCAGTTGTTCCTCTTCTTTTTCTTTTTCACTTTGATCATTAGGTTCCACAGTGTCCAAACTACTTTGCAAACTTTCAGGTAAGTCCATCTGTGTCCGTGTATCCTCGTCTTGTTGTGCTTGCATCTCATGTCCATTACACTCTTCCTCTTGATCCTCAGTATTTTTATTCCCTGTTGATTCCTTGTTTTGTAATCCTCTTAATTCCTCATCTGGCTCTTCATTGTCTCGTTCATGCATCTGCCCGTCTACCTGCTGCTCCTCCTCCACAATACTCATCCCACACTCACACTTGTTTCAAACCAATTTGCAAACCGGGCACCTTACTGCATTGCAGTCCCTCGCAAAGTGTCCCCTCTCTTCACACTTAAAACACTTAAAGTCCGGACAATCCTTCACCACATGATCCGGGCTTATGCACAGCCGACAGGTCTTCACCTGGTGGCTGTGCATCACCCGGAAATATTGTGGTCCCTCTGCCGTTTCTATTTTTGTGCTGTACGGGAGGGAGGTAACTCCTTTCGGGAAACGTGTTTTTACAAACCTTGTCCCATCCTCAATACTGGTGCCCGGATACATTCCTCGTTTAATTTTAGAGATGGTGGTTACTCCCCATCCCTCCAGTTTGTTTAAAATATCCTCATCTGCAGTGTAAACGGGCAGATGCATGAAGGAGACAACGTACTCCCTATTTTGGAGCCTTTTAACTTCGCAGTCTATGCCATTTATTTTCAATCCATCCATTAAAGGCTCTATGTCCTCCTCGCGTTCCAGCATTACCTCGTATTCCTTCACTCTTTTAGGTCTGACTGCTAAAATCCTTCCTTCTCCAATCTGTTCCGTCAATGCTTTGATGATGTCCACTGCCCTTGCGTCTTTCACATGTTTTACATCCACCGTTACAGTTGCTTCTTTTAAATAATCTCTCTTTCCACCCTCATTCCTTACATCTTGATCGATTCCACTGCCATCTCGTTGTCGTTTATATTGGGGTTACGATGTTCTATGCATTATAAGTTTATGTTTACTGTTGTTTTACTGTTAAATATAATGATATGAGTATGTCCATGCTGTGCTGGGTTCTTTGTCTTGAAAACTAGTTGGCAGAAGTGTGTAACACGAGCTCTGAGGAATGCAGGAGCAGGGTCTCAGAAAACAAGTGTGTGAGTGTATGTGTGTGTGCGTCAATCGCATCTCTCGGCAGGACCGGCTATTTTCAAAATGTTTTGCAGGAGCCAATGGTTGGGGGAGAATGGAGTCAGATTTACATGTCCCGAGGTGATTGGTTCCGGAGGATTCAACGCCCGCCCGATGAAGGGGAGGAGCCCGAAGAGAGAATCGCCGTCACATATTTTATAAATACTTGTAACCCAGAAGTGTGTATTCGGTTGTTGCTCGTGTATATGTTCGAGAGACAACTCCCAGCTGGAAGAAGCTTTTACATCTGATAATAAATTCTACTTAAACTTATTGGGAAAACGATCTCTTTGACTTTTCTTCAAATTTTGAACACGCAGGACTCGAGATTCAAAAGTCCGATAGTTGGTGACGCCGACGTGATTTGAGGACAAAGGAAAGTTTTGGCGCCACATTTCGGCGGACCCCGTGGGGGAGGGAAAAGATATCGAGACGGATTCAGATTTAACACAAAAGCCGGCTAAAATACATAAGGTAAGCAGAAAACCTGTTATTTCGAATTCTGCTATTGGATATACTAAATTTCTGTGTTAAATTTGATGAACATCTCGATGAATAGACGAGTAAAATTGAAATAAGGAAAATCAGATTTAAAAGATTCTTTTAAAACAAGTTAGAGTCTTGTTTTAAAACAGATTAAACTCTGTTTACGGGTTGGAGTCCCTTGGCGAGAAAAAGCCATAAATTAAATACAGATTAAAGTTCTGTATAACTGGAATTAAAACAGTTAAAGTCTGTTGGGAAAGAAATCCTGTGATCGGCGTATCACAAATTCATTTAGGTTAAAGTCCTTCGGAGAAGAGATCCGTAAATTATTTACTAGTTTGATTTTATTTGTATGAATGGTATTGGGGATGAAAGTATTTAGACGTGGTGTTTAGTTGAATGCATAAGTGAACGGAAAATTCGCACGTGGTGTGCCTTGTGTATGTGTATAATCTAAGTTGGTGTAAGGAGACGATCGTAAAGAAACTAGTAGGAAAGTTATATTGAATACATATATATATATATATATATACAAGTAAATAAATAGAATGGCAGAGTTTCAAAAGGAGTGTGATGAATACGAATGTCCGACCGTATTAGCGCAATGGCAGAGTATCGCTGAGATGATGATAGCACAGACTGAACCAAAATCCAGGAAAGCGAGACAAAGAGAGGTTGAGGAATGTTGGATAGAATTGTGTGATAATTATGCATGGACGAAAGAGGCAGAGACATTTAAAGTGCCCCTGGCCCCGAAAATAAGAAATATGGAGAAAAAGGCTCATTGTAGGTTAGTCAGACATAAAGGTGATGAAAAAACGATTAAATGGTATAATGCAAGTAGATATAAAAGTAAAGGGTGTGACTTAGAAAAACATTTAAGAAAATGGAGTCGTCTTGCCCTCGTGGCAACAGCTTTATCGCCCATTAGACATAGGAAGGAAGGGAAAGCTACAGAGGATGATGTTAGACTGAAAGTGAAGGATGGAAACAGGGAGACCGAGTCACTAGCACCGCCCCCTGAACAGTACCGCCCATTGTATCCGCCTCTTGCTCCGCCTCTTGCCCCGCCTATTGCTCAGCCCCCCCCCTACATCTCACCAAATACGACTCACAGCAAACAACAGGTCATGCTTGAGGTACGAGAGGGAGTTTTAGACTGTAATTTAAAAGAATTAGAAGAACTTCGACAGGAGGTACAACATCTGGGCAAGGTAGTGACAGAACAGGTACATGCGGCACGAGCTCAGGTGAATGAGACAATGCGCCACATGGCAGAAAATATGGAACTTCCAGAGGGAAGTGATGGTAGTGAGAACGGAGTAGGAAGTGAAGATGAAAGGGGAAGTTGTAGAGCATCTGGCCCTATAGAAACAACAGGTCAGGCCCAGGGCACGATGCATACAGTATGTATTAAGGGAACGATGGTGATGGATGAGGAGCCAATAGCAAAACGTACTAGGGGAAGGGAAAAAGAGCAGCAGCTGTCTAATTTTTCAATTGATCATTGCCCCCCTAACGTACCAGAGCAGAGAGAGCAGGCAATGAGTCATCATACTAATCAATTATATCCAGGCGTACAAGCCCCATTGTTAGCAAAGAGCACTGGGGTGCAGTACCAGCCCTGGTCACACAGTGACATGACTGCTATTTCCAGTAAACTTCCTCCAATTACATCAGGGGGCTCTAAGTGGTTGAGTAAATTAACGGCCTTGAGTCATGGTACCGTTTTGGCTTTGGGTGACATAAGGTGTCTGTTGGGTCAGATTTTGACAGCCTCTCAGATGGGGAGTTTCGAACTCGAAGCCCAAATATTACAATATCCAAATGATCTTGATTTTTCAAAAGTAATCACAATGGTGGGCAGGGCACTCGGTCGATTGTACCCATTGCCACCCACCGTATACCAAAACATAAAGTTTCGCATAAAACCAGGTGAGACAGGTGCAGCATATTATTTCAGGTGCGCTGCTGAGTGGGAACAGATGGTGGAAGAAAATAGTTTAACCAACCCAATTACACGAGACATATTCAGAGCAGCGGTTATGGCAGGTGCCCCTAGTGGTGTTAAGCAAATAATGGAAAATAACCCTGACATTCCAATTGCTAGTAACGAAATATGGGAAAGGCATTTAGTCCACCACACAGATAGGGCTGTAGAGAAAACAGGAAAAGAGGAAGAACAATTAGAAAAGATAAAAATAGAGTTGCTAAAACTACAGTTAGAACAAGCAAAAAATGAGGGAGGGACAAAAAAGAGTAAGCAAATGCCACAACAACCCTATCAGCCACCCCCTTACCAATATAACGGCCCACCCTATGGTACAGACGCCCATGCAGCAGGTGGGAGGGGAAATAGACAAAGGAGCAATTGGAGGGGTAGTAATAGAGGGAGGGGGTCTTATGGAGGGAGGCAGCAGGGCGAGGGAAATTGTTACGTGTGTGGTGAGGCAGGCCACTGGATGAGAGAGTGTCCACAGCTTTCAGGTCAGTTTAACGGACCACCTGCGGAGGGATGGGGTCCTCGAAGAGGTGGTGCCGGTGGTCGCGGCAGGGAACCACAAACCCCATACAACCCGGGGCAATACCCTCCACCACCCTCCAACCTACAGGTGCCGATGTTCCCGCCATCGGGCCCCGAGGCTGGCGCGAGCAGTTATTGAAGGGGCCCCCAGAGAACTGAAATGAGGGCTAGGGCCGAACCTCTCATTTCGTTAATGGTAAACAACAAACCATTAAAAGCTCTGGTAGACACCGGAGCCACCTATTCGACTGTCACAGGCGGCATAAAACAATCTGATCTGAGTGACAAAATTGTGACAATAATCGGGTTCTCTGGGGGAAGTGAAAGCTTGAAAATGACACAACCATTCAAAGTAGAAGTGGCAAATCAATGTTTATCACACTCGTTCCTTTTCTCCAGCAATGCTCCCATTCCTCTTTTGGGTAGAGATTTATTAATAAAATTAGGGGCTAGCATTCTGTGCTCAGCAGAAGGGGTAATAGTTACATTTCCAGATGGTACAACCATTAACTGTTCCCTATCAGGTAATACGACAGACAGCCAGTGGATGCTGACCTCGTGTGGGGAGGAGGAGGCAGCTGATCTTTACTGGGTAAAATTAGATGATGACACACAGTGGGGCACAGCAATGGAACTGTATAACAAATACCGTTCATGGATTTCAAATTTAGATATCTATTTACCCCCCATAGACCCATTGCACTGTACATTATTTTATGACAGAAATGACATAACCATTTATGAAGACATGTTTCAGGAAGTGGAGGGAGACAGATGGGTGTTGGAGGGAGCTGGAATTTTTGTGAGTAAAGAAGGAGTGATGGCTCCAGTGAAGCTGACAGAAGAGCAGTTGAAGTGGTATGAGATGGCAGACACAGCAGCACCTCACATATCGTTAGCCTTACACCCAAGCCATGAAGCCAGGGAGCTAGGTAAGATTACAAAAACACTGTTGGCCGCCCAGGATTGGGAGCCCACGGAGAAGACAGATGTTAAATATTCACCTAAACACAAAGCCTATTGGATAGAAGGTGCCACACGAGACACTGGAGCTCTAGAGCATGTGCAGGTTTCTAGATTCCATGGCAGGGAGCTGTCAGATAGTGTGGGAGCACCAGACATCATAAAAAATTTACCTGAGGATCTTTGGTCTCAGGGCCCAACAGATGTAGGTTTTTGTAACATGTCTCCAGTTTACTTTCAGTTAAGCACACCTGACCCCATCTGGATTCCACAATACCGCAACAAACCTGAGGCGGACGAGGGTGTGGCCGCAACAGTAAAAGGTCTCCTAGAGAGGGGTGTTATTACACCATACAAATCTAGGTGGAACACACCTATTTTTCCGGTGCCAAAACCAGGCACGAATAAGTACAGGTTGGTACATGATTTGAGAGCAATCAATGCTGTTGTGGCTACACCATCGTTAACAGTGCCTAATCCGTATACTGCACTCTCTGTGATAACACCTGAGCACAATTGGTTTACATGTATTGATTTGGCTAACGCATTTTTCTGTATCCCTTTAGCAGAGGAATGCAAGGCGTATGTGGCTTTTACATACAAAGGTTGTCAATATTCTTACAACAGATTACCCCAGGGGTTTGTTTTATCACCAGGAATTTTTAACCATGCATTAAAACAACAATTAAAGGACTGTAGTTTGCCTGGAGACTGTGTGTTGATCATGTATGTTGATGACCTCCTTTTGGCAGCCAAAACAGAGCAAGGATGCCTGGAGGGGAGCGAAGCTGTGTTAAGACAATTACACAAAAGTGGCTTCAAGGTAAGCAAGGAAAAGCTGCAATTTTGCAGACCTTGTGTTACATTTCTAGGTCGCATGATCACCCCAGAGGGCTCCACGCTAACTGTAGCCCATAGACGAGGAATTCTGAGTCATCCAAAACCAACCACGGTTAAAGAGATGTTGTCATTTCTAGGCCTAACAGGGTATAGTAGACATTATATTCCAATGTATGTTTCATTAACAGCCCCTTTGAGAGATCTTGTAAAACAACAGGGTATGAAGAATTTGAGAGCAGACATTGAGTGGACACAGGAAGCTGAACGGACGTTCATTAACCTGAAACAACAGATGGCACATGCAGCTAATCTCAGCAGTGCTGATTACAGATCACCATTTCACTTAGACGTCTCTGAGACAGGGTCAAGTGCACATGGGGTACTTTATCAAAAAGACCAGGGGGGCAGAAAAGTGTTGATGTATGTTAGCATGTTGTTGGACAGTGTAGAACAAAGACAGCCACCATGCAGCAGGTTTGTCGCAGGATTGGCAAAGATAGTGAAGAAAACGTCTCACATCGTTATGGGCCACCACCTAATTGTTTTAACCACACATTCAATCGCATCTTTTGTTAATTCTGAATCATTCACATTTTCCCCTTTACGACAGCGACGCATTGCAGCAATTTTGCTCGCCGACCATATCATATACACACATGAGGGCATTAACATGGCAGATTTGGTGGAGGAGGGAGAACCACACGACTGTGCACCGATCACAGAGAGGGCATCAGTGGTCAGACCAGGTTTGTTTGCAAAACCATTGACTGGCCCTGAGCCAGTCATGACTTTGTTCACTGACGGGTGCTGTTTCAGGGCGGAGGACGGAAGTTTGAAAGCGGCTTATGCAGTGGTAGAGCAGGTAGGACATGAGATGATTACGAGGGATGCAGCAAGGTTAGAGGGGAAGCAGTCAGCACAGAGGGCAGAAATGATAGCAGTGATCAAAGCCTTGCGACATACTGGTGGACACCGTGTAAACATCTATACTGACTCTGCTTATGTTGTTACAGCTGTACACGTAGAAATGCCGTTGTGGAAACGTTGTGGCTTTATCACTTCGTCAGGTCGACCAATAACACATGCATGTGAAGCCAGAGACCTTTTAGAGGCTCTGATGATCCCCTCAGAGGTGGCAGTGATTAAATGCGCTGGTCACTCTAAGGTGGATAGCTCTTTGAGCAGAGGCAATGACGCAGCAGACTTGGCGGCAAAAGCTGCTGCTGGTTATGTGTCCTCGCAGATGATGTGCACATCAGAGAGAACATCTAATGATTTATTGCCGAGATTCACAAGGGAATACCTTTGTAAAGAGCATCAGCGCTGTACCCCTGAAGAAGTCTCTGTGTGGGCACAACATGGAGCTGTTCGTGCCTCTGACGGACTGTGGCAAGCTCCGGATGGACGTCCGGCGCTCCCAGCGAGTCTGTGTCATTCCATCATGGTAGAGGTTCATGGAGTGAGCCATGTCGGGGACAAACAGATGATGAGAGCGCTTGAATATTGGTGGCATCCTTTTTTGAAAGCTATGGTCTCAGCACATGTGAGCACGTGTGAAGTTTGTCAGGGATATAACGTTAAACCCACGATTAAACCAACAAGGGGTTCGTTTCCTTTGACCGGTGGTCCGGGGGACGAAATCGTGATTGATTTCACAGATATGATCACGAGGATACAGGGTAAGCGTTATCTTCTGGTAATCGTAGACTATTTCACTGGATGGCCTGAAGCTTATCCTGTAGGCAGAGAAGACAGTACGGCGGTGATAAAATGTTTAATTAACCATTATATTCCGCGCTATGGTTTCGCCCGGCGTTTACGATCAGATAATGGCAGTCATTTCAAGAATGAACATTTGCGAGTCGTTGAAAAGGCCCTAGGCCTCAAACATGCATTTGGTGCAGTCTGGCATCCTGCCAGCCAAGGTAAGGTCGAACGAATGAATCTCACCCTAAAACTCAAATTGGCTAAAATCTGTGCACAGACAAAACTAAATTGGTTGTCAGCTTTGCCATTGGCCTTAATGTCAGTAAGATCATCTGTTAACCGAATCACAGGATTCACCCCTTTTGAATTGTTTACAGGTCGGCAGTTTCCAGGGCCACGGAATGCACTGTCGGATGCCATTGTGACACCATTATCTCACGCTGTCTATTTTGATAAACTGACTGCTCTCATTAAGACTTTTTCATGCCAGGTCAATCCATCTCCAGCAGCCGACCCCCCTCCAACGACGGTACAGTGGGTGAGGCTGAGGACGTTCAGGAGAAAGTGGAATGAGCCGAGGTGGTCGAAACCCCATAGGGTGACAGCAAGGACATCACACTGTGTTCGATTGCAGGGCAAGGGTGACACTTGGTTTCATTTAACTTCATGTGTAGCTTGTGACCCCCCCTCAAGGGATCTTGCAGAGACACGGGTGGACCTGCGTAGACAGGTCCAAGAGAGGGAAGGAGAATCAGAGGCTGAAGAAGCCACAGGTGAAATCACAACACCACCAGTACAATAACAATTTGCAAATCGTTCACAAGACAGGTGTCCCAGGTGAATGTGCTGTGACCAAAGAGAAGGACGGTAGAATCATTTTCCAGTGCAATAAATTTTGAGTGAATACTCACGGAGGTGGAAATACGTATTACCATATATTCTTTATAACCATATTTTATATTGTTCATATTGTGATTTTCATATTTATTATTTTCATACTTATTGTTTTCCATATTTTTTAATATTTACTATTTTTTATACCTTTATATTACTATTGTGATTTTTATATTGTCATTCCTTACCATTTTATTTTGTGTGATTTTAACCATTTATATTTTTCCTTAATTGCATATTCCCATTAAGTATACTGTGTGTTTAACCATTTTAATTTCCAAGAGTGTGTTTATTATTCCTTTAAAGTCCAAGAGAGGGCAACAAGATGAAGCTGTGGGAAAACTGTAAGCTGTCGGGGATCCTATTAATAATTTCAGGAGTTATAGTAGGAATAATTTTTAGCCTAACTAAGGGTCAGGAAAGCAACAACACCATATCAAAATCGAGACACAAAAAAGCCATAGCCGATACGAGGTTACCGTGTGAACAACTCGTAATTAACTATGTTTGGGGTAAGACTACATCATTTACTTTCGACCTATGCGCTGTCATAAATTGTGGGGGAAAAAATAGCTCATGGAGGGGGTACAATATATATATATGTATGGATGGGAATATGGATAGTGTTTGTAAGGTGTCCCAGTCTAGGCAAACCTATAGGGGTGAATGGTGTCCATCATGGAATAAGGTAATCGCATATACAGGTGCTTGGACTCCGGAACAACCTAGCCTTTGGACCCGTACCTCGGCAAAATTTGATTTAAAAATGCAGAGAGATTACAGTGCAAGTCAAAATCCACTCACCCTTTCAATATCCACCAGAACGGGATCAGCCAATTATACAGGGGAGTTTTTCCTTATAATGGGGGTGCACAGCCCAGGAACAGATAAAAAAGCAGTAATAAAATTTGTTATAGACAGTTCACCTGAGGAGGAAAGAAATGAGACAATAGCTGAGCCATTATCGGTAGGACAAAAGAATGTAGTGGTGGAAATAGATTACACCATGTTAAAACCAGAAGATATGATAGAGAGAGCTACAGGATATGGGGAAAATAATTTGTGGCTGGAATGGATAATTACCACAGCCAGAGAACAGAGGTTAGATGATTGTGTTGGATGTGCTAATGCAAGACCACATTTATACATTGAACCAGCCCCGTTGTACCAAAATGATACGTGGGGCTATGAGTGTATGCTGGCATTGACACGGATGGCCAGTCCAAAAAATTGTACCACATTGGCAGCAATATTCCCACCAATAACTAACCTTTCACGGGCAGGTCCATTTACACCGAAGAAAGCAAATTATACCTGTTTTGATATTAAACGTCTATCACCAACCAGCAACCTGGGGGAGATAAATAAGGAGTGGTGTGATCACATCATAGTGGATAATGGGACTGAAATAGGTACGTGGGCTAGAGCAGGTTTGTATTATTATTGTGGAGATCGAAGATTGTTTACTAGGATACCTGAGAAGGCAAAGGGAGTGTGTGCTTTGGTAAGACTGGGAGCCCCTATAACTCTGATAGGTGACAGAGCAGTCAGAACGGAAACCATAAATTCAGCAACATTGACAAGAAGACGTAGGAGACATATCATTAAACAGAGAGCAATAGGCTCAAGTGTAGATTTATCATTAAATAGCCCGACATACATTGATGCGATAGGCATTCCACGAGGTGTGCCGGATGAATATAAACTAGCGAACCAAGTGGCAGCAGGTTTTGAGAATATACCCATAATAGCTGCTCTTTTTCCAGTCACCCCAAACAAGAATGTAGATAGGATTAACTATGTGCATTATAATGTGATGAGGTTAGCGAATATGACAAGGGATGCCGTAGATGGTTTAGCGGAGCAGCTAGCACCAACTTCACTGATGGCTATACAGAACCGTATGGCTCTGGACATGCTGTTGGCAGAGAAGGGAGGAGTATGTGTAATGTTTGGTGATCTATGTTGTACGTACATTCCCAATAATACTGCCCCAGATGGATCAGTGACGAGGGCATTGGAAGGTTTGAAAACTTTGTCTATAGAAATGAAGGAACATTCAGGAGTAAATAATCCTATTGGAGATTGGCTAGACAAAACATTGGGAAGATGGAAAGCAATAGTAATGTCTATTGTGATGTCTATAGGGGTATTCATAGCAATTTTGATTACGTGTGGTTGTTGTTGCATTCCTTGCCTTAGATCACTGTGTAATCGTTTAATTGTTTCAGCTATTGAGAGACCGGAAAGCCCCAAACCATTTAATATGCCATTGTTATCCAGCTATACAGACGACACGGAGGACCAAGAATTTTGACCTCTGTCGAGGTCAAGAGAGGGATTATTGGGGTTACGATGTTCTATGCATTATAAGTTTATGTTTACTGTTGTTTTACTGTTAAATATAATGATATGAGTATGTCCATGCTGTGCTGGGTTCTTTGTCTTGAAAACTAGTTGGCAGAAGTGTGTAACACGAGCTCTGAGGAATGCAGGAGCAGGGTCTCAGAAAACAAGTGTGTGAGTGTATGTGTGTGTGCGTCAATCGCATCTCCCGGCAGGACCGGCTATTTTCAAAATGTTTTGCAGGAGCCAATGGTTGGGGGAGAATGGAGTCAGATTTACATGTCCCGAGGTGATTGGTTCCGGAGGATTCAACGCCCGCCCGATGAAGGGGAGGAGCCCGAAGAGAGAATCGCCGTCACATATTTTATAAATACTTGTAACCCAGAAGTGTGTATTCGGTTGTTGCTCGTGTATATGTTCGAGAGACAACTCCCAGCTGGAAGAAGCTTTTACATCTGATAATAAATTCTACTTAAACTTATTGGGAAAACGATCTCTTTGACTTTTCTTCAAATTTTGAACACGCAGGACTCGAGATTCAAAAGTCCGATATTTACCCAGTCCAGTGTCGTTAGCCATGCGTTTTCCTCTAGCCAGTCCAGTGTCGTTAGCCCGTCCAGTATCATTAGCCGTGCGTGTTCCTCCATCCAGTCCAGTGTCGTTAGCCATTTGTGTCTCTCCAGCCAGTTCCGAGTCGAAACCAAATAACCCGTCCTTTGGGGGGGAAAAAAGATCAACCACCCTCCAGACAGCGGTATACTGCTGTTAGGTGGTTAAAATAAAATATAAAATGTCAAAAACTCAAACAAAAAAACAAACAAAGATTGAAAAAACAAAATGGAGGAGAGCCTTCCTCTCCCAACTACTGCCACGTCACTTCCTGGAACGTACCAACTGCTTGGCTTCCGAGACTTGACGAGAGCGTGCGTGCTCAGGGTGGTGTGGCCGTAAGCGAAAGCTGTGCTACCAAGCTCGACGCATAAAGAAAGCAGCCATAAGGCCACTTTGGGTTAAAGCTACAGCACCTGGTATTCCCAGGCAGTCTCCCATCCAAGTACTGACCAGGCTGGACGCTGCTTGGCTTCCGAGATCAGACGAGAGCGGGCGTGCTAAGGGTGGTGTGGCTGTAAGCGAAAACTCTGCGTCCAAGCTCGACGCAAAAAGAAAGGAGCCATAAGGCCACTTTGGGTTAAAGCACCTGGTATTCCCAGGTGGTCTCCCATCAAAGTACTGACCATGCCCGACCCTGCTTGGCTTCCGAGATCAGACGAGAGCGGGCAAAAGTTATACAGTAACCCTCCTTTTGATCTTTACATATTCAAGCAATATTTTGGTGACATACACCATCCAATCTTTGATGGGGAAAAAAGAAAGTTATTAATAAATAAATAAACAAATAAATACAGGGGATGAAAAAAGGAGAACATAACATTAAAGATACATTGGGACATTCCCTCATCCCTTTCTACAAGTTCACTTCTAATCCATTCAATGTTTTTTTAATAAAAGGATTATTTCTTCCTATTATTTTCTTTAATATCTGCATCTTATCTTCCTTTTTAAAAATACTCTTCTAGTGCCCTCATATGTTCTTCAATTTTCCTTTTAAAGTACATCCACAAATCCCGCTTCTTATTTTTACTTCTAACAAAATTCCTTCTGCCCCAAATCACATATCTTGCAACCGTTAGAAAGATATTTATCACACTCTGTTTATCAGACTCTGTGTTGACTCCAAATAAAAACATACAATCCCATTTCTGTTCATTCTCCATTTCATCTCCTTTATCTCCCATCAATTCTTTTATCACCGTTTTCATTTGCAGTCTAAACGCCTGTAATTCTATACATGATAAAAACAAATGTAAAAAACCTTCATCTTTTATCATACAAACTTTGCACACAGCATTCTCGGTTAATCCTAATTTATACAATTTACATTCTAAAAAAATATAACATTATGTCTTATACAAAAGTCCAAGTGTTCCATTTTTGCATCCATATACCACTTCCCCAAATTTTCTCATAACGTCTTCTTATCAAAATCTTTGAACACTTTTTCCCAGTATTTTATAGCTATAGGCTCTTTAAAAACTAAATTCCTAAAAAACACATACATTTCCTTCACTGAATATTGATTAAAAGAAACATTTTCTCCTTTCCCCTTTATAAACACCTTCATTTTCCCCCCTTCGTTATCCTTTTCTTCTCCCACTTTCTCTTTCCATTCTCTAGGGATTGTGGGAAGTAAGATCAATGGATAAAATCAATGAGTGTTTCTTTGTCTTTTAACCAGTAAATTTTTGTATGTGTGTCAAAATTATGAAGTGTATTAAGTTTAATAGATGTGTTTTAATTATATAACCATGTGTATGCTATATAACTATTGAAAAGATGTTTTGTTAAAAGTCAAGGAAAATTGCAGACAAAGGCTGGTTTCAGAAAAGTTTAAACCAACATTCATCCATTGTTTAAAATACAACTCTTTCCCATTATATAGAATACTGTCATTTAGAAACAATGGCTGATTTAATATCTCTTCTCTTCTCCCCAGCATCATACAAACACTTTTTTTGAACTCTCCCCATGCTTCCAAAACTTCTTTATAAAATTCAGGGATTCTAAACATCATCTTTTGCTTCAGTTTATCCATAAAATATTTGGTCCCATATTCATATTTCCACATTTGTTCAAAAAAGATTGCATTACTTTTTTCCATTGTGCCTGATTCTCTTCATTTAAAAACTGTTTCACTACTTTGACTCTAAAACTCTTTTTCTTTAATTCCGGATCCTGCAATCCCAACCCTCCTTCTTTCAAATCCCCTATTATTGTCTCATATGTAATCTTTGATGGCTTAGAGTCCCATAGAAATTTTAAAACAACTGCTTTTATCCGTTTGCTGATCCACATTGGCATTGGTGTAACTCCTGTGGGAAGTAAGATCAATGGATAAAATCAATGAGTGTTTCTTTGTCTTTAACCAGTACATTTTTGTGTGTAAAAATTATGAAGTGTTTTAAGTTTAATAGATGTGTTTTAATTATATAACCATGTGTACGCTATATAACTATTGAAAAGATGTTTTGTTAAAGTCTAGGAAAATTGCAGACAAAGGCTGGTTTCAGAAACCATGTCAAAGTGAAGAAATTCAAGGAAGCGGGTAAACGGCGTGAGTAACTATGACTCTCTTAAGTCATAGGTGCATGGTCCGGGCGCCTCCTCGTGGCGACCGCTGGGGAGGGAGGATCTTCTGTCCCCTTGAGCTAAGATCCGGACCACCCTCCCGGGGGGGTAACCGCCCACCGGGAGGGTACAATGATGGTTACGACGAAACAAAATAAAGATAAAGACCCCGGCCCCTCTGGGCCAGGAGCAAACCAAATAAACAACGTTTCTATTCCTGAAGCTGCCATACTCATGAACCCCAAATGGATATGCCCCAACTGCCTGCACCACTTTCCATCCGACAGGAGCCTCGGTATGCATAGACACCAGAAGCACCCGCAGGAGCTAAACGATGAAGGACTAGCCCTCAAAGCCAGCAGGAGGAAGATCTCGACCGAGCTCGACGACAACATCCTGGTCGGACTGGCACAACAATGCTGGCAGGCTGGAATGTCGAAGGCGACTCATCGAGAGCAACTGCAGCGGTCATTCCCGAATCGATCGGTGGAAGCAATTAAGAAACGACTGAAATGGCAACCGGAGCCCCCGGTACCAATACTCCCTCCTCAGCCGATCCACGAAACACCTCCCCGGCCTGAGAACATCGGCGGGCCAAGTGAGATCCTTCCCCCTAACATCCGGACGGTGCCGGAAGAAGCTTATCTGCGCGACATTGCTAACTCCATATGGAAGTCGGGGATGAAATTGAAAGAGCTTTGCGACCTGATAAATCCGACCCTACCCCACCGATCGTCTGATGCGATCCGCAAAAGACTGAAGATGATCAACTGGACGCCTAACACCGTTACTTCGCGCCTGTCATCGCCCATACCGCCCCCAGAGTCCGATTCTCCACCAACTATCACAACAATGCATCTACAGCCCGACCCAGCTCTAGAATGGAGACGGAGGATGACTGCATCCATCCTAGAACATCTATGGGAACCTCCGATCCAAGCTCCAATCCTTAAGGAGATTGTAACCGGCCTGTTAGAAGACAAAATTACCATAGAGGAAGGAGCCAGAAGGGTGGAAGAGCAGTTCTCAATGCTCTTTCCCGAACGCTGGCACCAAAAGTCGCAACGTCCTGTGAAACCCCACCCTCCTGGAAACGCCAAGGTGATCCGAAGGCGGCAGTATGCCAGCGTCCAACGGCTGCTGAATATCAGCCGGAAAGACGCTGCTACGGCCGTCTTAAGTGGAAGGTGGAGAAACATCTCACAGGAGGGAGCACGAGTTCCGCCGGAAGTGATTGATGAATGGGCCAACATTATCGGGAAGGAAGGACCCCCGGTAAGGATCAGGGGGCTCATGACCGAGAAATTCTGGACCTTACTAGACCCTATTGGGGCGGTAGACCTGAGGGAGGCCCTTAGGGAGTTATCAAGCTCGGCAGTGGGGGTGGACAAGCTATCAGCTGCGGACCTTTTATCCTGGCACCTGCCCTCGCTAGCCAGCTTATTAAATCTGATACTCCTGACGGAGAACCTGCCAGCTCCTCTAGCAAAATCTAGAATTACGCTTATACCCAAAACACCAGCACCAACCGCGCATGGCGATTACAGACCTCTGGCGATAACACCAATACTTACCAGGGCCCTGCACAAAATTCTGGCTCGGAGGATGCGCGAACAGCTCGCCTTCTCTGCTACGCAGTATGCCTTCCTCCAGAGGGACGGATGCTTGGAAGCCAGCACGGTCCTGCATGCCGTTATACGGAACGCCCATGACCGACAACACCCACTGGCTCTGGCTCTCCTTTACCTTTCGAAGGCATTCGATACCATTGGAGACGCTGCCGAGGCTGCGGGACTGCCAAACCCGCTGTTACGTTACATCAGCAACCTGCTAGGAAGGGCGAAGTCTATTGTAATGGAAATTTTCTAGTCTAGCTTCTTGATGTGTCTATCTATATGTTTATGAAGTTTTTATCTATGTTTTCTTTTCTATGTTATCATGTTTTTCTCTATACGCGTCATACCACTCTGCCTTTGCCCTCGAGCAGAGGCCAAGATGTTCTGTTTGGAATAACGGCATCACTTCTCGGAAACCAGCTCGGGATTCTGGCTAGGGGGCAAAGGGAGGGGGTTTTCACGTTTTAATATATAAACTCTGGGTGTAGGAGGAAAGAGCGCCTTTGCTCTGCACAATGCTCATTGCTTATGATGCAGATTAAACGACAATAAAATACTTTGCAAAGTACCTGATGTCTCTGTGTGTTGCGTTTGTCAAAATTGACTCACCTTGATTAAGGAATAAGAAAATTCCACAACACTATCATCGGCAGTCACACCATCCGGGCTGACAGGGGGGTGAAGCAGGGCGATCCGCTGTCCCCCATTCTATTTATTCTTGCCATGGAGATGCCGGTTAAGGGTGCCCTCCCGGAAATAGGGATGGAAGTAGAAGCTAACCACCTCCACTCTCTGTTATACGCGGATGATCTAATACTGCTAGCCAACTCTGCACAAGAGCTACAAGCAAAGCTTTACGGACTAACGGACTCGCTGCCCGGGTTCGGAATGAGCCTGAATGCACGGAAGTCGGTGGCCCTCACTATTGAGAAGGACGGAAAGACCAAAGCCATGTGCTTGGCACCGACAACCTACATGGCTGGAAACGACCTGATTCCACCAATGGGGATATCCGATACCTATAAATACCTGGGCCTGGATTATAATTGGAAGGGAAGAGTTACTCCGAAGCGCACTACAGAGCTGGAGAGGATGCTGGGGGAGATAAAAGCAGCCCCCTTAAGCCACAACAGCGCATCAGCATCCTCAAAAACTACTTGATACCTCGCCTGATACATGGGCTGCAATGCCCACAGGAAAACTCTTAGGAAGATGGACTGTATGGTCAGGAAGGCTATCAGGCTAGGGCTTCGGCTCCCGACGGATACGCCTATCGGGCTGTTCCATGCTTCTGAAAAAAACGGTGGACTCGGCATCCAATGCCTTGAGGTTGACATCCCCCTTGCGCAAAAGAGCCGCTTCTCCAAACTACTGAATGGGTCAGAGAGCCTCATTCTAGCTGTTACTTCCACCAAGGCTTGCAGGGTCACGCTCAAGGCCACTGAGATCCCGGTGAGAGTGGGACGAACGATAGTTCTATCAAAAGCGGGAGCAAAACTGGCGTGGGCAACTAGGCTGGTGTCGGCTGTGGATGGGCGGGAGCTAGAGGAAACAGACATTGATGGGGGCAGCCACCTGTGGGTTAAAAGACCTGAAAGGGTGTTCCCGCGCCTGTACATCAGGGGGATACAACTTCGTGGAGGCACCCTCTCGACGAAATCGAGAGCCACCAGAGAGAGAGCTACACCATCAGAGGATAGGAATTGCAGAGGGGGCTGCCACTGCACCAAAACGCTTAACCACATTCTACAAAAATGTGCGAGGACACATGACGTACGCTGTGCTCGCCATAACAGAGCGATGAAACTGATATATAAAAAGCTGCACCGCAAAGAGTTAAAAACCTCGCTAGAACCTATAATTCCTTGACTCAAAACGCACATCAAGCCGGATTTGATTATACACCGAACCGAAACCTTACTGATACTAGACATTACAATAATATCAGGATTTAGACTACGGGAATCATGGGACATCAAAATCAAGAAATACGGAGGGAAAGAAAGCATGGAGGCGATTAGGGCCTGGTGGGGGCCGGGCACAGCAATCGACCACCTGTCCGTGGTGATCTCAAGTAGGGGTCTGATGTATGGGCCATTGGAGAGAGGACTCAGACGCCTGGGATTTACCAACAGAGATATAATGGATGTATGCCTATGCACCATCCAGGGGTCGATTAACATCTACGACACCTACATGAGGGGAACTTGAGAAAACAAGCATTATGAAACCGTTCAACAGGACGGCGAGATTCAGGATAAATCGTCGTACTAGCGCGTCAGGCATGCGCCTCAGTGGATCTGAGGATCTACTGAAAACTTGTGATAACTAGCCAAATGCCTCGTCATCTAATTAGTGACACGCATGAATGGATGAACGAGATTCCCACTGTCCCTACCTGCTATCTAGTGAAACCACAGCCAAGGGAACGGGCTTGGTGGAATCAGTGGGGAAAGAAGACCCTGTTGAGCTTGACTCTAGTCTGGCACCGTGAAGAGACATGAGGGGTGTAGGATAAGTGGGAGGCCCTGCCTCGCGCGGACGGTGAAATACCACTACTCTTATCGTTTCCTCACTCACCCGGTGACGAAGACGACGAAGAATGTTGTTTTTCAGAGATCGGAATGTGGTCAGTAAGTGGGGTTTGCTAAGAGAAGAGGCTACCTAGAGATGGGGGATGGTAGCGCAGATCGGCTCCCAAAGAAAAACGGCCCAGAACTGAAGGGAAAAACATGTTCTGCTTATGTGTGTGTGTGTCTTCTGCGTATGTGTGTGTGTGTGTAACAAGAAGCATCTCTTTGGGGGAAGGGATGTTCACATGAAAGGGAGCACACACACACACCGTATTTTGTGGAAAATGTTGTTTTACAGATGTGGAAGGTGGAGTCAGTTCAAGGTGGCGGCACTGATTGGCTGCCGAAAGAAAGAAGAACCGCCCAGAATTTAAGGAGGAGGTCACAGATTGGCTAGGAGGGAACAAAGAAACCAGAAGAGAGATCGACGTCATATTCTGTATTTAAATGCTTTCCTGTGTAACTTTCTGGTCTGCTTGTTGTTGAGAGGCAACCCAGCGCGTTGTGAAACTTTTAAATCTGATAATAAACTTCACTTATTTTTGTGAAAAATTGTCTCTTCAATACCTCAAATTTTTGAACATGCAGGACTGAATGAAAAGTCCAACAATTGGTGATTCGGACGTGATTTGAGGATAAGAGAATTTTGGCATTACATTTTGGCGGACCCTGTGGGTCAAGGGAAACCTCGAGACGGATTCAGGTTCAACACAAAAGCCGGCTAATAAAAAAAGGTAAGCAGAAACCTGTTAATTTGAATTCTGCTATTGAACATACTAAATTTATGTGTGGAATTTGATGAACATCTCGATCGAGTAAAACTGTAATTAAGATACTGAAGTGAAAGAAATCAGATTTAAAAGGAAACATAAATTCTCTGGGTTTGGAACCCTGTTGGTCTGGGACCATAAATTGTGTTTTGTCTGGAACCAGAAATGCCTTGAGTTTGGAACTCTAGTTTGGGACTATAAAGGCGTGGGTTAAAGTCCCGTGGCTGTGTGAAGCCATAAATTTATTTTACTTGTTTATTGTTTATAACAGGAAAAGGCCATGATTGTATAATAATTACATATATGTGTTTTGATAAGGGACGTTTGGAAAAAGAGTTATTTTTTTATAATAAGTGTTAATAATGGCGGAATCTCAGAAGGAATGTGATGAGTGCGGGTGTCCTCTGGTTTTGGTGCAGTGGCAAAACATTACAGGCATGTTAATAGCACAGACCGAGCCGAAAGATAAGAAGCAGAGACAGAAGGAGATTGATAAATGTTGGATAGCATTGTGTGAAGACTGCGCGTGGGGAGATACAGATAAATTAAGGGTGCTTTTAGCACCTAAAATTAGGAACATGGAAAGGAAAGCACATTGCAGGTTGAATAGACGTAGGAACGAGAAGGACAAAATTAAGTGGTATAGTGCAAGGAAATATAAGGGGGAAGAAGAAGAATTGCAGAATTAGCTAAGAATGTGGAGTCGAATAGCAGCAATTGCGACAGCAATTAATTTAGCAAAAGTGGATCACAAGGAGAGAGCAGTGAGCAGCTCTGAGGCTAAAATGAAAAAGGAAGTTGAAAAAGGAAGCAGTCAGGGTAGACCATCCGCCCCGCCCCCTGAAAAGACCAGCCCTCTGTACCCAACCCTGAGCCAGCCCCCTCCATACGCCTCACCCAGCCCAGTTCACCCAAACCAACAAGTGCTGATGTCTCTGAACAGGGGAGAAATAGATGTTGACATCCCTGTGGTAGAGTTAATGAGGGAGGAAGTAAGAGACCTGAATAGGATAGTACAGAATGAATTAAAAGCCGCGATAAACACAGTAGATGTCTCTATAGCACACATTGGTGGACAAGGCGAGCAAGCAAGTGAGCAAAACAGGGAAGAGGAAGAAGAAGGAAATGGAGAGGAAGAAAGTGTGTATGAAGAGAGGTCTTGTGTAGAAGGAGATAGTGTGCACCGGGTATTTATCACAGGTAAAATGGTCATTAAACGACCTGAGGAATCTATAGCAAGCAGAAGTAGAACGCGAGAATGGGACACAACACCCGTTAACGGTGAGAGAACAGGCCCAATGAGTCAGCTGTATCCGGGAGTACAGGCCCCATTAATGGTAAGGAGTGGGGGAGGGACACAATATCAGCCCTGGTCACACAGCGACATGACATCAATCGCTAGTAAGCTCCCACCGATTACCTCAGGGGGCTCCAGGTGGCTGAGTAAATTAACAACACTCAGTCATGGTAACGTTTTGGCCGTGGGTGACATAAGATGCCTGTTAGGCCAGATAATGACAACCTCACAAATGCACAGTTTTGAACTCGAAGCCCAAACAATAATGATGCCAAACAGAACGCCATTCGCTGGAGTGATCACAGATATAGGCAGAGCACTCGGATGATTGTATCCTTTGCCACCCACCGTGTATCAAAACATCAAGTTCCGCATTAAGCCAGGTGAGACTGGAGCGGCTTATTATTTTCGTTGCGCTGCTGAGTGGGAACAGATGGTGGAAGAAAACCTTTTGAACAATCCCATTACACGAGATATATTTAGAACAGCAGTTATGACAGGTGCCCCAAATGGTATCAAGCAAATGATGGAAAATAACCCAGACATCCCAATAGCAAGCAACGAGGTATGGGAAAGGCATTTAGTACATCACACTGACAGAGCGGTAGAGAAGGCTGTAAAGGAGACAGAGGAACTTGAGAAGGTGAAGACACAATTGTTAAAACTGCAGTTAGAGCTTGTCGCACTCATTCCTGTTCTCCTGTAACGCTCCCATTCCTCTTTTAGGGAGAGACTTATTGACTAAGTTAGGAGCAAGTATATTGTGTTCAGCAGAAGGAGTTATAGTCACATTTCCAGATGGTACAAAAACAAATTGTTCCCTTTCAGGTCACACCACAGACAGCCAGTGGATGCTAACATCCTGTGGGGAGGTGGAAGACGCAGATATATATTGGGTAATATTAGACCATAGCGTAGCCCCAAATAGTGTTGTATCTAGGTATGACGAGCATCGTCAGTGGATTACCAGTTTAGACATCTTTTTGCCACCCATTGACCCCCTTCATTGCACACTATATTACGATAGGGATGACACCACGCCCTATCAACATGTGTTTCAGGAAACAGAGGGTAGTAAATGGGTATTGAGGGGATCTGGTATTATGGTAGGAAAGGAAGGAGTCGTAGCACCAATCCTATTGACAGAAGAACAAATGAAATGGTATGAAATGTCAGACACGGCAGCACCACACATTTCTTTAGCGTTACATCCAAACCATGAGGCTAGGGAATTAGGCAAAATGACCAAAAGATTGTTGGCAGCGCATGACTGGAACCCACTGAAAACCAGGGAATCTCATATTCAAAGACACAAAAAGCCTATTGGGTAAAAGAACACACAGAATACACTGGGATGTTACTTCACGAACAAATTTCTAGATTCCATGGCAGAGAGCAATCAGATAGTGAAGGCGCAGCAGACATCATTAGAAATTTACCTGACGATCTTTGGTCCCAGGGACCAACAGATGTAGGTTTTTGTAATATGTCTCCAGTTTACTTTCAGCTGAAAACACCTGACCCCATCTGGATCCCGCAGTACCGCAACAAACCTGAGGCGGACGAGGGTGTGGCCGCAACAGTACAAGGTCTCCTAAAGAGAGCTGTTATTACACCATATAAGTCGAGGTGGAACACACCTATTTCTCCGGTGCCCAAACCAGGCACAAGCAAGTACAGGTTGGTACATGATTTGAGAGCAATCAATGCTGTTGTGGCTACACCATCGTTAACAGTACCAAACCCATATACTGCTCTTTCAATGTTATCTCCAAACCATAAATGGTTCACGTGTATTGATCTAGCTAATGCATTTTTCTGTATACTCATTGCAGAGGAATGTAAGGCTTGCGTTGCATTTACATATAGGGGTTGTCAATATTCTTACAACAGGTTACCCCAGGGGTTTGTTTTGTCCCCTGGGATTTTCAATCACGCACTGAAGCAACAGTTACAGGATTGTAGTCTGCCGGAAGACTGTGTGCTGATCATGTACGTTGATGACCTACTCCTTGCAGCCACCACAGAACAGGCATGTCTGGAGGGGAGCCAGCTTGTGTTACAACAGTTACACAAGTGTGGGTTCAAAGTAAGTAAGGAAAAGCTGCAACTTTGCAGACCTTGTGTTACATTTTTGGGTCGCATGATCACCCCACAGGGGTCCACGCTTACTGCATCACAAAGGAAAGGTATTTTGAGTCATCCAAGGCCAACAACGATTAAAGAAATGTTGTCATTTTTGGGTCTCACGGGCTATCCCGATGTATGTTACACTGACAACCCCATTAAGAGATCTAATCAGAGAACATGGAATGAAAAATCTCAGGGCAGAAATAGAATGGACACAAGAGGCAGAGCGCACATTCATAGCACTTAAAACCCAGTTAGCCTATGCAGCCAACCTAAACTGTGCGAATTACACTTTACCATTTTTCCTAGATGTGTCTGAAACAGGATCGAGTGCACATGGTGTGCTCTATCAGAAAGAGCAGGGTAATAGGAAAGTGCTGATGTACGTGAGTATATTGCTAGACAGCATTGAACAAAGGCAGCCTCCGTGTAGTAGATTTATCGCAGGTTTGGCAAAGATTGTGAAGAAAACCTCACACATTGTTATGAGACATCACCTTGTTGTACTTAACCACACACTCAATTGCTTCTTTTGTCAATTCAGAGTCATTTACATTTTCTCCCTTGCGCCAGAGGCGAATCGCAGCAGTCTTACTAGCTGACCATATAGTGTACACACACGAGGGCATCAACATGGCTGATTTGATGGAAGACGGTCAGCCACATGACCGTGCGCCCATCACAGAGAGGGCGTCAAAGGTTAGATTTGATCTTTCTGCTAAACCACTGACAACCCCACCACCGGTTATGACTCTGTACACAGATGGTTGTTGTTTCAGGGCAGAGGATGGGAGCCTGAAGGCAGCGTATGCAGTAGTGGAACGGGTGGGGGATGCACTGGTAACTAGGGATGCAGGTAAATTGGAAGGAAAGCAGTCAGCTCAAAGAGAAGAGATGGTAGCAGTGACTAGGGCTCTGCACTATGCTGGTGAAAACCGTGTGAACATATATTCTGACTCAGCTTATGTTGTTACAGCTGTACATGTTGAAATGCCCTTATGGCGACGATGTGGCTTTATCACATCCTTTGGTCGACCAATTACACATGCGCATGAAGCCAGAGACCTTTTGGAGGCTCTGATGATCCCGAGGGAGGTGGCAGTAATTAAATGTGCTGGCCACTCTAAGACAGAAGGTCCTTTAACTGAAGGTAACAATGCTGCAGATCTGGCAGCGAATGCAGCTGCTGGTTATATCACCTCACAGATGTTATGTCGATCTGAAAGAACCAGCACAGACCTATTACCACGGTTTACATGAGGATATTTGCAGATGGAACAACAAAAATGCAGCCCAGAAGAAAAATCAGTATGGGTTCAACACGGGGCGGTGTGTGCCTCGGATGGGCTGTGGCAAGCACCCGAAGGACGCCCTGCGCTTCCCGTCACATTGTCCCCATCAATCCTTACACAAGATCATGGGGTGAGTCATGTCAGTAAACATACACAAATGATGAGGGCCCTTGAACACTGGTGGCACCCTTTTTTGAAGGCCATGGTCACAGGGCATGTGACAACCTGTAACATATGTCAAGAACATAATGTGAAACCCACCATTAAGCCTAAAAGGGGTTCATTCCCTCTGACCTGTGGCCCAGGGGAGGAGATTGTCATTGATTTCACCGACATGATTATGAGAGTAAATGGCAAGCGCTATGTTTTGGTGATTGTTGACTTTTTCACCGGATGGCCGGAAGCTTATCCTGTCGGCCGAGAGAACAGTACGGCCGTGGTTAAGTGTTTAATTAACCAATATATACCTCATTATGGGTTCCCCCGTCGTATCAGATCTGACAATGGGAGTCATTTCAAGAACAAGCACCTAAAAATAGTGGAACAATCTTTGGGTCTTACACATGCGTACGGTGCCGTCTATCATCCTGAGAGCCAGGGTAAAGTTGAACGGATGAACCTAAAATTAAAACTGAAATTGGCTAAAATCTGTGCACAGACAAAACTTAATTGGCAAGCCGCTCTCCCTATCGCACTAATGTCTATCCGTTCATCTGTTAATAGAATCACCGGTTTCACTCCTTTTGAATTGCTTACAGGTCGCCAGTTTCCAGCACCCACGACAGCGCCGACGGAGGAACCTGTACGCCCATTGTCTCACACTGTATATTTTGACAAACTAACTGCTCTGATTAAAACCTTTTCCCATCAGGTCAACCCTGCTCCAGCTGAACGGCTCACCCCAGTCACGGCGGACTGGGTCAGGATTAGAACATTCCGAAGGAAATGGAATGAACCACGCTGGTCACAACCCCACCGAGTGACAGCACGTACCTCACATTGTGTTCAACTCCAGGGAAAAGAAGGCACCTGGTTTCACTTAACCTCTTGTGTGGCTTGTGCACCCCCTTGTAGGAATCTTGCTGAAACACGGGTGGACCAGGTCCAAGAGAGGGAAGGTGCTGAAGAATTTGAGACAGCAGGCACCGAACCATCTTAAGAACAAGAACAGCACCCAACACTCCAACAGCTGCTACAAATAATTTACAAAATGGGTGACATATTCACAAGTCCAAAGACAGAACCATTGGCTCACTGTGTAAGTGCTGACTGTGCATACGGTGCAGGTATAGCCAAGCAGTTCAAACAAAAGGTACGGTACTGAGAAGGTGATTGCACAGAACAGACAACCAGGTGAATGTGCAGTGACCAAAGAGAAGGACGGTAGAATAATTTTCCACTATTTCAACACCCCGGCTGGGGTGTGGTCTGGATAAACTAGACTTTGAGGAAGTACAACGGATTTTGAGTGAAATATTCACGGATGTGGAAATACGTATTACCATTTATTCTTTATAACCAAAATATAATATTGCTATTGTGATTTTCATATTTTCATATTCATGAACGTATAACCATTTATTCCTTACAATTAAGTACATTCTGTATGATTTTAACCATATATCTTTTCTTAATCGCATATTTTCATTAGGTATACTGTGTGTTTAACCATTTAAATTTTTTAAGAGTGTGTTTATTGTTCCCTTTAAAGTACTAGAGAGGGTAACGAGATGAAGCTGTGGGAAAACTGTAAGCTGTTGGGGATCCTATTAATGATTTCAGGAGTCACGGTAGGAATAATTTTTAGCCTAACTGAGGGTCAGGAAAGGGTAGGAATATTTTTTAGCCTAACTGAGGGTCAGGAAAGCAACTAACACATCGAAACCGAGACACAAAACAGCCATAGCCGATAAGAGGTTACCATGTGAACAACTTGTAATTAACTATGTTTGAGGCAAGAACACATCATTTACTTTCGACCTATGCACCTGTCATAAATTGTGGTGGGAAAAATAGCTCATGGAGGGGGTACGAGGTATATGTATGCATGGACTGGAATATGGACAGTGTTTGTAAGGCGTACCAGTCTAGGCAAACCCATGGGGTGAATGGTGTCCGGCATGTGTGGGAATAAAGATCAATATATAGATCGATATAAAATGGATGATTAATTTTGTTTAAATCAGATGTATTTTCCTACATGACATGATTGTGAACAAAAGCTTGAAGCTGAGAGTTCTACAGTTGCTAGATGTTGCCAGAGATCTGAATGTGGTCAGTAAGTGGGGGGTGCATGTTCTGCTTATGTGTGTGTGTAACAAGAAGCATCTTCTTTTTGGGGGAAGGAATGTGCACACTGAAGGATTTTATTGTGGTATTAAACGTGCCTTTACATTTAATATGCTTTATGATTTCATTATTGATTACTAACTGTGCATAATATGTTGAAAATATAACCAAGTGTGTGAGTTGTGTTAGCCAAGAGTTGGGATGATTTTATTTATTTTCCACAGGAAACGGTATGTGTGTGTGTAAAGATTAGATTACACAGGGAGCCCCATGGAATGTGGTGTGTAGTGTTTCTATATAATACATTGCAGATGTTCGAGAGCAAAGCAGTGTAAGCCTGGTTGGCTGAAGACAGGACAAAGGAGAGAGTGCTGATTGGACCCTAGCTGAAGAAGAGACGCGACGTGAAATACCATAAAAGCTGTGAAACTGTTTTTCGGGGGTCAGATTTCTTCAAAATCCACTCACCCTTTCAATATCCACCAGAACTGGATCAACCAATTATACAGGGGAATTTTTCCTTATAATGGGAGTGAACATGCAAGGAACAGATATAAAAGCAGTAATAAAATTTGTTGTGGACAGTAAACCTGAGGAGGAAAGAAATGAGACAATAACTGAGCCATTATCGGTAGAACAAAAGAATGGAGTCGTAGAAATAGATTACACCATGTTAAAACCTGAAGATATGTTAGAAAGTGCCACAGGATATGGGGAAAATAATTTGTGGCTGGAATGGATAATTACCACAGCCAGAGAACAGAGGTTAGATGATTGTGTAGGATGTGCTAATGCAAGACCCCATTTATATATTGAACCAGCCCTGTTGTACCAAAACGATACGTGGGGGTATGAGTGTATGTTGGCACTGACACGGATGGCCAGTCCAAAAAATTGTACCACATTGGCAGCAATATTCCCACCGATAACCAACCTTTCACGGGCAGGTCCATTTACACCAAAGAAAGCAAATTATACCTGTTATGATATTAAACGTCAATCACCAACCAGCAACCTGGGGGAGATAAACAAGGAGTGGTGTGATCAGATAATAGTAGATAATGGGACTAAAATTGGTACGTGGGCTAGGGCAGGTTTGTATTATTATTGTGGAGATCGAAGATTGTTTACTAGGATACCTGAGAAGGCAAAGGGAGTGTGTGCTTTGGTAAGACTGGGAGCCCCAATAACCCTGATAGGTGACAGAGCAGTCAGAACGGAAACCGTGAATTCAGCAACATTGACTAGAAGACGTAGGAGACACATCATTGAAAAGAGAGCGATAGGTTCAAGTGTAGATTTGGCATTGAATAGTCCCACGTATATCGACACGATAGGAATCCCAAGAGGTGTACCAGATGAATATAAACTAGCAAACCAAGTGGCAGCAGGTTTTGAGAATATACCAATAATAGCTGCTCTTTTTCCAGTCACCCCAAATAAGAATGTAGATAGGATTAATTATGTGCATTGTAATGTGATGAGATTAGCAAATATGACAAGGGATGACGTTGATGGTTTAGCAGGGCAACTAGCGCCAACTTCACTGATGGCCATCCAGAACTGTATGACTCTGGACAGGCTGTTGGCAGAGAAGGGAGGAGTATGTGTTATGTTTGGTGATCTTTGTTGTACTTACATCCCTAATAATACGGCACCAGACGGATCAGTAACCAGGGAAATGGAAAGCTTTAGTGATGTCCATTGTAGGGTCCATACGAGTATTTTTGGCAATCGCAATCACCTGCGGATGTTGTTGTATTCCGTGTATTAGATCATTGTGTAACAGGCTCATTGTGACAGCCATAGAGGAAAAAGTAGGCCCGCCCCAGTACCTTATGCCTTTATTGTCCAGTGAGTTAGAAGAACAAGAAGATGATGTGTGACCTCTTTCGAGGTCAAGAGAGGGAATTGTGGGAAGTAAGATCAATGGATAAAATCAATGAGTGTTCTTTGTCTTTTAACCAGTACATTTTTGTGTGTGTGTCAAAATTATGAAGTGTTTTAAGTTTAATAGATGTGATTTAATTATATAACCATGTGTACACTATATAACTATTGAAAAGATGTTTTGTTAAAGTCAAGGAAAATTGCAGACAAAGGCTGGTTTCAGAAAAGTGCCCCAGTTGTAAGAATGTTGTTTTTCAGAGATCGGAATGTGGTCAGTAAGTGGGGGTTGCTAAGAGAAGAGGCTACCTAGAGATGGGGGATGGTAGCGCAGATCGGCTCCCAAAGAAAAACGGCCTAGTACTGAAGGGAAAAACATGTTATGCTTATGTGTGTGCGTGTAACAAGAAGCATCTTCTCTTTGGGGGAAGGGATGTGCACACGAAAGGGAGCACACACAATGTGGAAGGTGGAGTCAGTTCGAGGTGGCGGCACTGATTGGCTGCCGAAAGAAAGAAGAACCGCCCAGAATTTGAGGAGGTCACAGATTGGCTAGGAGGGAACAAAGAAAGCAGAAGAGAGATTGACGTCATATTCTTTATTTAAATGTTTTCCTGTGTAACTTTCTGGGTTGGTCTCCTTGTTGTTGAGAGGCAACCCAGCGCGCTGTGAAACTTTTAAATCTGATAATAAACTTCACTTATTTTTGTGAAAAATTGTCTCTTCAATATCTCAAATTTTGAACATGCAGGACTGAATGAAAAGTCCAACACTCTGAACACATACCACATTTTTGACAACATTAAGGAATTCAGTACTAACACCTTTCCCCTTAAAGTTAGCCCCCTCAGTCTCCAAATATTTAAAACCCTTTCCATCTTCCCAATCACTTCATCCCACATCATATCTCTCATTACGCTTTCATTTTTCCCAATTCTCAATCCTAATACCTTTAAGCTTTCTTCTTCCCTAAAAGGAAAGACACTTTGAATTTTCTCTCCCTTCCCTATATTCACATGAACTGTCTTATGTATGTTTATTTTGGCCCCGATCCTTTGCGATACTTTTCTACTATTGTTTTTGTCCATTGTTTTTTTCACCCCTTTGACATCCTTCACTATTAATGTTGTGTCATCCGCATATTGATATATTTTGGGTAATTCTTCATTTTCTCCTAAATCAACTCCTTTGATTTCCTTTTCTTCCATTATTGCTAACCCTAAGGATTCTGCTACCAGACTGTATAACTGTGCCGACAAAGGACATCCTTGTCTTATTGATCTTGAAAGACTAAAAGCTCTCGTTAAAAAACCATTACATTTTATTTGGCTGTTCGCCCCTTTATATAAAATCTTCACCCATTTTATAAAGTTCTGTCCAAAATCAAACTTTTCTAAAATTCCAAACATAAACTCATGCTCTACTCTATCGAATGCTTTTTCTATATCTAAGCTTATAACGTACCCACCTTTCCCTTCCTCCAACATATAACTAACTCCATCTCTTATACTACACACCGCGTCTGTAATATCTCTTCCTTTGATAGCGTACGCCTGGTTTGTCTCAATTATATTAGGTAAAATTTTCTTCGATCGGTTTGCTAAAATCTTTGCTAAGATTTTATAATCTGTATTTAGCATTGTTATTGGCCTATAATTATTCAGGTCATTTTTATCTCCACTTTTCTTATAGATTAATTTAATAACCCCAATCCCCATAAAATTACTTGTTTCTTCCTTTTTAAAAATCTCATCAAACACTTCCTTTAAAATTGATGTCAACACTTTAAAGTATTTGAAAAATTCACTTGGCAAACCATCTCTCCCAGGACTCTTATCATTATTCCCTTGCATTATAGCACACTCGATTTCCTCTATTCTTATCTCTTCATCACTCAATGTTTTATCATCTAGGTCCAATTTTCCCAATCATTTCTTCATTTTCTGTCTTTTCAATTTTATCTTTACTGAACAATTCCTTATAAAATTCTGTTATTTCTTTTAAGATATCTTCTGTTTCTGTGACTATTTCCCCACTTTCTCCTTTTATCTCTTTCATCATCCCTTCTCTCCGTCTACTTTTCTCCAGATTAAAGAAAAACTTTGTGCATTTTTCCCTGCATATATCTCCCTTTTAAATTTAATTTCTTCTATTTCTTTTAGTTTTCCGCCTAAAACCATAGTTCTTTGCACTTGCTCTCCTCCCTCATTCAAAATATCTTTTAATTCCTTTCTTATCTCATTTTCTTTCAGATTCTTTGCCCTCCTGTAGAACATTCTAAATATGTTCTTGCGTGTTCAAAATTGGAGAGAGGCCAGTCAAAGTAAATCTTGAAGTTTATTGATCAGAAGATTCAAAAATTCAACAGCTGCTGGGTTGCCTTAGACAAAACGTCTTTACACAGAAATCAACAACAACCACGGAAAAAAGTTTCCCAACATATTTATAGTATTTGTCGACGTATATATCTTCTTTCTGGTATTCGTCCAATCAGCTCTCACTACATCGTTCTCAGAATGTCTGCAAAACATTAAATGACAACCCACACACCCCAATTCTGCCCAGCAACAAAAAAATTTAAGAAGTCAGTCAATGTAATGTGAGTGTGTGTACATTTTCTCCTTTTTTGGCGTTACATTTATCTCTTCAGTTGCATGCATATATTCTGAGACTTCAGCTGTCACCTGCTACTTCCTCTATCTTTTGCATGCTCTCGGCACCCACACACATACCATTTCCTCTTAATATCAGCACTTGCTTGATTTCACTCTCATACTGGTTATATTTTCAAGCATTGCAAGCAAGTATTAATAAGAAAACATATCAAATGTAATAGCACTTCTAAAACACATTAAAATATTCTTCACTCCTCATCATTTTGCTAAAATCCTTTGCATATTTCCCAATTCCATGTTTGACATTATCCCACCATATTCTTTTATCTTCTTTATACAATTGATCCTCCTGTTCTTCTTTTATTAATTTTTCTATTCCTTCTTAAAAACTACTTTCCTTTAAAAGCTCTGTATTTAAAATCCATAACCCCGGCCCCCTCTTCATTCCACTTAAATCCACCTGTGTCCACACAACTTTATGATCACTAAGTGATGTTTCTTTGTAATAAATATTATCAACCACCTTCATAAAATCCCTTTTGCATATTATAAAATCTAGCCTACTTGCACACACATGATTTTGAACTACTTGCTGTCTTAAAAATTCTCTAATACCTTCATTTCTTTCTCTCCATATATCTACTAAATCATTTTCTCCCATTATACTCTTTAATTCATTCCGCCCTCCATCTGATTTAAAAACCATTCCCTCCGCAATATCCATTCTGCTAAAAACAGTATTAAAATCTCCAATTATTAAGAAATCTTTCCATTTTCCCATACAAGTCTTCAGTCTTTTTTCTCTGTCATTATACACCTCTCGCACATTCTCACTCACCCCTTTTTTAATTAAAATTGCCACTCCCCTCCCTTTTCTCCCATCTCCATTATTGTATAGAACATCCCCTTTCCAATTCTTTTTAAAATCATTCATTACTTCATCCCTCCAATTAGTCTCTTGAATCATTAATACAATTGCCTTTTTACAACATTCTTTCAGTTTTCCAAATTTCCCATGATCTAATAACCCACGAACATTAATGGCTGCGATTCTCAAATACATGATACATAAGACAATCCATTTTATTCTTCTCATCCCTTTTCTTCATCCGTTCTAGTTAATTCTCCAGATCTTTTCCCATCTCTATTTGTTTCCTTTCCATTCCTTTTTCTTTTCATTAAATGTATTTTTTGAGCTTTTTCAAGATTTGCTTTACCTTTAACATTCGTCGTCTTGTTGTTGTCACCTTTTCCGAGTCCTTTTTATTGTCCTCCCCTCTTTCTCCCTCCATCTCCTCCTCTTCCTCCTGGCTTTCTGATGAATCTTGCTCCTCGTACTCCCACCTTGTTGTTCTTTGTCGACATCATTCTCCTCTGTCTCTCCAGCCTGTTCTCCTTCCTCTTGCTCCATTCCTTCTGTTTGTTCCTCCTCTGCCTCTCCATTTTGTTTTCCCTCTATTCGGATATTGTTTCCTTCCACATTCTCAGACTCCATCCCACACTCGCATTTCACAAGCACTTTCCTGCATTCGGGACAGCGCACCGCATCACATTCTCTTGCGAAATGGCCCACCTCCCCACAGTCCCGACACCTGAATTCGGGACAGTCCTTCATTATATGTCCAGGCCCCATACACAGCCGACAGATCTTAACCTGTCTATCATGTATGGTTCTAAAGTACTGCACTCCTTCCTCTGTTTCAAAACGTGTACTGTATGGTTAGGGAATTTAACCCTCACATAGCGAGTCCCATCTGTAATACTCGTACCTGGATAATATCTTCTTTTAATCTCTGATGTCGCCGAGACGCCCCATCCATTCAGCTTACTTATTATATCTTCATCAGTTGTATAAGCAGGTAGGTGCATGTTACGTTCCACGTGGGTTTTGTTTTCATTTAGTCTAGAGACTAGCGATACGCTAGTGTGCTTTGCCCGTGTGAATGATTGTTGCTCAATATCCTCTCTCTGTGTGTTTAGTCTTCACTCTGCTGTGGTTAGTCTAGCAGTACATCACTCATCATTCCATCATTAGGGGCGGCGTCTGGGAACCAATTAGAGTTTGCCAGATGACTTCAAAAGAACGACCTGTTCATTCATGCTCTCTCTCTCTGTTCACGGTTCTGTCTATGACTATGACTAGCGTAAACTGAGAACTGTGTGTTTAAATTCAACACTACAAGGTTGCCTATAAACTGCTCTTTTGGTAAGAGAATGTCTGGTTAGTATGCCGCGGTATACATAACGCCCGTAGTGTGAAGTTGTTAGACACTAGGTTAGGAGTGAGCACCACTCCCTGTATGTTTTGTTAATTAGCTAGTGTATTTAGGTGCCCGCATGCACTGAAGTTCCCGGTTTTCTTTTCACATTTTTCTTTGGTTAGGATTATTTTAAGGATTGTTTTGTTATACTCTGTTCTTTTCTTTGGCGCCACTTTATGTTCTCTTACTAACCATTTATTCTAAACTGTTTTCTACTCTTGAGATTGTACATAGCGCACTACATTTAACAGTAACGAACTGGATCTAGTGGCTTCGGCTTTTCTGTGATAAATTCCAGTTTTTATACGCATCAAATCGAGTGTGTCATGTGTTTATTCCACCCTACTCAGACATCAGCAGTGGTTTCAAAATAAGTGTTGCGAAATACCTTCTAGACATTAAAAGTTCGTAACATTTAATGGGGGCTCGTCTGGGATAATATTTGAATATTGATATTAATATTCATACTTTTCCCGAGTTATTATTTGAATCTTTTCTGCTGGTGTGAGTGGTGGAATGACCATGACAGAATATTTCGTGTAGAGTCAATGTTCATGACGTAGTCTAGTGAGTGGATGGGCTGGTTAAGTATATTAGTGATTTGATAGGAGTAAGTATGGCTGACTTTGATTTGGACGCTTTTGTAAGCGCACCCACATAAGAACAACTCAGTAAATGCAGGAAAGAGGATCTGGTACTGATCGCTGCTCACTATAAACTTGCAGTCTCGAAACAACTGCGTAAACTAGAGATTAGGTCTGCTGTATCTCAGGGGTTGGTGGAATTAGGTGTTCTAAAATTGTCCGCAGGTGTCGGTGAAGGTATCTCCGATTCTGATGGAGCGGAGCGAAACGGCTGAGGTGGAGGACTCTGAAGCTAAGGCTGTTTTGCAGCCTTCCGATCCTTTTTCTCCTGGCTCAGATGAGTCTGAAAGTCCGTTTAGCGCGTGTGCAAATGGAGACACGTGAACGGGCGAAAAGCCGTCGAATTGAGACAGATTTAAAATACCGACTTGAAGTCCGCAGGCTCGAAATCGAGGCGGAGACTCAGATTAAACTGCGTGAACTTGAGCTGAGTGCAGCTAACAGGACACCTATTCCGGTAACGCAACACTCGCAGACTGCTGATGCTGGCACGGCGGGGACCACTTTTTAGGTCAGTAGACACATTTCACTAGTACCACAGTTCCGAGAAACAGAGGTTGATTCTTACTTTAGCGTATTTGAGCGGATTGCATCTATGCTCCATTGGCCTAAAGAGGTTTGGCCTCTATTATTAGAGTGCAAGCTAACGGGTAAAGCTCAAGATGCCTGCGCTACATTATCCTTAGAGGATAGTTTGAATTATGAGCTAGTGAAAGTTGCGATATTGCGTGCCTATGAACTTGTACCAGAAGCATATGGTTTTAGAAGTCACAAAAATCACTTCAGCCAGACCTTTGTTGAAATTGCAAGGGAGAAAGGAATTTTGTTTGATAAGTGGTGCACCTCTAGCAAAGTAAATGATTTTAAAGACATGCGAGAACTTATTCTTTTAGAAGAATTTTAGAATTGTATTCCTGAACGTATTGTCGTTTACTTGAATGAACAGAAAGTCACATCTTTATCTCAAGCCTCTGTCTTGGCAGATGAGTTCTCCCTGACGCATAAAAATGTGTTTACTTCGGTACGTTCTGAGAAGACTGCTGTCCAACTGAGTTCGAGTAGTCCGTCTCGACCGAAGCCAGTTAATTTTAAATCCAAGGAGGATCGAGAATGTTTTTATTGTCACAAACCTGGCCATTTAATCGCTGATTGTATTGTGCTGAAACGAAAACAGTTGAGTTCTGCACCTAAGAGTGCTGGTTTTGTGAAACCGATTGATTCTAAAAAGATCGAGTTTAATGATAAGCCTGATTCCAGTTATGCACCTTTTCTGATGGAAGGGTTAATTTCCGTTACGGGAAATCCTGAGGGCCGAATCCGAATTCAGATGCTCCGTGATACAGGGGCTATGCAGCCCTTTATTAGCGCAGATGTACTGCCGTTCTCTGAACAAACTTTCTGTGGCAGTAATGTCCTAGTGCAGAGCATAGAGATGGGTCTAGTTCAAGTTCCATTACATCGAATTCACTTAGAATCAGACCTGTGCATGGGCTTTGTGAAAGTGGCTGTTCATGAACGCCTACCTGTGAGTGGGGTACAATTTATATTAGGCAATGATTTAGCCGGTGGGAGAATTATGCCTTTGTTGGAAGTCCTTGACAATCCAGTGGCACCCATACAGCCTGATGAATTATCACAGTCATATCCTGAAACCTTTTCAAGTTGTGTAGTTACGCGGGCTCAAGCTCGTAAAATAGATGCTGACAAATTAGATGCATCTTTTATTGCACCTGTTTTTATTGATGATGTTTTGATGCCTAGGTTTCCAAGTTTGACGATTAGCTTGGAAGGGATGACGGTATTGAAAGCAGAACTGAAGTCTACGAATAGCATACGTGCGTAAGTGTCCTTATTGTCCAGATGTGTGAGCACAGAGTGCAGCGCCATGGACACTGCATCATCTGTGCTCCTATTGTTGCGATTGGCAAATTGGTATGGGTCCAGTGTGGGTGGTAGAGAGTCCTTTAGGTGTGCTAGGACTAGCCGCTCAAAGCACTTCATAACAATGGGTGTGAGTGCTACAGGGCGGTAGTCGTTCAGGCACGTCGGGTTAGAATTTTTTGGAATGGGCACAATGGAGGTGGATTTAAAACATGCTGGAACCACTGCTTGGGCGAGGGACAGGTTGAAGATGTCCGTGAAGACCCCAGCGAGCTGCTCTGAACATGCCCGGAGTACGCAACCAGGGATGCCATCAACATACACATGCAAACAGTAGTGACACCTGCTGGAAAGTTCTATACAAAGGATCATTGGCTGAATGTCATATGCCAAAATAAAACTGTGGGTGTTGCTGTTTGGTGACAGAGACAGTCTTGTCTTCTCATTTTAGGAAATTTAGAGTGGGCAATGACAAGACAACTAGTAATGACTGCAAAACCACAAAAATATTTTATTACAAAATTTGAATATTTAAATACAGATTACATTATTTCGAAACAAAGGTCACACCCCTGTTATATTTATAGACATTAAAATGGCCTACTCAGAGTATATTAGATTAGATTTTTAGATTAGATTCAACTTTATTGTCATTACACATATACAAGTACAGTGTAACGAAATGTAGTTTAGGTCTAACCAGAAGTGCAGTTAGCAAGTGCAGGATATACAGTTAGAATAAATACAGAATAAAATATGAGAGAATATAATACAGTGGGCATGGACTATAAAAATATTTTGCAGTAGGAATGTTCTATGAAAATATGGCAGTAGGTATATACTATGAACAATATATACAGATTGGCTATATACTATGAACATTAATGTACAGGTGGATATGAACAGATAATAATTTAGACTAAAATAGTGCAAGTGACTTAGGTATGCATAAATTATCGACATTGGCTATTAAAGTTGCAGTGCAATAGGTGAGTTAATGCAGTTGTTGAAGTTACAGTGCAGTGGATGAGTTAATGCAGTTATTAAAGTTACGGTGGAGTATACGAGTTAATGCAGTTAATAGGTTGCAGTCCAGAAGATGAGTTAATGCAGTTTATAGGTTACAGAGCAGTAGATTAGTTAATGCAGTTATTGAAGTTACCTTGCAATAGATGAGTAGATGCAGTTAATAGAATTACAGTGCAGTAGATAGGTTAGTGCAGTTATGGAAGTGGTCCATTAGTGCAAATAAGCATATTTCAGATGTGCAAGTGAGCAGTATAGAGTGCAAATGATGCTGTGCGTGTGTAAACAGTCCAGTAGAGCAGAAAACATGAAGTACTGGTGTGTACAGTTCAGTCATGCATGCAGCCCTGTAGTGCAATGTAAACAAACATTGCACTACAATATATGGTCCCTCTCTACAGAGTGTTAAAGTAACACTGATGTAGTGTTGAAGATAATGAGGCAATTAAGTGTTTAAATAAGAGATTATTAAGCATTAATGATAAAAAACCTGCTGTTAACAAGCAGAATCACTGAAGGAATGAGAAACACAAGAACTGCAACTGACATTCAATCACAACAGGACGTCAACCGAAGATATAAAATTTCTCAAGATCTGAATAAACAACTTACAGCTTCACTTATTACTGCTCAGGCGTCCACAGAAGTCATTGTTGAAAATTGCTATTGATGTCTCATTGGTTAAAAAATTATGTCAGTGTTTCCTTTATTTGTTCTAAAGTAGGACCACATGAGTAGTGTTGATTTAACACAAGCGTCCATAACAAAGTGCTGATACAACTACTGATAAAGGTAACAAGTCTCAATAAAGTCAAGTCTCCAACTAAAGCAAACACTGATCACCATAATGGTGACTTAAAACATAATGAATCCACGATAATGAACTAGAGTTAAATCTCTGATAATTCTCAGTTAGACCTTAGAAAAATTGAAAGAAATAAAGTGAAAGTGGTGTTTGTGATAAGTGAAAATGTTAATGATGTTTGTGTTTAATTCTCCTCTGGTGAGATTTTGACAGATTTATTTGTATTTACACTTGATGTTCATCAATGACTGTGTCATTCACATAGATAATGCAGAAAACCATATGGCAAAAGAAATCAAAACTGTTTTAAAAACATTTGACCTGACTCAGCATGTACATGGACCCACACACAATCGTGGACACAATCTAGATTTACTTATCAGAAAGGGTCTAAACATTTCATCTATTGTTATTAAGGATGTAGCACTATCTGATTCTTTTCTGTATTTTCTTTGATATATTGATCTCTCCTGCCATTGAAGTTAGATCTGTGTCTGTCAAGAAGAGATGCTTAAATGAGAACACTAGTGTACTATTTATGAAGGCCATATCTTTAACACCAAGCATATCTGCTGACTCTGTTGATTCTCTCCTTGATTCTTTTAACTCGAAGGTTAAAAGTGTAATTGATGATATTGCCCCTGTGAAAGTCAGGAAGAGTGGTAGACAAAAAGCACCTTGGAGAAACTCAACATGATATGAAATATGAAAAGACAATGCAGAAAAGCAGAGCGCTTGTGGCGGAATACAAAACTTGTAGTCCATTATAACATCTACAAAGACACCATGCATGCTTTCAATATGGAACTAGGCAAAGCTAGGCAGACTTTCTTCTCAAATATTATAAACAGCAACTTAAACAACACCCGGACTCTTTTCGCTACTGTAGACAGACTGACAAACCCCCCAAGCCAGATTCCCAGTGAAATGCTCTCAGACAGCAAGTGCAGTGAGTTTGCATCTTTCTTCTCTGATAAAATCAATAATGTTAGAAAGGTGATCAGCACATCCTTGAGTAGCGCTGGGGTCGGGCAGATCACACCACAACCTGAGAAAGTAGTTACAATGTCTGATTTTGAAGAAATTGATGGCAAAAATTTTGAAGAAACCGTTCAACACCTTAAAACATCAACCTGCGCCCTTGACGCACTTCCCACATCTTTTTTCAAAAGTGTGTTAAACTGTTTAGAAGCAGATCTCCTAGATGTGGTAAATGCCTCACTTCTCTCTGGAAGTTTCCCAAACTCCCTGAAAACTGCTGTTGTCAAACCCCTCCTGAAAAAGAGCAATCTGGATAAGACCATATTAAACAACTATAGACCGATCTCAAATCTTCCCTTCATAGGTAAGATAATTGAAAAAGTTGTCTTCAACCAGCTGAACAAATTCTTAAGCTCAAACGGATACTTTGACAATTTTCAATCTGGGTTCCGCCCGCATCACAGCACAGAGACAGCACTCATTAAGATAGTAAACGACATTCGCTTAAGTACTGATTCAGGCAAATTATCCGTGCTGGTCCTACTCGACCTCAGTGCTGCATTTGACACGGTCGATCACAACATACCTATAGACAGTCTGGAAAACTGGGTGGGGCTTTCTGGGATAGTCCTAAAATGGTTCAGGTCATACCTAGAAGCAAGAGGTTATTATGTGAGTATAGGTGACCATAAGTCTGAGTGGACATCCATGACATGCGGAGTCCCCCAAGGCTCAATTCTTGCACCTCTCCTATTCAACCTGTACATGCTCCCAATGAGCCAAATAATGAGAAATAACCAAATTGCTTACCACAGCTATGCAGACGACACACAGATATACTTAGCCCTATCG
This sequence comes from Barbatula barbatula, assembly GCF_947034865.1. NCBI lineage: Eukaryota > Metazoa > Chordata > Actinopteri > Cypriniformes > Nemacheilidae > Barbatula > Barbatula barbatula. The sequence goes on along the minus strand of NC_136768.1, from coordinate 21,149,170 downwards.
CCTAACGATTACAGCCCCATTGACTCCCTGCTCAAATGCATTGATGAAATAAATAGTTGGATGTGCCAAAACTTTCTTCAGTTAAACAAAGACAAAACTGAAGTCATTGCGTTTGGAAATAGAGATGAAGTTCTCAAGGTGAACGCGTACCTTCACTCTAAAGGTCAAACAACAAAAAATCAAGTCAGGAATCTCGGTGTGTCTCTAGAGTCAGACCTTAGCTTCAGTAGTCATGTCAAAGCAATAACTAAATCAGCATACTATCATCTGAAAAATATTGCAAGAATTAGATGCTTTGTTTCCAGTCAAGACTTAGAGAAACTAGTGCATGCTTTCATCACCAGCAGGGTGGATTATTGTAATGGACTCCTAACTGGCCTCCCCAAAAAGACCATGAGACAGATGCAGCTCATACAGAACGCTGCGGCAAGGATTCTGAGCAGAACCAGAAAATATGATCATATCACACCAGTCCTCAGGTCTTTACACTGGCTACCAGTTACATATAGGATAGATTTTAAAGTTTTATTACTGGTATATAAATCGTTCAATGGCCTAGGACCTCAATACATTGCAGATATGCTCATTGAATACAGACCCAAAAGAACACTCAGGTCATTAGGATCACATCAGCTAGAAATACCAAGAGTTCTCTCCAAGCAAGGAGAGTCTGCATTTAGCTATTATGCGAGCCGCAGCTGGAACTAGCTTCCAGAAGAGATCAGATGTGCTCCCACAGTAGCCACATTCAAATCCAGACTCAAAACACACCTGTTTAACTTTGCATTTGATTAATGTGCCACTGTGCCTCCGACTGTTTGTACTTTATTTTATTTATTATGTATTCTAAACTATATTTTATTTTATTTTTATTCTTAACTGGTTAATTTTTATTTTTCTTATTTCTTCTAAACTATGTTTTTTTATTTTTTATTCTTAACTGGTTACTTTTATTTTTCTTATTTCTTAACTGTTTTATCAAATGGATATTTTTAATTTCTTCTATGTAAAGCACTTTGAATTGCCATTGTGTATGAAATGTGCTATACAAATAAACTTGCCTTGCCTTGCCTTGTGTGACTTCAGTGAGTAAATATATATTTTAAATATGAAAGTCTGGTGAAAAAGTTTGAATTGTGAGATAGAAAGGAAAAAGAGGTTAGTGTTATAGACAAAAAGATAAATTGATAAAAAGATAAGTAGATAGGTAGGTCTCATTTTAAAGAAATTTAATAATTAAAGTTAATCATTTTAAAGAAAACTATATTTTAAGAAAAGAGATAGAAAAGAAAAAGAGGTTAGTGTTATAGATAAAAAGATAAATAGATAACCTGTCTATTAACGCCCAGCACAGTATACAAAATGAAAAAAGAATTTGAAGAAAAGAGATTACCTTAAATGACCTTAAATATCTTTCGAAATATTGTTTGTGTAATCTGATCTAATTTCCCTCCAGGACACTAACTACAGGCGCTGTATTCCACCTGCAGAGCGCCTATCAATCTGTCTCCGGTCAGTAAATAATTTAATATTCTGTGTGATTACAAGTAATTAACGACTGAACCTCAGCATACACATGACGAGTTTGTTTCAAATTTATTTTAGTAGTGATGACTTACTGAATCAATTTTTTATTCCGTTGCCTGTATGTAATTTTAGTTTTGCATTGAGTTCTGAGGCTGTCATGTGGATTAATTCACTGTCTTGTGTTTTCGACAGTTTCAATATGAAAAATAACGGTTAAATTGATTAAATGTATTTATTGCATTTTTAAATGCTATAAGATGCTATGTGAAACTTTGAAACAGAATATAGTGGTTTTCATCTTGCCACTATCAATAAATTTAACTGTAAAAAATTTATATTTTCTAATATGGAATCACAATCTACATTTATAACCATGTTCATTTTATTTTCTCTTTCAGATATCTTGCCACAGGAGACTCCTTCCGGACCATCGCCAGCAGCTTCCGTGTTGGTGTCTCCACAGTCTGCAAGATTGTCCCAGATGTGGCGACTGCAATCTGGGACTGCTTAGTAGAGGAGTTCATGGCTGTGCCCTCCACAGATGAATGGAGGTCCATTGCAGAGGGTTTTGAGGAGAGGTGGAACTTCCCGCTCTGCTGTGGAGCACTGGACGGCAAGCACGTCATGATAAAGGCACCCCTCAATGCCGGATCCAAGTTTTTTAATTACAAGGGACATTTTTCTCTAGTTCTTCTAGCTGTTGTGGATGCAAGGTATTGCTTCCGGGTGATTGATGTCGGGGGATATGGCCGGACAAGCGATGGTGGGATTCTGTCTAACTCAGCCTTTGGCCAGGCACTCCGTGGTGGCACCCTCCATCTGCCACCTGACCGCCCCATGTCTTTGTGGCAGATGAGGCCTTTCCCCTCAGGAAAAACCTGTATTAGGCCATTCCCTGGGCGCTCCCTTCCCCGAGAGAGACGTGTATTTAATTACCGTCTGTCCAGAGCCCGGATGGTGGTGGAGAATGCCTTTGGGATCCTGTCCTCACAGTGGAGGATATATCACCGCCTCATAGAGTTTCAGCCAGATGTTGTGGAGAGGTGTGTGAAGGCGTCGTGTGTCCTCCACAACTTTCTGAGGAGATCTGAAGAGGCACCTGCTGTGAGGGCGGGGGTGCAAGGTACAGAGGAGTCGCTACAGAGTCTTGGTCGGGTTGCAGCAAATAATTCAGCCAGAGAGGCCATCCGGGTTTCGGGACAGTTTCATGGCTCACTTTTCTGCTGAGGGAGCAGTCCCGTGGCAGCCGACTGAATCGTTTTTGTTCATTACATACTGTGCTGTTTATGTCGTCTATGTTTAGCTCCTATAATTATTCCATTCTATTGTCTTTTCTTTTGATTTCCACACTTTGTATATTGTAAATGATAAATGGAGCCATCCTCCAAAATTAATCCGTCTCGTTGCTACATTCTCATTACACTTTACCACAACACTGGTCCAATCACAAATAACAATTTTTCACTATACTATTGTGAGTGTATTTGCAATACGGCATAATTAAAGTGAATGTACAATTCAAATTATTGTAGTCTTAATATATAAATAATATTTGAATGTAACAAATATAAATGATGATTTACTATGTTATACACTAAGTAACACACCAAAACCTTTGATCATTTTATAGAACATTTATTTAAAAAACATTTATAAAAATAAAAACTATATACAAAGAACATTTACAACTATTTACATGCAGGAATAAAAAGGATCTTGTTTGGAAGAGGGAAGAGTGAGGGTCAAAATGAAGTAGAGGAGAAAGGAGAGAAAGTCTGTTTCATTCCCTGCAGAGATTGCTGCCTCTTTTTAAAAAAACTACTCTGTGGGCTCCAATTGTTCCAAATTAAGCACAACTGTGCTGCTTTCATAAATTAATTTGTGAATTTGAAATTTCACAAATGCCTTTGTCTGAGGTGGCAATCTCTCCAGGGAAGGGACCAGACTCAAGAGGAAGAGCTCATCCTCTGAGCGTGGAGGCGGCGATGGGGCTAAAGGACGGGTCCGGAGTGCTTCCAGGAGCTGCCGCTCCACCTCTGATGGCAGCTCCCTAGGCCTTCTCCGAGCTCTTCTTGGTGGTGCTGTAACAAATGATAAAACATGTTGTACTATGAGAAGGCATAAAAGGATTAAACTAATTCACAAACGTCACTGTAAATATAATATGCATGTAAACATTGTCATAATTGCCTGTACACACCTCTGGGCACAGCAGCAGATGATGAAGCAGAAGCAGCAGCAGGTTCCGGCAGAGGGGACCCAGGCTCACTGCCATCAAAAGAACCAGTCGGATCTGTCATGACAATTTTAAATATTAATTGCACATTACACCTGTCACAGAGAAATGAATCTATATTTTCATCATAAAAACAACTACATGTTGCCCTGTTGTATTGCTTCACTTGTCAACACACCTACTGCTGCCTCGCCCTGGTCGGAGTGGTCGTACCCTGCGGCCTGATTCTCCTCATCCCCCCTTTCCATATTCCCGCTTGTCTCCAGTGGGGAGACGAAGCGGTCTAGAAAAGACAGGACCGCAGAGTACTTCCATCTTTTTCCTGCATCTGCTGCTGACCCACTCCTCTTCTCTGTCTCCTTTCTCCTCTCCTTTAAATATTTGTCCCTCAAGCTCTTCCACTTCTTTCTGCACACTTCCTCTGAATAAACACATGAACTTTAGCGGGAACGTAGTTGTAAAATAATAAGCTCAATCTACCGCCTTCAGCTACCTTGTAGTTTCAATATGTATATATAACTCAAATTGAGTTAAGAATGTTTTTACAACCTACCAGATTCTCCGACCTCCTCACTCACTTTCTTCCAAGCAAGATCCTTTTTATTCCTGTTTTTATAAAAATAGGAACACGTATCATACAGCTCCGGGTGTCCACACACTTAGATGATAAGCTTGTCCTCCATTTTGTATTTCTGCCTCTGCTCGCTACGTCGTCTACGTCACTAGTAGAGCAGGCTCCTGATTGGTTAACGCGGCGCAAATTTTTGCCAAAGTTCCGATTTTTCAACTCGCGCAATTCGCCTCGCAAGCGCGTCTATCGCGTCTTTGCATTGACTTAACATGTAAATCACTCGCGCTTGACACCTCATTCGCGCTCTATGTGAACACACAGTAACTCGAGTCCCATTCGTTGACATGGAGTGGGCGTGGTTTATGCCTTATACTGCAGCCAGCCACAGCAACTTGCTCACTTTTCAGGACATGTGCGACACGCGCAGAAGACAGAAGACTGACACCTGTGAGTCTCTAACTCTTTTTCTTTCTGATAAGATGCATGCACATTCATTTCTTAATATGTATTTCTGCACTTGAACCGATGTTTAAAGCTGTTGTTCATTCCACATTATCTTCATATAGTCAAGTTTAACTCAAAGAAGCGCCACACTTTAGTTTTACACGTGGCTATGACAAGAGCCGCTGCAGTAAATTCTGTTTGAGTCTCTGTTATGAACAGCTGTCCACTTGTACACGTATGTATATTAATTATCTTCGGTGTTAAGTCTTTCAAATATTGCCTTTAAAATAGCTTTGCAAAGTCTTTCTGCTAATCCGCATGGTAAATAATCCCGATAAAACTAATTTACAGAGCCCTCGTGCACTACATAAATGTGTTTTGTGTCCACTCATTTAGCCTGTTGAAAATAAAACTACTTTGTATTAATAATAATTAATATTGATAATAATGATACAGAATTGGAGGACGATGTGTAAAGATAAAGATGCTCTTAGTTTATGATCATTATTACTACTTTAACCTCTATGCTATCAAGTCTCAGAATCTTATGCTGTCTTTTTATTATATAAATCAATAATTCTACAGTTTAAGATCATGTGCTTGTAAAGAAGAATTGACAATTAGACACAGGTGTAACAATACACATATTCATTTAATTATTACAAGTAAAAAATATAATTATAGAGAAAAATATATATTAACAGATAACACAGTAACACTTGCAAAACAAGCAAAACAAATATGTGTGTGTGTGTGCGTATGTGTGTGTGTGTGTTACAGAATGAAACTACTTAACTATTAATTATCTACAGAGGTTACGCTCAGTACACGTTTATTTACATGTGATATTTTAATTTTTATAGGCAACTCCTGGATGAGATCATTTATATTGCCAGTGTAAAACGCAGATGGCACTTCAAATATGTCGTCATCGACAGTCAGAAGGTGGCAGGTGTCATCGAGCTCTGTCACTCCAATGACTTCCACGACGGCCTCCGCAACATCAGGCTCTTCTACCTGGTTTAAAAAGAATAGTGAGAGAAATAGGGTGAGTGAGTGAGTGAGGTAAAAGTTTGTGAATATTAATATATTAATAAATATATTCACGTATATAAATTACTTTGATATAAAGGTATTCTATCGTTTTTTCAAGCAAATAGATGTGAATATGAAGTTTTATTAAGTTATAGTATGTTAGTATGCACATGCATTTCACATGTATTTGCTTAAACATCTGACAGTATACCTATATTTGAGTTCTTGTTCAGTGTACAATACCTTTATGGTAGTGTAGGTGGAAGAATTAAATTTCCCTTTTTCATTTGGGAGAATGGCACTGTGCAGATGGCTTAACTCCACAATGTCTCCTTCATGGATCTCGCAAAGTGCCTCATCCCTCCAAAGAGAAACATCCAAGAGATTGGGACCACATCGAAGTTGCAAGTCCTTGATGGGTACCTCGGACCGTGTCATCCTTGGTTTCCATAACTGCTACAGAAAAGGCCAGTGGTTACAAATTTGTCCTAGGTGAGTACCAAAGTGCATTGAATTTCTTTAATAACTTCTCATATCTGCAGCTTTTAATATATAATTGACAGAATACACCCTACTCACTTTTTCCACTTTCCCCAGGAGACTTACGTAACCGCTCCTGGAATACATGTCCTCTTCATCACCATTTAGAGATGGTGATAGTGGACAGAGGGCATGAATTGCAGCGGTCTCTGCCTCCTCTGATACCTGGAGTGCTGCCGTCCTGAACTTACATTTTTGGTCTCCCACAAACAAGTACATTTGGCCATACTTGCTGGAGACTGTGCTTTTAGTTAAAATATAAGACGCGCCTTGTTCGAATTCTGGATCAGGTCCGTTCTTCCTGTGCAGAATGGTCCTGGTCCCATCAGTCAGAGCGGAAACTGCTGAGGTTTTGTAAGCTGCAATTTGTATTTTTGACCCAATAGACTTAAATGATGCAGCTTTGTCATTTACCTGGGTCTTAATACATTTCACTGTCAATTTTGGGGGCCTGGTGTATGGATGTGTCATTCTGCAGGTGAGGAAAAATAAAAACAATAAGGTTTTATGAGTCATTTTATTGAATTACCAAACTGATATTGTAACTCAATCAAATAAAATACTTACATGGTAAAAAAATGGTGTATTTTGCTTCAGGTTTAGTGAACTGCTGTTAACAAACAAATCAAAGATATGAGTCAGATAATGCACAATAAGTTAGAAATACGATAAACAATTGTATGTAAAGTTAATATTTTGTCCGTGTTAGTCATTAAATTGTGTTATTTAGTAAAAAAAAATGTTTTATCCTATTTTATCAAAGTAATTATATTATTTTGATTAAGTAAAAGTAGTAAACTTACCTCAAATATTATCCGTTGCAGTCGGTTTGTTGTCCAGTTTAATGTCTCGTTGCTGTGGGATACCACTTTAAATATTCCCTGGTTCCCTCGTGCACGCGACAATTAATATAATATTGCTGCAGTTTTCTATAAACTAATATGATGAATGATAATGTATGATTTAAGTCCTGTTTTTGTATGTCTTTTTTTAAATGATATATGTAAAACTAACCTAGGCTATATGATATTAATATTTAATTTTTATAATTAAATAATTGAGACATAGATTGCGAACCACACACACACACATATATATATATTGCTATTGCTTAACAATTTATGCCAGAAAATGATAAATAAAATATGTATTGTAAATAAACAATTAGAAATGATTTTTTTTGGTTGGGTGCGTTTAGAGTGTTGCGTGCTGTTTGAGATACAATACATAAAAGCAGACACAGGCTTGGAATAGGCTGAAATAACATTTGAGCTGGGACAGATCATTCATCTGCTGATTTATATTTCCCTCGCAAATGACACTGTAACATTTCTGTCATCATGTTTTTATTTCTTTTTTGCTTTATCGAAAACCTTATTAAATAAAATAAAAACAAATAAGACAAATATTTTACTATTTTATTTAGGTCTGTATTATATAACATAGAGGTTTGTTTCCATAATAAAATGATTGAAGGTCATTAAAAAAATAGAAAAAAGTAAAAAATTATATATGGCTTGTTGTATATTACTGAGTTGCCAATGGCAACAGTCGGATCTCTGCGTGATTAACGTCACTCTGTATTCATCCGGTCCGGATCTTGCTTCAGGTAAGTACTGCAAGATGTGTCAGTCCATTATGCAACTGAATATCGTATTGTTTTATTAGAATGTAGATTTAAGCAATAAACTACGTGAAGCTGTGAGTTTGTGTGAAAATATTATAAACGAAAAAAAGTTATGAAAAGCCTAAAACCCTACTGAATTACTTAACAGTAAATCAACTACATGCATGCTAGACCCTATACCTATAAATCTACTGAATATTAGTGATGAAAGGTCGGCGGATCTAGCCGTTTTTAGGGCTTTCCTGTATTTTTTAATACTATCCTTCCATGCTGTATGAAATATCTCTAATTTAGTTTTCTTAAGTTGTGCTCCATTTTTTTGTGCTGATTTCTTTAAAGCCTGAATGTGTTCAGTATACCACGGTGTCAAGCTGTCATTTTTTATCTTTTTTAAGCGCAGAGGAGCAACTGTCTATTGTTTTTCCGAGAAGGTGGTGTTGAAATTTTCAATAGTAAAGTCAAGGTCCTACTCTACAGGGTGTTAAAGCAACACTGATGTAGTGTTGAAGATAATGTGCTTTATTAAGATATGATTAAGCGTTAATGATAAAACACCTGCTGTTAACAAGCAGAATCACTGAAAGAATGAGAAACACAAGAACTACAACTGACATCCAATCACAACATGATGTCAACTGAAGATAAAATAATATATTATATATTTCAAGATCTGAGGAAACGATGGGTTACTTAAGGTAACCTAGTTCTATGAATAAGGTCAACACGCCACAGTATGGGTCAGCCTTAGCTAAGGATGAGCTGTCAGGAGATGGTATATAAAATTAGCCACGCCCCGCTTGTATCCCGGCTATAAATATGGGCGTGAACCACCACTCATTCTCTTTTGCCGAGTAGCGAAAAGGCACTCCCCGAGTGACCACGCCGTGTGGCGTGTTGACCTTATTCATAGAACTAGGTTACCTTAAGTAACCCATCGTTCTATTTCATTTCAGTCAACACGCCACAGTATGGGTCATGTATACCAGATAAGGTCAGGAGGGGAGAACCAACCCAAGAGGGGCAATAAACTTAAGGAAACCTTTTAATGCTGAATAGAACATTTATTAGTTTCCTTTGCTGTGTACACAGGTAACCAGAGGGCCGTTAGCACCTCGACAATATTTACCCATACACAGTTAAGTCAAAGGGCAGTCAAGCATCTTGACAACATTACACATACACAGTGAATCAGAGGGTGTTCTGCACCTGGGCATCACTTCGACAAGTCTGGTCAGGCAGTACTGCAGTCTGAAGGACAGATGATGAGACCGTTGTAGCCACATCCAGACGATAAAACTTAGCAAAAGTCAGCGATGATGACCATCCTGCTGCTGCGCACACATCCTCCAAAGGAGCCCCACTAAACAATGCCCAGGAGGCAGCCACTCCCCTTGTAGAGTGGGCTACTACTCCCTGAGGGGGAGGCATCCCAGCACTGCGATAGGCGAGCTCGATCAGCCTGACAATCCATTTCGACAGCCTCTGCTTGGACACTGCCTGGCCTTGTACCAAGTTTCCATAACATACAAAAAGTTGATCGGTATGCCTGATCTGTTGCGTGCAAGAAATGTACCTTCTCAGTGCCCTGACAGGACAGATAAGATGGAGTCTGGCCGATTCATCCGAAGCGTGAGGAGGTGGATGGAATGGTTCCAGCACCAAGGGCCTGGAAACAAAAGAACGGGGCAGAACTTTCGGCAGAAATGAGGGGTTTTGAAGAAGCGACATAGATGAGCCTTCTTCTCCCAATCTCAAACATGCTGGATGCACAGAGAAGGCATGAATTTCACTCACCCTCCTGACTGAAGAGATAGACAAGAGAAATTCCGTCTTCAATGTCAGAAATTCCATCCCTAGCTCATGTAGAGGTTCAAAAGGAGGTTCTGTCAGAGCTTTCAAGACAACACCCAGATCCCATGAGGGAATTAGTCGAGCTCGAGATGGGCAAAGTCTTCGAGCCCCTTTGAGATAACGTCTGAGAAGAGGTTGGGACCCCACAGTGCAACCTCCATAGCCCTCATGACGGTCAGATATAGCTGCCACATAGCCTCTCAAGGTTGATTCCGTCACTCCCGTCTCGAGTACGACCTGGAGAAATGAGAGGATGGAATCCACTCCACATGAACATGGGTCTATCTCTACTGAGTGACACCATGTAGAAAACCGCTTCCATCTAGAGGCATAAAGCCGCCTTGTGGATGGGGCTTTTGCCGCCTGCAATGTGGCCAGAACTGCTGTTCCTAGAATCCTGGCTGACTCCCGTCCAGTGGCCAGACATGTAACTTGAACTTCCCCGGAGTCGGGTGGAGAATCTGACCCTGGGCCTGGGACAGCATATCGTTTGTGACCGGGAGACCCCAAGGTGGCCCCATCAACAATGCGATCAATTCGGCCATCCATGGCTGTTGAGGCCAATCCGGTGCCACCAGTAGGAGTCTGGCCTTCAAAGCTCACACCTTGGCCAAGACTGCAGGCAGTAGTGGAAAAGGAGGAAATGCATACAGGAGCACTGGGGGCCAATCGTTCGCAAGAGCGTCCACCCCTAAGGGCCCCCTGAGGCCCTTCATCGAATACCACAGGAGACAGTGTGTGTTTTCCCGTGTGGCGAAAAGGTCTACTTTGGCCTTCCCGAAACGACGCCAGATGCCCTCTATCACCTTGGTGTGGAGTCGCCATTCTCCTGGCTTGGGACCCCCCCTCGACAAGAGGTCGGCTGCTATATTGTCCTCTCCTGGCAAATGGACAGCTCTTAGGGACACACCTCGAGCATGTGCCCACAACAGGAGATCCCGGGCCTTCCTGTGTAGGGGCATTGAATGTACCCCACCCTGGTGGTTTATGTACGACACAACCGTTGTGTTGTCTGAACGGACAAGAACTTGTCTTACCAGAAACTGAGGCAGAAAGTGAATCAAAGCTCGAAATACAGCTTCCAACTCCAAGAGGTTGATGTGTACTCCTACCCATGAGGCATCCCATTCCCCTCGTACTGGATTGCCTCGCCAGATGGCACCCCAGCCTGTTTGTGAAGCATCTGTCGTTATGGTCTCCCTTGAACATAACGGGCCCAGCTTGACTCCTTCCATAAGGCCTGGAGTCAGGAGCCACCATTTTACCGCTGGAAGACAATCCAAGTCTATGGGAATCAGTCGCCATCCATTCTCGTATGGACTCACTTTGTATCTTGCGAACCATTGTTGTAATGGGCGCATATGTAGCAATCCCAACGGCACCACTTGACTGGCTGCTGCCATTAGGCCAAGCAGTCTCCGACCCGTCTTCACCATAACTTGCCTTGTTCTGATGAACTTGGACAGGCTGTCCTTCAGCACTGACTGTCTCTGTACAAGTGGGCCAAGACTACACTTGTGTCGGTTCGGGCCTGTATCTCTGTAGGGGAACAGATTATCCAATCGTCCAGGTAATTGGCAATGCGGAGACCTTGGCGACGGAGTGGAGTGAGCGCCGCACCCATACACTTGGTGAAGGTGCGGGGGGCCAATGACAGACCGAAGGGGAGAACGTTGTACTCGTAAGAGTTCTCCTGAAAGTGAAACCTGAGATACTTCCTGTGATCTCTGTGAATTGGGATGTGAAAGTAGGCATCCTGGAGATCTATTGTTGTGAACCAGTCCCCTTCTCTGATGAATGCCAAAAGGGTTGAAAGACGAAGCATATGGAAACTCAGCCGTTTTAAGTAATGATTGAATTTCTTGAGGTTCAGGATGGGCCAAAGACCCCCATCCTTCTTTGAAATGAGGAAGTAGGTTGAATAAAACCCCTGCCCTATCGCTGAGGGCAGGCGTGTTATTGCTCCCTTCCTTAAAAGAACTGAAACCTCTTCTTCCAGAGACCTGCGTTTCAGTTCTCCTCTCAACACAGTCGGAACAATCCCTTGAAATTGGGGTGGTTTTGCTTTGAATTGGATTCTGTAACCGGACTCCAAGGTACTGAGTACCCATGGACATCGAGTGCCTTGGCGCCAGTGGGAGAGCTGTTGGCTGGAGAACTGTGGAGTCAGAGGTTGATGACTGTCATGGACGGTTCCTTCCACCACGTGTAGTGGAGAACTTTGTTTGTTGTCTCCTACGAAAGGACTGCCCAAATCCTTGGGTTGGTCCTGTGGGCGCCCTTTGAGTAGCCGAACGACTGTGACTTACCAAGGCACGGCTCGATGATTTTGTTCGATCCCAGCCACTGCTCCCGGTAAAGGTATGCGGACCCCGAGTAGCTGGTGCTCTAACCACTGATCGGGTTAGTTCTCTCGTTCTGCGAGACTGTTCCAAGGCAGCTTCGGCCGGGGGACCAAAGACCTCTCCAGGCACCAGTGGGGCTGCAATGACTGCCATGCAGTCTTGCTCAAACAGATTAGCCTGAGAAAGCCATGTCTGACGACGTGCTTGGACAATATTGGCCATGGATTGCCCCAGGGCTTGGGCATGCGCCCTTGTTCCTCGGAGTAGCATATCAACTACTCGTAGGGATTCTGGGATATTTTCCTCCTCTGTTGAGGAGGAGAACGAATCCTGCAACAGACTCTCCAAGTACACCAAGAGTAGAGAGTTTGTGCATGCTAGTCGAGCTGATAAGGCAGAGGCCTGATAGGCTTTTCGCAGCTGACCGTCAACCATCCTACCCTGCTTGTGAGGGTGTGTAGGGTCCCTTCCAGTCCTAGCCACTGCCCCGGTCAACATAGCAAATGTTGGTCCGATCTGAGGAGCTGTAGTCAGCCCCTGGGTTGCTGCTCCTTCCAGGTTTCCCAGCTGTGTTCTAGGAAGCGCCGTGGAACTAGGGGCCTTCCAGGAAGACTGCAACTCCGCTATAAAATCAGGCAGGATTGGCAACCCTTCTGATTTATTGCGCTGAGGACCTCTATCAAACACTGAGGTTGAAGTTGTGGCAGCCAGGGGAGGCAGCTTTGCACGCACCGCTGCTCTGGCAATCACTGCTCTGTCTGAAGGGTCCAGAGCCATTGCATCTGAGGCCTGGGAAGTATACTCACCCATGTCGGAGTCAGAGATGTCGTCCGTCTCAGAATACTCAGGGCGGTCGTCTCTTCCAAACCTGCCACATGCTACCACTGATACTTCATCGGGGTGGCGGCACGGCCATTTTGGTTTTGGCAGCCCCAAGTCTTGAGGTTCCGCAGCCCCTTGCTGAGCCTCCACCAGGGATTTTAGGGTCTCCTGCATACCCTGCATTTGCATCTGCAGTTGGTCAAGGTTTATATGCTTTCTCTTGTAAGCTTGCTTACGTCTGACTCCCTCCTCCTGAGGATCCTGTCCCGACAGGAGTGGCTGTGTGCCTGCAGGCATTTCAGGGGTTAACTCCGACTGCACCTCTTGCATGCTTACAATGAAAGTCGAATCCGGAAGAAGGCTTTTGTTTTCATAAACGAAGAGGTCTCTGTGACTGAAGTAGCTGTAGCTTTCACCCTCACGGAAGGCTCTTTTCTGGTGGTTATAGTCAAGTGACTGTGAAAACACAACTTGAAATTTAACCAAACATAAGCACACAACGACTAGCGGTAGCATTCTCCCTCACGGGAGAAGAGGCTCCTGTCTGGCAGTTATAATGAAGTGACTGTGAAAACACAACTTGTATTTCAACCAAACATAAGCACCCAACAACTAGCGGTAGCATTCTCCCTCACGGGAGAAGAGGCTCCATTCTGGGGTTATGATCAAGTGACTGTGCAAACACAACTTGTAGTTTAGCCAAACATGAACACTTAAGACTTGCGGTAGCATTCTCCCTAACGGGAGAAGAGGCTCCTTTCTGGGGGTTAAAATCAAGGTAAATTGTAATTTAACCAAACGTAAACACACAAGACTAGCGGTAGCATCTCTCCACGTGGGTGAAGAGGCTCCGATAATATTCACAACTTGTATGTTTACCAACAAAGAAACGAGCACAAATGCGCTCGTTTTGATCTTTATAATCAAAGATATTACTGTGAAATACCAAAGAATCTTACCGTGAACAGCTAGCATCAATTGCTAGGAGGCAAAAAAGAGAATGAGTGGTGGTTCACGCCCATATTTATAGCCGGGATACAAGCGGGGCGTGGCTAATCTCCTGACAGCTCATCCTTAGCTAAGGCTGACCCATACTGTGGCGTGTTGACTGAAATGAAATAGAACAACTCTACATTCAGCATTACAGCTTTGCTTATTTCTTCATAGACATCCACAGAAGTCAATGTGTATATTTTTTCTTATTGATGTTTCATTGGTTAAAAGATGATGTCACTATTATGGTGGTCAGTGTTTGCTTTAGTTGTGCTTTTAGCACATTTACCTTTTAAACAAATGTTTTAATCAATTGTAGTAGTGTTTTATAATAAACACTTGCACAAAGCTGAAGAAACACACTCACAATACAAGACAGTGCTTTCTGCTTGCAAGATTTATGAATGAACCTCATAATAAACTATGGCGCATGTGTTACAAAACCACAAAACATCAAAATTATATTAAACAACTAACACCAATAAAAAGACATAGCTTTACTTCTTTACCACAACACATGCACATTGTTACAGAGAAAAACTAGTGTATGTCTAGTCAGGTCAAAAGCAGAACTAAAGCAAACACTGACCACCATTATGGTGACAACCTATTTTGACTAATTAAACTAAAACATCTAAACCTTTGACAGAAAAGACATTGGTTAGTAAGTTAAGCTGTTAATCAAATCAATCAAAAAACTATTTTCAAAACCACAGAGTTTACCAAAGTGATGTACAGTGTACAATCAATCAGCAATGTTCAAGCATCAGCAGGTTTTGGGATCCATCCATCCATTTTCTTCCGCTTTATCCGGGGCCGGGTCGCGGGGGCAGCAGTCTAAGTAGAGATGCCCTGACACTTCCTCTAGCTCTTCCGGGGGGACACCGAGGCATTCCCAGGGCAGCCGGGAGACATAGTCCCACCAGCGTGTCCTAGGTCTCCTCCCGGTCGGACGGGCCCGGAACACCTTCCGGGGAAGGCGTCCAGGAGGCATCTGGAACAGATGCCCAAGCCACATCAGCTGACCCCTCTCGATGTGGAGCAGCGGCTCTACTCCGAGCTCCTCCCGGATGACTGAGCTTCTCACCCTATCTCTAAGGGATCGCCCAGCCACCCTGAGCAGGAAGCTCATTTCGGCCGCCTGCATCCGGGATCGTGTCCTTTCGATCATGACCCAAAGCTCATGGTCATAGGTGAGAGTAGGAACGTAGATTGACCGGTAAATTGAGCCTTTCTTCACCACGACAGACCGGTACATCGACCGCATTACTGCAGAAGCTGCACCGATCCGTCTGTCAATCTCCCGTTCCATCCTTCCCTCACTCGTGAACAAGACCCCAAGATACTTAAACTCCTCCACTTGAGGCACGAACTCTTCACCAACCTGAAGTGGGTAAGCCACCCTTTTCCGACTGAGGACCATGGCCTCGGATTTGGAGGTACTGATTTTCATTCCAGCCGCTTCA
Organism: Barbatula barbatula; assembly: GCF_947034865.1. Taxonomy (NCBI): domain Eukaryota; kingdom Metazoa; phylum Chordata; class Actinopteri; order Cypriniformes; family Nemacheilidae; genus Barbatula; species Barbatula barbatula. Next base: position 21,133,713 of record NC_136768.1, on the reverse strand, counting down.
CACCAGTGCATGCTGAAGGTCCTGGCTTGAAGGGGCCAACACGACAACATCATCCGCAAATAGCAGAGACGAAATCGTGTGGTCCCCAAACCTGACACCCTCCGGCCCCTGGCTGCGACTAGAAATTCTGTCCATAAAAATTACGAACAGAACCGGCGACAAAGGGCAGCCCTGCCGGAGTCCGACATGCACTGGGAACAAGTCCGACTTACTGCCGGCAATGCGAACCAAGCTCCTGCTTCGGTCGTACAAGGACCTGACAGCCCTTAGCAAAGGACCACCAACCCCATACTCCCGAAGCACCCTCCACAGGATGCCGCGAGGGACACAGTCGAATGCCTTCTCCAAATCCACCAAACACATGTGGATTGGTTGGGCAAACTCCCATGAACACTCCAGCACTCTGTAGAGGGTGTAGAGCTGGTCCAGTGTTCCACGGCCCGGACGAAAACCACACTGTTCCTCCTGAATCCGATGTTCTACTATCGGCCGTATTCTCCTTTCCAGTACCCTGGCATAGACTTTCCCGGGGAGGCTGAGAAGTGTGATCCCCCTGTAGTTGGAACACACCCTCCGGTCCCCCTTCTTAAAAAGAGGGACCACCACCCCGGTTTGCTATCCCAGAGGCACTGTCCCCGACCGCCATGCGATGCTGCAGAGACGTGTCAGCCAAGACAGCCCCACAACATCCAGAGACTTGAGATACTCAGGGCGAATCTCATCCACCCCCGGAGCCTTGCCACTGAGGAGTTTCTTGACTACCTCAGTGACTTCGGCTTGGGTGATGGACGAGTCCACCTCTGAGCCCTCGGCCTCTGCTTCCTCAGTGGAAGACGTGACGGTGGGATTGAGGAGATCCTCGAAGTACTCCTTCCACCGTCCGACGACATCCCCTGTTGAGGTCAACAGCTTCCCACCTCCACTGTAAACAGCGTTGGTAGGGCACTGTTTCCCTCTCCTGAGGCGCCGGACAGTTTGCCGGAATCTCTTTGAGGTCAGTCGATAGTCCTTCTCCATGACCTCACCAAACTCCTCCCAGGCCCGAGTTTTTGCCTCCACAACCACCCGGGCAGCAGTCCGCTTGGCCTGCCGGTACCCGTCAGCTGCCTCAGGAGTCCCACAAGCCAACCAGGCCAGATAGGACTCCTTCTTCAGCTTGATGGTTTCCCTTACTTCCGGTGTCCACCACCAGGTTCGGGGATTCCCGCCTCGACAGGCATCGGAGACCTTACAGCCACAGCTCCGAGCGGCCGCTTCAACAATGGAGGTGGAGAACATGGTCCACCTTGACTCAATGTCTCCAGCTTTCCTCGGGATCCGGTTGAAGCTCTGCTGGAGGTGGGAGTTAAAGATCTCTCTGACAGGAGACTCGGCCAGGCGTTCCCAGCAGACCCTTACAGTACATTTGGGTCTGCCGAGTCTGTCCAGCTTCCTCTCCTGCCATCGGATCCAACTCACCACCAGGTGGTGATCAGTTGACAGCTCCGCCCCTCTCTTAACCCGAGTGTCCGAAACATACGGTCGCAGGTCAGATAAAACGACCACAAAGTCGATCATCGACCTGCGGCCTAGGGTGTCCTGGTGCCACGTGTACTGATGGACACCCTTATGCTTGAACATGGTGTTCGTTATAGACAAACTGTGACTAGCACAGAAGTCCAATAACTGAACACCGCTCGGGTTCAGATCAGGGGGACCGCTCCTCCCAATCACGCCCCTCCAGGTGTCACTGTCGTTGCCCACATGGGCGTTGAAGTCCCCCAGTAGGACGATGGAGTCCCCGATCGGAGCAGTTTCCAGAACCCCTCCCAGAGACTCCAAGAAGGTCGGGTACTCTGCACTGCCGTTCGGCCCGTAAACACAAACAATAGTGAGAGACCTAACCCCGACCCGTAGGCGCAGGGAAACGACCCTCTCGTTCACCGGGGTAAACTCCAACACATGGCGGGAGAGCTGGGGGGCTATAAGCAAACCCACACCAGCCCGCCGCCTCTCACCTTGGGCAACTCCAGAGTGATGAAGTGTCCATCCTCTCTCTGTGGTTCCAGAGCCCAAGCCATGCAGAGAGGTGATCCCGACTATCTCTACTCGTAACCTCTCAACCTCACGCACCATCTCAGGCTCCTTCCCCGCCAGCGAGGTGACGTTCCATGTCCCTAGAACTAGCTTCCGTGTCCAGGGATCGGGCTGTCGAGGCACTCTCCTTCGACTGCCACCCGATCCACTATGCACCGACCCCGTATGGTCCCTCCCGCACGTGGTGAGACCACGGGAAGGCGGCCCCACGCATACGAGCACCGACCCCGGCTCCAGGGTGGTGCCCCGGTAGCGCCATACCGGGTGACGTCACGTCGTTGATTTTTTAAGCATCATAAGGGATTTTTGAACCACTGTTAGTCTGACCCGTCGCCTAGGACCTGTTTGCCTTGAGAGACCCTACCAGGGGCATATAGCCCCAGACAACATAGCTCCTAGGGTCACTCGGGTACTCAAACCCCTCCACCACGTTAAGGTGGCGGTTCAAGGAAGGGAGGTTTTGGGATGTTAGAGACAATTTTATTTTTGTTGATTGTCACCATTGTTGATATTCACTCACAGATTCTTGATGTCTGTGTGATTAAATGATTCAGAACTCTTCAGTGATTCTGCATGTTAACAGCAGGTGTTCATCATTAATGCTTATTAATCTCTGAATGTATCACTTAATTGCCTCCTTATCTTAAACACTACATCAGTATTACTTTAACACTCTGTACACTGGCCATTTTACTGTGATATTTATGCCTATTGTCTTTTCCATTGTGAAGAAATTCTGAATAGTATAAATAATTTGGGTTTGAGTGTACAGCATTGCACTGCAGCCTTTTAGCTAACATACTAGAATAATCACAGCTAAGAATAATGACATTATTTAAATGTTTTTACATTTCTGAAACTTTTTACAGATTTAGGAGTTTAATTTCGTAATTGTAAAGAGGTGTCTGGCTGGATGTGATGGATGTTTCATGATTGTTCAACATGAGACGTAAATCTCATCAATAGTGCGAATATCACAATCAATCATTTTTTATACAGCCTGAATATTATCACAAACCTGCTTTCCTTGCTGAACTGTGGAGCTACCAAACCACACTATAAGTGAGAAAGTCAGCAAACATTCAATGACCGCTCTTGATGAACATTTTGGCAATGTTCTGCGCATTCAAAAATTGGAGAGAGGCCAGTTCAGAAAACGTTGAAATTTATTGATCAGAAGTCTCAAACAAACAGCTGTTTCGGTGGATTCTCAGACACAAAAACGTCTCACAAAGAATCGACCCTCGAAAAACACATTCACAAGCTTTTTATATGGTATTTCTCGCCGAGTCCCTTCTTCAGCTGGGGTCCAATCAGTTTTTCTCCCCTTTGTCTGGTCTCCAGCCAATCAGCTCACTGCCCTTTTTTTCAAATCACCATCTGTAACAAATTATATAGAGGCCCCCACAATCCGTGTGTAACCTAATCTTTACACACACACTGGTTTCCTGTGGAAAAATACACTCAATATCATCCCCAACTCTTGGCTAACACAACTCACACACTTGGTTATATTTTCAACATATTATGCACAATTAGTAATCTATAATAAAATCCTAAAGCATATTAAATGTAAAGGCACGTTTAATACCACAATAAGATCCTTCTGTGTACACATTTCTTCCCCCAAAAAGAAGATGCTTCTTGTTACACACACACACATAAGCAGAACATGCAACCCCCACTTACTGACCACATTCCGATCTCTGTCAACATCTAGCAACTGTAGAACTCTCAGCTTCAAGCTTTTGTTCACAATCATGTCATGTAGGAAAATACATCTGATTTAAACAAAATCAATCATCCATTTTTATATCGATCCATATATTGATCTTAATTCCCACACTCTTTACAAATGTAACATACCAACTTGTCTGTTTATGGAAGTTTCTTGAGCCCACAGAATTCTTCACTTTTTGTGTTAAATTATTGTTTAATGAATGATTGCGCATTACAATTAAATACTCAAGGGGTGCCATTTCTTAATCCCATCTTATTTGACGTTAGCATAAGATATTTGCACAAAGCATCAACCTATTTGATTAAATATTGTTTAGGTGACTATTAAACTAATAAACATTTTTACTGGTTAAACCAACATTGCCTTTTTGAATTGGGTAATTATAATAGTTTGTTCTTGAATTACAAAGTGAAAGTGCACGCACGCAGCCTTCATTCTTTTTTGTTCTCTGAGGCTGATCACATGCCTGTTTATCCCACGATTCACTATGTAGCAAATTACTTCCCAAACAGCAAGCAACCATTGAATCAAAGTTAAAAAAAAGTTGATTTGTCTATGTTAATAACATTGAACAATATCACTTGCACCCGCAATTACTGTAGAACTTTTTTTGTTTGATTTAGTTGGGCTCTTGACTCTTGAGGTTAATGTTAAGGTTTATTTTGCTGTCTATGTATGTTTCTATGTTGTGGTGCTACGATCCAGTGGCATCAGAAAATTATAATTATTTCATCACTACGAAGTTCATTAAATTACATTTCTGAGAGATGTCATTAATTGGTGAAAATGTGTCACCATTTTTAAGTTTGGTTGATGAGTGTTGATGTCTGACTGTGCAGCAACCTTTTCTTAAATGTTATATCTGTACTTTTATAATTGTGAATCAGAATTCAACACAAGTCATGAATGGACCTACCCCCAAAATGATATAAAGAAGCTTAACTTAACTTCTGACTGACACTTATCACAAAAATAAAACTGTTCCAAGGACAGCTTTTCAAAACATATATTTCTCTATCAATGTACAAGTGTTCTTAATAAAACACTATTGTAAACATTGAAAGTGGTAAAGGGGTTGCCTTAAAGACACTCAAGAGTATGGCACATGTGGGAATTAAGATCAATATATAGATCGATATAAAAATGGATGATTAATTTTGTTTAAATCAGATGTATTTTCCTACATGACATGATTGTGAACAAAAGCTTGAAGCTGAGAGTTCTACAGTTGCTAGATGTTGCCAGAGATTGGAATGTGGTCAGTAAGTGGCGGTTGCATGTTCTGCTTATGTGTGTGTGTAACAAGAAGCATCTTCTTTTTGGGGGAAGGAATGTGCACACTGAAGGATCTTATTGTGGTATTAAATGTGCCTTTACATTTAATATGCTTTATGATTTCATTATTGATTACTAACTGTGCATAATATGTTGAAAATATAACCAAGTGTGTGAGTTGTGTTAGCCAAGAGTTGGGATGATTTTGAGGGTATTTTTCCACAGGAAACGGTATGTGTGTGTAAAGATTAGATTACACAGGGAGCCCCATGGAATGTGGTGTGTAGTGTTTCTATATAATACATTGCAGATGTTCGAGAGCAAAGCAGTGTGATCTGATTGGCTGAAGACAAGACAAAGGAGAGAGAGCTGATTGGACCCTAGCTGAAGAAGAGATGCGACATGAAATATTAAAAAGCTGTGAAACTGTTTTTCGTTGTCGGTTCTTTGTGTAAGACTTTACGTCTGAGAACTCACCCAGCGGCTGTATTGTTTGAGACTTCTGATCAATAAATTTCAACATTTTCTTAACTGGCCTCTCTCCAATTTTGAACACGCAGAACATTGTTTTAATGTTCATCACACATAAAAGGCCCACTGAGGGCTAGCCTTAGGGCCCCTTGCAGAATTTGCTCACCGGCAAATCATTGGACCCTTAGTACTGGCCCTATACGGCAGCCCTCACTTAGCCTCAACTGTTGATTTGTTGAAATGTTGATCACTTTTGCAATCGCTTTTTTTAAACAACCATTATCGTGAACAGTGTTTGCTTTAGTTGAGCTACTGGCTCTTAATGTTAAGTTTCCTTAAGCGGCCAATGTGTGTTAAAACGTGTTTCCATAGTTTGCCAAAATCATGAGTTACACTAAATGCATATCTACTGTCTGTGTGAATGTTAACACTTTTACCCTCTGCTAATTCGTGTGTTAGTTCAATGAGCTCTGCTGTCTGAGCAGAGAAATGGTCAGCCATAGGGTGGCCATACGTCCATCATTTGTCCTCCTTTTCGGAGTTGCGCTGAATCGGCGTTAAAAAACGCGCTTTAAAACCTTTATTGGGACGCAGCAGCATAGCGTTTGACGCCGTAAGAGCTCCGGTCAAAGAGATCATTGGCTGAAAGAGGTGTCAAATAAATATCTGATATATAATTGGTTAAAAACGTAAACAAGCCTCCACGATGTGTCCAAGTGCTGGCTACGTCACATCATAACGTTAACATGCCGAAACGTCCGACATTTTTTAATCCGGAATGGACAAAAGAGCACAAATTCATATCAAAAAGCAGTAGAGATGCTTTCCATGGATTTTGCACACTATGTCGCTGTGAAGTAGACGTTTGTTGTAAAGGGAAAGCCGCCATTGACTGACGCCACTGAAAAACACAAAGTTAACCGACGAGCTGCTGGTACGTCTTCCCTTAGGTCTTAATTTCGATAGGCAACATCACCTCAGGATGACAAAATCTCCGCTGCAGAGCTTTGTAAAGTCTATCATGCAGTCAAGCATCACCAGTCATACAGGAGTGTCTTGAATAAATACAAAAACTGTGAACAAACACTTTTTTGCCTCTTTCTTCTGTTACACATAGGTCTACATCAAGATATGTTGTTGATTAAATTGTCTGGCAATGAATAGAGTAGGCTATTTCAGAATCACTGTATCATGATACCATCGATATGATGACAAGACAAAATTGTATTGTATTTGCGAGTACACCAGATGCAGATAACATCTCTTTACTGTGATGTTTGGCAATTCTAACAACGTCAGATTATATCTCAGCCACCTCATTGTAGACAGATGTGACACACGTTGTTCTAACAGAATCATGGCCACTGCTTGTGGTACAAACACAGTAAGGGGAGAGTATCCAAAAAACTCCCTTGAGGCCAGTACTGCTTTCTCTGCCGCTGCCACTGCGCACAGGCATGGTGGGAGACCTTGTGCCACGATATCTAATCAAGATCATATCTAATCAATAATATCTAAATAAGAAAGGTAAGCAACGGGGCGCAGCTGGTCACCGTGTTTTTGGAGCAGCACAGAGAGCATTGTGCCATCTTTTTAGTCGACTATTTGTGTGAATGGTTTGTCTGGATTTGGGATACCTAGCGCAGGTGCAGTTTGTAGAGCTCACTTGAGGTCCTCAAAAAAAGCCTTGACCCCTGCTTCAGTCCATTCGATTTGCGCATGTGCGGTCATGGGCTTCCTGGGAATCAATACTGTGAGATGTTTTTCCATCTCAGTGTACCTCAAAATGAAATTCCTACATTAAGAGGTTATCCCTAAAAATTACATTCATTGCATCAGTAATTGTAGACACGTGCTTTGCGGACAGCTGTCTGCCGTGGTCAGTAATTTCGGGACCCAAAAAATTAACAAATTGTTTTGCCAGCTGGACTTTAAAGACGTTTATTTTACTTATGTCCTTCATGTGCCAAATGAGTGAGCAGTCGTTCAGTGTGTTCTTCACATTGTGCTTTGGACATAAAAGAATGTCATCCACATACTGTAGCAATGCCACCCCCTTAGGGAGATAGAATGGTTCCAGTGATTGTTGCGAGTGCCTCGTTGTAAATGTGGTGATTCGTAGTACCCTTCGCATAGACGTGTGAATGTATATGGCTTGCCATCAAATGAAAAAGCGAACCAGTATTGTGAGTCTGGGTGTACTGGCACACTGAAAAACGTGTTTGACAAATCAATTACCGTATACCATTTTGTTTCAGGAGGCATTAACGGCTTGCAAATCTTGTTCGAACCGCCATTCAACGGGCGCTCCCTTTTCTCTGATCTTTTTAACTGGAAACAAAGGCGTGTGCACAGGTGAATTTGGGCATGGCACAACTATGCCTTTTTTGAGAAACTCTTTAAATACTGGCTGTTCCGTGTTCCTCCCATGGAAAGGGCAACCCAGTGGACAAAAGGACATTACTCTGTATTTCACATTTGTTTCTTTATTATTTCACAATTGAAACCCAGCAGGTAATAAACCTGAAACAATAAGAAATACAACGTTTAAATTTTTTAAATTAAAGCGTTATACTTCATCCTCAAATCCTATGCAAAGGTATTCTGCAAGTAGGAAACTACAGCTCTCAAAATGCCCCACGGCAAACCAGGAAGTAGCGATCCGCGATTAATAATTCAACAAACATTTATGAAGCTAAAAAACGTAAGCACAAATGGACTCACATTACCTTTAACGTGCAACGGACGTAAACACAGCATGGCAAAAGCAGACAACATGAAGCGTACATCGTAAATTAAGAGAGCTTACCAAGTGGCTGCACACCGGGTTGGAATTCATAACGAACTGAATGAAACGCGCTTCCTTTTATCGTAGTAAACAACGGTCACATGTTCACAGCACACCCCTCTCTTAAAGAGGCATAACACTATTTGGCCACCGAAACCCAAACGTTTCTCCATAAGTTACATTTTGTTTTTACTTACATTTCTAGCTCTGGTAAACATTTGATCAAACATGTAAAATGAGAAAAAACCTTTACAAATGACAGATATCTACAGAAACACAACACCTCCCACTTAAGTTCCCGAACTTACCGAAATCACTCAAAGGACCCTCTTAGTGAGACCCTTTTCACTTTTGTTTTTGCACAATGTCTATGTGTAAGTGTCTGAGGAAGGCATGACCGATGGATGAGCAGCTTAGTCCAATGTCTCAATCAATCGCATCCCTTTGGCAGGTGTGGTGTACTGCCCGGGTATGCGAGGTATGGGATGTGCGTGCTCTTACTTCATGTATGTGCTAGCATGGTGGCAGCGCTTGCACCAACCAGCCAACAAGGGTAAGTGCAGTGACAGGATGACAGGGGTTTGGACCAGGAGGTTTTTCGGGAGAAAGACCACCAGTCTTCTCACGTCTCTTCTGATAACTACCATAGGCAGTGAAGAACTCCAGACGAAACTGACCTCTCAAAGCATTTGGGTCAGCAATCCAGACGAGGTCACCGACTTTAACATTCCTTTCTGTCCGGTGCCATTTAGATTAGATTAGATTAAACTTTATTGTCATTACACATATACAAGTACAGTGTAACGAAATGTAGTTTAGGTCTAACCAGAAGTGTGGTTAGCAAGTGCAGGATATACAGTTAGAATAAATACAGAATACAATATGAGAGAATACAATATGAGAGAATATAATACAGTATTAAAGTTACGGTGCAGTATACGAGTTAATGTCGAATGAACAGATTTGGTCCAGCTAGTTCCCTCCATTTTGCCCAGAACCGGTCCACTCCGATTTGAATTGCCCTTAGACGACGCCAGGGATGGGTCTCTAGGTCGAGCCCGATGGTATCTCCTCCAAGCGATGCTCGACCCAGTATGAGGGAGTTAGGTGTTAAATACTCGACAGAGTCTTCCTGTTCTTGAGCTCTGGCATAGAGTGGGCGTTCGTTTGTCAAGTTGGCTGCCTGATAGAACAGAATTTGGAGATCTCCCCATGTAAGAGACCCTGTAACTCCTCTGAGGCTCATGAGAGCCCTCTTCAAAAGCTTCACAGCAGCCTCCGCGGCTCCATTCCTGTGGGGTGAATCTGCAGGTTGAAAATTCCACTTCCACTCAGTCTTATTCTTAGCAGCTACCTCTTCTATGGACGTGACCTGCAGACAAGCCAGATGTTTATGCAGCTCACACAGAGCAGACTTGGCGCCAATGAAGTTGGTGCCTCTGTCAGACCACAGTTTCCTTGGATCCCCCCTCAGAGCCATAAAGCGGGAGTATGCTTGAAGGTCGACTGGTCATCGGTGAGGACTGCATGGACAGCTCTCAAGGCCATACAACAGAAAATAATGCCCCAGACCTTCTTACTTGTCCTTCTTTTAACAGCGTCTTTCACCTCAAAGGGGCCAAAAGGGTAGAGGGTGTTATACTCGAATGGGCTTGCTCTTTTGGTACGCTCTTAAGGGAGATCACTCATTACTTGTTGACACATCTTGGCTCTTTGCTTTCAGCACCTTCTTAACTGTTTTCCATCCCTGCATGATCCAGGCTTTCCTTCATGTCCGTAGAAGGGTAGAGGCAACACCTTCATGATTTTCTTCATCTGCCTCCCTAGCCAGTAGGTTTGCGAGCCACGACTGGCATGGAATTAGCGGTACAGCCACTCTAGCCTTATTCCTGCATTGGATTCTTCCTCCGCAGAGCAAGAGTCCTGTCTTTCCTTCCTTCTGAACAACCAGGCGATCCAAGGTTGTATCCCGAAACTCGACACCATCTTGAGCTTCGATAGCTAGATCTTTAAAAGCTGTTGCTCTTTCTTCCACAGACAGGTATGGTTTTGCCTCCCACTTTGACCGAACTGGGACCTTGCTGTTGCCTAGCCAGATTTCTACTGCCAGTCTCATCCAATCGATGGTCCCGCATAACCGTGCCAGTGAACTGAACCTTCGGGGTCCACAAGGCGCACAAGTGCAACACTGATTGGGCCTGACCATTTCCTGGACTGGGCTCCTGCTATAACCAGTGCCGAGAATGCCTTCCTCCAAAGTCCTCCTATCTCTTCAGCAACAGAAGGGTTGATCTCTCTGCCAGTTTTTACAGGCCAATCTGATTCAGGCAACTTAAAAAATGTTGGGCCTTCTTGCCAGACTGATCCTTCAGCAAGCTCCTCAGTGGATGCCTCCCTTGAGATGAGATCAGCGACGTTCTGTCTTCCTTCAACCCACCTCCAGCTATCCACTGATCCGGCCTTTTGGATTTCTCCAATCCGGTTTGCAAATGTCTGATAGCCATAACTATCCTTCTGGATGGCTCCCAGGATTGTCTGACTATCGACAAAATGGATCCACCGATCGACCTTGATGTGGCAGTGCTTCTCGAAGTATATCTTCAGCCGGGATGCAAAGACAGCCCCGCACAGCTCTGCTTTAATAACATCTCCTTTCTGGTCAAGAGGGGTGAGCTTGGCCTTTGATTCAACCAGTTTCACTACGATTCCATCTTCTGTCTCCCACCGTAGGTAAAAAACTGCTCCATAGGAAGCTTCACTACCATCGGAAAATGGGATCCCTATTGGGCGACCTATGGCTCCACAGGGTGTGAGACTCCTGTCGAATCTAAGCTTGCCAGCTCAAAGCGTTTTACTGCAGCCTCTCGAAGACATGGCAAAAGAGGAACGTCCTAGCTCTCCTTGTAGGGATGGTCTCTTCCTGCTTCCTGAAAGGACTCTCTTAAGAGCATCACTCCTCGTTGCTTGGCAGGCGAGGCCAGACCGATGGGGTCATAGAACCCTGCGATCTGACTCAGCAGCAGGTGTCGAGTGAGAGGGTCTGGGGTACTGCCTCTGATCTCATGCTCTCGTAGATACAGACCAGTCCTCATCTTTCCTCGCGTCCTTGAGAAGTCCACTGATGTTAGCACACGGAGTTTATCAGATTCAGGTTCGTATCCCAATCCCAACGCCTTATTCTCCTCGTCCCTCATCTGGTTGGGGCAGGGGTCGGCAACCCGCGGCTCTAGAGCCGCATGCGGCTCTTAAGCGCCGCCCTAGTGGCTCCCTGAAGCTTTTTCAAAAATATGAAAATTTTAATATTATTTCTGTAGGAGGAAAAACATGACAAACATTCTTAAAGTTTTTCAACGTTGTAAAAATGTGTATAATATTTCATTTCAACATTTCTGTCAACGAAGATTTACGTCATATACTGCGACACACGTTTCTGTCAGATCGGCGGCGGCGCGCGTGATGCCAGACCGGTGGCTGACAGACAAACAAACAAACCGGCGGGTGTGTCATGGACCATGGATCCCAAGGGGAAAAAGAGAAAGATAATTGAGGAGAACAGATGATTCAACAGTACTTGGACCGAATCATTTGCTTTCATTGCCAATGTGGAAAATTAGAGGAGCGCAAAGATAAATTTAAGAAGTGGATTGCATCTCCAAACTCCACTACTGCTGCTAGTTTTGTTGCAACCCGGGAGATAATAAAGCGTGGGAAAACGTTCAGTTCACAGATGATACTGATTTTTGTCAGTATATAGTATATAGTTTGGGGGAAGAGGATTGTATTGTATTATTGAGGATTGAAGAGGACTGCATTTTATTTCCATGGGGATGTCTGAAATTACAGGATGCATATCCACGTTGCACATTTTGTTGTTTTTTCGAATCCTAAAGTAAAAATGACATCAAAAATCTGATTTCTTTATTGTATTTCTTTAATTTCATCAATGCAACGAAACATAATACATTAAAATTATAATGGAAGTTAAACCTAAAGCACCATCGTACAGCAGAGTAGTCACGTGGTGCGTCATTCTCTCCAGGATGCGCTGCAGGGGAAAATAAACATTTAATCATGAATGCTCATTTTGTATTTGTAGCCTACTTATCATTTTGATACTAGGGGGGTAATAAAGCTAATATAGACACTTACAGCATGTGTTGTCTTCATTATAAGGCTTATATAAGGCTTTTAATTTTTTGCGGCTCAAGACAGCTGTTTTTTATTTTTTTTGTCCAATATGGCTCTTTCAACATTTTGGGTTGCCGACCCCTGGGTTGGGGAGTAACAGAGTCTTGGGCTCTGTTGACACGACGTTGCTGGGGTAAGTTGGTTTTCCACTCCTCCCACTTTGGCCTGTCATGACCCAGGGCTTGAGGGGGAAACCAGCTGATTTTAGGATCTCTTCCACTCCTTCGTTCCTCCTAATCAGAGTTTATATATTATCATGCAACGTCAAGATGTCGTCTACATAGCAGTCCTCTCTCAGGATTCGGCGCTCTTCAACCATGGATGTGAAATGAGGCAGGTTTGCCGTCTCCCTCATGGCAACCTGAGCGATGCATCCGGCAGGCTTGTCACCAATGTTGACCCTGACAACGGCAAACACACCGATTTCATCTTCGAGGGTTATCCCTCCAGAGGAATCGATGGAGGTGGACCTCCTCATCCTTTAGCCAAACCGAATTATAAATTTTCTTCACATTGCCAAGAGCAGCATATCTGTTCCTGAATCTCAGCAGAACACCTCGGATCAGGTTGAGGACATCAGGGCCTTTGTGCAGGAGGTTGTTCAGGCTCAACCCTCTGAACTCCTGGCTACTGTTCCAGACTATCCTCACTGGCATTGAGCTGGAATGAGGATTCGGGGAAACCAGATGGCTGATGTACCAGGTTGGGCCGTTGCTTTGTGAGTTCAATGGCTGCTCCTCTTGATACCATCTGGTGGATCTGCTCTCCATATGCCACTTTCCACACAGGTTCTCTTCCCAGCCGGGCCTCTGTATTTCTAAAGGTTCATTCCACTGCTCGGCGGTTATCTGGCAGAATCGCTGGGCTTATTGTCCATGGGTAGGCTGCATCCCAGTGTAGAGCATCGCTGTGTTTGTCCCCTAGCACATAAGAGAGACAGTCCTTTATCTTTTCTAAGTCCCTTTCTTCCCCAAGGGTCCTCTCCTTGCCTCCTGGAGGGCACTTGCTGCCACATTTCGGGTCACATGCCGCTCCAATACTATCCCACTAGAACCACTCAAAAACCTCCTTATTCGTGACAGTGGTGCTGCTTCCATCCTCGTTGGGTCCTCATTCAAGTCTTCGGTGTCCACAAGGACCTCCTTGTACACCCTTGAGGATGTCCTCATTGACCTTGCAAAGTGAGTTTCAGACTAGTGCACAGGGTGAGATCAGGGTGAGTACCACCAACAGTTTTGCCCAATGGGCCGTCCCAGGGTACTAGATCTTCCTCCAACCTGAACAGTTGTGGAACTAGACAACCTTCCCTGTGGCTGATCAGAAGATCAATGTTCTCAGGGCGGACCAGCTCTTCTGCAGCGACCTTGGGAAAGATCTTTTGCAATTCTTCGGAGTGACAGACTGACTTATCTCTGCAATACTCACCAAGCCGTAGCAGAGCAGTTCGTGCTCCATCACCGTCCCCTTGATTGTCTTCACCCTTTAGTCGCAGGGAGTACCTCTTGGTTGTGACTGTTGTTCTCATCCCTCCTGTTCCATGGACAATTAACTTAATTCACTCACCAATCAGTTCAAGGCGCTGAGCAGCATTGTTGGTAATATAGTTGGTGTCGGAGGCAAGGTCAATAAGAGTGCCTATCAGCTGGCCTGAGTTAGTTGTCACTTCCAGTAAGATCATTATAACTGGGTACTCTTTAAGTCCACCTCCAGCAGTGCAGATTGTAGTTGAGGCTTTGTTGGAAAATGCCTTTCTGAATTCTGCTCTTAATTCAGGAGTGGCTTTCGCCAGGAGCTCTTCTTGCTTGCTGGTCAGCCCGAGGCTTTTTCTTTCCACCCTTTTGGTACCTTTCACCTCGCTGAAAGCGTCTTTCTCTTGAACGATGGACTTCGGGCAGAGAAGATTGTGGTGAGGCTCTTCTTTGCGGCAGTCCATTTTACTGCAGAGGAACTTTGGGTTGCAACGGCCGTCCTTTAGGTGGAAGCACAGGCACCGATTGCATATGCCATGGATCTTTAGATGGGCTTTTCTCATCCATTTCCCTGAAGTCTTAACATACAAACAGCCTGCCAGGGTGTCTCTCATCAGCACAGGCATTGCATGAGCCCAAATGTGGCTTTTACTGAGACTCTCTTCAGCCTGAGGTAGCTTTGGAGAACGCTTACTTAACTCCTCTTTCTGATCTTTCTACCAGCACTTTTACTGAGGAGCTTCCCTCCATAGAGGCTGCCTCCAGCTGATCCAACTGCTCCAGGATTGCCTCCTGTTTCTTCAGTTGAAGTGGTTATGTGGAGTAAAACCATTCATAGGCTCAGTCTTATAAGTAATCCATTTCTCCTTCAGAGAGCTTGGTAGCTTGCTTTCAAGGGACTGCGCTACCCAGCGGTTCTTTATAACCTCCTCTTCTCCCAGGATCACAAGGTTACTCAGGGCCCGCTCCACTGCTTGGATCAGCTCAATTGCTTTCCTAGGGTTGTCTCCCTTTACGGGGGAAAGGCCCTTAACCTCCTCAGTTTTCTCTTTAGGACGATTGTTGCTGAAGCGGTTGTCGAGGCGTCTGAACATTTCATCCGCCGATGCACAGCTGGACAGAATTGGATTGGAAACTGAAGCCAGTGTATCAGAAGATACAGGATGCCTGCAAGACCTTCCACATCAAAACATTGCCATAGATGAAAGGATGGTGGCATCCAAGGCAAGAATCGGTATAAAACAATACCACAAGGGTCAGGCTACAAACATTTTGATTTAGCCGACTCCGTCCATGCCTATACGTGGAATATTTTAATATATGAAGGAAGTCCGCTGCAGCAAGTGAATAAAGCAGGGGACTAAGTTATGAATCAGTGATGGCACTGATTGATGAGAGGGTGCTGTGAAGCAGATACAGACTGTATGTAGATCATTTCTACACCAGTCCGTCACTGTTCCGGGACAGGGCATTTGGGTCTGTGGGACCATTCGGGTTAAACCAGGTGTGCTTCCCAAAAACGATCATCAACAGGCTGGCCCAGAATGCCCCCCGTGAGAGAATGTGGTTCCGTGAAGCGTTGGTCCTTGTGGACTGGATGCCTCACAATGACACCTTATCCAGTTCTGCTCCTTCTCCAGATCCACAAAAGAGGCCTACAGCAGGACACCACAGGCCAAATCACATCCCCCAGTCAAGGAGAAGATCACAATGATAATTTGTTGTAAATATTTGTATATAGATTCAGAATACTTGTGAAGTTTTAGAAATATGTAAATAGTATCATTTTTCTCATACATGTTTCAGCTTTCTGATATGATTTTGGTTTCTTTTTCCTATTTATATGTTCCTTTTACCATATGTTCGTGTTTTATGCATTTAGTGTATGCATGAGAAAGTAAAAAAAAGTGAAAAAAGCTTCTCAGCATGTGTTGTGTTGTTTAGGAAGTATTGACGCATTCATGTCCCCCTAAGGGACATTTGTGGTAAATCAGCTTAAAGTGTTAAACAGATTTCAGATTTTTTCAAAACAACCTCAAATTCTGTACACAACTTCGTTACATTTGTGGCATTGAATTTCTAAAACAATTTGAACAGGAACAAATATTTATTTACATAAATATATATTTATAAATACCTATATATAGATATTAATTTTCATAACTTACAATAAATTAAAATATATCACTGTATTTAAGTGATTCCACTTTAGCAATATTCTACTAAATGTCTTCTTTCAAAACAAGACCAACTTTAGGTCTTTACTCCAAAGCATTCATGATTTATAACAATTTTAGCTTGGATAGCCCTTTTTGAGCATTCACTTGCACTTGAAAATGCACTTTGACGCTGCTCAGCTGAACCTTGCAAAAACAGAACTGCTTGTAATTCCAGCCGACACAAATTCTCATCACAACTACTGTTGTGATTCTAGCCTTGTCTTTGTTGTGTGTTGTGTGTCCTGTGTTGTTGTTGTTGTCTATTGCCACGCCTTCCGTGTCTTCCGTCAGGCTTTCCCCTCAACGGGTTTCTATCACTTAATCACTCACTCCCCTGTAGCTCGTCCCCATTAATTACTGCTAATGAATTCCCACCTGTAGCTTGTTCCCCGCTGTTTAGTTCCCCTCTATTTAGTCCCTCTTGTCCTCTTGTTCTTTGTCAGATTGTTGTGTGTGGTTGCGCTCGTTCCTGACTCTCTTGTCTTGTTAGCTTAGTCATTGTCATTGTCATTGTCATTGTCATTGTCATTGTCATTGTCATTGTCATTGTCATAGACATAGTTAAGGTTGTAGTGTCTAGTTTCTAGTTCCTAGTTCCTGTCCCAGTCTTAGTTTAGTTAGTTCATTGATCTGGATAGTTTAAAGTTCTCTCAGTCCTCGTTCTCTTTGCTTTTATTATTTAATTTTTTGCCCATCAGTTCTTGCTGTCGTCTCGGACCTCTGTTCATCTCACCCTGTCTGCATCCTTCCACCTGGTGGTTCTCTGCTCTCGTTTGGCACCGGCCGGCGGGTCTAAGCTCTGCCCGCCGAGCTCCCTCTCCACAAGAACTACCTCTCCCGTACTGGGTCGTCTATCGCTTCTCCCTAGAGACCGTTGGGTTGAGACCACTCCCCGCGGACTCTCGTGGTATCGAGATCTCGGACCCGGATCTTCGGAGGTTTTGTCTCAGCTTCCCCGTAAGTCCCGGGGAATCAAGCTTGTTCTCCACCAGGCTTACGTGGTCGTCTCTAGGCTGGTGCTTCCAACTGGAATTATTGGACTGTTAATTTAATAAAGATCTCTTGTTTTCCCCGCATTTGCGTCTCCGAACTTTCTTGTTTTCCAGTGTCATGACAACTTCTCCATTCAGCTGGGCTCATCAACCATCACATCTTCCAGAAAGGCAAGAAACCTGTAGTTATCTTTTCTACAGATTTTCACATTTAAATGTTGTTTTAACAATTATAAAGTACTTTGAGCAATCATGTTGCTATTCTGTGCTAGCATGCACAGCATGTTGGATGTCCTGTTTGCTAACATGAGTGAAAATAGTAAACCCCCATGTATCTATGAGGTTCTGTTGCTGATATTTAGGTCTTGCTAAAGCTTCTTTACATTTCTTGTTAAATTACTGTGAAAACATTACAATTATTCTGTAATCTGTCAAATCAAAGTTAAATGTATTATAGTGTGTATATTGCAATGGGCAGGAGGTGTATATTTTTATATCAATAGATCAAAATAAGCTTCTTATATTTTTTACTTTTATGAAATTAGGGCTTAAGAAAATCACACTGGAAATTCTTGAAATAAAATGTACAAACGCATAAAACCTAAAGTTATACATTTATTATAATGATTTACTAACATTTAAAATTCATATTATTTTAATGGAATGTACTAGTAACTTTGTATTAGCACCTATTGTACTAATAGGTTTTTGTATGACATATCGCTTATTTTACAAGGATGTCTAGCAATTCTGAAAGAGCAGACTGCGAATGAGTCCATGGGGGGAAAGTCCGAAGGGATTGGGACAAGGGGGAACAGTTTTTGTCCCTGGCGCTCGGAAGCGCGGAGTCCCAGGGGGGACTCTGGGAGGGGCCGGCTGACACACCGGCTGGAAGGCCGGCAGGGCAGGACTTGACGCCGGCTGGAAGGCCGGCTGAGACACCGGCTGGAAGGCCGGCAGGACTTGGCGCCGGCAGGGCAGGACATGAGGTCGACTGGAAGGCCGGCTGGAAGACAGGACCGGGCACTTGATGGACCACCGGACTTGGGACCAACGGACTTGACGGGACCACCGGACTTGATGCCTGCGGCTGAGCAGGACTGGGCGCCCGAGCAGGACTGGGCGGTTGCCCCCTCCGAGGCTTCTTCTTGGACCGACCCACAGAACATGTGGCCGGCAGCATAGAAGCGGTGGGGGACCCGACTACCTCCGTGCTGGAAGAGTCGGACGGGGAGTCCCACGACTCCCTCAGTCCACGCCTACCACGAATGCTAGCTGGAGGTGGCAAGACGAGTGGTGCTGAACTCCCCAGAGTGATCATACCCAGGGTACTTGAAGACAGTGTGGGGGATCCACCTGGAGGTGAGGGTCTGGAGTCGTCCCGGTTGACCAGGAAGTTCACCATATCCTGGAACCCTAGAGGCTCCAGCAGCTGGGTCTCCCTGGCGGTGAGGGGTTCAACGAGGCCGCTGTTAAATATGAGCTTGAGCTCCTTCTCGTTGAACTCTGTCTCCACTGCCTCTAACAGGAAGTCCCGAGCATACTCGAGCACACTGGAGTCCCTCTGATGCATCCCGAACAGCAGGTGGGCTTGCCGAGATTTCAGGTGGCGCTGGTTACTGTCCATGGCTGCCTGCTGGGTTCGGTTCTGGCTCGTACGTTCTGTCATGAACTGTGTAGGAGAACCCAAGTGCAGGCAGCAAAACGGGGGTTAGGGGGTTAACACAAGGGCTTTAATAGGCAATAACACAGAAAACAAGAACCCACGAGGGGGTAACCAAACAGAGTAAACGATAACAAACACGGTAACTGAAAACTAAACACTCAACAAGACTAGCATATACTTAATAGAATCTGTCAGGACAAGACTTCTTGGACGGGGTAACAAGTACAACGAACGAGCACAAGACAATAGACATGAGGGCATCTTATAGGAAAACTAACAAAGGAGATAACAATGGGCAGGTGTGGGTACTGAAACACTCAGGGAAGATTAACGAAACAAAAGGGCGGGAAACACTGACGAGACACGAGAAAGCACATGGCAAGTCAGAATCAAAACAAAGCCATGTCTTTCTCACACAAAACCTAAGGCTATGCCATGACTCCGCTGCAAGACCAAGAATAAACATGACATGATAGCGGAATCATGACAGAGATCAAACGAGAGCGGGCATGCTTTTTATTTTTATTTTTTTAACGGCACACAAAACTAAAACCAAACAAACAAATCAAGGATTTCCTTCCCTCTGCATAAGAGCTTTTAAAACACAATAAACTTGTGCCGTAAAAACCTGATTAAAACTTCCCAGCATATTTTGCCTTTAAGGTACACATATAGTTTTTTCATGTACAATTCTGTTTTTCTTTTCAACACATTCCAAAGATTCTAAATATTTTTTTCCTTTTTAGCCACAGTTCGTCTTTCCCAGATTGTACTTTTCATTAACATTAGCCATAAATGTATAAACTTTTTGTTCTCACTGATGGGTTTACGATGTTCTATGCATTACAAGTTTATATTTATGGTTGTTTTACTGTCAAATATACTGATATGAGTATGCTTATGCTGTGCTTGCTTTTAATCTTGAAAACTAGATTGCAGGAGTGAGAGACAAGAGCTGTGAGGAATGCAGAAGCTGAGTGTAAGATAACGAGTGTGTGTGCGAAAGAATGTTCCTGTCGTTAATGACTTCGGCTGCAAGGTCAGGCTGTTCTCAAATCATGTTTTGCAGAAAACCAACAGTTTGCTGGAAATGGAGTCAGATTAACGTGTCCCGCAGTGATTGGTTTCAGAGGAGAGGACGCCTGCCCTAGGGCAGGGGAGGGGCCTGAACAGAGATCGACGTCACATATGTTTTAAATATCTGTTACACGCAAGGCTGGAGTTGTTGTTTACTCGTATGTGAGAGGACAACCCCAGCTGGAAAGAAACTTTTAAATCTGATGAATAAACTCTATTACTTTTAAAACAGTTTGTTCCCCTCATCCTTCCAAATTTTGAACACGCAGGACTAGTAAATACCGTAGTCCTACATCACACTTCTTTTCCCATCCAAACATTACCACTCTGTTCCATTCCACTACATTTTCATCCCACTCCTCAGCCAGATCTTTAACCACCCATTTACATTTCTTTAAAAAATCCTCCACCCCTTTACAATATAGAAACATATGTAGAATCCATTCTTCCTTTTCTTTGCAATTTGCACAAAGCAGTTTGTTCCATCCCAATTGTATTTAAAATTAGATCAGTAGAAACCACTTTGTCTAATAAAGTATTCCAAACTCTTCAACTTTATCTCCACACAGTTTCCTATCATATTTCTCCAAAAAAACCCTCTATAAACTCATATAAAACATCTTTTACTTTTAAGATTCCCACCTCCATCCATTTCTTAAAAAAACAGTTCTTTCCCTTGTATTAAAATGTTTTTATTTAAAAACAAAGGTTGGTTTAAAACGTTCTCGCTCATACTCAATTTTCGATAAAAACTCCCCCCAAGCACTAAACATTTCTCGATAAAACTCAGGTAGTCCTTCTGTCATCCAACTTTTAGTTTTCATCCATAGTATGTTAAAATCACCACATTTTTAAGAAAACAACTCAGTTTTATTCTCTTCGTTTAGGTATTTCTTTACAATTTTTACTCTCAGTGCATTTTTCCTTTGTTCCACATCCATTAAACCCAGACCGCCCTTTTCCCCCTCCCCTAAGATCGTGTTGTATGTAATTCTTGCCGGTTTCCCCTCCCATAAAAAATCAAGAAAACATTTCTTCAACCTCCTTTCAATCCATACAGGCATTTCAGTAACATATAAAACATACCACAATTAAGAAACCATTAAAACATTTAATATTAACACCTTCCCCTTCAAATTTAAAGTCTTAAGTTTCCAAAAATGTAACCTCCTCTCTATCTCTTTTATCAGTTGCTCCCACATTTCATCTCTTGTTTTCTTTTCATTTTTCCCCATTAAAATTCCTAGAAATTAAAGCAATCTGTTAAAATCATAGCTTTACCAAATCTCATATACATCGTTTTGTCCTCATTTACTTTGCTTGCAGACCCTCTACGGTATTCATTCACAACATTCATTACTTCTTTAACACTTTCTTTTGTCTTTACAATTATTGTCGTGTCATCCGCATATTGGAACACTTTTCCCTCTGCATAATTTTCCCCGATTTCTATCCCAGTTATTGTTTCTCTTTGTTTTATAAGTAGTCCTAGCGGTTCTGATATGAGCGAGTATAATAGAGCTGACAGTGGACACCCCTGTCTAATTGATCTTGTAACTTTAAAACAATCAGTTAAAAACCCATTACATTTGATCCTTGTTAATGCACCTTTGTATAAAATCTCAATCCATTTTGTAAAAACCTCCCCAAAACCAAAACTCCTTAAAACCTCAAATAAATACTTATGCTCGACCCTATCAAAATCTTTTTCAAAATCCAAACTAATTACATACCCTTCTTCTTTTTTTTCTTTCATGTACCATATTGTGTCTCTGATGCTCATTGTTATGTCAGCTATATCCCTTCCTTTTACTCCGTAAGCTTGGTTTGTTTTGATTATACTCGGTATTACTTCTTTTAACCTGTTTGCTAAAACATTGGCAAAATTTTCCAATCCGTATTCAACATTGTGATTGGCCTATAATTTTATTGTCTACTTTTTCGCCTTTCCTTTTGTATATTAGCTTCATTAACCCTATCCTTGTTCTATCATTAATCTCTCCTTTTTCAAAAATCTCTTTAAAAACCTCCTTTAAAATCTATAAAATTTAAAAACAGACAGAATTCCGTTCCCAAACAATCTATTCCAGGACTTTTCTTTTTTTTCAGTTCATCTATTGCTCTTTCAATCTCCGATTCTCAGATTTCTTGATCATATTCCTCTTTATCTTCCTGAGTTACTTTTGTTTTTATTTGATTCAACAGTTTCTGTTTTTTCTCCTCTTCTACACCCCTTGCACTAAACAGGTCCTCGTGAAAAAACTTAATTTCCTCTAAAATATTTTCATTCATTCCAATATTTTCTTTTCCATTTTTCCCTCTTATTTCTTTTATACTTTCAGCTTTCCCTCTCTTGTTTTCCAAATCAAAAAATAATGTTGTGCATTTTTCCCGCTCCACCACATTTTGCTTTGCTTCTCAGCCTCGCCCCTCATATTCTTCTTCTTCTATTTCTTTCAGTTTTCCCTCCATTTCCTTTATCCTTTCTATATCTTTGTTGTCTTTATTTAATTCCTAAATAATAAAACAAAGACCGACGTGGGGGTAAAATAACAAGACAGGACTAAAACTACCTACACTTAAACGAGACTAAAATAAACTATAAACATGAACATCAAAACTACACTAGACTAGACTAGACTAACAAGAGACGTGAACTCACCACACAAACCACAATGAACCAGCACAAGACAGAAGACACAAGGGCATTAAATAAGGGACCAAATCAAGAGGAGAACAGGTGAATGGCATGAATCAATAACGAGGAAACAAGAAGATGGGAACAGAGACGAGACTGGAGAGAGTGTATGGAAGGACAAACGGGCCATAAATGCCTCTCTCCACACAAAACATGAGATTCTGTCACGATCCTGCCACTAAACCAAGAGAAACATGACATGATGCTGCAGAATCATGACAAGCTCTGCATAAACAGATTACTACCACTCCCCACCTTTCATTGCCAAAGCCCTGGAGCGAGTTGTGTTCAACCAGCTCTCATCCTTTCTTGTGCGAAACAACCTCCTGGACAGCAATCAGTCTGGTTTCAAGACCGGTCATTCCACAGAGACTGCACTGCTCTCAATCATTGAAGCCCTGAGACTGGCAAAAGCATCATCCATGTCATCTGTGGTCATCCTATTGGATCTGTCTGCTGCTTTTGACACTGTGAATCATCACATCCTCCTGGCTTTTCTCAGTGCTATGCGTGTCTCTGGAATGGCGTTGCAATGGTTTGAGTCCTACCTCTCGGGTAGGTCATTCAGAGTATCCTGGAGAGATGAGGTCTCCGCGTCTCAACAGCTCGACACGGGGGTGCCACAGGGCTCAGTGATTGGACCGCTACTCTTCTCCATTTACATGACATCCCTCGGCTCGGTCATTCAGAAGTATGGCTTCTCCTATCACTGCTATACGGACGACACACAACTCTACTTGTCATTTCACCCGGAAAATCCGACGATTGCTGCTCGCATCGCGGCATGCCTGAGTGACATCTCGCTTTGGATGAAGGATCATCACCTGCAGCTGAATCTTGCAAAAACGGAACTGCTTGTGATCCCAGCCAACCCAAACATTCACCACAACCTTGCCATTCAACTAGGCTCATCAACTATTACACCGTCCAGCACAGCCAGAAACCTGGGGGTGGTAATCGATGATCGGCTTAACCTCACAAGTCATGCTGCCAGCACCACCCGGTCCTGTAGATTCATCCTCTACAACATTAGGAAAATTAGACCTTTCCTATCAGAGCACTCTACGCAAGTCCTAGTCCAGGCTCTTTTCTTGTCCAAACTGTATTATTGCAATGCGCTTCTGGCTGGACTTCCTGCTTGCACAATCAAACCTCTCCAGATGATCCAGAATGTGGCGGCAAGAGTTGTCTTCAATGAACCGAAGAGAGCGCATGTAACTCCGCTCTTCATCAGGTTACACTGGCTCCCTGTTGCCGCCCGCATAAAGTTCAAAGCTATGCTCTTGGCCTACAAGACCAGCACCGGGTCCACACCATTGTATCTCCACTCGCTAATGCAGATCTATGTTCCTGCCAGATCACTGCGGTCTGCAAAGGAACAATGACTAGTGGTACCATCCCAAAAAGGAAAAAAGTCACTCTCCCGTACCTTCACTGGATCTGTTCCACATTGGTGGAATGATCTACCTGCTGCTACAAGATCAGCAGACTCAGTTGCCATCTTTAAAAAACGCCTAAAAACGCATCTCTTCCGTAAACACGTCGCAGATTGATTTATCCTAATTCTTTTCCCTTTCCCCCCCTTTAAAAAAATAAAAATAAAACAAATACTAACCTCACTATTCTTAGCTTTGTATACTGTGCTAGGCTTTATTGGACTAGTTTTGTTGCACTTATGTATTTTGTTGCCTATGTTGTTATAATTGCTTCCAATGTTTCCTCATCTGTAAGTTGCTTTGGATAAAAGCGTCTGCTAAATGACTAAATGTAAATAGGCATTTCAAAATGATTTACCAAATGATGGCGATATTTTGTTCATTTCTCCTTTAAAGGAATTTAATATCTTATTAAATGTGTCCAATTTATCACTATGCTAAGAGATATTAAAATTATTATAAGGTTGCTTTGTTCCATAATTTTTTAGCATTGCCTGGATGAACTAAAAAGTCGGCCTGTGCGAGCTGATGAAAAAGAACAATTTGCAAAACAATCAGAAACCATTCTACCAAGGGCCCTACATTTACAAAATCTTGAAAAAATTGATAGCACAATATTTGAGTCTGGATGTAGGGATAATGCTCCAACACCTGCAGTGCTTAAAAACATAGCATGGAACAGCAAGGAAAAATACTTGACGGCATGAAAATGAGATAAGTCTCCAGAAGGTGCTGTGGCATCCCCGAGGATTCACACAGTTTCATCCGACTGTTCCACCAGAATGTAAAACAGATTTTGTTTACATCGATGCTACAGGAAGCATCATACAAAACCCTACACTGTCAGGAAAAGGGTATGGTTGGGGTACATTTGTGAACACTTAGGGTACAAATGGTGTAGTTGTACCCTTAATGGGTCATAGTCACACCTTAGGGTACTAATATGTACCATTTAGTGGTAAAAAAGGTACAAATATGTTTCCAACTGTCAGAGGGTCCATGTTTGGACCATTTAATTCCCAAACAAAGGTACAATCTGTGACATGGAAAGTGTATGAAATAGTAAAAGCTTTTTAAGCTCTGCATCCACAGTGATCTCAACAATTCATTGAACACATGATTGACAATCACCCAAAAAAGATTAAACATAGTGCAAGATATTCATGTTCATGAGTTGTTGGTTATTTAGAAGAGATGCACAAAATAACCAAATATATTTAATTATCCACATATTTACTGACCGTCACTGGTTCTTAACAGTACACAAGCACATTACCTTTTATTGATTATGCAGCATCAAGGTGATAGTTTTAAACATAAAGCAAATATAATAAAGTTAAACTGTGTAACATAATAGCTGTTTAAACTTGTTAGATACGTTTTCAGTTTTAATTTAAAGTTCAAATAAATACACATTTACTAATCTTTTTTAGCAAAAGCAATTTTTAAAAGCAATGTAGACGAAAAATATTTGTAATGGAAATTTTCTAGTCTAGCTTCTTGATGTGTCTATCTATATGTTTATGAAGTTTCTATCTATGTTTTCTTCTCTATGTTATCATGTTTTTCTCTATACGCGTCATACCACTCTGCCTTTGCCCTCGAGCAGAGGCCAAGATGTTCTGTTTGGAATAACGGGCATCACTTCTCGGAAACCAGCTCGGGATTCTGGCTAGGGGGCAAAGGGAGGGGGTTTTCACGTTTTAATATATAAACTCTGGGTGCAGCAGGAAAGAGTGCCTTTGCTCTGCACCATGCTCATTGCTTATGATGCAGATTAAATGACAATAAAATACTTTGCAAAGTACCTGATGTCTCTGTGTGTTGCGTTTGTCAAAATTGACTCACCTTGATTAAGGAATAAGAAAATTCCACAACAATTTGGCGACGAGGTATGGGATCACAAGGCTGATGGAGAACGGATTAGAGTTGACTGATCATCCTGGACATAGCAAATCCAGCTCTAACCCCATACAGGGACGAGAGAACTCTACTCCGGACCCCAGGCTGACGTGATCCCAAAAGAACTCAGTGCAAGGCACAAAAGTGAAAAACGGTGAGTTGAAAATATTCTGAACAGTCTAAGAAGAAAGGGGAGACTACTTAGCGCTAAACAGTCTGGGAGACTATTCAGAATTATGGATAAACCAACATACAGAGAAATGAGGAAAAGGTGGGGAACGGGAAGTTTACAAGGTGTACCCTATTTAATAGAAAAAGCTAACTTTCCAGAAAACGGTACATTTAGTACCACAAAATTAGAGAAAATAAGAGAACACATGGGGAAAAAAGACATATTTAAAATGTCCAAAAGAGAAAGGGAAAAATATGATGAAGCGTGTAAATGTTTAGAATTATGTGAAAAGGAAGCAAATAGACGTGACTATGTTTTTAAAGAAAAGGCATTGGAAGAACTGCCACCACCGAAAACTCCATTGTACCCTGTTTTGCTTGAATATAATGATTTAACCCCTCTGTCTTCTTTACTGCCATCTATGACTGAGTACAAACACCAACCGGAGGATGATTGTGTCCCTCCTCACCGACATCTGAACCCGATCGAGGTAGCTCCAGTGCCCCCACCAGTATCTCCACCAGCACCAGTGCCGCACATGCCACAGCCCGCGGTGCGTCAAAAGCAAGAAAGAGTGCATCTAGCACCGACAGACAAAGAACTTTTGACATTTTGCAAAGAATTCTCACCCTCAATGAAAGAATTAGAGAGACTGTTGAAAGTCAAACTGAAACCATCTGACCTGAGAAAGTTACAGGGTAAATGGCCTGTGGAGGAAGTATTTAAAGAACATTCTGGACTTCAACCTGATGCAGACGGACCAGACATTGGTCCGTTCGAAGGACATCTCAGATCCGTTTTTCTGCGGAACCTCAGAGAAGAGCTGAGACGAGAAGTGGAAAAATCATGCATCGAGCCAGATCGCGCGAGAATGAGTGAGATCGTCCGTCATGCTGTGCACGCCGAAAGACAAACAGGCAAGAAAGAGCTTCAGAAGAAAAACACACAAGATAAAGAACTCAACATGGCTCTAATGAATATCGGAGTAGAGCATGGAGGAAGAGGAAACGGGAGGAGAGGAGGTCAGTGGCGTGGACATGGAAGAGGGAGAGGAGGTTTTAAACCCTCTGGCATGTATGGAGAGAAGTGTTTCAATTGTGGAAGAACGGGGCATTGGCACAAAGATTGTCCTGAGCCTCGGAGATCGCGGAGGTCAAGAGAAAAGGTAGATGGAAGTGAGGAGGTGAGGCATCATTCCGAGGGTGGTGAGTATGATTTCCCTTAGCATATGCAATGAAGAAATGCTTTTTCCTACTGTATGCAATGAAGATCTGCTTAGCTCACATTCCATGATGAATGAAACCGCTTTCTGAACTTTGCTAAAATGCACAATGCTTGTGTGCAACAAACCGCTTGAATTTTTGATAGATTCAGGGGCAACAAATAGCCTACTGTGATTCACAAGAAGTGTTTAAATTTGCCAGAGTCTAAACTAGCTGTTTATTCCCTAAATGCTAGTGGCTCTAATGTAAAATGATTTATGTCAAAAGGGTGCAATGTGAGTTGGGGAGTGACAAATTTCAACACAGGTTTCTCATGTCTGACTGCTGCCCGATTCATTTGCTGGGCAGAGTCATAATGTGTATGATGACAGATTGAGCATGATATCAACACGACCCGAGTGCAGCGCTCGTACAGCTGTACGATGTAGTTTTGAATTACGTAAATAAGATGTAGAAAGTTTTGCCTCACAGAGCCTCATGACGTTGATTACAATGGTGTGGGGAGCTGTGGGTGTTTTGCTGACAAATATGCGCACGCCATAGAATGGGTTAAAAGGGATGACGTGCAATATTCAAATTTGTTGCATGCCCATCGTGAGAATCATGCCTGTCTGTCAGCAACAAGGGGACTTGAAGTGTTTTCACACACAAAAAGATTTATGAAGAAATTTTGGGAAAGGTGCCCGTACAACTGTTGATAACAGGAAAATATTATGTTTGGTTGTTTAGGAACTGTGAGCCTGTTGTGATAACGCCCAAGGGTAATTTTCGTCCACGCAAACAGCAATACCCCCTCAAAACAGAAGCCCTCAATGGCATAAGGCCAATATTTAATGAGTTTAAAAAGATTAAAAAATAAAGGCATAGTTGTGCCATGCCCAAATTTACCGGTGCGCAGGCCTTTGTTTCCAGTTTGAAAAGATAAGAGAAAAGAACACAAAGTAAAATGTCTCCAAAGTCCAGCTGGCAAAACGATTTGTTCATTTTTGGGTCACGAAATTACTGACCGCGGCAGACAGCTGTCCGCAAAGCGTGTCTGCAATTACAGACATCGCAAGTCCAAAAGCAAAGAAGCAATTGATATCATTTTTAGGGACCATTTCTCTGCTCAGACAGCAGAGCTCATTGCACTCACACACGCATGCGAATTAGCAAAGAATAAAAATGTAGACATTCACACAGATAGTAGATATACATTTGGTGTAACTCATGATTTTGGCACACTGTGGAAACACAGAAACTTTTAAAAGCTGATGGTAAAAACATTCTTAATCAACACAGGTTGCTGATATGCTATCTGCCATTCTTATCCCATCAGCCATTGTTGTGTGTGACTGCCACACACACTTTTATCAGAAACAATTTTTGCAGGAAGCCGACGAGCTGACCTTGCAGCAAAGCAAGCAACATCGGAGCCACAGACAGATTTTCTCCAGAAATCACTAACAAAACTCTTTCTCTTGCAGAGATGCAAACATTTTGCAGAACCAGCTGAGCGTGCACTCTGGAAGGAGTGCTCATGTAAATACACAGACAATGTTTGGGGGGGCCCAAATGGCCTCACCTGTTTGCCAAAACATTTTTTCCCTGCTTTTGCGATTTTGACGCATGGCCTAGACCACGCGTCAAAAGGGGGGATGTTACAAGGCAATGTGTTTTTGCTCTCAAAATGTTTGTGCAGGTCAAAAGAGCAGTAGCAAATGGAGCTGACAAATCATTACACAGCTTACAGGAAGTCGTAGGAAAGACACACCTCCCACAGCAAAAAGGTGTCCAAGGAGGGGCAACTCCAACCGTATGGCTCTTCGCAATGGTCGTGCAGACAAAGGGAATCAACTGTTCGAAGTCGGGGATGCATCGAACCCCGAGAAATTCGAGATTATATAATTTTTTTTGTGCAACACTATATTCCAAGTTTTTAAATATGAGGTAACGGGAGGAACTTCCCAATAAGAGTGGGAATAAGCAAGTGATGAGGGTTTAAGCAAGTGATGAAGGTTTAAGCAGGTCAATATTGGTGGATGTGGTGGAAGAAGGGGAAAGACACAGGTCAGAAGCTTCAGATATAATTTCAGCCAAGTAATTTTCAGGCCGCAGAGCAGGCAGAAAAAGAGGCAGGAAAAGTCACGAGAAGCAGAGCTAGAAGGTAGATACGAGAATGGCAATATATCAATGCAAAGGCAATAAGGCATGTACATTGGCACTGATAGAAAAGAAAGAGGTTGGAGTGAATGACAGTTGTTGGTGGTGTATGCAACTCGAGCAGGCATGGAAAGTTAGTCTTCTGAAATTAGAGGACCGGAAGAGGCTAAAGGGTCAATTACCCTGCAAAGTCACAACCCGGTTGACAGTTGCAAACAGCACCAACAAGGCCGAAGAAAAGACAGAGTGCAGAGAACCAGGTGGTAAGAAAAGTACAGAATTGAACACTTTGGAAGTAGGGGATTAGGATTGCAGGGTAGGTTAGTTTTAGATGTGTTCACCGCAGATAAAAGCAGTGTGTGTGTAAAAAGCTCAGGGTCAGTTGTTGTTTCTACATTCAGGAAGCTGGATGATATGACTGAACAGCCTAAATATGGAAAGTGATGAAGGCTGAAGCAGGTGGTGTTACCAATTCTAGTGGGATTTTAAGAACTGTTTAGATAGAAGAATGAAACCTGTAAGAGAAAGGGCGTTGCTCATCTTACATGGTCAAAGTATAAAGATTTTGGTTATCATATATGATAAAAGGGGGGAATGTAATGGAAATTTTCTAGTCTAGCTTCTTGATGTGTCTATCTATATGTTTATGAAGTTTCTATCTATGTTTTCTTCTCTATGTTATCATGTTTTTCTCTATACGCGTCATACCACTCTGCCTTTGCCCTCGAGCAGAGGCCAAGATGTTCTGTTTGGAATAACGGGCATCACTTCTCGGAAACCAGCTCGGGATTCTGGCTAGGGGGCAAAGGGAGGGGGTTTTCACGTTTTAATATATAAACTCTGGGTGCAGCAGGAAAGAGTGCCTTTGCTCTGCACCATGCTCATTGCTTATGATGCAGATTAAATGACAATAAAATACTTTGCAAAGTACCTGATGTCTCTGTGTGTTGCGTTTGTCAAAATTGACTCACCTTGATTAAGGAATAAGAAAATTCCACAACATATTCAACGTTTATTTTAAATTATATGGGGAACTTTTAATTTGCCTCAAAGTACAAGAACACGCATTTGACCAGCCAATGGGATTGTAGCCCGCGCAGTGCACTTTATGCGCACAAAGAAGTTGGGACTGTGCGTGTGCTCAAACAAAATCGACGGTTATTCCATGATGGCGGCGGAGGATCTTCTAGAGAAATTGAAAGAATCTGGAATAAATATCACCAAAGACGAAGCAAAGAAATTCAGAGGTATGTTTTTAGTTTTAAGTATTGTGAAAATATGTTGGTTCCCTTTCGATTTATGTGCACTTGACATAACGTTAGGCCTACTGACGCTTGAGGGAAACCTTTCTTCAAAAATACTGAACTGATATAACCAACGTTTGTCATTACGTTTTAATCGTAATGTTAATACGATTATTTGTATTTGTCCCAACAATGAAGTTATAACTTTTAGCATAACTTATAACGTAGCCTAACTCTACCGCGAGACAATGCTTGAGACGCCGTCATGTCAGCGGTGAAACGGCCATAGAAACCGTTCAAACCTATCGCGTTTTGTGTAAAAAGGTCCCAACGCTTGGCCTTTTTCTATTTTAACGCTTCTCCTAACATTAGTCAGTCTGGAATAAAAAAAATTAAGGATATGTCAATACGATTTATATCAGTTTTATTTGGTAACGTTAGATTTTAATTAACGTTCAAAATGTTAGTTTAGAGAGTCCATGAGAGTAATCATTTAGTCCTTTACGTCATCACGAGCGAACTATGTAAGCAGCAGTTAGGCTCAGAGATCGAGTGCGTCGCGTCAGCATCAAAGATTGTACCTTTTCTGAGAGTGTATATGTACCGTTATTATAGTGTATTTTTCTAAATTAAAGTTATTGAATTTCTTTTTAAATTATTTTTAAAAAGACATTGATTTCATTGTTGCTGTTAAAACCTCAAGCTCATTGATCATTACTTTTTTTTAAGAAAATGAGGTGGATGGGGAAACAATAGAGTGTGGCCTTACAGAGAACATGATCTCATATTTATCTCAAAGTTCTTTTAAAGAACAGTCCAAGTTAAAAATTTTTTTACATGAGATGAAGGAGGTCCTAACAATGGAACCAGTGCCAGCAGAATCCCAGCAACAGACTTCGACTACAGAAATGCAAGTATAACATTGACTATTGTGTATTATATTTGGCCTATGTTTAGTGGACGATTGATATAGAAATTGTATCATTGGTAAAACATGTATTCACTTGAAACCAGCTTGTAAAAAATTTCATGCATTTTTTGCATCATTTGTTGATATTTCCAGTTACTGAAAATTGCAGAAAATGAATAACAAGGAGTAAAGGAAAACACTTATGGAGGATATAAATGAATATGAAAATAGGCAGTTTATAATATTAAATTATTGAAGAGTAATTTATTTATATATTTTTTACAATAGATTCTGACTTTTGTGCAGTGCTGATTCTGCTCAGCCCATCCTTCCTGAAACACTTTGTTCAAACACGCCCCCACATCTCTACCTCAGTCTGTGGGTGGCAGAGTTTCATAACACCACCCAAATGTATAAAAATAGAATATTCGGGCCAATCAGAATGCACTGGATCGCTGGCCAATCAGAGCACACTGTGCTTTTCTGAACTATGAGCTTTGTAAAAATCGATGTGTTTCAGAAAGGTGTAAAATAATGACTTTTTTAACATAAAACCGCATAAACTTTGCATAAAACCATATACACAAAATAATGTTATTGTTTAGAACCATCATATGACCCCCTTAACGTTTTCTTTTCTTCTCACAGTTGATGCTGATACTCCATAACCAACCATACAATTCATGAGTTCACCTGCGCAGATAACAGTGATGTTGATAGGGATAATAAAGATAGAGTTTGGTTATGAAGGTTATGCATATTTGGGGTGCTGTCCGGGAAGCGGGCTCCAAGCTCGCCAGATCTATTCGAACCCGAAACACTACACCTTGGTCAGGGTGAGGTCGCCGAGCTCGGAACCGGTTTGAGCCCAGAGCACCCCCATAAAGCAAGAAGTGGGACAGCCGCCGGAGTACGCATACCCCCCAAACGTGATGCTGAACGGTGCGGAGGCGTTGGGCTGCATTCGGGTAAAGACAAGAGGATGATGGCTCCTTAGAAGGTGTGGTTTGTGATGAGGCAAGAATGGGGCAGGGGTTCCTCCAAGGATGGTTGAGACTGATATGGAGTGAGGGTGCCTGCTGGAGTGATGAGAAGTTGGAACCCATGAGCTGCTGGAAGTAGGCCTAGTGCCCGTAGAGGTTGTAAATATGGTAATTCGGAACTATCTAAAATGAACACGTCTTCGTGGGTGTCCCTGGGATTAAGACTGATACTAGGCGGAGGCGACTGAAGGAGGGAGCCAGCTCTAGTAGAGCACCTGATGGAGGCTCCTGCTGGGGAGAACGTTGCTGTGGTGCTTGATCCGTAGAAAGTCGTAGACGGCAGAACGCAAGATGGAAGCACTAGCCTCTGCGGAGGCGATCGCTGCTGCGACACTGGCTTCAACACGTTCGATGGTGGATGGGGAAACAACTCGAAACCTTCGAGTTGCTGCGCCTATGCGGAAGGAGTGGCCGGAAAAATGGTCTGCGGGAATGCCGGACAGGAGCTGCTGCCGAGTGTGCGGTCGACGTGCTTGGAGTGATATCCTTTATGGAGGGTGGAAATGCATCTGGTCAGTATATCCAGGGTTATAGTTTGCCTGGCGTCTGGGCGCGCGGGCTAGGTTCTTTGAATGCCCTTGATGAGCATAGATGTTTGGGAGCTGGCTATGGCTGCGGATGGATGTGGAAGAACTGGACTCCACTCATGTAACCTTTAATTGAGCTAGCTTGGAAGTTTTTCGACGAGTTTAGAAAGGAGATGTAAGAGGTGATGGAGAGGACAGAAAAAGTGGGAAAGGGAATATTGAACGCATGGTGAAACGGGCTTGGATGATGGAGTTTTGAGACGCATCGAGGATAGTTTTTAGTGGGTGGTTTACCGGAATATCAGCTCCGAATAGGGAGGTACCGGTGTTGGCAAGGGGTCTGCTTTGGGCGCCAGCAGCCTGAACTTCTGGAAAGCGAAACGAGAAAGGGCATCAGCAATCAGATTTTTTGATCCGGGAATGTGTTTGGCAGTTAAAATGAACTGGTCACAGGCTGAGATCCAGATGAGGCCTCTGAGGATGGCATTAAAGCGGGGGAGTGGGAGCGGCCTTTGTTAATGCAATGAACGGTTGCCTCGTTATCACAATGTACTATTATACTGTAACGGACTTTTGAAACTTCAGTCCTGATTGTTCAAAAATTTGAAGAAAGTCAAAGAGATCGTTTTTTCCAATAAGTTTAAGTAGAATTTATTATCAGATTTAAAAGCTTCTTCCCAGCT
The DNA here is from genome assembly GCF_947034865.1 of Barbatula barbatula. Classification (NCBI taxonomy): domain Eukaryota; kingdom Metazoa; phylum Chordata; class Actinopteri; order Cypriniformes; family Nemacheilidae; genus Barbatula; species Barbatula barbatula. Next base: position 21,099,771 of record NC_136768.1, on the reverse strand, counting down.
GTATGTATTTGACAGTAAACATGAATTTATAATACATAAAACATCATAATCCCAATAATCCCTCTCTTGACCTCGAAAGAGGTCAAAATTCTTGGTCCTCCGTGTCGTCAGTATAGCTAGATAACAATGGCATATTAAATGGTTTTGGGCTTTCCGGTATCTCAATAGCTGAAACTATTAAACGATTACACAGTGATCTAAGGCAAGGAATGCAACAACAACCACACGTAATCAAAATTGCTACAAATACCCCTATGGACATCACAATAGACATTATTATTGCTTTCCATCTTCCCAATGTTTTGTCTAGCCAATCTCCAATAGGATTATTTACTCCTGAATGTTCCTTCATTTCGATAGACAAAGTTTTCAAACCTTCCAATGCCCTCGTCACTGATCCATCTGGGAATGTACGTGCAACAAAGATCACCAAACATTACACATACTCCTCCCTTCTCTGCCAACAACATGTCCAGAGCCATACGGTTCTGTATAGCCATAAGTGAAGTTGGTGCTAGCTGTTCTGCTAAACCATCTACTGCATCCCTTGTCATATTTGCTAACCTCATCACATTATAATGAACATAATTAATCCTATCTACATTCTTGTTTTGGGTGACTGGAAAAAGAGCAGCTATTATGGGTATATTCTCAAAACCTGCTGCCACTTGGTTCGCTAGCTTATATTCATCTGGCACACCTCGTGGAATCCCTATCGCATCAATATATGTCGGACTATTTAATGATAAATCTACACTTGAACCTATTGCTCTCTGTTTAATGATGTGTCTCCTACGTCTTCTTGTCAATGTTGCTGAATTTATGGTTTCCGTTCTGACTGCTCTGTCACCTATCAGAGTTATTGGGGCTCCCAGTCTTACCAAAGCACACACTCCCTTTGCCTTCTCAGGTATCCTAGTAAACAATCTTCGATCTCCACAATAATAATACAAACCTGCCCTAGCCCACATACCTATTTTAGTCCCATTATCTACTATGATCTGATCACACCACTCCTTATTTATCTCCCCCAGGTTGCTGGTTGGTGATAGACGTTTAATATCAAAACAGGTATAATTTGCTTTCTTTGGTGTAAATGGACCTGCCCGTGAAAGGTTGGTTATTGGTGGGAATATTGCTGCCAATGTGGTACAATTTTTTGGACTGGCCATCCGTGTCAATGCCAGCATACACTCATAGCCCCACGTATCATTTTGGTACAACGGGGCTGGTTCAATATATAAATGGGGTCTTGCATTAGCACATCCTACACAATCATCTAACCTCTGTTCTCTGGCTGTGGTAATTATCCATTCCAGCCACAAATTATTTTCCCCATATCCTGTGGCTCGCTCTATCATATCTTCTGGTTTTAACATGGTGTAATCTATTTCCACCACTACATTCTTTTGTCCTACCGATAATGGCTCAGCTACTGTCTCATTTCTTTCCTCCTCAGGTGAACTGTCTATAACAAATTTTATTACTGCTTTTTTATCTGTTCCTGGGCTGTGCACCCCCATTATAAGGAAAAACTCCCCTGTATAATTGGCTGATCCCGTTCTGGTGGATATTGAAAGGGTGAGTGGATTTTGACTTGCACTGTAATCTCTCTGCATTTTTAAATCAAATTTTCCGAGGTACGGGTCCAAAGGCTAGGTTGTTCCGGAGTCCAAGCACCTGTATATGCGATTACCTTATTCCAAGATGGACACCATTCACCCCTATAGGTTTGCCTAGACTGGGACACCTTACAAACACTGTCCATATTCCCATCCATACATATATATATATTGTACCCCCTCCATGAGCTATTTTTTCCCCCACAATTTATGACAGCGCATAGGTCGAAAGTAAATGATGTAGTCTTACCCCAAACATAGTTAATTACGAGTTGTTCACACGGTAACCTCGTATCGGCTATGGCTTTTTTGTGTCTCGATTTTGATATGGTGTTGTTGCTTTCCTGACCCTTAGTTAGGCTAAAAATTATTCCTACTATAACTCCTGAAATTATTAATAGGATCCCCGACAGCTTACAGTTTTCCCACAGCTTCATCTTGTTGCCCTCTCTTGGACTTTAAAGGAATAATAAACACACTCTTGGAAATTAAAATGGTTAAACACACAATATACTTAATGGGAATATGCAATTAAGGAAAAATATATATGGTTAAAATCACACAAAATAAAATGGTAAAGAAGATAAAGAATGACAATATAAAAATCACAATAGCAATATAAAGGTATAAAAAATAGTAAATATTAAAAAATATGAAAAACAATAGATATAATAGATATATGAAAATAATAAATATGAGAATCACAATAAGAACAATATATAATATGGTTATAAAGAATATATGGTAATACGTATTTCCACCTCCGTGAGTATTCACTCAAAATTTATTGCACTGGAAAATGATTCTACCGTCCTTCTCTTTGGTCACAGCACATTCACCTGGAACACCTGTCTTGTGAACGATTTGCAAATTGTTATTGTACTGATGGTGTTGTGATTTCACCTGTGGCTTCTTCAGCCTCTGATTCTCCTTCCCTCTCTTGGACCTGTCTACGCAGGTCCACCCGTGTCTCTGCAAGATCCCTTGAGGGGGGGTCACAAGCTACACATGAAGTTAAATGAAACCAAGTGTCACCCTTGCCCTGCAATCGAACACAGTGTGATGTCCTTGCTGTCACCCTATGGGGTTTCGACCACCTCGGCTCATTCCACTTTCTCCTGAACGTCCTCAGCCTCACCCACTGTACCGTCGTTGGAGGGGGGTCGGCTGCTGGAGATGGATTGACCTGGCATGAAAAAGTCTTAATGAGAGCAGTCAGTTTATCAAAATAGACAGCGTGAGATAATGGTGTCACTATGGCATCCGACAGTGCATTCCGTGGCCCTGGAAACTGGCGACCTGTAAATAATTCAAAAGGGGTGAATCCTGTGATTCGGTTAACAGATGATCTTACTGACATTAAGGCCAATGGCAAAGCTGACAACCAATTTAGTTTTGTCTGTGCACAGATTTTAGCCAATTTGAGTTTTAGGGTGAGATTCATTCGTTCAACCTTACCTTGGCTGGCAGGATGCCAGACTGCACCAAATGCATGTTTGAGGCCTAGGGCCTTTTCGACGACTCGCAAATGTTCATTCTTGAAATGGCTGCCATTGTCTGATCGTAAACGCCGGGCGAAACCATAGCGAGGAATATAATGGTTAATTAAACATTTTATCACCGCCGTACTGTCTTCTCTGCCGACAGGATAAGCTTCAGGCCATCCAGTGAAATAGTCTACGATTACCAGAAGATAACGCTTACCCTGTATCCTCGTGATCATATCTGTGAAATCAATCACGATTTCGTCCCCCGGACCACCGGTCAAAGGAAACAAACCCCTTGTTGGTTTAATCGTGGGTTTAACGTTATATCCCTGACAAACTTCACACGTGCTCACATGTGCTGAGACCATAGCTTTTAAAAAAGGATGCCACCAATATTCAAGCGCTCTCATCATCTGTTTGTCCCCGACATGGCTCACTCCATGAACCTCTACCATGATGGAATGACACAGACTCGCTGGGAGCGCCGGACGTCCGTCCGGAGCTTGCCACAGTCCGTCAGAGGCACGAACAGCTCCATGTTGTGCCCACACAGAGACTTCTTCAGGGGTACAGCGCTGATGCTCTTTGCAAAGGTATTCCCTTGTGAATCTCGGCAATAAATCGTTAGATGTTCTTTCTGATGTGCACACCATCTGCGAGGACACATAACCAGCAGCAGCTTTTTCCGCCAAGTCTGCTGCGTCATTGCCTCTGCTCAAAGAGCTATCCACCTTAGAGTGACCAGCGCATTTAATCACTGCCACGTCTGAGGGGATCATCAGAGCCTCTAAAAGGTCTCTGGCTTCACATGCATGTGTTATTGGTCGACCTGACGAAGTGATAAAGCCACAACGGCATTTCTACGTGTACAGCTGTAACAACATAAGCAGAGTCAGTATATATGTTTACACGGTGTCCACCAGTATGTCGCAAGGCTTTGATCACTGCTATCATTTCTGCCCTCTGTGCTGACTGCTTCCCCTCTAACCTTGCTGCATCCCTCGTAATCATCTCATGTCCTACCTGCTCTACCACTGCATAAGCCGCTTTCAAACTTCCGTCCTCCGCCCTGAAACAGCACCCGTCAGTGAACAAAATCATGACTGGCTCAGGGCCAGTCAATGGTTTTGCAAACAAACCTGGTCTGACCACCGATGCCCTCTCTGTGATCGGTGCACAGTCGTGTGGTTCTCCCTCCTCCACCAAATCTGCCATGTTAATGCCCTCATGCGTGTATATGATATGGTCGGCGAGCAAAATTGCTGCAATGCGTCGCTGTCGTAAAGGGGAAAATGTGAATGATTCAGAATTAACAAAAGATGCGATTGAATGTGTGGTTAAAACAATTAGGTGGTGGCCCATAACGATGTGAGACGTTTTCTTCACTATCTTTGCCAATCCTGCGACAAACCTGCTGTATGGTGGCTGTCTTTGTTCTACACTGTCCAACAACATGCTAACATACATCAACACTTTTCTGCCCCCCTGGTCCTTTTGATAAAGTACCCCATGTGCACTTGACCCTGTCTCAGAGACGTCTAAGTGAAATGGTGATCTGTAATCGGCACTGCTGAGATTAGCTGCATGTGCCATCTGTTGTTTCAGGTTAATGAACGTCCGTTCAGCTTCCTGTGTCCACTCAATGTCTGCTCTCAAATTCTTCATACCCTGTTGTTTTACAAGATCTCTCAAAGGGGCTGTTAATGAAACATACATTGGAATATAGTGTCTACTATACCCTGTTAGGCCTAGAAATGACAACATCTCTTTAACCGTGGTTGGTTTTGGATGACTCAGAATTCCTCGTCTATGGGCTACAGTTAGCGTGGAGCCCTCTGGGGTGATCATGCGACCTAGAAATGTAACACAAGGTCTGCAAAATTGCAGCTTTTCCTTGCTTACCTTGAAGCCACTTTTGTGTAATTGTCTTAACACAGCTTCGCTCCCCTCCAGGCATCCTTGCTCTGTTTTGGCTGCCAAAAGGAGGTCATCAACATACATGATCAACACACAGTCTCCAGGCAAACTACAGTCCTGTAATTGTTGTTTTAATGCATGGTTAAAAATTCCTGGTGATAAAACAAACCCCTGGGGTAATCTGTTGTAAGAATATTGACAACCTTTGTATGTAAAAGCCACACACGCCTTGCATTCCTCTGCTAAAGGGATACAGAAAAATGCGTTAGCCAAATCAATACATGTAAACCAATTGTGCTCAGGTGTTATCACAGAGAGTGCAGTATACGGATTAGGCACTGTTAACGATGGTGTAGCCACAACAGCATTGATTGCTCTCAAATCATGTACCAACCTGTACTTATTCGTGCCTGGTTTCGGCACCGGAAAAATAGGTGTGTTCCACCTAGATTTGTATGGTGTAATAACACCCCTCTCTAGGAGACCTTTTACTGTTGCGGCCACACCCTCGTCCGCCTCAGGTTTGTTGCGGTATTGTGGAATCCAGATGGGGTCAGGTGTGCTTAACTGAAAGTAAACTGGAGACATGTTACAAAAACCTACATCTGTTGGGCCCTGAGACCAAAGATCCTCAGGTAAATTTTTTATGATGTCTGGTGCTCCCACACTATCTGACAGCTCCCTGCCATGGAATCTAGAAACCTGCACATGCTCTAGAGCTCCAGTGTCTCGTGTGGCACCTTCTATCCAATAGGCTTTGTGTTTAGGTGAATATTTAACATCTGTCTTCTCCGTGGGCTCCCAATCCTGGGCGGCCAACAGTGTTTTTGTAATCTTACCTAGCTCCCTGGCTTCATGGCTTGGGTGTAAGGCTAACGATATGTGAGGTGCTGCTGTGTCTGCCATCTCATACCACTTCAACTGCTCTTCTGTCAGCTTCACTGGAGCCATCACTCCTTCTTTACTCACAAAAATTCCAGCTCCCTCCAACACCCATCTGTCTCCCTCCACTTCCTGAAACATGTCTTCATAAATGGTTATGTCATTTCTGTCATAAAACAATGTGCAATGCAATGGGTCTATGGGGGGTAAATAGATATCTAAATTTGAAATCCATGAACGGTATTTGTTATACAGTTCCATTGTTGTGCCCCACTGTGTGTCATCATCTAATTTTACCCAGTAAAGATCAGCTGCCTCCTCCTCACCACACAAGGTCAGCATCCACTGGCTGTCTGTTGTATTACCTGATAGGGAACAGTTAATGGTTGTACCATCTGGAAATGTAACTATTACCCCTTCTGCTGAGCACAAAATGCTAGCCCCTAATTTTATTAATAAATCTCTACCCAAAAGAGGAATGGGAGCATTGCTGGAGAAAAGGAACGAGTGTGATAAGCATTGATTTGCCACTTCAACTTTGAAGGGTTGTGTCATTTGGTGGCTTTCTCTTCCCCCAGAGAATCCGAGGACCGTCACAAACTTGTCACTCAAATCAGATTGTTTTATGCCGCCTGTGACAGTCGAATAGGTGGCTCCGGTGTCTACCAGAGCTTTTAATGGTTTGTTGTTTACCATTAACGAAATGAGAGGTTCGGCCCTAGCCCTCATTTCAGTTCTCTGGGGGCCCCTTCAATAAACGCTCGCGCCACCCTCGGGGCCCGATGGCGGGAACATCGGCACCTGTAGGTTGGAGGGTGGTGGAGGGTATTGCCCCGGGTTGTATGGGGTTTGTGGTTCCCTGCCGCGACCACCGGCACCACCTCTTCGAGGACCCCATCCCTCCGCAGGTGGTCCGTTAAACTGACCTGAAAGCTGTGGACACTCTCTCATCCAGTGGCCTGCCTCACCACACACGTAACAATTTCCCTCGCCCTGCCGCCTCCCTCCATAAGACCCCCTCCCTCTATTACTACCCCTCCAATTGCTCCTTTGTCTATTTCCCCTCCCACCTGCTGCATGGGCGTCTGTACCATAGGGTGGGCCGTTATATTGGTAAGGGGGTGGCTGATAGGGTTGTTGTGGCATTTGCTTACTCTTTTTTGTCCCTCCCTCATTTTTTGCTTGTTCCAACTGTAGTTTTAGCAACTCTATTTTTATCTTTTCTAATTGTTCTTCCTCTTTTCCTGTTTTCTCTACAGCCCTATCTGTGTGGTGGACTAAATGCCTTTCCCATATTTCGTTACTAGCAATTGGAATGTCAGGGTTATTTTCCATTATTTGCTTAACACCACTAGGGGCACCTGCCATGACTGCTGCTCTGAATATGTCTCGTGTAATTGGGTTGGTTAAACTATTTTCTTCCACCATCTGTTCCCACTCAGCAGCGCACCTGAAATAATATGCTGCACCTGTCTCACCTGGTTTTATGCGAAACTTTATGTTTTGGTATACGGTGGGTGGCAATGGGTACAATCGACCGAGTGCCCTGCCCACCATTGTGATTACTTTTGAAAAATCAAGATCATTTGGATATTGTAATGTTTGGGCTTCGAGTTCAAAACTCCCCATCTGAGAGGCTGTCAAAATCTGACCCAACAGACACCTTATGTCACCCAAAGCCAAAACGGTACCATGACTCAAGGCCGTTAATTTACTTAACCACTTAGAGCCCCCTGATGTAATTGGAGGAAGTTTACTGGAAATAGCAGTCATGTCACTGTGTGACCAGGGCTGGTACTGCACCCCAGTGCTCTTTGCTAACAATGGGGCTTGTACGCCTGGATATAATTGATTACTATGATGACTCATTGCCTGCTCTCTCTGCTCTGGTACGTTAGGGGGGCAATGATCAATTGAAAAATTAGACAGCTGCCGCTCTTTTTCCCTTCCCCTAGTACGTTTTGCTATTGGCTCCTGATCCATCACCATCGTTCCCTTAATACATACTGTATGCATCGTGCCCTGGGCCTGACCTGTTGTTTCTATAGGGCCAGATGCTCTACAACTTCCCCTTTCATCTTCACTTCCTACTCCGTTCTCACTACCATCACTTCCCTCTGGAAGTTCCATATTTTCTGCCATGTGGCGCATTGTCTCATTCACCTGAGCTCGTGCCGCATGTACCTGTTCTGTCACTACCTTGCCCAGGTGTTGTACCTCCTGTCGAAGTTCTTCTAATTCTTTTAAATTACAGTCTAAAACTCCCTCTCGTACCTCAAGCACGACCTGTTGTTTGCTGTGAGTCGTGTTTGGTGAGATGTAGGGTGGGGGCTGCGCAAGAGGCGGGGCAAGGGGCGGATACAATGGGCGGTACTGTTCAGGGGGAGGTGCTAGTGACTGGGTCTCTCTGTTTCCATCCTTCACTTTCAGTCTAACATCATCCTCTGTAGCTTTCCCTTCCTTCCTTTGTCTAATGGGTGATAAAACTGTTGCCACGAGGGCAAGACGATTCCATTTTCTTAAATGTTTTTCTAAGTCACACCCTTTACTTTTATATCGACTTGCATTATACCATTTAATCGTTTTTTCATCACCTTTATGTCTGACTAACCTACAATGAGCCTTTTTCTCCATATTTCTTATTTTCGGGGCCAGGGGCACTTTAAATGTCTCTGCCTCTTTCGTCCATGCATAATTATCACACAATTCTACCCAACATTCCTCAACTTCTCTTTGTCTCCCTTTTTTCTCTCTTGGTTCAGCCTGTGCTATCATCATCTCAGCGATACTCTGCCATTGCGCTAATACGGTCGGACATTCGTGTTCATCACACTCCTTTTGAAACTCTGCCATTCTATTATATTTATTTACTTATATATATATATATATATTCAATACAACTTTCCTACTAGTTCCTTTACGATCGTCTCCTTACACCAACTTAGATTATACACATACACAAGGCCTACACACACCACGTGCGATTTTTCCGTTTACTTATGCATTCAACTAAACACCACGTCTAAATACTTTCATCCCCAATACCATTCATACAAATAAAATCAAACTAGTAAATAATTTACGGATCTCTTCTCCGAAGGACTTTAACCTAAATGAATTTGTGATACGCCGATCACGGGATTTCTTTCCCAACAAAATTTGTGATTCGCCGATTCACGGGACTCTAACCCAGTTTTATGGTTTATCTTTTAAACCAAAGGACCCTGTTTTAAGAAGCTTTTAAATCTGATTTTCCTTATTTCAATTTTACTCGTCTATTCATCGAGATGTTCATCAAATTTAACACAGAAATTTAGTATATCCAATAGCAGAATTCGAAATAACAGGTTCCTGCGCTTACCTTATTTATTTTAGCCGGCTTTTGTGTTAAATCTGAATCCGTCTCGATATCTTTTCCCTCCCCCACGGGGTCCGCCGAAATGTGGCGCCAAAACTTTCCTTTGTCCTCAAATCACGTCGGCGTCACCAACTATTGGACTTTTGAAACTCGAGTCCTGCGTGTTCAAAATTTGAAGAAAAGTCAAAGAGATCGTTTTCCCAATAAGTTTAAGTAGAATTTATTATCAGATGTAAAAGCTTCTTCCAGCTGGGGCTGTTCTCTCAACATACATATGAGACAAAACAACTGAATCCACACTTCTGGCTTACAAGTATTTATAAAATATGTGACGTCGATTCTCTCTTCGGCTCCTCCCCTTCATTGGACGGGCGTTGAATCCTCCGGAACCAATCACCTCGGGACATGTAAATCTGACTCCATTCTCCCCCAACCATTGGCTCCTGCAAAACATTTTGAAAATAGCCGGTCCTGCCGGGAGATGCGATTGACGCACACACACATACACTCACACACTTGTTATCTGAGACCCTGCTTCTGCATTCCTCAGAGCTCATGTTACACACTTCTGCCAACTAGCTTTCAAGACAAAGAACCCAGCACAGCATGGACATACTCATATCATTATATTTAACAGTAAAACAACAGTAAACATGAATTTATAATACATAAAACATCATAATCCCAATAACTTCCAACTCACTTCTCAATAGAGGATAACTGCTTTACAAACGTTTAAGAAACATTAAATTTCTGATCAGGATAAAATAATATTTCCTATGTTCGTACAGTTTATATCACTGAAATAGTAATATACTAAAGCGTAGGTAACGTTAATATCTTAGTTTCATTGACTTCGAGCATGTGGTGCAAATAACAGATTCAGTTCAAATGTACTTTTTGGGATTTTAATAAACACGAGACAAAGGGGAAATAAACCAACTAACTAAACAATGATGAACAATTAGACAAACACCCATGGAACGTAAAAGCAGTAAAGAATGAAAGTAATAGACAAAGTAGGAGTGGCAGTATTACATCAGCAATTCACATTTGCATTAACCATCAAGGACAATCTCCTTATTGAAAGGGGTAAAACTTATGCGCAGCTATTTATAAATAGACCAGATACTTGCATTGGCTTTTAGATGTGCTGGGACATGTTCTGGTCTGCGCTGATGGAAGTCCTGATGCGTTTAAAGCGAGCGGTGAGTCCGTTGGGTTCTCCCTGAGAACCGGATTGGCTGCCGAAGGAAGTACGAACTTAGCCGAAGCAAACTGCCGGAAAAGGGCTGTCTCCAGGGAGGAGACAGGTCTCGAGATATTGAAGGAACAGCAACAAGCGCATTTTCTTCCGTGCACAGATGTTTTAACCCTGAGGGCGTCACTCCCCTCCCGAGTGGGCGATCCAATGTAGTGAGCTGATTTTTGAGCGGGAAATGTTCCTTTGTCCGGCTCAACAGCTCATTTGCATTTATGGTCACCTGGAAGTTTTGGCGCTGTAATATTCTTAGATGAAAATAAAACGAGTATGGTATTGTTACGTCCCCAGATGGCGTAGAGGTATGAAGAAGACATTCATAATTAAAATTAAGCACTTTTCCACAGTTTTAGTCTCTGGGGAGTGTCGTGGTCAAATGATTCACTGACAACAATATAACTGCAATCAGGTGGTTCGCTTTTATTTGCAAGCCAGACGTTTTCAGCTAGATACAACTCTAGCACAACACAGTTTCACAGTTGAATAAAGTCACAGGGAGAAAGTAAATGAGCGGTGCTAAACAAACAACATAACAAAACAAAACCCGCTCACTAACTAATTCCCCCCCACTCTCTCAACTTACCAAAAAACTAAACAAAAAAAACAATAACTAAACTTCGCTGACTAACCAAACACAAAATTACACAAAGTTGCACACGCTCCTTCCCTAGTGTATCTAACAATGGTTGTTCTGAGTGTAAGATGTAGGTCACGTGACATACTTCCCTTTTCTCTTCTCCCGGACTGGTACAACTTTAGGTTCAGTAAGAAGTACTCTGAGTGAGCAACAAGATCCAAACGAGCGAACCACCACAAATTCAGTATCCAACAATAATATCAGTGGCAAAAACTGAAAACACTCCAAGCCCCTCCTCTTCCGTACTCCAGAGTGCCTTTTGTCCTTCACCCCAGCCGATGATTGGTTGTCTTCGACCTATAGTAGCATCTGCAAAATTAGAAACAACAGAGAGCGGGAAAACAGGAAGAAACCATCAGAGGAACAGAGGGGAGACATGCAGGCAGCAACCACTAACAAAAAAGAAAAGGGGGGGGAATAACGCTAGCACGTAACACTCCCACCCTTAAAATGAAACATTGTACATATAATGTTTAACATACGCACAAAACAAAAAAAACCCAGAAGAAACCCTCAGACAAATAAAACTCTAGACAGGGCATCGGCAACTACATTTTCCACTCCCCTTTTGTGTCGAATCTCAATATTATAATTTTTAACTACCAGAGCCCATCGCATCAGCCTTTGGTTTTGATTGTACATTCGACACAGAAACGTCAGAGGGTTGTGGTCGGTGTATACCACTACAGGATATGAAGTAGACCCAACGTATACCTCGAAATGCTGCAATGACAACAACAAGGCCAAAGCCTCTTTCTCAATTGTGGAATAGTTACATTGATGTTTGTTAATTTTTTTTGAAAAAAAACAAACAGGATGGTCGATACCTTCCTCGTCCTCCTGCAGCAACACTGCGCCTGCTCCCACTGCGCTCACGTCCACCTCCAACTTGAAGTGTACTGCAAAATTAGGGGCAGATAACACAGGAGAACTACATAACAAGAGCTTAATGGTACTGAAAGCGGACTGACTCGCGGCTGACCAAATAAATTCTTTTGCGGGGCTGAGCAAGTCTGTCAGGGGTTTAGCAACAGAAGAAAAATTCTTACAGAAACTTCTGTAGTACCCTGCCATTCCTAAAAACCTTCTCAACTCCCGAAGAGTAAGGGGTGCAGGGAATTCTTTAATGGCTTCAACCTTGGCCTCTACTGGACGAACTTGACCTTTCCCCACTTGCTTACCCAAGTAAGTCACCGTAGCTTTACAGAACTCACACTTAGTAAAGTTGAAGGATAATGAAGCATCAGAAAGTCGTTGAAATACCGTGGTCAACACGGACAGATGTTCAGGCCATGTAGAGGTATAGACAACCAGATCGTCTAAGTATGAACTACAATTGGGGACATTTGCCAACACTACATTCACTAACCTCTGAAACGTCGCAGGTGCATTTCTAAGACCAAAAGCCATAACATTATATTGCAGGAACGAGTCTGGAGTTACAAAGGCAGAAATGTCTGATGCCCTTGGTGTCAGTGGCACCTGCCAATAACCTTTGAGCATATCTAGCTTTGTAACAAATTTAGCAGCACCTATGTTGTCAATGCAGTCCTCCATCCTTGGCAAGGGAAAACAATCTGGTACAGTTACAGAATTCACTCTGCGATAATCGGTACAAAAGCGAACTGTTCTGTCAGCTTTTGGAACTAAGATGCATGGAGAACTCCATGGACTAGCACTGGGCTTTGCAAGGCCTTCTAGTAACAAATACTCAACCTCTCTCTTCATTTAAGCCCTCTTTGCAGCATTCATCCGATAAGGATGCTGCTTAATGGGAACCGCATCGCGGACATTGATGTCATGATAAAGCACATCAGTTTGCCCAGGCACGTCCCCAAAAATCTGATGAAAACCTCGAATCAGTGCTACAATGTCCACACGCTGATCCTCTGTCAAATGACACAACAACTTAGAAGGATCAGCTAGAATCTCAGAATTGGACAATGGTGTAAAGGCCAACGGGTCCACCTGTAATCTCACCTCATCAACATCGAACTCAGCATTAACAGGAAATGATGGTTCTATCTCACAACTCACAGCAACAGACGACATCATGGGCTCTGTGTTCTCCTCTACACAGTCCGATGCTTCCTTCCTGGAATGATAAGCTTTCAGCAAATTAATGTGACAGACACGTTTTTATCTCTTACGATCAGGTGTTTTAATGATGTAACTCGTGTCACTTTGTTTACCGACTACCTCGTAGGGACCAACAAAACGTGCAGACAATGCAGACCCTAAAATCGGTAATAACACAAGCACCTTATCACCGACTGAAAAAGATCGTGACACTGCTACTTTATCAAAGCGCTGTTTCATGCTAGATTGAACCTCCGAAAGAGCTTCTTTGGCACGAGCACATGCTTCCTGAACTCGTTCACGAAAACGAACGACATAATCAAGAATGTTCTTTGTAGGGCTCAGACTTTCATCCAGACCAAGCATTTGCTCCTTCAGAACCTTCAGTGGTCCTCGCACATTATGTCCAAAAACCAGTTCAGTTGGACTGAACCGTAAAGACTCCTGAGTGGTTTCACGAACGGCGAAAAGAACAAGTGGCACACCCTCGTCCCACTCATTCCCTGTCTCGAAACAATATTTCCTCAACATAGACTTAAGTGTCTGGTGAAATCTCTCGAGCACCCCTTGACTCTCTGGATGGTAAGGACTGGAAGTACGGTGACGGACTCTCAATGAACCCAACGTTTGTGTGAACAACTTGGACATAAAGTTCGTGCCTTGATCTGTTTGTACTACCTTAGGCAACCCAAACGTAGTAAAGAACTTTACCAATGCCTTAACGACCTCTTTGGACGTAATTTTTCTCAACGGCACCGCTTCAGGGTAGCGAGTCGCTACGCACATCATCGTGAGCAAAAATTGATGCCCAGTCTTTGTTTTAGGCAATGGCCCGACACAATCCACGATCACGTGCTCAAAAGGTTCACCGAGCACCGGAATCGGAACTAACGGCGCTGGAGGAATTACTTGGTTTGGTTTCCCAATAACCTGACAGGTATGGAATGTTCGGTAATAAGAAGCAACATCCCGTTTCAACCCAGGCCAAAAGAAATGACGTAACACACGATTGTACGTCTTTGTCACCCCTAAATGTCCTGACATAACATGGTCATGGGCAAGTGACAGCACATGTGTACGATATTCTGCAGGCACAACTACCTGACAAACTGTCGAACACTCCACATCATCCACTACCCTAGGCCACCACTTCCGTAGCAACAAGCCATTTTCGATAAAATATAATGTATCCTCTTTTGCATCAGTCACCGCATCAAAGCACTTCACTAACGTTTTATCATCCCGTTGGCCCTGAATTAATTTTTCATGACCAACAGGTAACAAAGTTGTCACCTGGTCACTAACCTTCTCTTTCCCTGTTTCCAGAGCCACACGTTCTCCTACAACATCACCATTCGTGCACATGAACGTGTCGTCCAATGTGAACTATGTCCCCAACTTCTTGCTCTGGGCACGAGTAAACACGCAGGCCGGAAAAGCCTCAGGATATTTAGAAGTAAGTTCCTCTGTCACAGAAGTAACTACTGGTTTTTCAACCACCTCCAACACTGGCTGCTCATTGCCCAAAATGAACTCAACACCAGGCACTGGTAATGCCGGTCGCACACAGACGTTAACAAAACCTGAAACCAACCCAGTCTGTAAATACACACGATGCAATGGCACTTTCAATATGTTCATGCTAATACCTTGCACAAGGACACTGGAATCCGAACATGATTTTTCAGAAAAAGGCAGTACATCCCCACGTATGAATGAGTGAGCAGCGCCAGTGTCCCGCAACACCCGAATTTCAACTTGATCCTCTGGTTGGCCACTGAAAGACACAAAACCTTCCAACAAAAATGGTTGATAAACAGAGTCAATAGATCCTGGAATTGTTTTTACCAGGCCAACGGACTGGGCACTGGAAGAATTTGGCTGTTTCCTTTTCAGCACTATACAGTCTGCAATTACATGACCCATTTTGTGACAATAAAAACACTCACGCTTTTCCTTCGCTGGTTCCACCCTTGTTCTAGCGGCAGCAATGTGCAAAGGAAACCCTGTGAAAGCATTTCTATCACAACGCATTGTAGTAAACACATGTTTATGAGTCAGCGCAAACTCGTCCGCTAGTACAGCAGCCGCAGACAATTCCACCACCTTCTGTTCATTCAAGTACAAAACAATGCGTTCAGGCAAACACCTTTTAAAGTCTTCAAGAAGCGCTAATTCACGCAAGGAAGAAAAATCAGTAACCCGACTTGAAGCACACCACTTGTCAAACAAAGCTCCCTTTTCACGTGCGAATTCGACAAAAGTCTGATTACTACTCTTCCTATGACTCCTAAACTTCTGTCTATAAGCTTCCGGCACCAATTCGTACGCACGCAGAATAGCTGCTTTCACGACCTCATATTTCAGACTATCTCCTATAGACAAAGTCGAAAAAACTTCCATGGCTTTTCCCACAAGCCTACATTGCAACAGCAATGTCCACACTTCCTTCGGCCAATTTAATGAAACAGCAATTCTCTCAAATGCACCAAAATAACTGTCCACTTCCATCTCCCTAAACAACGGCACTAATGAAATGTTTTTACTTACATCAAAAGCAGTTGCAGATGCACCACGCTCCGTTGAGTTTTTGCCAACTGAATCAGCAGCAAACAGGCCAGTGAACCTAGATGAGAGCTTCTCCTCCTCCAACTCCAACTGGTGCAGTTTCACTTCTTTATCAGCTTGGATCTCAAGCCGCCGGACTTCGAGCCGCAGATCAAATTCAGCTTGCCGAACTTGAGCTCGGTCTTCCGCCTCCATGCGCATTCGAGCAAGACGAACCTTTACGTGAGCACTCTCACCAGAACGCGGAGTCGGTGGGGACAATGGCTCAAATGGGGGTAAACCTGTTTCAACCTCAGCCTCCACGTCCGTCTCAATAAGCTTACCCTCCTTATTCGTCTCCGCACGTTCACGTGTCGTCATTCCCTCACTGATTTGATCTGCGTCTCCTACTAACTCCGGCAACCTCAGAATATTTAACTCCGAAAGACCATCTAAAACGACAGCTCTAAGATCTTTTTTCAATGACGGCCGACGAACTGAGATTTGGAAGTGTTCAGCTATTACGAAAAGATCATCTTTACGACATTTATCAAAAATGTGCAACGACGGATTCTCAATAAAACTATGTGCATACGACGACATCACAAACTCACAAAGAACCTACACAAAGCCTTATTCTACAATACTGACAACACTACTATTGCCACTTGAGTCCATTCACCGCAACACTCCTAGAGTAAAACAAGGGATTATGCCAACCTACCGGAACTTGCTCAATATTGAGAACAGGATCCCGGATGAGCCCCCAAATTATGTTACGTCCCCAGATGGCGTAGAGGTATGAAGAAGACATTCATAATTAAAATTAAGCACTTTTCCACAGTTTTAGTCTCTGGGGAGTGTCGTGGTCAAATGATTCACTGACAACAATATAACTGCAATCAGGTGGTTCGCTTTTATTCGCAAGCCAGACGTTTTCAGCTAGATACAACTCTAGCACAACACAGTTTCACAGTTGAATAAAGTCACAGGGAGAAAGTAAATGAGCGGTGCTAAACAAACAACATAACAAAACAAAACCCGCTCACTAACTAATTCCCCCCCACTCTCTCAACTTACCAAAAAACAAAACAACAAAAAAACAATAACTAAACTTCGCTGACTAACCAAACACAAAATTACACAAAGTTGCACACGCTCCTTCCCTACTGTATCTAACAATGGTTGTTCTGAGTGTAAGATGTAGGTCACGTGACGTACTTCCCTTTTCTCTTCTCCCGGACTGGTACAACTTTAGGTTCAGTAAAAAGTACTCTGAGTGAGCAACAAGATCCAAACGAGCGAACCACCACAAATTCAGTATCCAACAATAATATCAGTGGCAAAAACTGAAAACACTCCAAGCCCCTCCTCTTCCGTACTCCAGAGTGCCTTTTGTCCTTCACCCCAGCCGATGATTGGTTGTCTTCGACCTATAGTAGCATCTGCAAAATTAGAAACAACAGAGAGCGGGAAAACAGGAAGAAACCATCAGAGCAACAGAGGGGAGACATGCAGGCAGCAACCACTAACAAAAAAGAAAAGGGGGGGGGGAATAACGCTAGCATGTAACAGGTATACAATACATTACTGTGCTATACACCATCATCTAAAGAAGGAAAAGGGGAACCTTTATGTATGAAACATGATAGGCTTTATTAGAACATTGACCCATAATTTGTACAAGAACACCATTATGAGCCTAGTTACGGTGTAACACCTATGCCTTTGATATTATGCTTAGGCTAGCATATCATGGGAACAAACATAAACGGTAGAAACAATTATTTACACTTTAAGCCTTTCTAAGGTGGCAAGAGGGGAGAAAGAGACATTCTTTGGTAGACTTTGAATCTCTCTCTGTTCCTGGTGCCACATGGCTTTTGTCACCTTAGGACGCATTCGGGACCCCCCCCCCTCGAGAATGCCTTTGAAATGATGTTTAATTAACAAAGTTCGGGAGGAGCCGTAGCATATAATCAGCCGGCTGGTCCACAATCAGCAATCACTGCACATACACAATTAGCCATAGCGAGCTCGCTCATAAATAGAGAATCCATCTTACCTGCTCGATCTCCTAAGATTAAGCATCAACGCTATGTCTGAGACCCCCGTCATCGACAACAATCTTTCAGCGCCGCCGAGCGCTCAGCAGTCCAGCTCAGGATCGGATACATCAAGCGATTCCCCGGCTTCATCACGAGGCCGCCAGCTCCGCCGTTCTACACCTCGGAAGGCTAAATCCACAGGTGGCAGATCGTCTCCTGGCTCAAAGAGACGTCCACCTGCTTCCCCGGCTTCTTCCTACACCTCCGCTAACAACGCGATCCCCGCCATACAGAAATGGACCGTCCAGGGCTTACGACTAGCTCTGTCCAACGCGGACGTCCACTTCCACAGGCGGATGACCAAGGCGGAGCTTTACGGCCTCTACGCCTCTTCCCTGGCGGACACCGCCTCACCGAAGGGCGCTACGGGGGGTTCCGCCACCAAGCCGGGCACGGCTCGCGGTTCTCCGTATTCCCGTCCCGGGCAATCCACCTCCGCAGCTAGTCGCGGCCGCCCGCGGGGAAGCCGGAACAGCAGGGCTTCCGCGAGCGCAGGTATCGCCACGGACCCACCGGTCCCTCTCGCCGTTGGCCAGCTTCGGCCTCCTGCAAACACCCCGCCAGCAGTAGTGGGCTGCCCTCGAAGCATTGACTCACCAGCACCTGGAGCTCCGGTGCTTTACCTCCCATTCCCTGCCCCTGGCTCTTGGCCCACGGCGCCTGCGTCGACCACTAGCGCGAGGCTGCCTCAGCTAGCGATGCAGGCGCCGGGTCCTAGCCATTTCCCAACCCCCTCGGTAGCCGCCGCTAGCGCGAGGCTGCCTCAGCTAGCGATGCAGGCGCCGGTTCCTAGCCATTTCCCAGCTACCCTGGTAGCCGCTGCTAGCGCGAGCATGACTCCGCTAGCCGCTCAGGCGGCCGCCATTCCCCCCCTTCTCTCTCTTCCGCAGGCTCGATCGAGCTTCTCATTGGCCTCGGCGACAGCCATGCCAGCGCCAATCAACGCACCAGCCCTGGAACCGCCTCCTGTTTCGGGGAACATAAGAGCTCAGATCTTGACAGGTGCGGACACAGACCTTTATTTTCTCCTCTCACCATTATCACCCCCGTCAACCGAGCGGCAGATCACTTACGGTGATCTATCACTCACATTTAAAAATCAGTCACCCAACCACACCCGCACACTGTCTTTCCCCGAATTTACCGTTGCTTTTTCCCGTTACACTGACGTGATCTGCACTGCGTTCCCTCATAGGAGACGCGAGCTGGGCGATTACCTCGCCATCGTGGCAGAGCTCGCTCTCTCCTACGGGGGCGCGCATTTTTACACTTATCACAAACTTTTTTCCGCCAAATGTGCCATTCGTGTGGCTCAGTGGAACCAGTGCCCCTACTGGGGCGCACTGGACACTGAGCTGCATAACAGGGTTTTCTTAGGCGTTCGC
The DNA here is from genome assembly GCF_947034865.1 of Barbatula barbatula. NCBI lineage: Eukaryota > Metazoa > Chordata > Actinopteri > Cypriniformes > Nemacheilidae > Barbatula > Barbatula barbatula. Next base: position 21,080,488 of record NC_136768.1, on the reverse strand, counting down.
AATATTTCCTGCGCGGTATGTCGCTCAGTAGCGCATTCTACTATCGACTGTCCCCTAGTCACCCCCTCTCTTCCCTCACGCCCAGTTACGCCTCCCAAATCCACTTCCTCTGTTCCACGCCTGTCAAACCGCCCAGCAAACCAAGCTCACGGGCAACCCAGCAGTCTGGAAGCATGCAGGAGTTTCAATTCTGGCAGATGTTCCAGGCAGCGTTGTCGCTACCTGCACGTGTGCCTTTTCTGCAGCGGTGCACACGCTCGCATCGTATGCCCGATGTCCCAAATGCAGAATAAAAATCTAAAAAATTACCTCTCGACTCCCGTGAACGTTTCTTGTTTGTCTTTCGAGTTGTCTTCGCACCCCGACATTCAGTTCACGGACTACCTTCTGACCGGTCTCTCGAACGGCTTCGACCCCGGCGTTATCAGTCTTCCATCACGCAGCTTAATTTGCCCCAACCTTCAGTCCGCGCTTTCCGAACCAGAGTCAGTCGATCTCCTTATTAAAAAGGAGATTGACGCAAAATTCATTATCGGCCCTTTCGAAGCTCCCCCGTTTTCCGTATTTCGCATCAGCCCCATCGGCGTAGCAACGCGTAAATTCTCTGGCAAAAAGCGCCTCATTTTCGATCTCTCGTCACCGCACGGCTCGGCCTTTCCAAGCATCAACAGCCTCATTCCAATTGAGGAATTTTCGCTGCACTATCACAACATCGATCAAGCCATTACTTTAATAAAACATGCAGGTCGTGGAGCTTGGCTAGCCAAAGTCGACATTACATCCGCATTTAAAGTCATGCCCATCCACCCAGACTTCTGGCACCTTTTCGGCATTCAATGGCGCAATAAATTTTACTTTTCTGTCCGCCTCACTTTCGGCTGCAGAAGCAGCCCCAAAATCTTCGACATGTTGTCAGAGGCAATTTGCTGGATTCTCTCTAACAATTATGCAATTCCCTACCTAATCCACCTACTAGACGATTTTTTAATCATCTCGTCTCCCGACTCGTTTCCAGCTGCGCATCTAGCAAAAGTCCAACAGGTTTTTGAAAAACTCGGCGTCCCCCTTGCCCCAGACAAAACTTCAGGACCGAGCACTTCCATCGAATTTCTCGGAATAAAATTAGACTCTCTTCAATTCCAGGCTTCACTGCCAAAAGAGAAAATCGACAGAACAATCGTCATCGCTTCCTCGCTGTTGGCTAATCCCCGCTGCTCCAAACGCGAGCTCCTGTCCGTTCTCGGCCATCTGAATTTCGCGATGAGAATAATCCCGCAAGGTCGCCCGTTCGTTTCACACCTCCTCTCTCTCGCGTCCTCCGCGCACGCTTTAGAGGACATGTTATCCATATCCAGCCCCTGCCTTGACGAGCTGAGCTTATGGATACAATTTCTCAAGCAATGGAACGGCTTGTCATTTTTCTACAGTGACATGTCCTCCTCCCCCGTCGATATTCACCTTTTCACTGACGCCGCCCCTTCTGTAGGTTTCGGAGGCTTTTACCAAGGTCGTTGGTTTGCATCCTCTTGGCCCCCCCAGCTATTAGAGATTCCGCAGGCCTTAGCATCCTCTGCACTTTTCGAGCTGTATCCACTGGTCGTCGCAGCATCCCTATGGGGGAAAGAGTGGTCGGCTTCCAGTATTACCGTACATTGAGATAACGAGGCCACGGTTCATTGCATTAACAAAGGCCGCTCTCACTCCCCCGCTTTAATGCCGTTCCTCAGACGCCTCATCTGGATCTCAGCCTGTGACCAGTTGATTCTAACTGCCAAACACATTCCCGGAGCAAAAAATCAGATTGCTGATGCCCTTTCTCGTTTCGCTTTCCAGAAATTCAGGCAGCTGGCGCCCGAAGCAGACCCCTTGCCAACACCGATACCTCCCTATTCGGAGCTGATATTCCCGTAAACCACCCACTAAAAACCCTCCTCGATGCATCTCGAAACTCCATCATCCAAGCCGTCTCCCTTAGGACCCTCCAATCTTATCTCACCGCATGGAAAAGCTTCAAGGCGTTTCACCACGCGTTCAACATTCCCTTTCCCTCATTTTCCGTAATCTCCATCACCTCCTTCATCTCCTTCCTAAACTTGTCAAAAAACCTCCAAGCAAGCTCAATTAAAGGTTACATGAGTGGGGTCCAGTTCTTCCACAAGCTCATATTCAACTCTCCATCCGCAGCAATAGCCAGCTCCCAAACATCTATGCTCATCAAGGGCATTCAAAGAACCCAGCCTGCTCGCCCAGACGCCAGGCAACCTATAACCCTGGATATACTGACCAGATGCATTTCCACCCTCCGTAAAGGATATCACTCCAAGCACGTCGATCGCACGCTCGACTCCATGTTTATCCTAGCCTTTTTCGGCTTTCTAAGATGTTCTGAAATTTCCACCACGTCCATCTTCAACCCCGTAATACATCCAACGTTATCCGACCTATCAGTACTCGATTCAGAGACGATCTCATTCTTAATTAAACAAAGCAAGACGGACCAAACCAGAAGGGGACATTTCATCTACATCTTCAACCTCCAGTCATCGATTCAGCCTTATCAGACCCTTCTAGCCTACCTTCACTTCAGGAAGTCTCAGACCAAAACCACATCAGACCCTCTCTTCGTGGATGAATCTAACCGCCCAGCCACACGCTTCTGGTTCCAAAAACACCTCAAAGCCGTATTGCTCTTGTCTGGCATTCCCGCAGACCACTTTTCCGGCCACTCCTTCCGCATAGGCGCAGCAACTACAGCCGCCCAAAAAGGCCTATCGCAGTCTCAAATCCAAGCACTAGGGCGCTGGACGTCGGAAGCTTTTAAGAGCTACATCAGGTCAGATCTCTCAATCATCAGGGAAGCCCATCGAACCCTCATTTCCCGAATCATCTAAGAATCCATCCTTCACCCACATGGGCTCGAACCTCCACTATTCAGCCTTCATCTCCCTAGCGGGAGATCTCACTGTCACTGCAACCGCCTCAGCAATCACCAGGGATTCAGACCCAGCCTGCAGGGGCCATCGCCCAAGTCACAGGCTGTGCCACAGCAGACTCGTCAGCAGAAGCCTCCATCCAAGACGTCGAAGCCAGCGTCGCCGCAGCGATCGCCTCCGCAGAGGCCAGTGCTTCCATCCAAGTCATCGAAGCCAGCGTCGCCGCAGCGATCTCCTCCGCAGAGGCCAGTGCTTCCGTCTAAGATGTCGAAGCCAGCGTCGCCGCAGCGATCGCCTCCGCAGAGGCCAGTGCTTCCATCTAAGACGTCGAAGCCTGCGTCGCCGCAGCGATCGCCTCCGCAGAGGCCAGTGCTTCCATCCAAGTCATCGAAGCCAGCGTCGCCGCAGCGATCGCCTCCGCAGAGGCCAGTGCTTCCATCCAAGTCATCGAAGCCAGCGTCGCCGCAGCGATCTCCTCCGCAGAGGCCAGTGCTTCCGTCTAAGATGTCGAAGCCAGCGTCGCCGCAGCGATCGCCTCCGCAGAGGCCAGTGCTTCCAAGACGTCGAAGCCTGCGTCGCCGCAGCGATCGCCTCCGCAGAGGCCAGTGCTTCCATCCAAGTCATCGAAGCCAGCGTCGCCGCAGCGATCGCCTCCGCAGAGGCCAGTGCTTCCATCCAAGTCATCGAAGCCAGCGTCGCCGCAGCGATCGCCTCCGCAGAGGCCAGTGCTTCCATCCAAGTCATCGAAGCCAGCGTCGCCGCAGCGATCGCCTCCGCAAGAGGCCAGTGCTTCCATCCAAATCATCGAAGCCAGCGTCGCCGCAGCGATCGCCTCCGCAGAGGCCAGTGCTTCCATCCAAGTCATCGAAGCCAGCGTCGCCGCAGCGATCGCCTCCGCAGAGGCCAGTGCTTCCATCCAAGTCATCGAAGCCAGCGTCGCCGCAGCGATCGCCTCCGCAGAGGCCAGTGCTTCCATCCAAGTCATCGAAGCCAGCGTCGCCGCAGCGATCGCCTCCGCAGAGGCCAGTGCTTCAATCCAAGACGTCGAAGCCAGCGTCGCCGCAGCGATCTCCTCCACAGAGGCCAGTGCTTCCGTCTAAGATGTCGAAGCCAGCGTCACCGCAGCGATCGCCTCCGCAGAGGCCAGTGCTTCCATCTAAGACGTCGAAGCCTGCGTCGCCGCAGCGATCGCCTCCGCAGAGGCCAGTGCTTCCATCCAAGACGTCGAAGCCAGCGTCGCCGCAGCGATCTCTTCCACAGAGGCCAGTGCTTCCGTCTAAGATGTCGAAGCCAGCGTCGCCGCAGCGATCGCCTCCGCAGAGGCCAGTGCTTCCATCTAAGACGTCGAAGCCTGCGTCGCCGCAGCGATCGCCTCCGCAGAGGCCAGTGCTTCCATCCAAGACGTCGAAGCCAGCGTCGCCGCAGCGATCTCTTCCACAGAGGCCAGTGCTTCCGTCTAAGATGTCGAAGCCAGCGTCGCCGCAGCGATCGCCTCCGCAGAGGCCAGTGCTTCCATCTAAGACGTCGAAGCCTGCGTCGCCGCAGCGATCGCCTCCGCAGAGGCCAGTGCTTCCATCTCGTGTTCTGCCATCTACAACTTTCTAAGGAGCAAGAACAACAGCAGCTCTCTCCCCAGCAGGAACCTCCATCAGGTGCCCTACTTCAACTGGATCCCTCCTTCAGTAGCCCCCTCCCAGCATCAGTCCTCATCCAGGGACACCCACGAAGACAGCAGGCATCCTCTCTCCATATCAGTCTCAAACATCCTTGGAGGAACCCCTGCCCCAGTCTTGCCTCATCTCAAACCACACCTTCTAAGGAGTCACCATCCTCTTGTCCTTACCCGAACGCAGTCAACGCCTCCATACTGTCCAGCACCGCGTTTTGGGGGGGTATGCGTACTCCGGCGGCTGTCCAACTTCTTGCTTTATGGGGGGTGTGCTCTGGGCTCAAACCGGTTCCGAGCTCGGCGCACTCACCCTGACCAAGGTGTAGTGTTTCGGGTTCGGATAGATCTGGCGAGCTCGGAGCCCGCTTCCCGGACAGCACGCCAAATACGCATAACCTTCATAACCAAGCTCTTGCTTTATTATCCCTATCAACATCGCTGTTATCTGCGCAGGTGAACTCGTGAAATGATGTTTAATTAACAAAGTTCGGGAGGAGCCGTAGCATATAATCAGCCGGCTGGTCCACAATCAGCAATCACTGCACATACACAATTAGCCATAGCGAGCTCGCTCATAAATAGAGAATCCATCTTACCTGCTCGATCTCCTAAGATTAAGCATCCCTCCTCCACCCCGGCTCCTCTCCCAAACTCACTTTTCTTTTGCAAGAGCCCCGGGGGGTGTGCTCTGGGCTCAAACCGGTTCCGAGCTCGGCGCACTCACCCTGACCAAGGTGTAGTGTTTCGGGTTCGGATAGATCTGGCGAGCTCGGAGCCCGCTTCCCGGACAGCACGCCAAATACGCATAACCTTCATAACCAAGCTCTTGCTTTATTATCCCTATCAACATCGCTGTTATCTGCGCAGGTGAACTCGTGAAGCTCAGGGAGAGTGTCGGAATGTCCCCTGGTCAGTCCAGATAGGTGATAGCTCGGCCATTTACATTTTACGATCCCATGTGTTGGCCTTTGGTCCGACCAGACGCTACATTATTAAAGTTGCTCGCATCTTATTTTTAACTTTTACTATATTGTTTTAGTAGGATATATTGTGTTAGTAGGAAATATCATCTTACATTTCCAAATATTCCTTTTGACATAAATTGTAATAATCCAGGACAATATAAATAAACCACGGCCAGTGCTCCAAACAGAGATCCGATCTCATCATCATACAGTCTGTCTGATATGAAGAAACGGAACAATCTGAGACAGATAAAATCCAGAAGAACTGTGGCAACATTTCCAAGATGCTTCAAGAGACCTACCTGCAAAGCTACATGAAAAACAATGCAAATTTGCACCTAGGGCATAATCTGCTTTAACCACAAAGAATGGACACACCAAATATTGATTTAATTTAGTTAATACAAGTTAATTGATAAATAAAATCTATTTATGACAATGTTTTTGACAGCCTCCTCATTTTACAGCATTTTTACTAAAGTGCCTAAAACTATGAAGCAGCGGGGTAGAGGAACTAAGCGCTCGGGGAAGCGCGAGCTCACGCCGGCTCGGCGTACCTCGCCTTCCCCAGAGAGAGAGCTTTCCCTCGTTCGGTGGAAACGAACTCGAGGAGGACGACACCATGTCGTTAGCGGCTTCGGACGGGGAGGAGTTAGCGGGCTCGGTAGATGATCCCGCCCCCTCGCTGTCTCCAGAACCCAGCGGACACTGCCCAAGTGCGGACTCCGAGCTCTTCCGGGTTCTCACAAAGGCAGTTAACAAGCTGGGTTTAGAGTGGTCTCCCCCAGAGGAACCCACTCGCAGCCGCCTGGATGAATGGTTCTTGCCGGGGCGCTGTCAGGCCCCTCGTCAAAGAACTTCACCATTCTTTCCGGAAGTTCACGGCAAACTAACGAAGTCGCGCCCCCTACTCGGCCCGTCTTCGACCTTCTTCCTCCTCCGCTCTCACCTTCGTGGACGGCGCAGAGGAAAAAGGGTATGAGAAACTGCCCCCCCTCGATGAGTCAGTGGTCGCACATCTGTGTCCGCCCACCGCCATCAGATGGAGGGCAAAGGCATCTCATCCCTCCAAGCCGTGCAGAACCACCTCGGCCCTCGCTGGACGCGCATACTCGTCCTCAGGCCAGGCGGCTTCGGCGCTACACTCCATGGCAGTGGTCCAGGTATACCAGGCCAAGCTCCTTAAAGGAATGGATGAGTCCGACCCTGTGCACTTCAGAGAGCTACGGATCGTGCTCCACGCGCCACCAAGACCACGGCCCAGGCGATAGGAAGATCTATGGCCAGTTTAGTAGTGCTCGAGCGTCATCTGTGGCTGACGCTTACGGAGATCAAGGAGGCAGACAAAGTCCCCTTCCTAGACGGCTGAAGGCCGTCAACGCTCCCGATCTGGACGGCGCTACCAGCATCCCCCACGACAGGGTCCCCGGCCTAAGATCACGCTGGACCCTGCGCCTCAGGCCCCATCCTGAGACCGATGCAAGGAAGAGGAAGGCTACAGGGCCCGCTCCAGCTGGCCCTCCTTCAAAGACCGCTCTCATGTCTGCCCGGTCACCCCGTTCAGTTCCGGGTGCCGGCAAAATGTTGATAATGTGCAAAGTTGTGAGTGCGGGGCCTTTTCCAATGCCCACACCATATACTGCAAAATGTTTAATAAAACACAAACATTGTCAAAAAAAGAGCAATCTTCCTCTTCCATTGTCCTTGGGAGCCAAGCCCCCAAAAGGCGGCGTAACTCCCCATTGCACCCAACCCCTTGCCACCCGGGCCAAGGCCTGGCGAGCCATCCCCTGTGTGTCAGATTGGGTTCTGGAGGTCGTCACCACCCGAGTACAGAACTCAAATTCACACGTTCTGCGCACGGAGTTGAGGAATTTACTGGACAAAGGAGCCATAGAAATGGTTTCTCCAGACCAAATCGAGTCAGGCTTCTACAGCCGATACTTTCTCGTACCATAGAAGGACAGCGGCCTCCGCCCCATCCTCGATCTCAGACATCTGATCGCGCCCTTATGAAACGGCGTTTCAGAATGCTCACGATGAAGCAGATCCTCTCGCAAATACGCCCAGAGGACTGGTTCTTCTCTCTGGAATATCGCCAGAACGAGCTCTGGCTATTCGACGGCTTGTGGCCTCATTCACACCCGGGGTTTCACGCCCCCTCAGGGTTTTTCAGAAAATGCTGGGCCTTATGGCCTCTGCATCGCAGGTGCTGAGTCTGGGCATCCTCCGGATGAGCCCCCTCCAGTACTGGCTGAAGCCCAGAGTTCCTCCACACGCTTGGCGTCTTGGACGTCTACGTGTTCTGGTGAACCAAGCCTGCGTAACCGCCCTAGCCTCGTGGCTAGAGCAGGGTATGGCCCTGGGCTCCACATACAGCCGGAAAGTGGTCACGACAGACGCCTCCAACGTGGGTTGGGGGGCTCTGTGCGACGGCGAACCAGCCTTCGGCCTCTGGTCGAACCAGGAAAGAAGCCTCCACATCAACTACCTGGAAATGCAGGCAGTATGGTTGGCTCTTCGCTACTTCCTACCGGTGCTAAAGGATCGCCACATCTTAGTCCGATCAGACAGCATGACGGTGGTATCTTACATAAATCACCAGGGAGGCCTCTCCTCAAGACGCCTTTTTTCCCTAGTATTACGCCTCTTGGAATGGGCCCAGTCCAATCTGCGCTCTCTGAGGGCAACTCATGTCCCAGGCAAACTGAACCGGGGGGCAGATATGCTATCTCGGAGCAATGTTCCTTCGGACGAATGGACGCTCCACCCCATGTCGGTTCAGCAAATCTGGCAAATCTTCGGCAAGGCAGAAGTCGACCTTTTCGCCTCAGAAGACAATACTCATTGCCCAACATACTTCTCTAAGGGCAGGGCCTTTCTTGGCCCAACCGGCTCCTCTATGCTTTTCCCCCGATCGCGCTCTTACAGCAGACGATCAGGAGAATCAGGGATCAAGCGCACCGAGTGCTATTGGTAGCCCCTCTGTGGACAAACCAGCCTTGGGTCGCAGATCTCTCCCAGCTGCTAGTAGCAGCCCCGTGGCCCATTCCACTGAGGCGGGACCTCCTCTCTCAGGCGGGGCACACGATATGGCACCCCCAGCCAGAGCTGTGGGCTCTGCACCTTTGGCCTCTCGACGGGAGCCTACGGACCTCCCCGAGAGCGTCCTGAACACCATATCCCAGGCTAGAGCCCCGTCCACTAGACATCTCTATGCCCTCAAATGGTCTGTCTTCGCCTCCTGGTGTACACCACGCGGCGCTGGCCCGGTGTCCTGCGACATATCGCTGATACTGTCATTCTTACAAGAGTTGTTGGATAACGGCCGTGCCCCTTCCACGCTCAAAGTCTATGTGGCAGCTATTTCAGCCTCACATATCCACATTGGAGGAAAAGGAGTGGGCAAGAATGACCTTATCGTTTGTTTCTTGAAGGGCTCCAGGCGGCTACACCCTCCTCGCCCTCTTACAGTTCCCACTTGGGATCTGCCCACGGTCCTGAGGGCTCTAAAGAGCCCTCCCTTTGAGCCTCTGCTATCTGTGGACCTCTGTTCCTTAACGCTCAAGACCGCTCTGCTTCTCGCTTTAGCATCGGTGAAGCGTGTAGGCGACCTACAGGCTCTCTCTGTGAGCCCGTCCTGTCTCAAACCAAGGCATGGCTATGTACCTAAGGTGCTCTCTACTCCGTTCAGAGCACAGGTTATTATGCTCTCTGCTCTCCCCTCCTCCGAGCGGGACCCAGAGCTTAACCTGCTCTGCCCAGTCAGAGCATTAAAAATCTACATTGAGCGCTCCACCCCATTCAGAAGGTCGGAACAACTCTTAGTGTGCTTCGGTGACCGCACCAGAGGGTCTTCGGTCTCGAAACATAGACTATCAAAATGGATAGTTGAGGCTATATCGCTGGCGTACTCTTCCTTGGGCCTTCAATGTCCCACAAGAGTTTAAGCCCATTCCACTAGAGGCATTGCCTCTTCCTGGGCATGGTCTAGCGGTGTCTCTATCGAAGATATCTGTGCGGCGGCCTGCTGGGCTTCGCCGTCCACTTTTACAAGATTCTACAATCTGGACGTTCCGGCCCTTCAGGCCCGGGTCCTTTCTGCTTTGAATTAGGCCGCTGAGCCCTGGCTTATAGCCACGCCAGCGCCTAATAACTTTGGGACGATTAACCGGACTAGGCCACCTACTAGCTTGGCCTTCTCCGTCTTCTCAGGCATTCCCTGTTCTACCCAGTCTCCGAGCCAAGGCTCTGAGACTATCTGTGTTTTTCGTTCCATCTGTAGCACGGCGTGATTATACTGGTTCCCCATAGCATCCTGCTACGCAGTATGAGTGAAGTATCGATAGGGAACGTACTCGGTTACTAACGTAACCTCGGTTCCCTGAGATACGGGAACGAGTACTGCGTTCCTTGCCGTGCTACGAGCTGCTTGTCGTCGCTTCAGTCGAAGTAACCTGAGGACTCTACGGCGATGCGTCTGCTTATATAGCCATAAGCCCCGCCCATTTTGGCGGGTGCCATCGCCATTGGTCCGGCAGCTCCGCTACGATTGGTTTAAAGTTTTACTTTTTTCCAACCAATCACCTTGCAGTTTTCACTGCGCTATTGAATTGCTTCAGTCATCGGAGAAAAGCAGTTTTCCTCATAGCGTCCTGCTACGCAGTACTCGTTCCCGTATCTCAGGGAACCGAGGTTACGTTAGTAACCGAGTATGTTACTTTCAAAAGACTTATTAAACAACAGAGAACAAAGGAAAGAACTTTTATTGACCGATACAGAGAATGAAACTACTGACACAAATATGTGGGATAAAAACAAGGAACATGAACCACTGGAGGATGTTGACATTGAAAACCCTTTCTTTGAAACAGAACACATTTCTGAAGATTCAGATACTGCGGGAGAGTTTTCAGATCATGATTCTGCCATTATTGATAGTTCAACTTCAAATATGGCCAGTGACATTAAATATTGGAGCCTGAGAAATGGAATTGTCCACAATGCTGTAGGTAGTCTTCTGAAACTGCTGAGGAAACATGGATCAACTGATCTTCCATCCTGTTCCCGAACCTTGTTTGACACTCCAAAAATTGTGAATATTCAGAAGAAATCAGGAATGGAGTCTTTCTACTTTGGAGTAGAGAAAATGTTAAATAACCACATGCAAATATACAATGTAGAGATGACTGAAAGGATGCATGTCTTGGAGTTAAGACTTAATGTTGATGGCCTCCCACTATTTAAAAGTTCAAAAACATGCCTTTGGCCAGTTTTTTGTAGCACCAATCTGAAACCTATGGATGTATTCCCAGTGGCATTAACATGTGGAAATTCAAAGCCCAGCAAATTGTACTTTTTATGTGACACAGTTGAGGAAATAATGAAATTGGAGAAAGAGGGTCTGTGGTACAACAGAAAACACTTCCCAGTAAAAATGAACTGCATCATCTGTGATGCACCTGCCAAGGCCTTCATCAAATCCATTAAATACTTCTCTGGGTATTATGGATGTGACCGATGCATTCAGAAAGGTCAGTGGCTAGGGCGCATGACATTTCAGCAGGTGGAAACTCTACAGTTGCGTACCGACAGGCCTTTCAGACAGAGGCAGCAGGAGGAACACCATGATGGGGAACACGAAACTCCACTTTGCCAGCTAAATATTGATGTGGTGTCCTGTTTTCCGATTACATGCATCAAGCTTGCCTAAGAGAGACAAGAATGTCTGCTGGACAAATAAGTATTTTAAATGAGAAGCTAGAAATCCTTAAAACCAGCATTCCAAATGTGTTTGCCAGTGTTGGGGTTACGATGTTCTATGTATTATAAGTTTATGTTTACTGTTGTTTTACTGTCAAATATAATGATATGAGTATGTCCATGCTGTGCTGGGTTCTTGTCTTGAAAACTAGTTGGCAGGAGCTGAGTCTCAGATAACGAGTGTGTGTGTGTGTGTGTGCGTAAATCGCATTTTTCAGCAGGACCGGCTATTTTCAAAATGTGTTACAGAGAACCAACAGTTTGGGGAGAATGGAGTCAGATTAACATGTCCCGAGGTGATTGGTTCCAGAGGATTGAACGCCCGCCCAAGGAAGGGGAGGAGCCTGAAGAGAGAATCGACATCACATATATTATAAATATCTGTAACCCGGAAGTGTGTTTTTCAGTTGTTCACTCATATATATGTTGAGAGGCAACCCCAGCTGGAAAGAAGCTTTTACATCTGATAATAAATTTTACTTAAACTTATTGGGTAAAACTGTCTCTTTGACTTTTCTTCAAATTTTTGAACATGCAGGACTGAAGCGAAAAAGTCCGTCACCAGACGCCCCAGAGGATGGAAAGAAATTGATAGATGGAAAGCGACTGAGTTCCGACAATTCATGTTGTACACAGGAAAGGTTGTCCTACAAGGACTTCTCATACAAGAGCTGTATGACAACTTCATGTGTTTTTCCACTGCCATGTGCATTCTTGTCCATCCAGAACTCGCCAAGAAACACTGGCAATACGCAAGTGATATCCTGAAATATTTTGTACAACAGTGCAGAGAACTTTATGGAGAGAGTTTCCTTGTTTACAATGTCCATCAGATGCTACATATTGCAGATGTTGCAAAACAGTTTGAGGGGCTGGACAAGTGCAGTGCTTTCGCATTTGAAAACTTCAATCAGAAGCTTAAAAGAATGGTCCACTCTGGACGAAATCCACTGGCTCAGGTTACAAGAAGGATTCTTGAAGGGCAAAACATTCCCAGGACCACACTGGTGGAGGAGAGGATCAAGTGCACAAGATCCAACAATTCTTTTGGAGCCGAGCAGACTTTCTTTGAGGTAATTGAAGATGATGGGCTTGCAAAACAGTCACTCCTATGTAGGGTCTACGATAAGACGGGTCCCCTCTACACAGACCCCTGCGACTCTCTCATTGTTGGTTCATATGTTGGCAAAGCAAAAGAGACAACAATTCGGAGGGTATTCAAATCTGACCTTAAATCACAAGCAATCATGATTGACAGTGGTGAGGAGAACAAGATTATATTTCTCTACATATTACACACGGATCAAGGACAAAGCTCAATCCTGTGAATTATGAACGTCGATACCACAAGAAAATCATGCAACACCTCCGTCAATCAGTAAAATCTTAATCATGATTTTGTAAAATCCTTTACATTTTGAATATCATGACTTTATTCAGGAAATCTTGCAACTTTGTATCAAACATTTGTAAGTTTATCAATTTAAACCATTCCACATATGCCCTACAAAATGTTAATTTTTAATAAACAAATTATATTTTCTAGATGATTACCCATGCTGTGGTTGAATTTGAAGAGGAGAAGACTGTTGCTGTTGTTTGCAGAAAATGGATTGTGGGAAATGGAAATGTAAGTATTGTTATTTTTAAAACAAAGAATATATAGTGTAGAAGCCATTACACATAAAAAAGGCAGCTGAGAGGCTGAAGCAGGAAGTTGTAAATATGTGAATATGGTCAACAAAGAATACATCGTCCTGACTCACCCCCTCTCGCTGCCAAACTAGGTGAACAGGTGACTAATATTCCTATTCCCAGGTGATCCCGTGCCCCTCCACCATGATCACGTGACATTTAACTCTTTCATGTCCCTTTCATTCCAGCCCCTAATCATTATCAAGTCCATAATTTAGACATGAAAACAATCAATAATGCATTTACATCATATAATGTCTATTCCTTTTTTCAAAAGAGAAAAAATCCTGCAAATAGTCAGGCAGAAAAAATTGTTCATATTTTGAGTGTCGTAAAAAGTCCAAAATATTTCAAGCAACAAAATTATCCATCTTCTGCTTCTTGTAAAAGACAGACCTTAGTTATTGGCCTTTCCAGACAGCTGGTTTTAGTTTTAACTTGCACATGACGCACAAATCCTCTTCTATCTGGAAATGTTTGCATTATGCATCCAATAAGCCACGAGTTTCGAGGTGCTGTATTGTCCACTATAAGCACTATGTCTCCTGGTTTAAAGTTGCGTTTGACTCTTGACCACTTCTGACGTTCTTGAAGTTGTGGTAAGTACTCCAGAACCCATCTCTTCCAGAACAAGTCTGACATGTACTGGACCTGTCTCCAACGTTTACGAGCATAGACATCTTCCTTTTTGAATTCGCCTGGTGGTAACGATGGTAATGTGTTCAAAATCAACAGGTGATTTGGTGTTAATGCTTCCAGGTCATTTGGATCAGTGGATGCTTTGGTGATTGGACGACCATTGATAATAGATTCAACTTCGCAAAAAAACATTTGCAAACTCTCTTCGTCCAAATTTTGCAACTTTAAAATGGAATTCAAAACTTTCCGTACAGATCGAATTAACCTTTCCCAGGTCCCTCCATAATGTGATGCAGTCGGGGGATTAAATGACCATTTAAAAATTACTCCATATCTTTTCACCACAGTTCTTCTGCTTTTTACCTCGGAAGGTCCAAAATAATCCACCCCAACACGGGTAAATAGTGGCTCATTCGGAGTGACTCTGTCTGATGGTAAATCAGCCATCTGTTGGCATCCTGGAAGTGAATTCAGTCTTCGACATATAACACATTTGGATAGTACACTTCTTATTGCTGTACTTGCACCTGTAATCCAATATTTTTGTCGTAATTTAGACAACATATGATTACACCCACAATGTCCTACTTCTTCATGTATGTGTCTCAGGAAAATATCAGAGATGTGAGAATTCTTTGCTAGAATGACTGGATGCTTGGATTCTTCAGGCATTGATGCCCTACTTAATCTGCCACCAACCCTCAAAACATCATTAAACGTAGGACAAAGTCCATAGATGTGACTACCCTTCTTGACACTTTCCCCTCTTTTTAGACAAGCAAGTTCATCAGGAAACATCTTTTCTTGTGAAAGTCTAATAATTTCCAACTCTGCCGTCTCTAGTTCTTCTGGTGAGAGATGAGATTTTTCGAGTTGACCTTTGAAAATCTCCATTTCTTTTTCCAAATTTCCCTGTTGTCCAGCAGAATGAGCTGAAGCAAGTCGCAGTTGTTTCCTCTTCTGACTAAGAGATAAGAGCAGTTTCTTAAATCTCAAAATCCAAGCCGGTCATCCACTTCAAGCTTTTCAAGGTCATTCAGGTTGGCAGGCCATTCACTTTCAGGATGAAGAAGAAAGGCATGACCTGATGTCCATGTCCTGTTTTTGAGAAAGACTTTGGCAGTCGATCCTCTAGAAGCAACATCAGCTGGATTGCTTGCTGTATCTACGTATCTCCACTGTGAAACTTGTGAAGCCTTGAGAATTTCTGTCACCCGATTGGCTACAAAGATTTTGAATCGTGAAGTCTCGTTTTTGATGTATTTGAGAACAGAAGCACTGTCTGTCCAAAAAACTGAATCCTGAAGCTGCAGATGTAATTCCTTCTTCCATATAACATCCATACGACTTGCCATTGTAGCAGCAATGAGCTCCATACGTGGGATGGTAACACACTTCCTTGGGGCTACTCTTGACTTTCCCATGATAAAAGCACAATGTACTAGAGAATGCATATTGCGTGTTAGCAAGTATGTCACAGTTCCATAGCCATCCTTACTCGCATCTGAAAAATGATGCAACTGTGCAGAGGTGATGTCCCAAAAATTTGGAGGTTTTAAACCTCTTATAAGCTCCAAGCTTTCCAGAAGATGAAGTTCTTGAAGCCAGCTTTTCCATTTTTGAACAACTATTTCAGGCAAAACATCATCCCATCCTAAGTTTCCTTTGCAGAGGTCTTGCAATATTTTCTTAGCAGACAATAGTACAGGGCTCACAATTCCCAAAGGATCATACACAGAGCTAATCATGGACAGTATTCCTCTTCGAGTCATAGGTCTATCTTTGATTACAATCTTGAACTTAAATGTGTCAGACTGAACGCACCACTGCATCCCCAACACTCTCTCGACTAATGGAGATTCCCAATCAATATTCAAGTATTTTGCTGTCTTAGCTCTTTGATCCTCAGGTATTACTGCCATGACTTCACATCTGTTGCTCATCCATTTTGTTAGCCTGAATCCACCTTTGGCACATATGGATACAAGTTCCTGGCACAATGTCTTTGCTTGTTCAACAGTAGCAACTGAAACAAGGCAATCATCAACATAAAAAGAATGTACAATTGTATCCACTGTTTCCTTGTTAAACTCTTCCTTATGATCTTCTGCACATTTCCTTAGTGCGAAATTAGCACAGCTAGGAGATGATGTTGCTCCAAATAGATGCACTAACATCCTAAAATCAGTAGGGTCTTGGCTTAAATCCCCATCAGGCCACCAAAGAAACCTTAATAAGTCAGCATCCTCAGGTGGTATCCTTACTTGATGGAACATTGACTCGATATCTGCCATAATCACCACAGGTTCTTTTCTAAATCTCGTCACCATTCCAATGAGTGAGCTGGTGAGATCTGGTCCTTGCAAGAGTTGAGCATTAAGTGATGTTCCCTGAAAACTCGCTCCACAATCAAACACCACACGGATTTTCTTCTTTGTGGGATGGTAGACACCATGATGCGGGATATACCAAATTTGTTCATCACTACGCATCAAATCCTTTGCAGGTACTTGCTCTGCATAACCTTTGGAAACCATATCCTTCAAAAAATCTTTATAGTCAGTAAGAAAGACTGAATCCTTTTGAAGTCTCTTCTTTAGATGTAAAGCACGTTGTTCCACAATTCTCCGATTATTTGGCATATGAATTCTCTTCCTCAAAGGTAAGCCGATCTCATAATAACCATCAACCAGCTTAGCAGAGTTTGTCACCATTTCCATAAATTTCTGATCTTCTCTTGAATAACTAGTTTGTTCATCTTGGCTACATTCAGGGAAGTCCATTTTAAACTGCTGTTGCCACATGTCTTCTAGATTCAGAACTGAAATTCTATTGACCATTACCTCTGTTTCAGCACAATCCTTTACATTATTAATATCTCCAATCCTGCTACCTCCATTTCAGACAGAGCATAGCTACTAGTCACTTTTTCTTGTCCCATAGTTCTTAAAAGTATCCGCACTTTGGTTCCTGTGAGGTTAAGTTTTCTCATTGAACTCTCGGTACAAAACACAGCTGTGCTCCCTTGATCTAAGAAGGCGTAAGTAGTAACAATTGTACTGCCTTTCTTGGCTTTGATCTGTACAGGCACAATTGGGAGTTTACAATCATAGTCACCAGCCCCAGTAAGACCACTGGAAATCAAAACATCATTCACTGCCATCTTCGGTTTCTTCTCAGTTGTATCAAGAGTCTTTTCCTTTGGAAAGATATGTAGCAAAGTGGGATGTTTAAGACCACAAATATCACAACAAAGACGTTTTCTGCATTCTTTGCTTATATGCAACAGCCAAAACAAACTCTATTTGACTTTAAGAAGCTAAACTTCTCATTGTGGGATTTTTTTTCAACTGAGGACACATACCCAATGTGTGTGCATCTTCACAGAAGAGACATTCTTTCTTATCCGGACCAACCTCTACCTTTCCCGTCTTTTCAGATTCATTTCCTTTGCTTGCAGCAATCACAGTGGTAGCAAAGCTGGTTCGTTTTATTCCAGGACCAGAAAGAAATTTACTTCTTTTCACATCTTTATTCACCACTACAGGATCATCCTGTATATTTCCAAACACTGGGTCCATTACCACTTTGACTTGATGCTCTATAAAGTTAACAATATCAATGAAGGAAACTCGTCGGTTGCGTCTTGTATTTCACAAGCCATTGTTCTCCATTTATCCCGAAGTCTGTAAGGGAGTTTCTTTATAATATCTCATCATATCGGCTGGCATATCCAACTCACGCATATATTGTACCTCCTCCATGACATTACCACAGCCTCTAAGGAAAAGACTATTCCAGTAAAGCATTAACATCTTCAGCTTTAATCTGAGGCCATGACAGAGCTTTATTCATATAAGCAGATGCAATTTTCTGTTCATTTCCAAAATGTTCATGCAACAGATCTTTGGCTCTTATATATCCCCTTTGTGGGTCAATATGCTGACAACTTTGTACTAAATCCCTTGGTGGACCAACAGTATATTGTTCAAGGTAATACAGGCAATCACTGTAATTATCAGTCTTACTCTCAACACTGTTCACGAAAGCTCTCATGAATGCATGATACTGAAAAGGGTCACCATCAAACCCTTTCAGATCACTTTTGGGCAAGGATGACAAACATTGCTGTTTTAACAAAAGCGTTGTTATTTCGTTTTGCTTTCCCATTACACCATAAATGTTGCTCTGCACTTCGTCTTCAACATGCGGATGCAATGCATTTCCTTGTGTCCCTTGCCCCACTGTTTGGTGTCCAGAAGGATGATGCATCCCTATTGTAGGCTGTAAGGGTACTCTGGGTTGTACAACTCCTCCATTAGACCTTACTCCGGATCCTACTTGGTCATGCACTAATCCATTCACATTTACTGACATTGGAGGAACAAATGATTTAGCACTGGCATTAAGACTCTGTGTTTTCCTTCGATCTGACTACAAATTGGAACGTTTGCCTCCCGAATGTCCAGTTTTATCGCTTGACACACTCTGAGATTTTAAAACATTCAGTTTGGCCATTTGAACTTCAATTTCTCCTTGCAGATTAAGTTGTTCCTTTCTTTTTCTTAGCTGGTCCTCTTGATCCTCCAGGGGCCCGTTCTTCGTACGTCGCTTATTACATCCGAGATCAAAAGACACATCCAAGATGACATCATCGTGCTAATCATGATCCGGCTAATTGGGTTCTTCGAACACACCTGTTGTTTATGATTAGTATCGCTGGATTGAGTTATCTGAGATCATTGCGCGTTCTTGCGTTGGTTTAAAAGGGGATATGTATCGATAGTAGAAACAATGATCAGCAACGCTGTGATTGGCTGTTCAGCATGGCTAAAGAACACGCCCAGTTTTCCTCTCAAGTTAATTAAATGCATAAATGGTGTCCATGTCAGATGTTTCTATCAATCACTTTCTACAGTATGTATTTTTTATTTATTTTATATTTACATATGTCAGAGCCACCACGGGACCCACTAGAACATGGGAACAAGTAAATGTGAAGTACAAGAATATTCTACAAAATGGTAGCCTTCACTTCTTATACAGTCCTTATGTAAAAAGCCACTGTTAAATGATGTGTCTATTTATGACAGCCACAAAGAAAAAAGCTGAAAGATTACAGGTGGTGGTCCTGCACCCCCACAATATACCCCAGCAGAAGAGCTGGCCCTTGGGTTGAATTCAAACCGACCCAGTGTGGAGGGCATCCCTGGGGGCAGCTCTTCCTTATACCCAAAGCCAGGGACCAGTAGCAGCAACACCTACATTACTGTTAGGCTAAATGAGCTTTTATTTCTCTTAGTATACTGTAAAATGGTTTGTTGCTGCATTAAATGAATTTGGTACAGTCATTTCAAATGTTTGTGAAAGTGAAAACTAATAAACTTTGTTCATATAAAATATGTTGCCATGAGTTATTGATCACATTATTTTTTTACAGTGTTGTTAATTGTAATGACATTATTTCCCCCCCAAGAGTGCAACACATTGTAATACCCATTTATTTCCATTGCACGTCCTGCGAAGAAATCCTCTCAGATGACTGTCCTTTGGAGGAAGAACCTGTAAGTGCATAAATAACTTAACTATAATGTGTATATACTTGTGTACCTATTCTTTCTGTCTGCAACATGAGCTGCAGGAGTCCACACCTAGAGAAAGGTCTACAGAAAGGCTCACAGAACAGTCTGCAAAAAGAACTGATACAGAGGTGGGCAGTGTTGTACTTTTACTTTTGTCTTTTGTTGCATGAGGCATGTTTTGACCCTTTTTTTCACAAAATTACACCGGGTGACATCCGTTCCCTGTATAAGCGGCATCTTTAACCAAAAATAGAGTATTTTGAGGTGAAAAAAGAGAAATTAGAGGAGAAATTGAACTCGACAACTTGAAAGAGAGAAAAATTTCACTGGAGATAGAGTTGCTTCAGAGTAAGTGCTAATACACTATTTCACACATAGTAGTATTGCTGACTTTCCATAACTATCTCTTATTGCAGGCAAAATATGACTTGCTGGCCTTTCTTTATAAATAATCTTTTAAATAAAACTCAAGAAACTAAGCATATTTGTCTTGTCTTTTATTCAGTAAAAAAATGGTGGTCCTGTGCAGCTCTGCCACTAGGTTGGTTCAAGTGCAGTTGCTGGAGGTCATCATCAGGCTGCACCCCCACCACAGGGGTCCTCTCCTTTCTGATGGTGGCAATGTTATGCAATATGGCTTATGGAACAATTATGTCACAGGACCTGTCAGGTGCAACCCTCAGACTTTTCAGACACTGAAATCTTCCCTTTAGTTGTCCAAAGGTCATTTCAATGCTTGTCCTGGCTAGAGCTGCATTGTAACGGGTTTGTGGTCCAGGGTTTGGCTCAGGGAAGGGCGTCATAAAGTACTGCCTGCAGGCATAGCCCCTGTCTCCAAGCAGGATACCGTCAACATCCCCTGTATAATGGAAAGATGCAGTTCTGTTAGGCTCAGCATAATACTGTGTATAATACTGTGAGCTTGAAATGTATGTTCCCTTACCACGTTCAAATAATGTGCATAAATGTGACTCTCTGAAAATTCTTGAGTCATGTACTGATCCTGGCCATTTTGCTTCCACATTGGTGACGTGGAGCATAGAGTTACACACCATCGAAGAGATTTTAGTCAGTCAACTGCATACTTTTTGATTTCATTACTTTTTTTCCATGAAATAATCTGGAGTATTATAAATTGTAATAGTTATTTACCTGCACATTTACACTATGAATGCCCTTTCGCTTCACAAAATCCCCCTCATTATATTGATATTTTATAATTATAAAATTATATTTTGCCTGGGGGGGCCTTGATGGGGACATGTGTGCTGTCTATGGCACCAATCACGTTAGGGAAGCCTGAAGGACACAAACTGTTATTCATACTTATTGGTATGGTCATGATTGCATGTCATTAACAATTATAAATGTACTTGCAATAGCTAAAAATCCTGCGGTTTTAAGTGGCTTAGAAATAACACAAAAACCCCTAAAAACTGCTTGAGCGCCAGGTAAAGTTTGCGAATGCACACAGTCTGTGCTGTTGTTAAAGCCCGACTCCTCCGTGTTAAACACGTAATGTGTGGTTCCAAATGAATGATGTAAATAACACCCTTACGAGAAAAACGGTATCTCTCAACAATGACGCTATCGCGCTGCGCTAAATGATCCTGTCTATTCATTCGAAAAGCTCTGCGAATTATTCTTGCACCTTCCGCAACAGGTTGCTGTCGTAAAAATGGACAAGACATGGCTGCGACAGACTTACCCATCTCCTCCGCTTATAAAGCCGCAATCTAATCCTGTTTACATGAAGTTAGCCTGCTCCCGAGCAGGTTCAAGCTTACGGACCTGTTGCTATGACAGCAAGTCCAGGATGAGCGTCGAAGAACCGAACAATCCAAGATCATGCCAAATCGTCAACAATCAAATCCAGCTAACCGAGTTAGCGACGTACGAAGAACGGGCCCCAGTTCATGTTTATCCTTCAACAATTTTTGTCGTGCCTTTAATGCAGCCAACTCAGCTTCTGCTTTGCGACGTACAGAAGAAGTAGATGATACACCAGATCTTCTTTCATTAATTGAGCTCTGATTTTTAGATGATCTGCTCCCAACATTTGAGACACTATCATTAGGTTTAATGTCATCTTGTAATTTATCTGATGTAACAATAGATGAAGCTTGGACTGTAGCTTGAGGAATAGTAAACTCTTCCTGTGTTGCACCAGTTTCAGACTGAACAGGAATAACATTCTCCTCTTGCATCTTCAACCACTTTTGAACTGCATCTTTAAATTTATCAGTATATTTCATAATGTTCAAAAACCATTCATTTTGCTTCCTATTGCAAGGAAGTAAGGGAATCACCATATCATGCAGCTTATTGGCATTTTCACAAAATTCAACAAGAGTTTCAAACAGCATTTGCACCTGAGAGGCATTTTCCTTTCTTGTCATCAAATTCTTTATCTTTGGAATCAACCCTTTAATTTTGTTCACCTTTGTTTTTCGTTGCGTTTGCAAACTTTCAATGTGGTTTGCCAAAACTTTTACAGTGGGTTTGGGTACTCTTTTTTCACCCTCCATGACGTCATCAGCACTCGCTTCACTCATGTTTGTGTGCTGTCCAACGCATCAACAACAATCACGATTTACTTCAAACTTCTCAAAGCATCCCAACGAAACGTAGACAAACACCATCAACTTCCAAAAAACATTGCGACGTTATTTTCCACAACAAACGAATTGAACAACCTATTTCAAACACCAGAGCTCTGGACATAACCAACTAAAGCCAAACAACCGCGCGATCATCCCCAATGGATAAACAACGTACCGAACACTAACAGCTCGCTCTCCAATACAGCACAGCTCGTTAGTACATTAGTAAAAGCCCAACCGGCTTACCTATGCGGTAATTGTTTGCGTTCTTCTCTTCAGAGCTTTGTTGGACGTTTCTCTTTGGCGTTTTAGTTTCGCTTTCATCTCAGTTGAGCAGAATCCTGTACTCCATGACGCGATGTTCAATCTTAGCGATGTGTCCGCCAAGAAGTGAAGTTCTTTGTTGACAAAATGTAGCGGCTATCTTACGTTGTTAAAAAGGCCGCCGAGAGGCTGAAGCAGGAACTCCATGCATTTGCGACGCATATAATAAAGTATCAGTGAGGCAAACAGCTGTTAATAGTCCCATTTTATTGCACAGACAGATATTTCTTCGAGTTTGAAAGTTGTAAATATGTGAATATGGTCAACAAAGAATACATCGTCCTGACTCACCCCCTCTCGCTACCAAACTAGGTGAACAGGTGACCCCGTGCCCCTCCACCATGATCACGTGACATTTAACTCTTTCATGTCCCTTTCACACATTTTGAATGCTTTGTGGTACTTGTCTAAATGACCAAACAGATTTTAGGCTGCTATTGGCCTCCATCTGAACCATCAAAGAAGGCAAAAAAGGGAGAACTTACAGATAAGACGACTTGGAAGCTCTTTAAGATAAGAATTATTGAAAATTTATTTACAAGTAAGAGTTAAAGCTAATATTATATGTATGTGCAACACACAACAAGTGATCAGTAAACGATTAAGTTTCTGATTAGAATTTCTGATGGCACAGTAAGCACATGGCAAACCAGTCTGGTATAAATTGGTATAAAATCACAGCACAGGTAACATTTGTTTTTAGTCCTTAGACTTTGATGTTCTTGCTCTGTTATTTTAAAAAAAAGAATATATATAAATATATCATATATATATTGTGGCGAGCGGATCAATGGCCAATCAGCGTCGCCATGGAAACACCACACTCAAGCAGCCACACCTGCCGATCGTCTACACCTGCGCCTCATTACGAGGACAGCATATAAGCTGAGAAGGAGAAGGAAAGGTTGAGCTCGTTCTCCTGTAGAGAAACCCTTAATGCTTACTGTGTGTTTGTTCTTTCCTCAGTTACAAGCGCCTGAGACGATCGGCAGCCACATCCACCACTCTGCACTGCACCCCGGACTGTTTGCACTGTTTCACCGCCGCTGGGACCGGAGAGCTACTTCCCCACTGCTCACCTTACTCCGCACCCAGCGTATTGTTGTTAATAAATCACCCTCCGGGGTACAAATTGTACTTACCTGTGTCTGTGTTGCTTGATGCTCGCCACAGTTGGTGGAGAATGCGGGCATAGACCAGACACAGTGTTTTACCATCTGTACACATTTGTTTCCAGGATACCCGCTGACTCTCTCTCCCACATCGCCCGGGGTCCACAGAAGAATCCCGACCATGGAAGAGATTATCCGCCGTCTCACGGACATCACAGCTAAGCAACAACACTTTACCGAACAGCTCACTCGCCGACAAGAGAGACTTGAGCATGCGTTTGAGACAGCGCACGCCGCAGCAGCCAGAGTCCCGCTTCCTGACGCCAGACTTACCGCGCATCAGCATATCACCAAGCTCACCGAGCTCGACGACATAGATGCTTACCTGCATACCTTCGAGGTCGTCGCTACCCGAGAAGCCTGGGATAAAGCTGAGTGGGCGCGACTGCTGGCACCCTTCCTAACCGGCGAGGCACAACAAGCTTACTTTTCCCTCCAAGCCCCACAGAACGAGGATTACGATCGGCTGAAGGCGGAAATCCTCGGCCGGGTGGGGTTATCTCCGGTGGTAGCCGCACAGCGATTCCACCAGTGGTCGTACGATGAACATAGCCCGGTCCGGATGCAAGCGGCCCAGCTGTCGCGTCTGGCCCATCTCTGGCTGCTGGCGGAAGGTGCCTCGGCGTTCCAGGTGGCCGAGAAGGTAGTCATCGACCGGTTGCTGCGTGCGCTGCCTCGCCGGTTCCGGAATCCTGTCGGCATGAGAAACCCCGGGACCCTTGGCGAATTGGTGGAGTCCGTGGATGCAGCGTGGGCCCGGGACGATAGAGAGAGAGCGGGGGCCCCGGAGGGTGAATCCCGGATGGCGTCCGCAGGAGGGTACCTCGCGGCCAGACAACAGACCCACCCCGCCCACCCCTCGGGACGAACCCATGCCCACAGAGGCTCCGTCGCCGGCGCCGCGGGCGTGGCTGGCCGGCTGTATCGTCCACCGCAAGATCCCGCCTGGGGCTCCAGAGAGAATAGTTCGGCTAAACGGGAAAGCGGTCGTGGCCACCCTGGACTCCGGAAGCTCCATAACCCTGGTTCGGACTGGAGTACTAACCCCCCGGCGGGCTAACTCCAGCATCCCCATCACCTGCGTCCACGGAGATACCAGAGAGGTACCGAGCCAGAGGACCGAAATTTGCGGAGGAACCAGGGACCTGGACCGTAGAAGTGGGCCTGGTGACCGACCTGCCCGTACCGGTCTTGATGGGACGAGACTGGCCCGGGTTTGACCGACTACTGGCCGCGACGATACAGCCCCGGACCAGCAGAGACCGTCAGCCCAGGCGTCGACGAACGTCGAGACCCCAGCCCGTCCTGATGGCTACAGAGAGCGAGGGAGAGGGTGAGTGCCAGCCACATGCTAACCCATTGTCTGACTTGTTTCAGAGAGTCACAGAGGGAGGGTCCTTTGGACGAGAACAGCGGGAGGACGAGCGGCTGCGCAACTGCTGGAGCCAAGTACGGGTGATAGATGGCCAGGTCCAACTTCCGGCACCTCATCCCCTCCCCTACTTCATTGTGAAGAAAGGTCTGTTGTACTGTGTCGCCCAGAGGCGGGGGGAGGAGAAGTCCTTGCTGGTGGTGCCAAAGTCGAAGACGGGGATGCTCTTGGAATTGGCACATGTGCATCCAATGGCAGGACATCTGGGCGCCAACAATACAGCACAGAGGATACGACATCGATTCCACTGGCCCGGCCTGGAGGGAGACGTCAAAAGTTTCTGCCAAGGATGCCCCACGTGCCAGAGGACATCACCCAAGAAACCTCCCGCCAGCCCGCTCATTCCATTACCCATCATCGAGGTACCCTTCTCGCGCATTGGTCTGGACCTGGTGGGACCCCTGCCGAAGTCTGCCCGCGGCCACGAACACATCTTGGTGATCGTGGACTACGCCACACGCTATCCAGAAGCACTCCCATCATACCTGATGGAATTCAAGATGGCTGCCATGAGTTTTCTCTGAGAACCTGGTCTCTTAGAATCTAACAAAAATCTACTGAATCCTTTCTGATATTCTCAAATTCAGTGGTTAATTGTCACAAGTGGCATTTTATTTAAATTGCGTCTCAGAATTGGGGACAATATTTCCACTATCTGCTGAGCTTGTGCTGTAGCCCAAGTGGTTGGGCTTTTGGGCCTACCAGGACTGGACAAACAGATCTGTCACCATCAATATTTGCAACTTTCATCAACTCCCGGTACATCCTGGTAAGACACATCATGCCTCCTAAAAATGCTAAAACATCTCCTAGTGAGGAGGATGCTGTTGTCACAATGAGTGTACTCTCTCAGTTAATGGAGCAGCAGAGAGGGATCTATAAAGATATGTTATTGCAGCTGCAAGAGAACTTCAAATGTTTCATTCAGCTGATCATGGATGGAACTAACAAAAGATTGGATGGTGTTATCAGAGAAGTACAGGAGCTGAAGACCAGCTTGGAATTTACCCAATCAAAGTTTGAAGAAGAGAAGATGGGATGCAAGGAGATCGAGTCAAAGATAAGGGCATTTGAGACAAACATCACTACCTCCAAGCAGGAATTGGATGCAATGTTTAACAAGCTTGAGTACATTGAAAACCAGAGCAGGAGAATCGATGTAATCGATGGCATTGCTGACGAGAAAGGAGAGAATTGGTGTGAATCAGAGAAAAAGGTGCGAGAAATGTTTTCAAAAAACTTGGGCTTAGATGGAATAAATATGGACATTGAGCGTGCCCAGAGACTTGGTCAGTTTCAGGAGAGGGAATGGCCAAGGAAAATCGTTGTTAAACTTCTTCGCATTAAAGATAGAGAGCTGATTCTTTCTTCTGCCAAGAAATTAAAGGGCACTAAGATCTACATTAACGAAGATTTCTCGGAAGCTGTGCAACTGAGGAGGAAAGAGTTGTGGCCGAAGGTGAAAGCTGCCAGAGAGAGAGGGGATAAAGCGAGTTTGAAGTATGATAAACTTATCATTACCCTAAGGAACGGACAAAGTCAGTTATCGGCCTAATGAGCTTTAAGCTCAATTTTAAATATGGTTGTTTACATGTGTGTGTGTTTGTGTGCAGGACGTATATGTACGTAGCCTATTTGATGTAGATAAACTAACCTAGGGTACAAGATATTCAACCAGATTATAATATAGGACTTATTTACTTTCAACTAAGATGACCAGTATAAATAAACTACCTAAAGGTTTAATACTCGCACATATTAATATATGTAGTCTAAGGAACAAAATTCAAGACTTGTCTTTATTTTTGCAACTAAACAAAATAGACATACTAATGATTTCCGAAACTCATCTGGATCACTTCATAGACAATTCAGATGTTGATATAGGGGGGTTTTCTATTTATAGAAATGATTTGGAAACAGGTTTGGAGGTGGTGTTGCCATTTATATACGGGATCATTTCCCTGTTAAAATGAGACATGACTTAATGGTTGTTGATGTTGAAGTGTTATGGTTACAGGTACATCTTCCACATCTAAAACCAATTATTCTTGGGTGTTGTTATAGGCCACCTAGTGCCAGGATAGAGTATGTAAATAGTTTATGTAATATGCTAGATAAGGTGACTGAAGAAAACAGAGAGTTATACTGGCTGGGTGATCTAAATATTGATTGGCTGTCTGATACTTGTCCTCTGAAGAATAAGATTAAAACCATGACAGACACCTGTGGTTTATCTCAATTAATAGATCAACCAACAAGAGTTTCTAGTAATAATACAGGATCTTTAACATCAAAATGTATTGATCACATTTACACTAATAATCCTGATATGTGCTCAACGCCTATTTCTGTAACAGTTGGCTTTAGTGATCACAACTGTATTGCTGTCTCCAGGAGAACTAAGCTACCTAGAGCCTGTCCTAAAATTATTATGAATAGATCTTATAGGGTATTTAATGAGGAGTGTTTTCTAAATGACTTGGATAAGATTAAATGGAATTTGATAAGTGACATTGATGATGTGGATGTATCCCTTAATTTATTTATGGATTGTTTTATGAGAGTTGTTAACTATCATGCCCCACTAAAGAAATTCACAGTTAAAGCCAAAAGTGCTCCTTGGGTTGATACTGAGTTAAGGAGCTTAATGGCTCAAAGGGAAGAGGCTAAAAAGGTTGCGGTTCTTTCTGACTCCTTTGAGGACAGAAAATTTTATTGTACTCTAAGGAATCAGGTGACCAAGGAGAACAGAGCGAAAAAGAAAAAATATTTTCAGAAGAGAATTGACGACAGTGGTACAGATAGCAAGAGAATGTGGAACGTACTCAATGAAATCATGGGGAAAAATGTACTTGTACTTCTTTTGTTGAATTGAATGGAGTTTATTTGACTAAGCCAATACAGATTGCAAATTATTTTAATGACTATTTTGTTAATAAGGTTTCTAAACTTAGAGAGACAATCAAATGCACTGTTGATTCCAACTCAAATGAGCTAATTGAACGATGTATTATGAAAGATAAACTGTGTAGTTTTGAATTTCATCAGGTTAATGTTGTGCAGGTGGAAAAGTTGCTGAGATCTTTGACTTGGTGGGTCTGCTGGTACAGACAACTTGGATAGTCGGCTGTTGAAGTTATCAGCTGGACATATTTCTAAACCAATTTGTCACATTTTTAACAGATGTCTGATTAGTGGTGTGTGTCCAAAACTTTGGAAGGAGAGTAAGATAATCCCCTTACCCAAAGACACAAAATCAACTTTCTGTGGTCCAAATAGTAGGCCTATTAGCATTTTACCTATTCTAAGTAAATTACTAGAAAAGATGGTGTCTGAGCAAGTACAAGGTTACTTTGCTAACAATGATTTGACTACAAATTCTCAGCATGCTTATAGGAATGGTCATTCCACCTGCACTGCAATGACACAAATGTCGGATAGCTGGCTAACATCGATTGATAACTCAATGCTAGTGGGTACACTACTACTAGACTTCAGTGCTGCCTTTGATGTGATTGACCATGAAATTTTGATTTCCAAACTTATTAGTTATGGTTTTACTTCCTCATCTATCAAGTGGTTTAAGAGCTATTTGTCGGAGAGGTCGCAAAGAGTTTATTTTAACGGTGCATTATCTTCTAGCAAGTCCCTGGATTGTGGCGTTTTTCAAGGAAGTTGCCTCGGACCTTTGTTATTTTCAATTTTCACTAATGATATGCCGTATTTACTCAGTAAGGCTAAATTGACTATGTTTGCGGATGATACTACTCTTTATTATGCAGCCTCTACATGTTCAGAGCTTAATCAGGTTCTGTCTTGTGAGATTAGCAAATTGCATAACTGGATTAAAACAAATAAACTTGTCCTTAATATTTTAAAAACTACTAGTATAATATTTGGTTCTAAGTATAGATTATCTGATAATCCTAAAATGAATATACAAGTAAATGGTCAAAATGTACAGCAAGTAAAAAAGGTGAAGCTTCTTGGACTTTGGCTTGATTCTACATGGTCATGGTCTGACCACATCAACAAAGTTGTTGCTAAAATGGGCAGAGCGGTTGCAGTAATGCGGAAATGTGCACAATTTCTAAATTCACGGTTGTTTAGTCGTGTTGTTTGTACATTGGTTTTGTGTCATTTAGATTACTGTTCTGTTGTATGGTCTGCTGCATCAAGCAGTCATTTAAAAAAATTACAAGTGGCTCAAAATAAGGCTGCAAGACTGGTTCTTGGTTGTTCTCCGAGAACTAGTGTCGCTGAGATGCATGAAAGTCTGGCTTGGCCGCTGGTCAAGCACAGACTATCCGCTAATATGTTAGTATATTTTCATAGAATTATTAACACTCGGATTCCTAATTTTTTTTATGACAATTTAATTTACTATTCAGATATGCATTCTCATTACACAAGAGGGGCGAATAGTCGACAGATTTCTTTACCCCTACCAAAATCTGACTCTATGAAGAGGACCGTGTTTTATAGGTCAATTGTGTTTTGGAACAATCTTCCAGTTGGGGTTCGGGAAATTAAGGGAAAAACTGCTTTCAAAAAAAGACTAAGAACGTATTTGTTTTAACATAATAACATCGTCTGGATTAGTTATATGAGGCTGTATTATGTGCTATGTTGTTTTGCATTATTTTTATTTTAATCAGTACTTCTTGTGTTGTTACTTCATTTTGTTTTTTTATGTGTAATTATACATGATATTTTTATCAGTAATTGTGACTGTAATTACTGGGTTTTGTATGTATTGTTTGGACCCCAGGAAGACTAGCTGTCGTTTCGGCGTCAGCTAATGGGGATCCTTTTAAATAAACAAATAAACTCCCGATCCGGAAAGCCACCACCAAAGCGATCGCCAAGGAAATGTTCCTGCTGTTCACGAGGGTGGGGATTCCATCGGAGATCCTGACGGACCAGGGGACCCCGTTTATGTCCCGGCTGATGGCTGACCTCTGCCACCTCCTCAAGATGAAACACCTCCGCACCTCCGTCTATCATCCACAGACCGACGGCCTCGTCGAGCGGTTTAACCAAACCCTAAAGAGGATGTTGCGGCGGGTCGTGGCAGAGGATGGGCGCGACTGGGACCTAATGATTCCGTATGTGCTCTTTGGAGTGCGGGAGGTACCCCAGGCATCTACGGGGTTTACACCATTCGAGCTCCTGTTCGGTCGACAGCCCCGGGGCCTGCTAGACGTGGCCCGAGACGCCTGGGAACAGCAGCCCGCCCCACACCGAAGCATAATTGAGCACGTGCAAGAGATGAGGGAGCGGATTGATCGAGTAATGCCACTCGTGAGGGAACATCTCGTAGAGGCCCAGCGCGCCCAAAAACGACTGTATGACCGGCCCGCCCAACCCCGAGAGTTCCAGGTCGGTGACCGCGTGCTCATTCTAACCCCCACAGCAACCTCCAAGTTCCTGGCCTCCTGGAGGGGTCCATGTACCATCCTGGAGAAGGTAGGACCAGTCACATACCGAGTCAGTCAGCCGGGACGGAGGAAGGTAGAGCAGCTATACCATATAAACCTGCTAAAGAAGTGGATAGCCCCAGTCGAACAGATGGCCGCCTTTGCAGAGTCGGAACCTCCGGTCGTGGCCATGGGAGAGCAACTCTCCCCGGACCAGAAAACAGACCTGACCGCCCTGGTCCGTCAGTTCTCCGATGTCTTTCAGGAACGGCCCGGGCAGACTGGAATTATACAACACGAGGTCCGAACCGAACCAGGAGTGATCGTTCGGCAGCGTCCCTACCGGGTCCCCGAGGCTCGTCGGCTGGCCATCGAAGAAGAGATTGCTCGGATGAAGAACCTGAAGGTGATCGAACCATCGCGTAGCCCTTGGTCTAGCCCCATCGTCATGGTCCCAAAACCGGATGGCACCTTGAGGTTTTGTAACGACTTCCGACGCCTGAATGAAGTCTCAAAGTTCGACAGCTACCCAATGCCCCGAGTGGACGAGCTACTGGAGCGACTGGGAAAGGCCAGGTTCATCTCAACCCTGGATCTCACAAAAGGATACTGGCAGGTGCCCCTGTCGCCAACATCTAGAGAGAAGACGGCTTTCAGTACCCCGTCGGGCCACTGGCAGTATACGGTGCTGCCGTTTGGGCTACACGGCGCCCCAGCAACCTTCCAACGCATGATGGACGTGCTCCTACGCCCGCACCAGCCGTATGCCGCGGCCTATATAGATGACCTCGTCGTCCACTAGGAGAGCTGGGAGGACCATCTCGTCAGGCTGAGGAAGATCCTGATAGATCTCCGTCGAGCGGGGCTGACCGCAAATCCAAGGAAGTGCCGCCTGGGCCTAGCGGAGGCCCAGTACCTGGGATTCCGGGTCGGCCGAGGAGTCATTCAGCCCCAGCCCCAGAAAATAGAAGCGGTACAGAAGGCCTCCAGACCCACCACCAAGGCCCAGGTACGGGCCTTCCTTGGACTTGCAGGGTACTACCGATGCTTCATACCTGACTTCTCTTCGATAGCCAGCCCCCTGACCGACCTGACCAAGAAAGGGCAGCCAGAGAGGGTCCAGTGGACCCCGGAGGCGGAAGCCTCGTTCCACACCCTCAAACAGGCGCTGGCCTCATCCCCGGTACTCCATGTGCCCGACTTCGGCTGCCCTTTCGTTCTACAAACGGATGCTTCCGATATCGGATTGGAGGCCGTTCTGTCACAGGTGAAAGATGGAGAAGAACACCCTGTGGTATACATCAGCCGGAAGCTAACCCCGGCAGAGACTCGCTATGCCACCGTGGAAAAGGAGGCCCTGGCCATAAAGTGGGCAGTTCTGGAGCTCAGGTACTACCTGTTGGGGAGATCTTTCACCCTGGTAACGGACCATGCTCCTCTAACCTGGATGGCCAGAGCCAAAGACACCAATGCTAGGGTGACCAGGTGGTTCCTGACGCTCCAGGACTTCCACTTCACCGTGTGCCATCGAGCCGGGGCCTCCCATGGAAATGCTGATGGACTGTCCAGGATCTGGTCAGGTTTGGCAGGAAGGTCAGGGGCACAGGAATACCCCCCCCAAAGCCCCCTAATCCCCGAAAAGCAGAGGCGGCGTACCAGGTCGACGCTTAGGGGGGGGGAGTGTGGCGAGCGGATCAATGGCCAATCAGCGTCGCCATGGAAACACCACACTCAAGCAGCCACACCTGCCGATCGTCTACACCTGCGCCTCATTAAGAGGACAGCATATAAACTGAGAAGGAGAAGGAAAGGTTGAGCTCGTTCTCCTGTAGAGAAACCCTTAATGCTTACTGTGTGTTTGTTCTTTCCTCAGTTACAAGCGCCTGAGACGATCGGCAGCCACATCCACCACTCTGCACTGCACCCCGGACTGTTTGCACTGTTTCACCGCCGCTGGGACCGGAGAGCTACTTCCCCACTGCTCACCTTACTCCGCACCCAGCGTATTGTTGTTAATAAATCACCCTCCGGGGTACAAATTGTACTTACCTGTGTCTGTGTTGCTTGATGCTCGCCACAATATATATACAGTATGCACAGGAAGTTTGACAACAGCCAGTGCTCCACACAGAGATCTGGTCGTGTCTATTATTACATTAAGAAAGAGAAAAAATGAGACAGACTAAATCCAGAAAAACAATGTCTCAAGACTTTTTATGAAACTTACCTGCAAAGCAACCTGAAAAACTGTATGCATGTGTCAAATAGCTGCTTCAAACCAAATGAGTGGTTACACTCAATATTGATTTGATTTAGTTAATAAAGCTTAACATTATTTTTGAAAGCATCCCAACTTCACAGAATGCCTTAAACTTTCCAGTTCTTTAGTGTTGGGTATCGTTTAAATTTTTAATTTGTTTGGGTATGGTTTTAATCCGGTTAGGATTGCGATTCTGCATATCGGTTCTTCTTATCGATTCTCTGTTCAGTTTCCATTATTTTTTAGAAAGAGCAAAAAATAGCATTGCCAGATACAACACATGAGGCAATGCTATTATATTTTTCACAAAGTTTAACAAAATTTTTTGACGTTAGCTGCATTCATAGTACTGATGGTTATGAACTGCGCATGTGCCTGAGATAAGGTCCTTGTCACAGGTCCTGGCAGACAGATTAAACTTTCGTTCGCGAGTGACTGAAAAAGTCAGGAATCGAATAAAAGAAACGAAATGCATCCTTTCGGTTCCGTTTCTTTGAAATTTGGAACCGTATCTCGATACCCAACCCTAACTGTAACTTTGCAGGTAAGCATCTTAAACACGCTGCAACATATCTGATGGATTTAGTCTGTTTATTTTTTCTCTTTTTATCCATGTAACAATAGATGGACTAAATGGGGACTAGATGGTGACCAGATCTCTATGTTGAGCAGAGACTATTGTCACACTTATGCAATAATGGCTAATTTTAATTGAGTGTGTGTGTCATCAGAAAATAATTTTGCCACTGCCTCAACATGTATGTAGTCAGGCCCACAAGTATTGAGACAGAGGCACACTCTTGGTTATTTTAGCTATTAACCAAAATGTATTCATATGGTTATATAATTAATATTGGCTTAAAGAGCACACTCTCATCTTTATTTAGAGGGTTTTCACATTTTAATTGGCTGAAGGGTTTCAGGTCTTTAATATGGGGTCAGTGGCCTAATGGTTAGAGCGTTGGGCTTGTGATCAAAAGGTTTCCGGTTTTAATCTCAGTGCCAGCAGGTCATGACTGAAGGGCCCTTGAGCAAGACACCTTACCCCTGATTGCTCTGCAGTAATGTGCCACTGTATAAAATTACTTGTAAGTCGCTTTGGATAAAAGCGTCTGCCACATGAATAAATGTAAATGTATTCCCATTAGTCTTATGCAGTTTGATGCAAGTTTAATTTCTCCAAAAAAAGCTGTCTTTTTACAGCTAGTTTCACTTGCATGGAGATCTTCCTGAACCACATGATGTGGGCTCACAGCAACATTTTTCAAATGAAAATCTACACCTATTATCAATTTCGGGACATTTAACATGTTTAATTTATGAGGAAATTATGTAACAAAAAAATTCCCATTACTTTTGGTCACTTGAAAAGGGGCGAGCTATATAGAGTTTTAAAGAACTGTAATCCCTTAAACGTTCTGCCAATTTGGATATGAATACTAAATAAAGCGTGCAATAAAGCCATTATTAGTTATATCACTCTAGCCTGAATACATATAAAAACCTAAAATAACAAAAAATGTGCCTCTGCTCTGTCCCTATTTATGTGTGTGTGTGTGTGTGTGTGTGTGTGTGTGTGTGTGTGTGTGTTGGCATATGTGGTTTATGAAACCAATTTTCAGGTTTACATACCAGCATTATGAGACCAATCGGTTTATGAGGCCATTTTTAGTGGTCTCTTAATTCTGGAAATTTAAATTGTCATAATTATTAACAAATAATTAATAATATTGTTATTAATGTGTGCATGATTACTAAATGCAGTAGTTTATTGATTAGTGATAATATTTTACTTTTATTACACTACCTACCCTTTTTAGTAGTTTTATAAATATGGTCCCTTTAAACCATGATGTGTCTGCGTAAACTTAAAACAGTGCCCCTGTAGGCGGGATTTGGTATTGCAAAGTTATACACCTGGCGCCAAATTACACACACATTCGCGCCATAAGCGTTAGCGGCAGAAGTTTTCAGCTACGCAGTTCGCGCGTTGGTTGCCCAAATGAAGAGTCACCGCACGTGAGTGAACAACGGAGTCTTCGGAGAGAACTAAGTCCTTAATATCTTATATTTTTACATGTTTAAAATTCGTGGTTTATCCCCTTAATGGATGTAAAAGAGTATTGACTTATTTTAATCGACTTAAATCGACCTTCTCCTGTCCTTGTTGGTATTTCGAGTTAGTAAAATACAACTGGCGCCATTTGTCGATGTTAGTTTCAGTTGTCAAATATTTATTTAATGTGATTTGTTTTAATGTAAGATAAAACTGTACTGATGCCATATGATAAGCTGCAGCCTTAGATGCCGCAGCTTCTACAATCAACTTCTAATGTTACATAAATGTGATGTAAAAAAAGTAAGTTCATATCAAATGCAATTATTAAGAAAGATGGAGGTAATTATTGCGCGATGTAAGGAAAAGTGGTGTCGTTGCCTTGTGCGGAGCACACTGCTAATATGTCACATCGTCTAAACTCTCACACGATATACTTTTATTTTATTATTTATCGAAGTTCAAATATAACACAGTATAGAGAATAAGCATAAAGTCCACAAAATTTCACTTTGTCGCGTGATTTAAAATAATCCTAACGGGAGAGCTTGAAGGTTTAGCTGGTTACTGCTGGTTATTGCGTTCTCTAGCGACCTTGATTCACACACGTGGGTCAGTTCAAGAGTGTAAATGTATTATGTGATTTATCTAATTATATATCGCTTATGTGATATAATGAAAAGCTATTTCGTATCTATTCATTTATATACTTAAACTGGTTGATATGGGATTTATAAAGTAGTATATTTTGTAGAGCGGTATATGTAATTGTATTGATAAAATAGTTCAACATTCAATAACCACGAGTTTAAAAGGGAGTGCTTTTCAAACACCAAACAACTTAAGCATGTTATTAATATAATACTGTTTATAAAGATTGACTTTGCATTGTATTTTGTAGTGAGTCGAATGATGAGTCGTGGCAGAGGATTAAATCCTCTCAAAGATGCCATACACCATGTGACAATGGGCAAAGACAAAGACGTAATAACAGAGCGATACATTAATCCCACCAAAGGTGAGTGTTTTTTTGTAAACCTTATCTTGATTAGTTAAACTCTACTATATTTTTGAGAACGATTCCACAGCACACTGGTTTGTCGCTCTCGTAGTATGGTAAAGTCATACGCTAATCATTTAGAGCAATGCTGTATAGAGTTGCACAATGTAAATTTTTCTACCAGAATGATGACGTGTAGCCGATGCGCTGGATTACTTGCTGAACCTGCTGCTGAAGCGTATGAGGCTGGAATATGTGGCTTAATTCAGTAATCCTATCTCCTCCAGCAGACAGACAACCATATATGCATTTACATCTGACATGCTTACGTTTAAATGTGTTGTTTCACGTGGAGCAAGAACGTAACGTTAGCCAAAAGAAACTCAAACTATCTTTTTCGGACTGAAACTGAATTCCAGAAATGCAATTAGAATAAGATTTTAAACCACATATGAATGTAGCTTGAAACCGATTATGCACAAACATCTGATTTGAACTGACAGACTATACGTAGTCTAGTCATCGTGGCACATGTGCTATTGCTCTATAGTGTCACATGCTGCCACAGATGAGAGATGTCCAATTAGAATAAGAATGAATATACTGAACAACAATCAAACAAGGAGATGCTCAATTTCACACCATCAAAATTACTTGAATTAATAATAAATAAGTTAATAAAAATATCTATTAATAAAACATAATTTCATTTTTTTTAAATAAATAAATTCTTTAAGTCAAGTCAAGTCAGCTTTATTTATATAGCGCTTTTTACAATTTTCATTGTTACAATGCAGCTGTACAAGAAAACATTTTATTGTTTAATAAATATATATTTTTAACAAAAATGTTTAACTGCTTTCTGTTGTTTTTTGTCATTCAGGTCGGGGAGTGTTTTTAAATACCCTTATTTTAAAAGGTTCCTTTATTCTTGACTACAGAGGAACTTTAATTGAGAAAGGGGATTTTGATGACATATTAAATGAATATGCATACTTTTTTAACCACCTTGGCCATAACTACTGGTAAGTAGCCTGAATTTTACTGTATGTTAACACTTCTGCATCATGATGTATTTTTTTGAACATATTTCTTTACTCTGAAACCAATTTAACATTCGGTTGTCATTGTTTTTTCCCTATAGCATCGATGCCTCTTATGATAATGGCTCACTCGGTCGACTTGTTAACAATGATGAGAGGCCAAATGCAAAAATGAGGAAAATTCTAGATGTTGATGGAAAGCCACATCTATGTTTGTTTGCAATCAAGGACATCGAAGCAGGTGAAGAAATTTCAAACGATTATGGAGGACATAACTTGCCATGGCGTTCTCGCCATGCACATGAACATTACAAGGTAGAGTATATTTTTATTTTAATAAAGTAATTTACTAATATAATCGTATTACTTCAGCTTTGCTTCTGTCTTTCAACACCTTCATGAGCCCGTCGCTCCAGCCATGACGGCATGTGACATCACATCTCCTACAAAGGTTTGTTTAAAGTTTTGTCATTTTGTTTTTACCGAATGAGCGTCAAACTAAATGGAGTTCTCTTGTTGCTATCAAATAGGACTTAGCAGTAGACTTTTGCTTTATAACACTTGTGTGTGTTTTCTCATGGGTTATGAGGACATGATTTGGTTTATGAGGACACAAAATGACTTTTCATGTGACTTAGCAGTAGACTTTTGCTTTATAACACTTGTGTGTGTTTTCTCATGGGTTATGAGGACATGATTTGGTTTATGAGGACACAAAATGACTTTTCATGTGACTTAGCAGTAGACTTTTGCTTTATAACACTTGTGTGTGTTTTCTCATGGGTTATGAGGACATGATTTGGTTTATGAGGACACAAAATGACTTTTCATGTGACTTAGCAGTAGACTTTTGCTTTATAACACTTGTGTGTATTTTCTCATAATTTGGTTTCAGAAGAGTTATTAAGGCTTTGACTACACAGCTGAATGTCTTATTCCTTCTTTATCTTTGTTTGTCTTTCAGCACCTTCATGAGCCCGTCGCTCCAGCCATGACGGCATGTGACATCACATCTCCTACAAAGGTTTGTTTAAAGTTTTGTCATTTTGTTTTTACCGAATGAGCGTCAAACTAAATGGAGTTCTCTTGTTGCTATCAAATAGGACTTAGCAGTAGACTTTTGCTTTATAACACTTGTGTGTGTTTTCTCATGGGTTATGAGAACATGATTTGGTTTATGAGGACACAAAATGACTTTTCATGTGACTTAGCAGTAGACTTTTGCTTTATAACACTTGTGTGTGTTTTCTCATGGGTTATGAGGACATGATTTGGTTTATGAGGACACAAAATGACTTTTCATGTGACTTAGCAGTAGACTTTTGCTTTATAACACTTGTGTGTGTTTTCTCATGGGTTATGAGGACATGATTTGGTTTATGAGGACACAAAATGACTTTTCATGTGACTTAGCAGTAGACTTTTGCTTTATAACACTTGTGTGTGTTTTCTCATGGGTTATGAGGACATGATTTGGTTTATGAGGACACAAAATGACTTTTCATGTGACTTAGCAGTAGACTTTTGCTTTATAACACTTGTGTGTATTTTCTCATAATTTGGTTTCAGAAGAGTTATTAAGGCTTTGACTACACAGCTGAATGTCTTATTCCTTCTTTATCTTTGTTTGTCTTTCAGCACCTTCATGAGCCCGTCGCTCCAGCCATGACGGCATGTGACATGACATCTCCTACAAAGGTTTGTTTAAAGTTTTGTCATTTTGTTTTAACCGAATGAGCGTCAAACTAAATGGAGTTCTCTTGTTGCTATCAAATAGGACTTTGCAGTAGACTTTTGCTTTATATCACTTGTGTGTGTTTTCTCATAATTTGGTTTCAGAAGTGTTATTAAGGCTTTGACTACACAGCTGAATGTCTTATTCCTTCTTTATCTTTGTTTGTCTTTCAGCACCTTCATGAGCCCGTCGCTCCAGCCATGACGGCATGTGACATCACATCTCCTACAAAGGTTTGTTTAAAGTTTTGTCATTTAGTTTTAACCGAATGAGCGTCAAACTAAATGGAGTTCTCTTGTTGCTATCAAATAGGACTTAGCAGTAGACTTTTGCTTTATAACACTTGTGTGTGTTTTCTCATGGGTTATGAGGACATGATTTGGTTTATGAGGACACAAAATGACTTTTCATGTGACTTGGCAGTAGACCTTTGCTTTATAACACTTGTGTGTGTTTTCTCATAATTTGGTTTGAGAAGTGTTATTAAGGCTTTCACTACACAGCTGAATGTCTTATTCCTTCTTTATCTTTGTTTGTCTTTCAGCACCTTCATGAGCCCGTCGCTCCAGCCATGACGGCATGTGACATCACATCTCCTACAAAGGTTTGTTTAAAGTTTTGTCATTTTTTGCCCCGAACTGAATTGAGTTGAGTTCTCTTATTGCTAACAAATGGGACTTAGCAGTAGATTTTTGCTTTATAACATGTGTCTGTTTTCTAATAATTTATAAGGATGTGATTTGGTTTATTACATTTACAATTGTTCATGATGATTTGTGTCTATTTCATTACTGGCTGATTAGTTGTCATTAGTTGTTTTATTACATTTTATTTGACTCTGGAGCAAAAATATGCATTAAAATGTAACTGAAAGAAAGACATAAAATAATAATCATCGGTTGGTTCATGTTTTTTCTTGTACCCAGGACATAATCGTTGGATCTAAGCAAGAATCCACAAGACCAGGCAGCGGTGATGATGGTAGGTCAATTTTTTAATGTCAGAAATGTTGTATTTTCACAGTAAATCATAGTTTGCATATTTAGACTCATTTATTTTCATATTTTCTATTCTCCTAATTTATTTAGTTTTTAATCAGATGAAAGAATCTGCCAAAAAACACCAAAAGCTTTCACCTTCAATTGCCCAGTACTTCAAATAGTTGAAGGAATAGTTCACTCAAAAATGTAAATGCTATCCTAGGTCTATTATTGGGATTATGATGTTTTATGTATTATAAATTCATGTTTACTGTTGTTTTACTGTTAAATATAATGAGATGAGTATGTCCATGCTGTGCTGGGTTCTTTGTCTTGAAAACTATTTGGCAGAAGTGTGTAACATGAGCTCTGAGGAATGCAGAAGCAGGGTCTCAGATAACAAGTGTGTGAGTGTATGTGTGTGTGCGTCAATCGCATCTCTCGGCAGGACCGGCTATTTTCAAAATGTTTTGCAGGAGCCAATGGTTGGGGGAGAATGGAGTCAGATTTACATGTCCCGAGGTGATTGGTTCCGGAGGATTCAACGCCCGCCCGATGAAGGGGAGGAGCCCGAAGATAGAATCGACGTCACATACTTTATAAATACTTGTAACCCAGAAGTGTGGGTTCTGTTGGTTTTGTCTCATATGTATGTTGAGAGAACAGCCCCAGCTGGAAGAAGCTTTTACATCTGATAATAAATTCTACTTAAACTTATTGGGAAAAACGATCTCTTTGACTTTTCTTCAAATTTTGAACACGCAGGACTCGAGATTCAAAAGTCCGATAGTTGGTGACCCCGACGACGTGATTTGAAGGACAAAGAGAAGTTTTGGCGCCACATTTCGGCGGACCCCGTGGGGGAGGAAAAAAAGATATCGAGACGATTCAGATTTAACACAAAAGGCCGGCTAAAATACAAAGGTAAGCAGAAAACCTGTTATTTCGAATTCTGCTATTGGATATACTAAATTTCTGTGTTAAATTTGATGAACATCTCGATGAATAGACGAGTAAAATTGAAATAAGGAAAATCAGATTTAAAAGATTCTTTTAAAACAGTTAAAGTCTGTTTAATAAGGGTTAGAGTCCCTGGAATTAAAACAGATTAAACTCTGTTTACGGGTTGGAGTCCCTTGGCGAGAAAGCCATAAATTAATAACAGATTAAAGTCTGTTTAATTGGGAAAGAAATCCCGTGATCGGCGAATCACAAATTCTGTTAGGTTAAAGTCCTTCGGAGAAAGAAATCCGTAAATTATTTACTTTGTATGAATGGTATTGGGGATGAAAGTATTTAGACGTGGTGTTTAGTTGAATGCATAAGTGAACGGAAAATTCAGCACGTGGTGTGTGTAGGCCTTGTGTATGTGTATAATCTAAGTTGGTGTAAGGAGACGATCGTAAAGGAACTAGTAGGAAAGTTATATTGAATACATATATATATAAGTAAATAAATAAATAGAATGGCAGAGTTTCAAAAGGAGTGTGATGAATACGAATGTCCGACCGTATTAGCGCAATGGCAGAGTATCGCTGAGATGATGATAGCACAGGCTGAACCAAGAGAGAAAAAAGGGAGACAAAGAGAAGCTCAGGAATGTTGGTTAGAATTGTGTGATAATTATGCATGGACGAAAGAGGCAGAGACATTCAAAGTGCCCCTGGCCCCGAAAATAAGAAATATGGAGAAAAAGGCTCATTGTAGGTTAGTCAGACATAAAGGTGATGAAAAAACGATTAAATGGTATAATGCAAGTAGATATAAAAGTAAAGGGTGTGACTTAGAAAAACATTTAAGAAAATGGGGTCGTCTTGCCCTCGTGGCGACAGCTATATCACCTATTGGACATAGGAAAGAAGGGAAAGCTACAGACGATGATGTTAGACTGAAAGTGAAGGATGGAAACAGAGAGACCCAGTCACTAGCACCGCCCCCTGAACAGTACCGCCCATTGTATCCGCCTCTTGCCCCGCCTCTTGCCCCGCCTATTGCTCAGCCCCCCCCCTACATCTCACCAAATACGACTCACAGCAAACAACAGGTCGTGCTTGAGGTACGAGAGGGAGTTTTAGACTGTAATTTAAAAGAATTAGAAGAACTTCGACAGGAGGTACAACATCTGGGCAAGGTAGTGACAGAACAGGTACATGCGGCACGAGCTCAGGTGAATGAGACAATGCGCCACATGGCAGAAAATATGGAACTTCCAGAGGAAAGTGATGGTAGTGAGAACGGAGTAGGAAGTGAAGATGAAAGGGGAAGTTGTAGAGCAGCTGGCCCTATAGAAACAACAGGTCAGGCCCAGGGCACGATGCATACAGTATGTATTAAGGGAACGATGGTGATGGATCAGGAGCCAATAGCAAAACGTACTAGGGGAAGGGAAAAAGAGCAGCAGCTGTCTAATTTTTCAATTGATCATTGCCCCCCTAACGTACCAGAGCAGAGAGAGCAGGCAATGAGTCATCATAGTAATCAATTATATCCAGGCGTACAAGCCCCATTGTTAGCAAAGAGCACTGGGGTGCAGTACCAGCCCTGGTCACACAGTGACATGACTGCTATTTCCAGTAAACTTCCTCCAATTACATCAGGGGGCTCTAAGTGGTTGAGTAAATTAACGGCCTTGAGTCATGGGACCGTTTTGGCTTTGGGTGACATAAGGTGTCTGTTGGGTCAGATTTTGACAGCCTCTCAGATGGGGAGTTTTGAACTCGAAGCCCAAACATTACAATATCCAAATGATCTTGATTTTTCAAAAGTAATCACAATGGTGGGCAGGGCACTCGGTCGATTGTACCCATTGCCACCCACCGTATACCAAAACATAAAGTTTCGCATAAAACCAGGTGAGACAGGTGCAGCATATTATTTCAGGTGCGCTGCTGAGTGGGAACAGATGATGGAAGAAAATAGTTTAACCAACCCAATTACACGAGACATATTCAGAGCAGCAGTCATGGCAGGTGCCCCTAGTGGTGTTAAGCAAATAATGGAAAATAACCCTGACATTCCAATTGCTAGTAACGAAATATGGGAAAGGCATTTAGTCCACCACACAGATAGGGCTGTAGAGAAAACAGGAAAAGAGGAAGAACAATTAGAAAAGATAAAAATAGAGTTACTAAAACTACAGTTAGAACAAGCAAAAAATGAGGGAGGGACAAAAAAGAGTAAGCAAATGCCACAACAACCCTATCAGCCACCCCCTTACCAATATAACGGCCCACCCTATGGTACAGGCGCCCATGCAGCAGGTGGGAGGGGAAATAGACAAAGGAGCAATTGGAGGGGTAGTAATAGAGGGAGGGGGTCTTATGGAGGGAGGCAGCAGGGCGAGGGAAATTGTTACGTGTGTGGTGAGGCAGGCCACTGGATGAGAGAGTGTCCAAAGCTTTCAGGTCAGTTTAACGGACCACCTGCGGAGGGATGGGGTCCTCGAAGAGGTGGTGCCGGTGGTCGCGGCAGGGAACCACAAGCCCCATACAACCCGGGGCAATACCCTCCACCACCCTCCAACCTACAGGTGCCGATGTTCCCGCCATCGGGCCCGGAGGAT
This sequence comes from Barbatula barbatula, assembly GCF_947034865.1. Lineage (NCBI taxonomy): Eukaryota > Metazoa > Chordata > Actinopteri > Cypriniformes > Nemacheilidae > Barbatula > Barbatula barbatula. The sequence continues at coordinate 21,037,652 of NC_136768.1, read as the reverse complement.
GGCGCGAGCAGTTATTGAAGGGGCCCCCAGAGAACCGAAATGAGGGCTAGGGCCGAACCTCTCATTTCGTTAATGGTAAACAACAAACCATTAAAAGCTCTGGTGGACACCGGAGCCACCTATTCGACTGTCACAGGCGGCATAAAACAATCTGATCTGAGTGACAAAATTGTGACAGTCACCGGGTTCTCTGGGGGAAGTGAAAGCTTAAAAATGACACAACCATTTAAAGTAGAAGTGGCAAATCAATGCTTATCACACTCGTTCCTTTTCTCCAGCAATGCTCCCATTCCTCTGTTGGGTAGAGACTTATTAATAAAATTAGGGGCTAGCATTCTGTGCTCAGCAGAAGGGGTAATAGTTACATTTCCAGATGGTACAACCATTAACTGTTCCCTATCAGGTAATACAACAGACAGCCAGTGGATGCTGACCTCGTGTGGTGAGGAGGAGGCAGCTGATCTTTACTGGGTAAAATTAGATGATGACACACAGTGGGGCACAGCAATGGAACTGTATAATAAATACCGTTCATGGATTTCAAATTTAGATATCTATTTACCCCCCATAGACCCATTGCATTGTACATTGTTTTATGACAGAAATGATATAACCATTTATGAAGACATGTTTCAGGAAGTGGAGGGAGACAGATGGGTGTTGGAGGGAGCTGGAATTTTTGTGAGTAAAGAAGGAGTGATGGCTCCAGTGAAGCTGACAGAAGAGCAGTTGAAGTGGTATGAGATGGCAGACACAGCAGCACCTCACATATCGTTAGCCTTACACCCAAGCCATGAAGCCAGGGAGCTAGGTAAGATTACAAAAACACTGTTGGCCACCCAGGATTGGGAGCCCACGGAAAAATCAGATGTTAAATATTCACCTAAACACAAAGCCTATTGGATAGAAGGTGCCACACGAGACACTGGAGCTCTAGAGCATGTGCAGGTTTCTAGATTCCATGGCAGGGAGCTGTCAGATAGTGTGGGAGCACCAGACATCATAAAAAATTTACCTGAGGATCTTTGGTCTCAGGGCCCAACAGATGTAGGTTTTTGTAACATGTCTCCAGTTTACTTTCAGTTAAGCACACCTGACCCAATCTGGATTCCACAATACCGCAACAAACCTGAGGCGGACGAGGGTGTGGCCGCAACAGTAAAAGGTCTCCTAGAGAGGGGTGTTATTACACCATACAAATCTAGGTGGAACACACCTATTTTTCCGGTGCCAAAACCAGGCACGAATAAGTACAGGTTGGTACATGATCTGAGAGCAATCAATGCTGTTGTGGCTACACCATCGTTAACAGTGCCTAATCCGTATACTGCACTCTCTGTGATAACACCTGAGCACAATTGGTTTACATGTATTGATCTGGCTAACGCATTTTTCTGTATCCCTTTAGCAGAGGAATGCAAGGCGTGTGTGGCTTTTACATACAAAGGTTGTCAATATTCTTACAACAGATTACCCCAGGGGTTTGTTTTATCACCAGGAATTTTTAACCATGCATTAAAACAACAATTACAGGACTGTAGTTTGCCTGGAGACTGTGTGTTGATCATGTATGTTGATGACCTCCTTTTGGCAGCCAAAACAGAGCAAGGATGCCTGGAGGGGAGCGAAGCTGTGTTAAGACAATTACACAAAAGTGGCTTCAAGGTAAGCAAGGAAAAGCTGCAATTTTGCAGACCTTGTGTTACATTTCTAGGTCGCATGATCACCCCAGAGGGCTCCACGCTAACTGTAGCCCATAGACGAGGAATTTTGAGTCATCCAAAACCAACCACGGTTAAAGAGATGTTGTCATTTCTAGGCCTAACAGGGTATAGTAGACATTATATTCCAATGTATGTTTCATTAACAGCCCCTTTGAGAGATCTTGTAAAACAACAGGGTATGAAGAATTTGAGAGCAGACATTGAGTGGACACAGGAAGCTGAACGGACGTTCATTAACCTGAAACAACAGATGGCACATGCAGCTAATCTCAGTAGTGCCGATTACAGATCACCATTTCACTTAGACGTCTCTGAGACAGGGTCAAGTGCACATGGGGTACTTTATCAAAAAGACCAGGGGGGCAGAAAAGTGTTGATGTATGTTAGCATGTTGTTGGACAGTGTAGAACAAAGACAGCCACCATGCAGCAGGTTTGTCGCAGGCCTGGCAAAGATAGTGAAGAAAACGTCTCACATTGTTATGGGCCACCACCTAATTGTTTTAACCACGCATTCAATCGCATCTTTTGTTAATTCTGAATCATTCACATTTTCCCCTTTACGACAGCGACGCATTGCAGCAATTTTGCTCGCCGACCATATCATATACACGCATGAGGGCATTAACATGGCAGATTTGGTGGAGGAGGGAGAACCACACGACTGTGCACCGATCACAGAGAGGGCATCAGTGGTCAGACCAGGTTTGTTTGCAAAACCATTGACTGGCCCTGAGCCAGTCATGATTTTGTTCACTGACGGGTGCTGTTTCAGGGCGGAGGACGGAAGTTTGAAAGCGGCTTATGCAGTGGTAGAGCAGGTAGGACATGAGATGATTACGAGGGATGCAGCAAGGTTAGAGGGGAAGCAGTCAGCACAGAGGGCAGAAATGATAGCAGTGATCAAAGCCTTGCGACATACTGGTGGACACCGTGTAAACATCTATACTGACTCTGCTTATGTTGTTACAGCTGTACACGTAGAAATGCCGTTGTGGAAACGTTGTGGCTTTATCACTTCGTCAGGTCGACCAATAACACATGCATGTGAAGCCAGAGACCTTTTAGAGGCTCTGATGATCCCCTCAGAGGTGGCAGTGATTAAATGCGCTGGTCACTCTAAGGTGGATAGCTCTTTGAGCAGAGGCAATGACGCTGCAGACTTGGCGGCAAAAGCTGCTGCTGGTTATGTGTCCTCGCAGATGATGTGCACATCAGAAAGAACATCTAACGATTTATTGCCGAGATTCACAAGGGAATACCTTTGTAAAGAGCATCAGCGCTGTACCCCTGAAGAAGTCTCTGTGTGGGCACAACATGGAGCTGTTCGTGCCTCTGACGGACTGTGGCAAGCTCCGGATGGACGTCCGGCGCTCCCAGCGAGTCTGTGTCATTCCATCATGGTAGAGGTTCATGGAGTGAGCCATGTCGGGGACAAACAGATGATGAGAGCGCTTGAATATTGGTGGCATCCTTTTTTAAAAGCTATGGTCTCAGCACATGTGAGCACGTGTGAAGTTTGTCAGGGATATAACGTTAAACCCACGATTAAACCAACAAGGGGTTCGTTTCCTTTGACCGGTGGTCCGGGGGACGAAATCGTGATTGATTTCACAGATATGATCACGAGGATACAGGGTAAGCGTTATCTTCTGGTAATTGTAGACTATTTCACTGGATGGCCTGAAGCTTATCCTGTAGGCAGAGAAGACAGTACGGCGGTGATAAAATGTTTAATTAACCATTATATTCCGCGCTATGGTTTCGCCCGGCGTTTACGATCAGATAATGGCAGTCATTTCAAGAATGAACATTTGCGAGTCGTTGAAAAGGCCCTAGGCCTCAAACATGCATTTGGTGCAGTCTGGCATCCTGCCAGCCAAGGTAAGGTTGAACGAATGAATCTCACACTAAAACTCAAATTGGCTAAAATCTGTGCACAGACAAAACTAAATTGGTTGTCAGCTTTGCCATTGGCCTTAATGTCAGTAAGATCATCTGTTAACCGAATCACAGGATTCACCCCTTTTGAATTGTTTACAGGTCGGCAGTTTCCAGGGCCACGGAATGCACTGTCGGATGCCATTGTGACACCATTATCTCACGCTGTCTATTTTGATAAACTGACTGCTCTCATTAAGACTTTTTCATGCCAGGTCAATCCATCTCCAGCAGCAGACCCCCCTCCAACGACGGTACAGTGGGTGAGGCTGAGGACGTTCAGGAGAAAGTGGAATGAGCCGAGGTGGTCGAAACCCTATAGGGTGACAGCGAGGACATCACATTGTGTTCGATTGCAGGGCAAGGGTGACACTTGGTTTCATTTAACCTCATGTGTAGCTTGTGACCCCCCCTCAAGGGATCTTGCAGAGACACGGGTGGACCTGCGTAGACAGGTCCAAGAGAGGGAAGGAGAACCAGAGGCTGAAGAAGCCACAGGTGAAATCACAACACCACCAGTACAATAACAATTGCAAATCGTTCACAAGACAGGTGTCCCGGGTGAATGAGCTGCGACCAAAGAGAAGGACAGTAGAATCATTTTCCAGTGCAATAAATTTTGAGTGAATACTCAAGGGGAAATACGTATTACCATATATTCTTTATAACCATATTATATATTGTTCTTATTGTGATTTTCATATTTATTATTTTCATACCTATTGTTTTCCATATTTTTTAATATTTACTATTTTTTATACCTTTATATTACTATTGTGATTTTTATATTGTCATTCCTTACCATTTTATTTTGTGTGATTTTAACCATATATATTTTTCCTTAATTGCATATTCCCATTAAGTATATTGTGTGTTTAACCATTTTAATTTCCAAGAGTGTGTTTATTATTCCTTTAAAGTCCAAGAGAGGGCAACAAGATGAAGCTGTGGGAAAACTGTAAGCTGTCGGGGATCCTATTAATAATTTCAGGAGTTATAGTAGGAATAATTTTTAGCCTAACTAAGGGTCAGGAAAGCAACAACACCATATCAAAATCGAGACACAAAAAAGCCATAGCCGATACGAGGTTACCGTGTGAACAACTCGTAATTAATTATGTTTGGGGTAAGACTACATCATTTACTTTCGACCTATGCGCTGTCATAAATTGTGGGGGAAAAAATAGCTCATGGAGGGGGTACAATATATATATATGTATGGATGGGAATATGGATAGTGTTTGTAAGGTGTCCCAGTCTAGGCAAACCTATAGGGGTGAATGGTGTCCATCATGGAATAAGGTAATCGCATATACAGGTGCTTGGACTCCGGAACAACCTAGCCTTTGGACCCGTACCTCGGCAAAATTTGATTTAAAAATGCAGAGAGATTACAGTGCAAGTCAAAATCCACTCACCCTTTCAATATCCACCAGAACGGGATCAGCCAATTATACAGGGGAGTTTTTCCTTATAATGGGGGTGCACAGCCCAGGAACAGATAAAAAAGCAGTAATAAAATTTGTTATAGACAGTTCACCTGAGGAGGAAAGAAATGAGACAATAGCTGAGCCATTATCGGTAGGACAAAAGAATGTAGTGGTGGAAATAGATTACACCATGTTAAAACCAGAAGATATGATAGAGAGAGCTACAGGATATGGGGAAAATAATTTGTGGCTGGAATGGATAATTACCACAGCCAGAGAACAGAGGTTAGATGATTGTGTTGGATGTGCTAATGCAAGACCTCATTTATACATTGAACCAGCCCCGTTGTACCAAAATGATACGTGGGGCTATGAGTGTATGCTGGCATTGACACGGATGGCCAGTCCAAAAAATTGTACCACATTGGCAGCAATATTCCCACCAATAACCAACCTTTCACGGGCAGGTCCATTTACACCGAAGAAAGCAAATTATACCTGTTTTGATATTAAACGTCTATCACCAACCAGCAACCTGGGGGAGATAAATAAGGAGTGGTGTGATCGGATCATAGTAGATAATGGGACTGAAATAGGTACGTGGGCTAGAGCAGGTTTATATTATTATTGTGGAGATCGAAGATTGTTTACTAGGATACCTGAGAAGGCAAAGGGAGTGTGTGCTTTGGTAAGACTGGGAGCCCCAATAACTCTGATAGGTGACAGAGCAGTCAGAACGGAAACTATAAATTCAGCAACATTGACAAGAAAACGTAGGAGACACATCATAAAACGGAGAGCAATAGGTTCAAGTGTAGATTTATCATTAAATAGCCCGACATACATTGATGCGATAGGCATTCCACGAGGTGTGCCGGATGAGTATAAACTAGCAAACCAAGTGGCAGCAGGTTTTGAGAATATACCCATAATAGCTGCCCTTTTTCCAGTCACCCCAAACAAGAATGTAGATAGGATTAATTATGTGCATTATAATGTGATGAGGTTAGCGAATATGACAAGGGATGCCGTAGATGGTTTAGCGGAGCAGCTAGCACCAACTTCACTGATGGCTATACAGAACCGTATGGCTCTGGACATGCTGTTGGCAGAGAAGGGAGGAGTATGTGTAATGTTTGGTGATCTTTGTTGTACGTACATTCCCAATAATACTGCCCCAGATGGATCAGTGACGAGGGCATTGGAAGGTTTGAAAACTTTGTCTATAGAGATGAAGGAACATTCAGGAGTAAATAATCCTATTGGAGATTGGCTAGACAAAACATTGGGAAGATGGCAAGCAATAGTAATGTCTGTTGTGATGTCCATAGGGGTATTCATAGCAATTTTGATTACGTGTGGTTGTTGTTGCATTCCTTGCCTTAGATCACTGTGTAATCGTTTAATAGTTTCAGCTATTGAGAGACCGGAAAGCCCAAAACCATTTAATATGCCGTTGTTATCCAGCTATACTGACGACCCAGAGGACCAAGAATTTTGACCTCTGTCGAGGTCAAGAGAGGGATTATTGGGATTATGATGTTTTATGTATTATAAATTCATGTTTACTGTTGTTTTACTGTTAAATATAATGAGATGAGTATGTCCATGCTGTGCTGGGTTCTTTGTCTTGAAAACTATTTGGCAGAAGTGTGTAACATGAGCTCTGAGGAATGCAGAAGCAGGGTCTCAGATAACAAGTGTGTGAGTGTATGTGTGTGTGCGTCAATCGCATCTCTCGGCAGGACCGGCTATTTTCAAAATGTTTTGCAGGAGCCAATGGTTGGGGGAGAATGGAGTCAGATTTACATGTCCCGAGGTGATTGGTTCCGGAGGATTCAACGCCCGCCCGATGAAGGGGAGGAGCCCGAAGATAGAATCGACGTCACATACTTTATAAATACTTGTAACCCAGAAGTGTGGGTTCTGTTGGTTTTGTCTCATATGTATGTTGAGAGAACAGCCCCAGCTGGAAGAAGCTTTTACATCTGATAATAAATTCTACTTAAACTTATTGGGAAAAACGATCTCTTTGACTTTTCTTCAAATTTTGAACACGCAGGACTCGAGATTCAAAAGTCCGATACTATATGTGTTATTCCAATAAAACTAATGTAAGTGTACCTACCACTTATTAACACAATCGAATTGTTTCTCTTTAATTACAATGTTTGATTAAAAGAAAGAGGAAGAAAGAGAAAGAGAAAAGAGAAGACCGCTCCACCAAATCCCTTGTAGAAGAGAAGGCACTTTTCAACCCATTCTCTACACTCTAGGGTACAATATCAATACCCCATTGACGGATGTCAGAACAAATATGCTTTTTAAATGGAGGTCAATGTAGGAATTGTGCACTTTATAAAAAGGGCACCTGCTAATGTTCATAATATTTACCATAAAACATTCAAATTGAAAGCTATATTTGGAAATGATAACCAAATAGATGTATATAAGATTATTCATAGAGAATTATGTCTTGTGACTCGCAACAATTTTTTAGTTTTGGCTAGTAGATGTTCTGAATGGCCTGAACTAGAACAGCTTCCCAGCCAAAACCGATTTTGTTTTATAAAAAGAACCTGAACCGTTAGCAGAAGTCAATGTTTCATAGGACTTTATACACATTTTACAGATGTGCTGCACCTTAAACAGCCAAGCACACAGTTTCCCAGACTATGTGCACTACATGTGTCTTTGGTAACTGGTAACCGATAAAATTCAAACGATACCCAACCCTAGTCATGGGCTCATCATGTGTCTGTAGCTATTGTATTTATGGTGTATTTTTCAAAGGATCAGTGCTGGCATACCCTTAATCATATTGATCATTTTAGGAATTTTAACTACATTTGGGCTCCTATTTCACCACCATATTTTTACAATTATTATTTATTGTTACAGGTTTTTGTTTAGAAGGTTGGCTCTGTGAATAATTGTAAAATTTTCTCATCATTTTATTTAACAGTGTGCAGTACTACATGGCATGTGTATTGTTTCCATAAAAGACCAAAGGCATGGGTAAGTGTTTTGCAACACTTAGTTTTTTTATGCTAACTTAAAATATTTCTCTTCATCCTTTCGTTTACTCTATTATCTGATTCCTAACTCTTTGTTTGATTGTAAACCACATCATTGAGAAAATATTTCTGCATCTGAGTCCTATGTCGAAGACCCAACAAATATAAACTCATTGGGGGTGATTTTTTTATCCATGAGTTCCATTTAATCTCATCAATTGTTCACTCAAGGAAGAAACAAGCTGCATCTCATTTTGAAAGTGTGTGTCTGGCCATACCTCCATGGACCTATTTCTCGTAGACCTGTTCACTTCTTTTAAATGTGTCCTATAGTAGTAAATGGTAGTAAAGAAGGACCCTAGCAGTGCAGGGGCATATTTCAAGGGTTTCCACAGTTTGCTCTGGTTATCCTTGTTAAAGTCCTCTTCAGTCTTCCTGTTGACCCTTCTAGCACCATATTGTCCAGTCAGGACAATTGTTTAGCACACTGGTGGTTCCACGTCCAGGCTTAACCATGACAATTATCATGGGTTGCATTCTTACGCCACATTAAATCCACATGCACTGTCCTGTAAAATTTTGAGTACTTCCCACCCCCAAACTCTTACCTGCTCTGCTGTCTTGCTGGTTTTATTTAGCTCTAGAACCCAAACTCTGCTGCTAGTTATGTACATTTTCCTGGTTGGTCCAGCTTAGCTGACTCTATAGCCCCCAAGCTTTATTCACTGTGGTCTTCAGGGACAAGTTCAAAACTTTCGATTGCACCTTGTTCCTTCAAGCCTAGTGGGGACTCTTTACGCCTGCTGCTCTCAGCTCTGAATTGGTCCTCAGATCCCCTTGTTCAACATTTTTGCTGTCTTGCTATACATCTATAGAACTATTTCTTTTAGACAGTAAGAAAATCCCTTGTTTTATACCAATGTTACTCACTTGCATTGCCTTCATCTTCATTGAACGGATGTTTCTATTGTCATTTTCTCACTCAAGTTGTTCTGAATTTGTAAAAAAAAAAATCCTGCTAAACACTAAATATATTTTTCCATAGAATGTAAGCCATATGTCAGTGCCCTAGAACTGTTTGCTTAGAGACTTTCTTGAAAAAAATCAGCCATTGTGTCCATACATGTGTGGAACATCAGAAGTTGCTAATAAATTACCCAATTACAAAAACACATACGAATTGTTTTGTTCTCTTTATATATTTAAGGAGGAGACTGACAGAATTGAAGAGTCTGATGAAGAATGTGACACAAGTGAAGAGTCTGAAGAATGTGATCCAGAATATGTTCCAGACTCGGAAAGTGAAACAGACGATGAACATGCAAAAAGTATGGCAAAGTCACCACTTTTGAATAAAGACTCGCTATTGGGGTGGTCTACAAAAGGAGTCGACATTAATGAAAACTTAAATGGAGGAGGATCTGCTGTCATGATTCCGCTATCATGTCATGTTTATTCTTGGTCTTGCAGCGGAGTCATGGCATAGCCTTAGGTTTTGTGTGAGAAAGACATGGCTTTGTTTTGATTCTGACATGCCATGTGCTTTCTCGTGTCTCGTCAGTGTTTCCCCGCCTTTTGTCTCGTTAGCCTTCCCATTAGTGTTTCATTACCTTCACCTGCCCCTTAGTAATTATCCTGTGTTTGTTCCCCTATTTAATGCCCTCTTGTCTATTGTCTTGTGCTCGTTCGTTGTACTTGTATGCCATTCTTGTTGTCTTGTACATGAAACCTGCTTTAGTTTAGTCAGTCAAATCTAGTCTTCGTGTTTTGTAGTAGTTAGTCTTTGTGAGTGTTAGCGCTAGTCTGTTTTAGTTAAGTCCTCCTTCAGTTCTCGTATGTTCTTTTACCCCATTGTGGGCCTTTGTTTTGTGTTTTGTTAGTCATTAAAGTCTTGTTAACCCCTTCATCCCGTTTCGCTGCCTGCACTTGGGTTCTCCTTGTCCATTCCCTGACAGAACGAACGAGCCAGAACGGAACCCAGCAGGCAGCATGGACACTGACCGGTCCAGCGTGGCCCGTCGCCTCTGCAGTCTTCGCCAGGGAAGTGAGACTGTGGACGAGTATGTGGAGAGATTCTTGGACATTGCGGAACAGGGCGTCTTCGGGGAGAGTGAGCTGGCGGTGCTGTTCAACACCGGTCTCAGAGAGCCACTCTCTCGCTCGGAGATGAGGGCGATGAGGCCGTTGGATTTCGACGCTGTTTGGGTAACTGCCGCAGCGCGTTCGGAGTCCGCGACCTCATCGAACCCAGTTTACTCATCTCCGCTGGTTGCGATACCCGAGAGTGGTCCTCTGCAGATCGGGGTTGTGGGCATCGCCACGCACCACTCTCCAACCTCTGCAGTCTCTCCACAACCGCCCAGTCTCACTGGCAAGCGGGGGAGACGGGAATCTTGGGGGTCCTCGTCCGAGGCCTCCAATCCCGAGCCGCCCGTCCCATTCACATCATTCCTGCAGCCGACCACCAGGCGGGTGGCTCGGCTGAAGAAGAAGAGGCAACGGAGGGCGGCTCGGAGTCCGGTGGTCCCGGTGGTCCCGTCAAGTCCGGTGGTCCCGTCAAGTCCGGTGGTCCCGGTGGTCCCGTCAAGTCCGGTGGTCCCGGTGGTCCCGTCAAGTCCGGTGGTCCCGGTGGTCCCGTCAAGTCCGGTGGTCCCGGTGGTCCCGTCAAGTCCGGTGGTCCCGGTGGTCCCGTCAAGTCCGGTGGTCCCGGTGGTCCCGTCAAGTCCGGTGGTCCCGCCGGCCTTCCAGCCGGCGTCAAGTCCTGCCCTGCCGGCCTTCCTGCCGGCGTCAAGTCCTGCCCTGCCGGCCTTCCTGCCGGCGTCAAGTCCTGCCCTGCCGGCCTTCCTGCCGGCGTCAAGTCCTGCCCTGCCGGCCTTCCTGCCGGCGTCAAGTCCTGCCCTGCCGGCCTTCCTGCCGGCGTCAAGTCCTGCCCTGCCGGCCTTCCTGCCGGCGTCAAGTCCTGCCCTGCCGGCCTTCCTGCCGGCGTCAAGTCCTGCCCTGCCGGGGACTTTGCGCTCTCGAGCGCCGCCCCCCAGGGTGTCCCCTGGGACTCCGCGCTTCCGAGCGCCAGGGACAAGAACTGTTCCCCCATGTCCCACTCCCTTTGGACTTCCCCCCATGAACTCGGGTGTTCCCCCCATGGACTCTAGTCAACCCCCCATGAACTTTGTTGTTCCCACTCCCCCCCTCCCTTGTTTGTTATTTTTATTATGTCACCCCAACCCTTTTGTTATATACTCTTGTCTGCCCCTAATCTTGTTTACAATGTTTTGCTTTGTCTTGTCGTTGTCCCAGTCTGCCCTGTCTTGTCAGTCTACCCCTTGATGAACACCTGGAGGTGTTCATTTAAGGGGGGGCTTATGTCATGATTCCGCTATCATGTCATGTTTATTCTTGGTCTTGCAGCGGAGTCATGGCATAGCCTTAGGTTTTGTGTGAGAAAGACATGGCTTTGTTTTGATTCTGACATGCCATGTGCTTTCTCGTGTCTCGTCAGTGTTTCCCCGCCTTTTGTCTCGTTAGCCTTCCCATTAGTGTTTCATTACCTTCACCTGCCCCTTAGTAATTATCCTGTGTTTGTTCCCCTATTTAATGCCCTCTTGTCTATTGTCTTGTGCTCGTTCGTTGTACTTGTATGCCATTCTTGTTGTCTTGTACATGAAACCTGCTTTAGTTTAGTCAGTCAAATCTAGTCTTCGTGTTTTGTAGTAGTTAGTCTTTGTGAGTGTTAGCGCTAGTCTGTTTTAGTTAAGTCCTCCTTCAGTTCTCGTATGTTCTTTTACCCCATTGTGGGCCTTTGTTTTGTGTTTTGTTAGTCATTAAAGTCTTGTTAACCCCTTCATCCCGTTTCGCTGCCTGCACTTGGGTTCTCCTTGTCCATTCCCTGACATCTGCTAATGAGATATCTTTGGATAAAACTTCAGAAGACCCCATTCAATCAACCGCTTTAGAAACTTCAGACACTGTACAATCAACTGCGGTTTCATTTGGAGGTCAAAATATCTGCTTTGTTTGTCAAAAGCCTATTTTCAAAATAGCGCGACACTTCAAAACGCACATAAAGGAGGATGGTGACATAGCAAAGGCCCTTAGTCTCCCTGCCGGGTCAAAAACTAGGAAGGAGTTGCTTGAGAATCTTCGGAATAGGGGAAACTTCATGCACAACAATGTAGTTCTAAAGAGTGGATCTGGTTCCCTCAAAGTAAATCGAAAGGCTAAAGGTGACGGAAAAAATTATGAGTACTGTATCCACTGCAAGGGGATGTTTTTACGTAACGAGTTGTGGAGACACATGAAGAGGTGCTCGTCCAAGCCAGCAGACAGTGAACATCATGGCAGAAAGTGCGTTCTTGGCCTTGCAGCACTGGTAAAAAATTCTTGCTCTAGTACTGAAAATGGAGTGCTTAAAATGATAAGTCGTATGCATGATGATGAGATTTCAACTGTTGTTCGCAACGACTTTTGTCTGCTACGTTTCGCAGAGTCCCTTTATAGCAAACATGGTCATGATCCATCAAAACATGACTATATCAGGCAAAAAATACGCCAAGTTGGCAGATTTTTACAAACTTTGCGCAAAATATCTCCAATCATGACCTTGGAGGATTCTATCAAACCAAGAAACTTTATGACTGTCATTAAAGCAGTTCAAGTGACGGCAGGTTTTGATACAAATACGAACAGCTACAAAACTCCAAGCCTTGCATTGAAAATAGGGCACTCACTTTTGAAAGTGAGTGACATTGTACGTTGTCATGCTCTTATGGCTGGGAATGAGGACCTGATTAAATCATTAGAAGCCTTCCAGAAACTCTATCAAGCTAAATGGTCTGAGTACACATCGCACTGTGCTCTTACTACAATTAGTGATTTGAAATACAATAAACCAGACAATCTACCGCTCACTGAAGACATAAAAAAACTTCACCAGCATCTTGATAATAGTGCAGAATTGGCAACCGCAGCCCTGAAGAAGGTGGCAACAGCTCAGAATTATTCCAGTTTAGCACGTACAATTTTAACCAAGATAGTCCTTTTCAACAGAAGGCGTATCGGAGAAGTGTCAAAGATGAAACTGATGAATTTCCTCAAAAGAGATCACTCACACACGCATGAAGGAACAGGACTGTCAAATTATGAACAGAAGCTATGCAGGTATTTTAATCGTGTTGAACTAAAAGGGAAAAGAGGACGGAAAGTACCAGTGCTACTCACACCAGATATGACGAATGCACTCAATCTTTTGATTGCAAATAGAAAGGAATGTGATGTGCCTGAAGAAAATGATTATTTATTTGCCGTACCACAATGCCTGACATATTACAGAGGACATGAAAGTCTAAGACAACAAGCAGATGAATGTGGTGCACAAACACCAGATTGTTTAAGGTCCACTAAACTACGTAAAGAAATAGCAACAACTTCGCAAATTTTAAACTTGAAGGACAATGAACTAGATCAGCTGGCTGATTTCTTAGGACACGACATATCAGTTCATAGACAGTTCTACAGACAGTCTGAGCCCAAAATACAAAGTGGAAAAATTTCCAAGTTGCTGCTTGCGTTGGAAAAAGGAAAACTACATGAGTTGCATGGAAAATCACTTGATCAAATTGGAGGTATTTCAGTTTTGATATCAAATGTTATAATGTATACATTTCTAGATGCCATAATTCATGTTAAGAGACAATGATTATTTGTTATTAGAACTGAAATTAAAATGTGTGCTTTCCCATGTTCTGTTCAGATTTCACAGATGAGGATGTGGAGGATGACAGTGAAGATGAGGAAACCATTCCTGCTGAAAATTCACTGGAAGATGCTTCTGATAAAACGGATGGTATGTATGTTCAATAGAGTGTCAGTATACTAGTAAGGATTCTCTAATATTTGTATTCTTGCATGGTAAACTGTACAAAACTGAGATTTTGTGTCATTTGTGATGCTAGGTGTCCCTTAACTAGAACTACTGAGCTGCATCATTAATAATCAAAGCAAAACTCATAATCTAAATGTAATCCAAAAGTAGTCAGATTACTTAACCATATAATTACGTTACTGACTTCACATTTTGTCATGTAATCTGTAATCAGTAACTGTTTACAATTCATAAGTAATCTACCCAGTTCTGGTGGTAACCAACTAATCTTTACACGCAATTGCAATAGAAAACATCAAACTTTGCACGTCTCTGACCACTTTTCTTTCATCTCCATCAACATACACCTTCCGACATGCATCACAGCAACAACCGGTTTCATTCAGATGTAATCTTTTCTCTTTCTCTACGAGCACCTTCTCTTCTGCTGTCGAATCCTCTCTTCCCTTTATCTTTTCTTCCCTGGACACTAACACAGCTACCGACACCTTATGCTCCACTCCAAATTCTTAACATCAGTCTCCACAGAACATCGAGACTGACAGAAATAGAGCCGTGTCTGATTTTGTCTACGAATACAGACTCTAAACCTGATATACTCACCTAGTGACTTACCTGAATTATCTCTTGTTTAAAGTCTTCAGTCTGGTTGTCTTCCTACTTCCTCTGAATGTGTTTGTCAATGCCAGTCACCCTCTTTACTCCTGGATTCATCAGCCAAGCGTTCACAATCTAGTCGTATCAAGTTGAGTCTTATCCATCATATAACCATTTACAAAGTATTACTACCATCTATCGTCACGATCCACACCAACTCAACCTTTTCGTGTCAAATTGTACTTCAGGTCGATAGAAGTGCCCATCTGAAAACCTATTTCTATACTGAATCTTAAAGCCTTTTTCTTCTATCCTGCTTGGTCCACCCAGGTACCTTGTACGATAGACCTCAAGGAGGGTGTGCCGGTGCCACATGGATAAATTTATGCTCTCTCCATCCCTGATAAGATAGCCTCGGAGGAGTAAATTGCCAAAGGCCTCAGGGATTCATCTGTCCCTCTCTGTCACATGCGGCCTCAACCTGCTTCTTCGTGGCCAAGAAGGATGCGGTTTAAGACCTGTATAGATTATTGAGCAGCCAACAAGATAATGGCAAAGTTTTGCTATCCTCTTCCCCTCATCCCGACAGCAGTCGAACAGCTGAGAGGTGTAGTTCATTGTAGTCATTATTACCTTGAAATTTAACAGCTGCCTTTATAAAATAAAACCTGAAATAATGAACCAAGATGACGTATGTGATGGACAAATGCGACTACTGGAAGACGCATTCGATTACTGGGGAAGATGCTTCCGAACAAATAGCTCAGATGGTCAACCTATATAGGAGTGTAGTTGCAATTTATCTTACAATTACTGTCTTACCCTATAATTTATGAAAAAGTATTCATAATAGTTCTATGCAAGCAATACATTGTAAAATAATGATTTCCATATCTATGTCAACAGGGCTTTTGGAAAGCAGACCATGTCCAATCACATCAGCAGGACTAAAAGCTGACAGACAAAACTCTGAAAACAATGGTATGATAAAATGTTTGCAACGCAACAAATGTATTTCTGTAATAACAGCACAAAAGATTACTTCATACAAGTAAAGTATACTGCACAATTATTCAACTTCAAATCAGTCTCTATCAGTCGCTACCTTGCACTTAGTTATGAAGCCTAAGCATTCAGTGGAATCAACTGCGTTCGATGTTTGTTGATACAGGGTTTAGAGGTAGTGTGAGGTTCATGAGAAGTCTGGTGGCTCTGCAAGATGTGTAGCGCAAGATTGCTGACAGCCCTAGCGAACAGATGAGTATAGTATCAATAATGAAGAGAGAAATGAGGTGAAAGAAAATCAAACCCGGTTAATGACAGAAACAAACTTTGAACAAAGTCTTCCATACCCACATGACGTTCAATATGTCTAAAGACCTCGCAGGTGACCTTAGAGAGACTGCCAGGCCTCCTCATAGACATAATGGTTATAGTTGTTGTCAAGGTCCAGCAAAGTACCAAAGACATTGTTAAATTAGTCCATCCACTCATAGTGGCTCAACTGAATTTTTCTGAAGTAATGAGAATACTTTGTGCGAAAAAAAAAATATATATAACTAATCAATATATTCTCCTCTGTCTTGTCAGTCTATGGTGCACGTACAGGTACAGCTTGTGTCTGCTTGTAAACGCAGTTGCGCTTCCAGGTTGCCAGTCAGAACACTGGTGTCTGCTCCCACATTTACATAAAATTCGAAGGCATATGCTCTCAATAATGCGCATCATAGACTGACAACACCCTGGCCTGAATTTTAGGGCTAGAGTAGAGTGGGTTTGAAAAGACTGAGGTCCTGCCATGTAAGGGGTTTATGGCAGTTGTTTTACCAGCCTTATTTGATGATACTTTGCTCATTTATTTGTAAGCCCACCAAAATCCAGTCCTCAAGTAGCAGACCTTACTTCATCAGGGCAGTTAGTCAGCCATAAAGCTGTGCCCTGGAATTCCTTATCGAGTGGTATTACACTGGTAAGGTGAAAATTGCAATTTGCTTTGTTCAGTTTCCAGTGAGGTGGATTTGGCAAACCATACTCCACTGGGGAGGTTCGAGAGAGGCTCTGTCATAAACTGTGTACCCTCAGAAATGTCCCCAGGTCTGCTTTTCATTGCAAAATGTTTCCTGAAGTTCAGCGTTTTTTTCAATGTAAATGTTAATCCTATTAGATATGAGCACAATTTTTGCATATACTGTTGAAGACAAAAGTGTACATATCCTTTACCCCTGAAAAATCCTGAAAATTTGGGAAAATTGAAGGGCCATCAGATGAAATCCAACCTTTCTGTGTTTAAATGAAAGGTGCATCTACCAACTCGGAACACGTGAAAAGAACCCCCCAGTAACTTGTTTTGGTGAGCTTTTTACTCCAAGCATGTGAGAAATCGGTCTGATCAGATTTAGCTCCTCCTGTCACATAGGAAGGGGTTTTTATTATAATATTACCGCCCATTTATCTGCACGTTTACACCCATGGCATGTACTACACCAGTGTTTCACAGTCCTTGTCCACAGGGGCACACCACCTAAAATGTTTGAAATGTCTCCCTTATTAACACACTAACAAGCTGAATCGGGTAAGTTGAATCCGAAAGAATCTAAAACATTCTGGGTGGTGTGCCCCAAGGACAATGTGGGTTGTCACTCCTTCAGACCTGTTCGCTTTATCTGTGAATTTACGTACATGTGGATGTTTACCAATTTGTTTAACCTGTCGATTTACTTACCTGTGAAACTGTACCAGTTAGTTTGACGAGTGGAGGTCTATTCATCTGTGGATGTTTGTACCCACGGATTTATAATGTCCTGTGTATACTCTTTGTGAATATGATGTGCAGGCTATCGCAGAAAGGCAATGTCAGATTCTGATAGATCTGAGTAGTACCGAAAGAAGTCCAACATGCCAGTTTCTAACTCTCCTTCTCTCGCACATATTAATAAAAAGCAACAGACACAATGACAAAAGGTCGGAAGACCGAATCCATGTTGCACATGGCACATTCAGAGAATATTTTTACCTGAATTACCGATGAGTGAGAATTGTTTAAAAACAGGTTACCTTCTCTTTTCTGACAAGCACCCGACAGTATTTACAGTTTATTTATATGACAATGTGTCGTAAATGACCTATAAAATAATTAGACCGAAGAGGGGTGAAACCAGAACTCAAGTTGTTATTGGTAATTTAATTCAAGAATGTGGTCAAAATAAGAACTTCCATATTTAAAAAGGGATGTTTTTAAAAGGGGAAGTTTGAATTGCCCTTTTTATGGTTATATCAAAATATTTTTTTAAATTACATCTTAAAAAGCTTATATCAGTTATATAAAGCTTAACTCTTTCAACGCCATTGACGAGTTAAAAAACGGCTGGCAACTTTTTTTTAAAGAGGCTGGCGGCGAATGAGTTAAAGCTTCGGAATCTGTATTGGCCGATCATTATGACAGAAAATCGTTACTTGTATCTGCTGCAAAAATCCTGATACTATATTATTCCCTGCTATGAAACTTGTTCACATTCATGCATTTGTCAGACACCAAAGTGACTCACATTGCAATTCAACTGTAGTTTCAAGTTTTTTTATAGCACATTTGTTATAAAAACATGGTGTACACTGTGCACACCTGATTATTTTATATCTAAGATTTTTAAACCGTATTAATAAAGATATGATCTATTTGTAGTTAGCAATGCTAGCAGTTAATCATCTTGTTTGTTACTAGTCTCTAGCAAAGGAAGGCGGATGCCCAAAAGGAGACCGTGGACCAAACCTGAGGTGAACGCTGTGATGAGACACTTCAAAATGCACGTCAGCAAAGCTCACTTGGCAACAATGAGGGAATGTGAGGTCTGCAAAAGGTGCGAGCATCCAGTCCTTCAAAACCGGTCAGTCCAAAATATACGTGATTTTGTACGGAACCGAGGGCTAAATTTGAAACGCGTGGAAAAATAAGTCAAAATTTTAATGTTCGTAGTCCAAGGGGCTAATTATCTGTTCAACACATTTCACTTCTACTCTTGTAACTTATAATTGTTTTGTTAAAAATGTATGTTTTTGTTTGTTTAAAAATATGAATTTTAAGAAAACATGTTTTATTCTTCTGCTGGTAGCTTTGATCATTTTAGCATAGATGTTTAATCTGAGGTACTATAGACCTCTGTTGATGGTTTTTTAACTTTAACATTTGTGATGTTACGTCATTTTATGAAGTTGGGTTATGTTTTTCATTCCTGTCCCTTAAAGGCAATGTTTTGTACCTGTCACAATACAATATTTGACAAAATGTCACTTGCAACATTATAATAAATTACTACTAATTTGTTGATGGAGTGTTTCCTTAACCTGTTAATCTACCCCCTACTTTCAGTTCAAACCATGAAAATGACATATCCACATTAAAATGTTTGTATTTATACTGACATAATTGTGGCATCTTTCAAAAGACTTAATTAATCAAATATTCAATTGTATTATTGTCATTGTTGCAAATAAGTTGCATTGTTGCTCTACATGCATTTTAACGAATGAACTGAGACAAAACTGCAGATGAAAGTAATATTTATTAACAGTCTGAATTGACTTAAATGTTCTGTATATATAGGAGGATAACGGTAGCATAAATATATGATAGCGAAGGGATCCAAGTCAGTCACAGGTTAAATAGAACATTTAAAGCCAGTGTTAATGACAAGCTCTTAAAATCCACATGAGATCTGCAGGTGCACATTCTGTGGATTTTAGGTAAGCATACATGCATAACGTCAGCGCATTAGGATGCACTGTTAGCTGTGACAGATTTTTTTGTCTCTGGACAAATTATTTGAGACGTTTATGACGAAACTAAGCGCAGATGAATTCAGAAAATATAATTTAGCCAAATCATTGCCATGGCAGTACTACACGTGTGTTGTGTTGACACGCCGGACAGAAGAATGTGGGGTTCGCTGTAACTCACTATGGTTTAAAAGGACATGCACCAAAATGGGTTGCTGTGAGCAGAGCTGTCTTTGACAAGGCAAGGATAGTTTTGTTTACTCAGCCATTGAGTGTTTTAAGCAAAATGAATGTTGTTGAAGACCGTAATAGATCATACCAACTTGTTTAAAGTGCTCGTCCGATGAGTCCTTTAACACAGATTCTTCACAGTTCTATTCTGACTATTCAATAACATTCTATCTTTGCTAATTATACAGAAAATGTTCTTCGCTATTACAGGCAGCATAGGTGATCCTGTCCAGATTTTTGTTGTATGTAGAGACCTCATAAACCCTGATGTCCCTGTAAACCAGCGAGTGGTCAGTTCTGTGTGTTGTGTATGTAGAGACCTCATAAACCCTGATGTCCCTGTAAACCAGCGAGTGGTCAGTTCTGTGTGTTGTGTATGTAGAGACCTCATAAACCCTGATGTCCCTGTAAACCAGCAAGTGGTCAGTTCTGTGTGTTGTGTATGTAGAGACCTCATAAACCCTGATGTCCCTGTAAACCAGCGAGTGGTCAGTTCTGTGTGTTGTGTATGTAGAGACCTCATAAACCCTGATGTCCCTGTAAACCAGCGAGTGGTCAGTTCTGTGTGTTGTGTATGTAGAGACCTCATAAACCCTGATGTCCCTGTAAACCAGCGAGTGGTCAGTTCTGTGTGTTGTGTATGTAGAGACCTCATAAACCCTGATGTCCCTGTAAACCAGCAAGTGGTCAGTTCTGTGTGTTGTGTATGTAGAGACCTCATAAACCCTGATGTCCCTGTAAACCACAATGTGACATGTTCCCATAAGCCTGTGAAATGTCACATACGTAATATAAGTATGTTGTGAAAGTGAAATATTGTTTTTGAAATGGTGTTAGTCTTCTGTAGATCAAATAAAAATTGTTGACATATTTTTTACCTCGATTGGATGGAGGGAAATTTGTGTCCCTGTAAACCACCAAAAAAACAATTGACCTCATAAACCACATATGCCTGTATGTGTGTGTGTGTGTGTTGGTACACAGTATATACATATTTAAATGTTTAGTTCATCATTTAATCATATATAAATATATTTTTAGCAAATTATCATAAAGCCATGAAATACCTGAAGTGTGCTGAGGAGTTGTCAAATGTCGAAACTGATGGAGACTCCTAGATTTACAGGAAAAGACCTCACAAGAGACCAAGCCGCTTTGAAAGTGAAAAAGAGGATGGTAAATAAATTAAATACATTGTTAATATAAGTTCAACAGGCTATTTAATAATAAAAAATGTTCTTGATTTTAAAACTTAAACCATTTGAGAACAGTTGAAAATCTATTACATTTTTCTAGATTGAAACAACCAACCATAAAGGTGGTCAAATCGTGAAAAATTTCAAGGGAAGGTGGTGTGATCAAATATTTGAAGATTTACAGATGAGTAAAGAGGGGATGTTTTTTGTCATTTTCATCAAGAAGGGCTATGCCATCCATTTACCACCCCACTAAAATCAAGCCCTTCATATAGTTATGTCACATTAGGGGTTATATGTGTTACTTACATGGCTTGTGTGTGATGATATATGTGTTACACATGATGCATTTAGTTCCAATTCTCCTCAAAAGGGTTCACAAGGAAAGGGGAGCTAAAAAAGTTAATATTCAGAAATATTCAGAATCAAGCAATCAGCATTGATGTGATATGATACAAACCTTATCAATATAGGTGGTCTCTATTTCAGAATTAGTCTCCCCAGCAAAGCAGCCTAAGATAAAAAGTGTGCCTGGAAATAAACCTCAAGCTCCTGTCTTCGTGGAAAACAGACATCATGAGCCATTGTCTAAAGACAGTCAGTAGCCTCCTAAAACGAATAAATAAACAATATATACAAAACTACTAAATATTTTTCACAATTTCAAATCAACAGACAGAAAAGCTCCCACCCATTGTCCATCAAGTAAGTCTTAAATCATTTTGTTTCACTACAGTAGCAATGAATATCAAAGCAATCATTGCCAATGAAAGACATTATGTTAACGATTAACCAAATGTCAAAGATTGTGAGTTTTGCAATTTGATCTGTAAATAAGCACAGTTTTAAACTGACATGCCCTAACATGAGGCTGATTAATAAATTCACATATTAATTATAGTTACATATATGTAAACATAAAGTAGGATATACAGTGGATATTATTCGATCCCTGCTGATTTTGTAAGTTTTCCCACTTACAAAGAAATAAAAGGTCTATCATATTGATGGTAGATTTATTTTAATATAAAGAAACATTATATCAACCAAAAGTCCAGAAAAAACATAGTATTTTACTCACTTAAATGCAAATCAATTTTATTACCTTTATATAGTGTTTTTTCTGGAATTTATTTGTTGATATTCTGTCTCTATCAGTTAAAATAAACTTACCACAGAAATACAGACCCATCATTTATTTGCAAGATGGCAAATTTACATAATTAGCAGGTATCAAATACTTTATATACTGTATATTTCTCCACTGTATCTACTGGCTCTTTTGATGATATTAACATCAATCACAGTTAATCCAAATCCAAAGTTTTTGATTTGTTATTTTACCTTTTGGCTTTTAAACTTTTTTTTAGCATCATCAACAACACCCTCTGAAACAACACCCCAAAGGACTCATGCTTTTACTTTTACAAAAATTACTTTTGTTACATTAACTTGCGTTTACCTGTTTTATCATACAGTGCAAACAAGAAGAATTTGAATGCAATTGATAGTGTTTTTTTCTCGGACTTCCTTTCACTGAATCAAAAACTTGATCAAGTTTGATCTGAGGTGCGTCAGTTTGCGAGAAGTAATCATGCAACATAACCAGCAACAGGTGTTAGAAGAACCTGTAAATGTGGAGCAGATGCAGACAGAAGAAGAACTGTCAACATTTTGTTTAAAGCTCAGAAAAGAACGGCCATTTAGAAAATCGATGGTGATTACCTTTCTATATAAGAATAGGAATATAAACATATGACATAACATTTCAATCCATGAAGAATACAAAAAATATTACAAATACTGGAAATATTTTTTTTTTGTCTATACAGATGTCGTTCAGTGCAAGACTCTGCTCTGGGACAGTTGGCCAATCAGTCCGAAGGATTTTGCGGGCATTCGGGACCAATATGCTGTGGTCTAAATTCATCTTAAAAAAGGGTGTTTCAGGACCGTCCCCTTATGGGTCTTATCACAGGTGATTAAATAATTATTAACAAACCACTATTAATGACAAAAAAGCTATTTAAGTAAATTCACAAATCTGTACATGAATACAACATTATTATTATTAGTAGTAGTTGTAGAATGCTGTTACCTCTTGTTTTAATTATTTAATTGATAATTGCACACACTTGGCCAATAGAGCAAATTCTGATTCTTTCATTGACTGTACATCATCGCCAGTGTGTTTTTCAGTAAGAACTCATTTCACATAGCAGGATTTTGAGTCACAGAGTCCGAGAGGTCCAGATATTTCATAATTGAAGGGAGGAAAAAGCGTCAATCAATGATCATAATCTCAGTCAACAGAGAAACACTGAAGTGCGATGATGCGCAGTCATAGACTATACATCCGGGATCTCCTGAGGGCCACTGTCCTAGAGTTTGGCTTCAAGCCTAATCGAACACACCTCAAACAGGATCCCTGCCTAGGACTCTCTGTCAGCTGATTTGGAGCTATTCTGATATTTTTGTTGGGACACTGTGACACTTCGTTTAATATGGGAAAATTCATATTTTGTAAAAGATGGATGGCAACCCTACTGATGTACTGGCATTGGTAATATTTGACGCATCCATCAAACATTTTCCCTTGAATTATTGAAATTTGCGCCAGGTGTGAGAGGTGGCAGATTTGCAATGTACGCTTCGATAAGACTGATTCTCCATTGATGATGTTAATTAGCAGAGTAAATTATGTGTAACCCCAACATCTCATTAGAGATGAAGAGGACTCAACATGAAGCACCAACCACAGTTTTTTTCTCTGTACATTATATTTATTTAACAATAATCAAAAAATAGTTAACAGATAAGTGGAATTGGCAAAGAATCAGAATAAGCCACAAAATAAGATGTAGATATGTAGATAACACCTATACCACAGGGGCCTCCAGTAAAATTACATAGCGAATACTCCACCAATAAGTGCACACTCACACTACATCACAAGAGAAAACTATTTCAAACTCCAGACAGCACTAACGCTCACATGGGAAAGTGAAGTCAATGCATGCCCTTTATAAATTGTTACAACACCTCCGCTGTCTACACACATGCGTATCCTGTCAATGCCGCTCTTATGATGTCGCTCAGACTTTTAAACTCCGAGTGCTTCCCATTTCTAATAAAATAAGTTACACCCCTTCGGATGCGAGGGGAAGACATTCGCATTATCTCCTATACATTCGTCATGAAACCCCCCATATTCGCTTTGTTCCTCGTCTCCGTGTGGGGCATTTAAATGAAGCTGTCGTTCAAGGTGGCTCGATCAGTTTCCGGGGTCACTGCCTGAATGACGAAGAGGCGAGGAAACCTTTTTACTCCTAACGCCATCTACAGGAAAAAATACCCTATGTTCTCCTTTGTCTGCCACAACCATTTCAGTTCGTTGAGTCTCTGCAAATGAGCTGGGCTGCGTTTCCCGATTTCTAGTCTCTTGGCCTGCTACGAATGCTCTAAAGGTACACTCTAACTACAGGTACACCTTAACTACAGGTACACTTTAACTACAGGTGCACCGTTACTACAGGTACATCTTTCTAGGCGTGTTCACTGAAATAGCCTAGGTCACTTTCTTATGCACCACGTTACCAGGTGCTGTCCATTGCTGGGGTGCTGAATGAATGGATATCGATCGCTTGAAGAAATAGCATTTATTAGAACCAATAAGATAACTATAAACCACATTGCAAACTAAATACAACCCTGGATATTGTATTTAATTCTGAATAAGTGTGTTAACCTTTAACCCAATTTGTATCATGCCTAAACCCTCTACACTAATCTCATATTATGCCTTCATTAGTCTTCAAAAGGGTAATTTATATCAGGGCTCCACAAACTGTGGGCCATAAAGATGGGTTATATTAAAATAAAGAAAAATAATTCCAACAACAAACAATTACAGTTGTTTGGCCTCTTGTTGTTTAGTATGGCGCACATGCACTAGTCAATCTAACAAAGTTTTTTTGTGTAAGTGTAGTAACCCCTTTTATTTTGAGTAGGCTATTGAGCACTATTGTCAAAACCATGGTTTTATATTTTACCAGTGCTATGGCTTTTACAAACCACGATTCACACACAATAAATAATTAAACAAATGTAGCATTTATTTAATTAAAACAATCAAATCGTTGTGTAATATTCATGTAATGTAATTCTGTAATGTAGTCCATAATAGAGATTCTTCTGAGGACGTCAGGATTGTAAGGGTTTAAATAAATTAAAATAATGAAATGTACAGCATTAAAAAGCATTTAATAAACTAAATAATTTAATTATATATTTTAAATATTTTTTTGTATTTTTATTGCTAATGTTATATTCAATTCAATTCAATTCAATTTTATATAGCGCTTTTCACAATATACATTGTTCCAAAGCAGCTTTACAGGGGAAATAAGAAAAACACAAAAAAGGGTCAAACACAGGACATAAATAATTTAACTTGTTATATAAACACCTAGTAAATGCTATCTAATGTCAGCAGTGTCTTATTTATGTCTTATTGATTATTTTCAGGAGCTTGCCTGCGGGCATATAAACATGCAAAGATGCCAGAGGTTCAGGGAGAAGTAGCAGAGTTTCTGAAGCATGCCCCACATAAAAGAGGAGGGCAAAAGAACCTCATGGTATTTATCATGCAATATTAATTGGTTTAGTATGTGTGTGTTTTGTGAATGTAAGATTTCTCAGATTAATTGTTGCTAATTGTGTGATTCAATACATTATAAAGTCTAAGTATTAGTAGTCAAGAAATCAACTTTTGTACAATGACTTATGTGTTCCTTTTTAAGACTCAAGTGCCAGCTGATGATGACGATGAGGTAATATTACATTTTTCTTCCTTTCAATTTAATACTGTTAGACCAGGATCAGAAACATATTGCTTGTGAGCCATAAACTCTTTTGGTGAATCCTTAAATAAAACAAACATAAAACAATATTTTTTTATTTTTACTGTTTGTTTTACTTGTTTAATACTTATTCACAATGTATTCGTTTTATTAACTAGCATTTCGATAAAATTACGCTTTTCATTTCTCAGCAAACAACAGTAACAAGATTAGTTAATATTTTAACAATTTTCTTTTAGTTTATGTTTTCTTTTCAGCACCATTATCACAGTCTTCTGTGTCAAATAACAGTCAATAAAGTATGTATATTATAATTAATTATAAAATTGACATAAGACGTAATTCATTAATTCATGAATCATGCATGATGTGTAGACCCATAAGAGGCCAGATCATGAACGCAAGTTTGCAGTAACCAGCGGCCTCTGCTGTTCAAAACATATTGCGATTCAAATACAACCAGTTTGATTCGTCACATTTTATAATCGATTGACCAGATCGACACCATTTATAATTTTTCTATATTAGCATTATTAGTTATTTCTGTTATCAAATTATCATCTTTATTTTCATGGTTTTCAAATACAGTTTATTTATAATAGAGATGTTCGATTATATTGTGTTTATATTTGAGTTATTGTGTTCAAAATATTGATAAATTGCTTTATGAAATTAAAAAAAAATTTATGTTTCTTTACCAATGACTTCTCAGTGTTTTTATTGGTCCAAAAAGAATCGTTATATCTTGAATATTTACGACACTTCACAGTCAAACCATAGAAGACAGACGTAGCAGGCAATTGTAAAACACCGCAAGGCAGTCTACATTCAAGGCACAGCCAAAAAGGATTCTTCACAGGTTTGGGTGAATAACAGGTCCAAAACCTTTGTACCGAGGAACCTGAGAGGGCACTCCCGTTCACTGCAGTGATTCGGTGCAGCGTTGTGGCATGAAGTCACAACGTCTCGTTCCCTCCATCAGGGAACGGAGGTTACAGACGTAACCGAGACGTTCCCCTTCAGTCGGTCTCTCGACATTGTGAGAGACTGACTGGGGATCAATCTTAAACGCCACAGCGCTTGCACCGATATCACGACCTCTAGCGGAGCGACCCTGACTGGGCTAGCGAGTCACAAGAGTGCTACCGCGAGACGTAATCTTCCAGTCATATAGTATTGGTCATACTGAGAAGCCTCTACTGTCGGCCTCACGGACAGTGGCGTACGCCTCTAGTAGCGAGGAGCTGTCCGGAGCCGAACACTCGGGAAACACTGCTCTCCTCTTAGAAGAGTGTGTTACGGAGGCCACATCTTACCCGGAGGGGAGGTTACATGTGGAGATACTAACATGGTCTCCCCGGCGGGGAGAACATCATGCGGAAAGGTGTTAGCCCGAATAGGGGGACAATCCAGGTGGGATTACCACCGGCGGGGAGGTCACAGATTCACCAATCGGGAAATCCTGAGTGAGGAATTCAACACACGGGACGACCCAGAGGGGAGTCACTACGTATGGGGCACTAGTCCTAATACAGGGGTCTGCCTGAGCAGGGATGACTCTACCTATAACGGACCTGGTTCTAACAGACGGCTCCGCTCAGTCTGTTACCAAGTGCAATGCTTAGTGATGGATGGAATGCCTAGACTTCGCCCGAGAGGGGAAAGTAGGGAGGCTACAATAACGCACTAGTCTCACCTGGTAAGGGGAGAAGGCGCTTTCGCAGGCGTATGCCCAGAACATGAGTCCGTCCTACACGCCGGGGGCGTTGAGGAGATGGGCTGCCACTGGTTCCACGCGAAGATTGTAAAACCTTGCGAAGGTACTGGGCGTAGCCCAACCCGCAGCACTGCAGATGTCTGCCAGAGAGGCGCCTTGTGCCAGTGCCCACGAGGAGGCCACACTCCGAGTGGAGTGGGCCCTCACTGCAAGCGGGCACGGGCGATCTTGGGACTGGTATGCCACCGTGATGGCATCCACAATCCAGTGCGCCAATCTCTGTTTGGAGACAGCCCCCCCCGGGTGCTGTCCTCCGTAACAGACAAAGAGCTGCTCGGAGCTTCTTAGCCTCCGTGTGCGGTCCAGATAGAGGCGCAGCGCGCGTACTGGACACAACACATTAGAGGTTGGGTCTTCCTCCCCTGAGGGGAGCGCCTGCAGGTTCACCACCTGGTCCCGGAAGGGAGTGGTGGGAACCTTGGGCACGTAACCGGGCCGGGGTCTCAAGACAACGTGAGAATCGCCTGGCCCGAACTCTAGGCACCCTTGGGACACGGAAAATGCCTGTAGGTCCCCCACCCTCTTGATAGAGGGGAGCGCAGTCAGGAGTGCAGCTTTCATCGACAGATGAGGGAGACTGGCAACTCCGAGGGGCTCAAACGGGGCCCTACCAAGGCCCTGTAGGACCACGTTAAGGTCCCAAGAGGGTACAGAGCGCATTCGAGGTGGATTCACCCTTCTCGCGCCCTTGAAGAACCTGGTGACCAAGTCGTGCTGACCGAGAGACTTACCCTCCACGAGATCGTGATGTGCGGCAATGGCCTCAACATACACTCTCAGAGTGGAAGGGGAGAGATTACTCTCAAGTCTCTGCTGTGAAAAGGCCAGCACCGACCCGATCGGGCAATTCCGTGGGTTCTCCTCCCCGGGAGAACACCAGGACGAAAAGAGGCGCCACTTATAGACGTACAACTCTAGCCTGCAGAACAGTCTCCCGGACCGCTACCGACAAGCCCCTTAGGGTCTCTTCGTCAGATCTACCAGATCCGAGAGCCAGGTCTGGTTGGGCCAGTATGGCGCCACTACCAGAACCTGATGCCCCTCTTCCCTGACCTTGCACAGGACCACAGGACCACAGGCGAAGGCGTACTTCCGCTTGTCCCGCGGCCAGCTGTGTGCTAGGGCATCCGTGCCGAGGGGACCCTCGGTCAGGGAGTACCAGAGCGGGCAATGGGTGGAGTACGGGCAGGCAAACAGGTCCACCTGTGCTTGACCGAACCGCTCCCATATGAGCTGGACTGCGCGGGGATGGTGCCGCCACTCTCCGCGGGGAGTGCCTTGACGAGAGAGCGCATCGGCTGTCTGGTTCAGGTAGCCCGGGAAAAACGTGGCCCGCCGGGACCTTGTCACCTGCTGACTCCAGAGGAGGAGGTGTCGGGCGAGTTGCAACAACTGCCGTGAGCGTATGCCGCCCTGGTGATTGATGTACACCACAGCAGTCGTGCTGTCTGACCAGACTAGCACGTGTTTGTCCCGCACGAGGGGCTGGAGCCTCCTCAGTGCCAGATGGACTGCTAGCAACTTTAGGCAGTTGATATGCCACCGCAGTCGGGGACCCGTCCAGTGACCCGATACTGCGTGCCCGTTGCACACCGCACCCCACCCTTGCAGGGAGGCGTCTGTCGTTACCATGACACGCCTCGAAACCTGTCCGAGCGGAACCCCCGCTCGGAAAAAGGTCAAGTCTGACCAGGGTAAGAGAGTGCGAAGGCACTGATTCGTTACCGTAATCCGCCTGGTGCCAGCGTGCCACGCCGTCCAGGGAGTCCGACTCTGTAGCCAGTGCTGAAGCGGCTGCATGTGCATCAACCCGAGAGGGATTACCCCCGTCGAGGACGCCATGTGCCCTAGGAGCCTCTGAAAGTTCTTCAGCGGCGTCGAGGGATTCTGACTGATCAACCTCAGACAGCGCATCACTGACTGTGCACGCTCGTTGGTGAGACGTGCTGTCATACGGACAGAGTCTAGTTCCATCCCCAGGTAAGAGGTGCTCTGTGCGGGGGAGAGCTCGCTCTTCTCCTGGTTGACCCGGAGGCCTAGACGGTCTAGGTGCCGAAGCACAAGGTCCCTCTGCGTGCACAACACATCTCGCGAGTGTGCCAAGATAAGCCAGTCGTCGAGATAATTTAGCACTCGCACGCCTTGCTCCCTGACAGGAGCTAAGGCAGCCTCCACTAGTTTGGAAAAAACCCGTGGAGACAGGGCCAGACCGAATGGCAGGACCCTGTACTGATACGCCCTTCCCTCGAACGCGAACTGTAGGAACGGCCGGTGTCGGGGGAGAATAGAGACGTGAAACTAGGCGTCCTTCAGGTCGATTGCCACGAACCAATCCTGGTGACGTACCGAGCCCAGGATGCGTCTCTGCGTCAGCATTCTGAACGGCAGCCTGTGCAGGTGCTTGTTTAGGCGACGCAGATCCAAAATGGGCCGCAGCCCCCCGCCCTTTTTGGGCACGATGAAGTACGGGCTGTAAAACCCGGACGACATCTCGGTTATAGGGACGGGTTCGACCGCACCCTTTGCCAGAAGGGCGGCAACCTCCTGCCGAAGCACGGAAGCATTGTCTCCTCGCACCGCGGTGTACAGAATGCCCCGAAACTTGGGGGGGCGCCTGGCGAATTGGATCGAGTAACCGAAACGGACTGTCCTCTCTATCCAGTGTGACGGGCTGGTGCGCTGCCAAGCGCCCAAGAACCGCGACAACGGGACCAGAGGGACAATCTGCATCACCGTGCCGGGGAAGGCTGGTTCGGTGGCTTACAGTGCGGTCACCTCGCACAGGGGGGACCCCCCGGGAGGATGACGGCTCTGTATGTTTACCTGCTTCAGGCGGCCTGACGCAACGTCCGGGGGAGATTGCGGTCGGCGGCCCGATCCATCCAAGACACCGTCTGGACGAGAGTGCTGTGGAGGAAAACCCAGGGGTAATATCTCTATTTGTGAGTAAGTGGGTGCCGGGGGGGACTTGATAGAGACGCGGCAGGCAGCGTCCTTCCCTGATCCAGCGTTGGAAAGGCCGGGATCGGACCCAATGAAACTTCCCCCAGGTTCGTCCTGTCAGGGCCGCTTAGCAGAGCTCTTGGCGGACTGCTGACGGGGGACAGATGCCTTCTTCCGCGGGGCTCGACGTCTCTGGTGGGTCGTCCTATGGGAGGGTCCTGGAACCGGAGGTGTCACCGCGGGAGGGCGGGGCTGTTGGGAAGCAGACTGCGGCCGAGAACGTGACGACCTGCTGGTGGCCACGTCGCGGCGCGGCAGGATCTGTTTGATCGCCTCGGTCTGCTTCTGAACCGCGGAGAACTGCTGCGCTATGTCCTCCACGGTATCACCAAACAGCACGGCTTGCGAGATGGGCGCGTCTAGAAGGCGAGTCTTCTGGGCGTCGCTCATCTGCCCAAGGTTAAGCCACAGATGCCTTTCCTGGACCACCATTGTGGACATCGACCGACCCAGGGCACCGGCGTGGCAGTGCGCAACTCACTCATGCAAGTTGGGTCGGGCTTCCCGCCATCCAAATCCTTGAGGACTTTTGCCTGAAAGACCTGGAGGACCGCCATAGCATGGAGAGCAGAAGCGGCTTGTCCAGCAGCACTGTAAGCCTTCGATAAGAGTGCAATTTGGGGAGGGTGGAGCCACACACTGCAACCCGATGCACGTGGCTGCCCGAGAGAGCATAGCCGACATCTCCGCGTCGGTCTCCTCTGGCACTCGACTGCCTGACGACAGGAGATCAGAGGAGTCTTCCGCATTAGATGCCAGCAGGCAGCTTACCTCTTAAGGTCTGTATCCTACTGGGGAAGTCCACGAAAGGAGAAGTCCGCTGCTCCGCGTCGTAAATCCAGCAGGTTTAAAATCAGTCTCGAAGTCGAGTATCGCGTGTAGCATGTAGCAAAACACAGGTTTCGAAGAACAAAGGATGAGTGAATAACCGCTGCCATCTTCCTTTATACCCGTATGTACGGGGCGGAGACTGGCGTGCGCGTGCCATTCGCCAAGCCCATTGGCGTTTTATAATTAATTATCTCGGAGAAGGTAGGTTTTCAAGATCAAACCCCAGTCAGTCTCTTACAACGTCGAGAGACCGACTGAAGGGGAACACGTATTTATAACGTAAAAAAACATTTCTGTCACGTTGTGAAAACACCTATTTATAACGTAAAAAAACGTTTGTCATGTTGTGAAAAAACCTATTTATTACGTAAAAAAACGTTTCTATCACGTTGTGAAAACACGTATTTATAACGTAAAAAAACATTTCTGTCACGTTGTGAAAACACCTATTTATAACGTAAAAAAACGTTTGTCATGTTGTGAAAAAACCTATTTATAACGTAAAAAAACGTTTCTATCACGTTGTGAAAACACGTATTTATAACGTAAAAAAAAGTTTCTGTCACGTTGAGAAAACACGTATTTATAACGTAAAAAAAAGTTTCTGTCACGTTGAGAAAACACCTATTTATAACGTAAAAAAAACGACATTTTGTCGTATTAAATACATTGGAGAGAAACGTTATCACAACTTTTTCACAACTTGAAAAAAACGTTTTTACAACGTTTTTGTGTTTACTGGGTATGGATTGACTGAGAGGATGGTTTCATGCCTCTTTGAAGGATCGTTTAAGAAGCAAGCCAAATTCAACAGATTTGTTCAGCTGTGGAAAGAAACCGTGACACTAACCCTCGAGCCTGCCCCGGTACATTCAGAGAATGCTACAGCAAAATCAAGGAACCGGTAACAGTAATGTTATGTCATTGTTATAACGTTAAGCCTAAATAGAACCATGGAAAATAAATCCATAATCTCATAGCAATATAATATAGCTTTAAGGTTTCCACTGAAGAAGTTTTTTATCTGGATCTGAATTCACCTGGCTATGGTAGTTTATGTAGTGTTGTCATGATTCCGCTATCATGTCATGCTTATTCTTGGTCTTGCAGCGGAGTCATGGCATAGCCTTAGGTTTTGTGTGAGAAAGACATGGTTTTGTTTTGATTCTGACTTGCCATGTGCTTTCTCGTGTCTCGTCAGTGTTTCCCGCCCTTTTGCCTCGTTAGCCTTCCCAGTAGTGTTTCATTACCTTCACCTGCCCCTTAGTAATTGTCCTGTGTTTGTTCCCCTATTTAATGCCCTCTTGTCTATTGTCTTGTGCTCGTTCGTTGTACTGGTATGCTTTACTGTTTCATGCTTAAATGCCATGTCTTTGAGTTGTTAGTCTAGTCAGTCTGAGTGTTCTGTTAGTCTAGGTGTTTGTAGTAGTAGTAGTAGTAGTAGTAGTAGTAGTAGTAGTAGTAGTTCTTGTCAAGTGTGCAGTTAGTTCAGTTTTATTGTGTACCCTGTTTTGTTACCCCCTCGTGGGTTTTTGTTTTGTTCCTGTGTTGTCTATTAAAGTCCTAGTTAACCCCTTCATCCCCGTTTTGCTGCCTGCACTTGGGTTCTCTGTCACAGTTCATAACAGAACGAACGAGCCAGAACTGAACCCAGTAGGCAGCAGCAGCATGGACACTAACCATTCCAGCTTGGCCCGCCGACTCTGCAGTTTTCGCCAAGGAAGTGAGACTGTGGACGAGTATGTGGAGAGATTCCTGGACATAACTGAACAGGGCGTCTTCGGGGAGAGGGAGCTGGCGGTGCTGTTCAACACCGGTCTCAGAGAGCCACTCTCTCGCTCGGAGATGAGGGCGATGAGGCCGTTGGACTTCGACGCCGTGTGGCTAACTGCCGCAGCGCGTTCGGAGTCAGCGACCTCATCGAACCCATGTTACTCATCTCCGCTGGTTGCGATACCCGAGAGTGGTCCTCTGCAGATCGGGGTTGTGGGCATCGCCACGCACCACTCTCCAACCTCTGCAGTCTCTCCACAACCGCCCAGTCTCACTGGCAAGAGGGGGAGACGGGAATCTTGGGGGTCCTCGTCCGAGGCCTCCAACCCCGAGCCGCCCATCCCATTCACATCGTTCCTGCAGCCGACAACCAGGCGGGTGGCTTGGCTGAAGAAGAAGAGGCAACGGAGGGCGGCTCGGAGCCCGGTGGTCCCAAGTCCGGTGGTGTTTGAGAGATCCGATCGCAACAAAATCATAAGAACATTCTATGAAACTATGGCCCTGATCAAAATGTAAGTTTTGCAACCCAACTGGATCAGGGCATTTGAGTTATTAATACTATGTCTGATGTTACATTCCTCACCTTCTTTTGCATCGCTGTTACAGTTTTCCGACCAATGATGACAAAGTGTGTAAGGCCCTGATTTTGAAATACCCTTTCTTAAAGGACAAAGAAGGCAATGGTTATGTGAGTTGACAGATTATTAATTGTCAACCTTTATTTATTATACCTAGAGTACTAATCCAGTCAAGATATTAACTATGTTCTCTGCATTTTGATGCACAGATTGTTTTCCACCATGTATTTTCATGCTTGTACTTTCAGTTTTCTGCAAGTGATTTGTATGCTTAATTATTTGTTCTATTTTATATTCTTTTAAATAGCATACCTGGCACAAGTCTCTCAAACTTAAGTTCAAATATGAGCGGGTGCCACTGGTAGATGATGAAGAGGTGAGCAGAATGAAACAGAAATTTGGTCATCACAAAAAGCCTTTACAACAGGAAGAAAACACAATCAAACGAGCCAAGTCATCAAAGGTCAGAGCATCTTCTTTGGTTTGCTGTATATCTATGTGTGCATGTTTTACACACAAGCAGTGTGGCCCAATGGTTAGCCCCTTAACCCACCATGGTAGAGAATAGTCGCCCCTGTAAAGTGTTTTAAGTAGCTATGATAAAGTGCTATATAAAATGTGATAAATTATTATTAAGGGCTCATTTTTCATAAACATAAAAAATGGAAAAGCAACTGTCAAATGAGTAAATTTTTGTCATCCCTCTATGTCGTAGAATGTTGATATTATTTGGGAGGATGATACCTCAGTAGCAAACCATGTGAAAGTCCTGCAGGACCAGTACCGGAAGACACAGCCAGATGCCCAAATGGTGGAGGAAAGGATGATAAGGACATTTGCTTGGAGAAGGCAAGAGATTGCCAATGGGATGACTGTCGCAGAAGCCATTAACAAATATCCATTCCTTAAGAGTCCATGCGGGTTTGTTTAAATTTGTGTTGGAGTTTATATAAAATTACTAAAGGCTCCCTTTGAAATATAATTTTAAAATCCTATGATAATGTTGTGACATGTTTCCTGTTTGTTTGTGCTGTGTTGCAGCTATTTCAGGAAATGGGCCGGCTTCATGATGAAATGAATATCTGCCGAAGATTCGAAGATGGCTTTAAGGTCCTAGTACCCAAAGTGCTTAGATTGACTCAAAGGAAATGCAGATTTGGCTTTGGAGGAAAGAGAGGCTGCCCTCACAGAAGATGTCCCTAGGAAGTGACTCACTGATCAGCCAGCCATCAGCCATGCACACATACTGTATATCCTGCACTTGCTAATTGCACTTCTGGTTAGACCTAAACTACATTTTGTTACACTGTAATTGTATATGTGTAATGACAATAATCTAAAATGGTCACCCCTAGTGTTGTGGAGCCATTTAAGCTTAATTTATTTTCTATTTGTCTTCATACAAGATAAGGTATAACTACCCAAAATACACTGTACATTCACGTAATACACTCCCTTTTTTTTACTTAATTTTCAGGGATTGATTATAGAGCTGCAATCCTGCTGTTGCCTTTTTGTGCTTACTTCATCTATAACGTGGTATATCCATCTCGCCTGAAGAACACCCTGATTTTCATTCAGCGATATGTTCTAAAAATGTCTGAGGTTGGTGATAAGCCTCTATGTCATGATTCTCGCGGTGAGACACGGAGAGAGGACCCAGGTGCAGACAGCGGGTAAGGGGTTAACATATTTTAATAATAAATAATAAAACATAGACCCACGTGGGGGTAACAGAACAAAACAGGGATACAATAACATGACAGGACAGGACTAAAACTAACTACACTTAAACAAGACTTAAATTAACTTTTGACATGAACTACAAATAACTAAACTGACAAGACATGAACTCACCAACCAAATCACAATGAACCAGCACAAGACAGAAGACACAAGGGCATTAAGTAAGGGAGCAAATCAAGAGGGAAACAGGTGTAGGGCATTAATCAATAACCAGGGTAACGAGAGGATGGGAACAAAGACGAGACCAGAGAGAGTGTCTGTAAGACCATAATAATTGCCTCTCTCCACATTAAACATGAGGTTCTGTCATGATCCTGCCACTACACTAAGAGAAACATGACATGATGCAGCAGAATCATGACACTCTACCTGTTAGTTTGACCAGGGTAATCAACATTTTAGCTTGATCAACAACCGCAATGCCTACACCATTCAGCTGTCCTTAATGCTCTCGAAGAGCCTTCACATTGGTAAAGTTAATCCAGCACATCGGACTTGTTCGTGCACATGAGCCACATTTTACCATAACGTGTGGCCTTAACAACTGTCAATCAACATTTTCTTAATATGAGTCCTTCTGACGACATATTTACAGGAAGCATAAAGACATTATAGCCAGACGAGCCACTGGTCATGATAACCAGGAAACAGTAGTGGGCGAGGAGGAGCAGCCCAGCTAACAAATTTAGGTTCTAAAAACATTTTCAAAACATTGTATTTTGGTTGTGAAAACATTGCTGTGGAATTTTTCTGAAACGTTAAAATGTCCCGTTTTCCTGTTGTTGTTATAACGTTATTTAAGGGTTACAAAAACATTCTTCTATAACGTTTGCCTAACTTCATATAAAACCAAAATATAACGTTCTTTAAACATAAAAAAAACATTCTAATAACGTTAAAATGTCCAGGTTTCATGTTGTGGTTATAACGTTATTTAAGGGTTACAAAAACATTCTTCTATAACGTTTTACTAACTTTGTATCCAACCAAAATATGACTTTCTTTAAACATAAAAAAACAATTCTAATAATGTTAAAATGTCCAGGTTTCTTGTTGTGATTATATTATTTAAAGGTTACCAAAACGTTTTGTGTACGTTTGAGTAACTTAATTTCCAATCAAAATAAAATGTTCTATAAACATTTATTTTTAATATATTAGAACGTTATTTATAGGTTACAAATACATTTCGTACAACATTCTCCTAACGTTATTTTCACTCAAAACACAATGTTCTTTGAACACCTACTTTTTTATATTCTTATAACATTAAAAGTTTCTGTTAATTTACTGTTAAGAACATTAAAAGATTACAAAACACTTGATACAACATTCTTCAAACTTTATTTTCATTCAAATAGTATTAACAAATTCTTAAAACATTTTTTTAACAGGTTATTATTCAAAAGTGACATGAAACATTAAGGTATGAAAACTGCATTTTAAAACGTATTTAATTATTTAACATTATCAACATTATCAACAATTTAAAAGAAAAACATTAAAACATATATTATTAGGACACTACAATTTTAATCTGTTTCAAGACTGGACTCCTGTGCACACCTGTCTTCTGTCTCCTCATTCTCGACCTGTGAAGTGAACAGATCATAAATTATTATTTTTGATCATGATAAATTCAGTTTGGCTTACATACAACTGAATTTAGTTATTTGTTTAAAACGTTAAGGCTACCTCACACTGATCCAGTTTCTTAAGTTTCTTAATAACAATGTTGTGAAACATTAAATTTCCACTTTCTTTACAAAAGCTTAGATCTGTAGGATCTACAATGTCAAACACAGATTGATCCATCGCTATGATACCAAACTAATTTATTTCTTTATTGAAATTTTATATTTGACATAATAACACGAATAAACAAATAAAGACTGAAATAAATAAAGACTTAAACAAATTATAATAAGAAAGGTATCCAAGGAGGAAAACTGTACGTGGCAAAAGATCACTAACTTACTTGTGTCCCTCGATGTGGGGCATACTTTAGGGTGTCTGCTATACAGTCACAAAACACCTTTGTAGACTCCTTTGGATGCATCTTTCGGCAGGCTTCTGAAAATATTTTTTTGAAAAAAACAGAGATTTCTTTTACAAAGGTCTCAGTGTTGTTCATATATCATTAAAAAGCTTTTCACCACTGATTGCCAAAAAAAAGTGATTATAGTTATAATAATAATAATAATAATAAATAGTAATAAACTATGGTGATATTTTACATTAGCCAATCCGTGACCCAAAATCTGTGAAATGATCCAAACCGTGAGTTTGGTGATCTGTTGCACCACTATTCACAACTGAAAATGGGAACCAATCAATTGACAGTACAATAACACCCTTTCTACACCGTGCAGGATAGACAGAACATGAGGCTGACACTGTTTATACTATATACTGGATTAGAATCAGCTTTGTGCTCGAGTAGACTTCAATAATGATTCAAATGTGTGCTTACCGATATGCTTGCTGACTGAACATAAATGCAATATTACAACTGTGTTAGAGCAACTTTTGTAACACTTACGAATAATCCCAGATAGCAAATAGTAATTGAAACGATGTTAAATCAACATCCCGCTGTCAACGATAAATTCATTGAATCAACGTTGAACTCTGATGTTGATTCTTCATCATGTTGCACCCTCTATTATCATTGAAACAACGTTTAAATCATACCTAGAGATCAACAGAATTTCAATGGTATTTCGATTACAATGGATATTGAAACAATGTTGAAATCCCAGCATATCAACACAACTTCAATGATGTTTTAATATACCACAGGTTTAATCTGAAGGACTGTAATTTTAATATAGGCCTAATATTAAAAACATTATTATTAGGCTATAATCCTGCTTTATCGACAGCCAGGATTTAGAAAATAGAAACTATACCTTTAGGCTATAACCTAGACTAGCACAAATGACACCCCACGCATTCTTTAAAAATTAAACAAACATTTTTATTGTATTATTATTTTTTTAACGTGCTACTCCGTCTGCTGCGTCTGTCTTCCAGCTCCTCCAGCTCGGTCTGGGGCGTAGCGCAGCCACTTCTGTATGCTTGCGTGAAGTCATATGTGTTTGCCGTTGTAAGACGTTGAGCCAAGGCATCTAGAAGTAAAAGTATGCTATGATTTAGTCAATGATTTGTTCAATCAAGCAGTCGTCAAGGATTGGGAGCAGAACATGGCACGAACACAGTAGCATACACAAAGTCAAATACACACACACGCTACACACACAGGGGTGGATGCAGCCACCCGTCCCACACACGGGGTAGAATTAAAAGGGTAATCACACTACACTAAAACACGTACATAAACAGTAATTAAGGCATAACACACACAAAACAACCCCAAAGTTCTCCCAGAATCCCAGCATGCATCAGCGTCAGAGCCGTAGTGCATAGGCACCGACGTTACAGTACAGTTTAACATTAGCCTATGCCTGTGCCTGTGAATGAAATAGGCTAAACTTGATAACCCATGCAGCCTAGAAATGTAGAAAAAAGTGTGTGTGTGGCATAGCTATCCTTCCCTCAAAACGCCTCACACCCAAGTCTTAATAGACCAATGGACATTAACAGTGTTTTTCTCTTAGCCTACTTATATTTTATACCTGTTGAGTTTATTCCAGTCTTTTTTAAATAGTTGAATTAATCGCGAGGTGCCTGTAACGCTAAATAGGCTATTTAATTAATCTTCAACAGTACCGCACACAGTTTAGAGAATGACAGTCAACTTCTTTGAATATTAATTAAGGATTTTGGGCATGCTGAACATGTAAATAGTAAAAATAGTAAATATAGTAAAAATATTGACATTGACAAATTAGCCTACACAGAATGATTAAAATATTTAATCCAAATAAATGAATGTTCGTGGTTCATCGCGGTCACTAGTGTAGACGAACACTGACACCCTGTGGTGAAATAATGGCGTTTTAACAGCCGCATCAGATTGGCTTGGTTTGGATTAAAATTTCATGTTCCGATGAGTTTGGAAAATTCTGCACACAGTAAACATCAGAATATCCCTTCTTCTGTCAATAAAAATGTCCACATTTTTAAATCTTATTGCAGACACTCATTTTAGGTGGCGTTTGTTCAACTCACTGACCACAGTATTGAAAGTAGACATAACCGGAAATAAGTGATATGTATTGTTTCCAAGCGGAAGTGCGTCATGAAGTTCAGTGCAAGTGGTCCATTGACTTGACTAATTTAATTTGTGCGCGCCCATGTATTTTCTGCTCTTGCCCTTCAGCTGGACAAGTATGTCACGCACTGGCCCACGCGTCACTCTCTCTCTCTGAATCACGTTACAGGTGTGATCGCTCTTTGATTGGCGCGAAATTTAACAGTCACGTGTGTGTTGGATCGATATTTTTCCACTCTGGTCTGAAGAGTCACTGAGGTAATTTTTGGCAGCAGGGACACCACAACAAACTTCACACCTGGAAACATTAACTGGTAAGTCAAAGGCAACGTCTAATAGGCTAGGTGAATGTAGCCGTTTTTAACATCAATTTGGAAAAGTCTGTCAAATAGCCTATTTTATGATGAAATTATTTGACAAACACGTAGCCTAGGCTACAGTTTTATGACATACAGTAGGCTAAGGCTCAAATTTGTGTGGAGTGCTTCTCCCTTCTCACCAGAGGGAGAGAAATATTTTAATTTCTTCTGTAGGCCTAATGTGTCTAGTGTTACACAATTTAGAGAAATAGCCTAGCTGAGGTAGACATCCGGCTGCCAGATGTGATTCGGCCTCAGGTTAGCCCCTTCTTCAGATGAACTATTTTACAGTCTATGGACGAACTACTAGCGAATTGGCCGAATAGGAGCAAGCTTCACTCATTCCCATTTTCGTTTCAAGGTTCAACACACATCGTTGTTCAGTCAAACTAGGCTACTTGTCAAATATAGACAAAATGGAAAAAATAATAAGCTAAATTAATAATTTTCCTGTTAAATGAAGTCCAATTGGTAGTAAATTGAATAGGGTGGGACAGAAGCGTGAAGCTTGAGTTTATTTACTCAATTGAGGGCATACTGTTTTACTGAAAGCACTGCATTCATACTGCATTCATACTAAAGTAGAATGACTTACCAAACATGCATTTGCAGAGAGCCATTTCTTTAAAGGGCCGCTTCTGTTTGCCCACATCCTTATTTTTCTTGCCTGCCCAGTTTAGGCCTGAGGCCAGCTCATTGGTCATGCTGTATGTCAGCATGCGCCGGACCCTGATCTCCAGGGTGGTCCCCCCAATAACTGTGAAGCGGGCAACCTATCAAAATAAAAAGTAACTATTGTCAGTTTAAAAAGTATACAATTTTAAAAAAGCTCTTTTTCAAAGATGATGCAATGTTGCTCTATGTAGGTTTGTCAATTGTCAAGTCTGAATTTAACTGAGATTGATAAAGATGTGCTAAAATATCAGACATTGTTGACTGGGACATTTTAAAGTGATATTTGTTCCTATCCTTGTCTGGGATGAGCTTAAACACACATAGTTTAACAGATTTGTTAACCAGTTTAACAAAATTAGGCAGATCAGTGAAGGTCAATCAGAAGAATGATGTGACCACTATTTAATCATTAAATGATTACCATTGCCTTCCTAGCCTCCTGGGACTGGAGTATCACCTCTGCATTCTCCAGCTCCTCCATGCTGTGCAGAGGCAGTTGCAGTGGCTCTTCAGTCAAGCCCACCACCCCAGCACTTTGGCCACACCTACAGGACTGGCGGAACTCTCTGAAGTCCTGCCGCAGGTCCCTCACCTCCTTCGTCAACTTTGTGACAGTGGTGAGCAGTTTCTGCAAGGTTACATCTATTGACAGGAATAACAAATAGTTTTGGGTTGAGTGCAAAACTTTGCATTCCTTTATTTTGTAATGTAAAAAAGCGTAAAATAAAGAAATGAAGAGTTTGGTTCCAAAACGCTATATCTCCATTTTTAAAAAAACATTAAAAAGTCATGTTATTTAATTCTGTAGTTAAGGTGATGTCAATCAAATTGCTGTTTTGATTGAGTAAAGATAAATAACAATACCTAATTTCAGTTCTACTGAAATTACTTGCGAAACAAAATGTAACATTATTTATGAAAATGGTGGATATAGCATTTTGAAACTCTTCAAATGGTCAACCCAATTTCAAATATACACGAGGGATGTTAAATGCTATAGGTTGGTGCTGGGTTGAATCCCCTATCACAATATTTAGTTAGTTTTTAACTGTTCCATAGAGAATGCAAACCACTGATATATTTAGGTGTTTTAATGCACAAGGCTATTCCGTTCATATATAAATGGAATCCTATAATAATCCCAATGCACAACAGTTTCGCACTTGCCTTTTAAAAGCTGCCTGGCGGAGTCTCTTGAGTCTGTGACAAATATGGAAGAAAAAATTTTTTATCAATAAGACTGGCTATAGGTATTTGGAATAACATGAAACTTTCTTTTCTAAAACATACCTTCTGGAGAGAAAGTGGGTGCACACCGGGGAGTACCGACAGAAGCCACTGGCAACTGAAAATCTTCAGCAGAGAAGGTAATGGGTTGGCTGTTGGGGTAGGGCAGTGGAGACTGGCAGCTGGCTGGAGCAGGCAGGGTTTGGTAGCTGGTTGGGTTGTTAAAAGTGGTCTGGTAGTTTACTGGGGCTAGAGGTTGGAGTTGGGAGGATGGAGAGGGAGACTGCAGAGTGGAAAGCGTCTGGTAATTTACTGGGACTAGAGGTTGGAGTTGGGAGGATGGAGAGGGAGAATCTAGAGGGCTGGAGGCTGTTGGTGTGTATGACAAGAGGGGGGGGGGAGAATAAAAGATGTTTCAGGTTATTATGCTGAATTGGCTTCTCGGCTTACTTTGTTACACAAACCACACTGGCCTATGTTACACCCCACCCTTAGACAGCCCTTTAGGGGCAAACAAAAACCCACCATTGACCCAAACTCCTAATAAATAACACCTTTAAAAATCACCCAACCAGTGGATGTATAAATATAATGTCCGCAACACTGATTTAGACTCCCATGTTTAATGAATGCAACGTTTTGACCCGGCTGGGTCTTCAGGCAAAATCTTCATTATATTTTTCTTCACTGGAGTTAATTTGTCCTGCACCTGCCAGAAGGTGGGATGTGCACACTATAACTTTTTCATTTATTAAGATCAAGACACTAAACTAATACGTGACACAAAGTCCAAATCAAGATCAGACAAAATCACAGGCTGAGAAGCAGCAAGACAGCCAGCAGTCTCCACACCAAAGGCCTCTCGTCAGGAACAGGATACTGGAGCCTTAAACTCCCAATCAATCAGCTGGTCATGTGCTGCTAATCAAGGTCCTCAGATGCAGTGCACCTGAGCAGAGGTAGAGAAGGGGAGGAGAACGAACAAACACAGGGAACACTACCGTAACACCTACCTGGGAACAACATTTTTGGAGCTTGGGAATATTTACTCTGAGGTTGATCTTCATCAGAGTCATCCGTATTCTTGTAGATTTGGTTTGGTCTAGAAGTGAACATGGACAAACTATAAATACACTGCATTCTTTACATTTGTTCATCTGTAGTTACTGAAATAATCAAAATGTCAACTATTCCGATGTTACAGTAAACATATATTTCTGAGGATTGTATGTTGCCATGTGCACATACAATTCAGCAACTTCGCACTGTGAATTTGGAAATTATTAC
The DNA here is from genome assembly GCF_947034865.1 of Barbatula barbatula. Lineage (NCBI taxonomy): Eukaryota > Metazoa > Chordata > Actinopteri > Cypriniformes > Nemacheilidae > Barbatula > Barbatula barbatula. Next base: position 20,994,574 of record NC_136768.1, on the reverse strand, counting down.
TTCTTTCTCCTTTTCTGAGGCTGTTGGCTCTCCTCCTCTGACTGCATATCAGTGGTGTCGCATTGCTGCTTCAAATACCTCTCCAGGCACCTCTCTGCTTCCTCAAAGGTATCTGCAGACACAGAGTTGTTATGAGATACTGATACAAAGGGCTATGATAAAATCTCAACCCGATTTAACCATACCCACCTCTGCTTATGAGGACCCTGACAGGCTCATAAGTCTGCCAATTTTCTTTTGGTTCCTCCCTCCTCCTGATGGCAGCACGAACCTTGCCAGACTCTTTTAGAGGGTATGGAGGCCAGAAAACTTTCTCCCCCTGAAGCCATATGTGTGGCACAACTTCTAGTCCACCACTGTGGAACTTTACAAGGCACCACTGCTTCATACTATTTTTATGGTAAAGATAATGGTTGGTTATTAACACATGAACTGATTTTTATTAACTGTTTTTTTTATGAACTGAACTGATTTTTATGAACTGATTTTTATGAACTGATTTGTACAAAAATTATTTACTTTGTATGTATGAGGGGAATGGCTATGAACTCTTTTTTTATCGGGGAAAAGTATATATTTGTGTTTTATTATTTTGAGCTTTACAACACCAAAACCGCTGCTTAAGTCCCACACTTTGTAACAGCCAATGATGGCTGATTCGAAGGGGTATTGGACATATGATTCCTTCTTTGTAAATTTCCGGAAGATCACATATGTTTCCTCAGCTACTTTGATTATGTTGTCAACAAGAGCAATGTCCTCAGCTATCTGAATGCAATTATCCCCAAACCTACATGATAAGGTATAATCTTTAGTTACAACCTTTCTATACTGATCCCCATGTCCCAAATGAGGCACCAATGGACCATCATGATGGAGGTGCATAAATGTATGGCCTTTGTTGATTTGGGGTGTCTGAGGGTCTCTTTCAGAAAGCCTTTTAACTATTTGCTGTAAAGGCAAATGAGGTTTGCGCAGTAAATGTTTCAGTTGGGCCAAATAGTTCTCATAAGGAAAGGCAGCAATGTTATCTAAGGGACCATAGAGATGATATTCTGCTGCCAGGTGTGTCAGTTGGTGGACATTGTAAGTTATTTCACTTCTGCCATATAGCTGCCCAAAGTGACTCACAAATGAAATTAGCAATTCCTGAGCACAGTCCACCATTTTCTCTGATGTCCCAGGAGACAAAACGAGATGAATAGCAACAGAAAACAACATAAAGTTGTTAAACATCTCCAAAGGAATCGTATCTCTCAGCACTACAGGGCCAGCGTATAGCATAAAATACCGGAGCTCTGTTGCTTTCCACCTATCAATTTCTGCGAGTTCCCTGGGTTTGCGACTGAACTCACTTGGAGTATAAGGTGTCAATGCCTTCAACTTCACAGAAATCTCCCCAATTGTTTTACTGCCCAACCTAGTTGCAAGACATTTGCCCCGCATCCATATATAAAGCATTTTTCTGGTTACCCCAAGACAACATAAATGCATGTAGTCCAATGGGAACATTGTCACCATTTTCACTACACTAACTAGGGGAGATGGCGTTCGACTCAAGTGGTGGTCCTCATCGATCATGGAGGCAAAGTCTGCATCGGCTCTTAATTTAGCATTGACATCAGGAAATGTCATTTTGCCCTGCCATTCACCCACTTGAATGCATTTATCGCAACCTGAGTAACCATTGTGACCCTTGGTGTTTTTAATAAAGGCTCGTGCAGGGGCATCGCAAATGAACGAGCACACTTTTGCCATTAGCTGCTTCCCATTATAAATTAAACCCCTCTCCAGAATGGCCTTAAGGTCCTCAATAAATGGGCCCAAGAATTCCGAGGCACTTTTAGGCTTGCTAAGGCCACAGAACAGGCCAACAAGGAAGGGAGATCTGGTGTAATCAACATCTACCATTGCAAGAATTGGCCAGAACTGAAGTCTACTGCTTCTGAACAGCGGTAACCCATCTATATTGAACTGCAACTTAAGTGTGTTCAAGTTGGCAGGGAGAGTCAAAGATTTAAGCCTCGACATTAACCCATTGGTTAGGCCAAAGTGATAGTATTCCCCACCCTCCATCTTCTTAGTTATTATTTGACCTTGCGTCCTCAGAACTGTCCGAGCATCTTTAGGCAATTCTGGATGAAACACGCGCAAAATGCTCAAAAGTGCAGTTAATGCCACCAGAGAGACTGAAAATGTAGAGGCCCAAAATCTCAGACCAGTCATCAAAAACTCTGTAGTTGGAGTTTCAGTATCATCTGAATCAATATGAGTTGTGTCTATTGACTCATGGGTCTCACTGAATTCTGAACTTGGCTCATAGTTCCCTATAACTGGAAGGTCCTCTATAACTGGTAGCTCCTCTACAACTGAGTGACTAGAGGTTGAAACAATTGGATCCACTACTTCCCTTGGGCACGCTACATGTTCCGATGCTGTGTCAGTCTTGCCTTGCATATTTGTATTATTAAAGGTCTCCTCAAATTGCTGTAGTATCTCTGACTCTGTGACCTTAAGCATTGACCTACATTTGCGCCTCTTTGACCAGCGTGATGCCATTGTGAGTGCATGTGGTGTGCAGAATCAGAAACAGATATTTTAAGATTCTCAGATGATCATACTGAAGACTTGCTTACTTTAAAACCGATGTGGATTAATGATCTGAAAAAAAGGACAAAAAGTAAATCACAGTGTCAGTAAACAGCAATTTAATTCAGAATCATCCACTGGCATGATCATTTCCCCACAAAGCAGATGATAATATGTTCTTTTAAACTGGGCTTGCAAAGGTTTTTCTAAAGACTGAACAATTTTTATTAATGAATAATGGACTCCGTTCACTATGGTCTTCGGGGTCCATTGGACCCCAAATGACTTTTGCTTGAATTAAAAAAATATTCTCTTTTTCCAAATGGTATGAAACTTCCTATGGCTCTCAACACTGTCTAGATCTACAGGAATAGGCCTACAGATTATAAAAAAACATTTCTTATCATTTGTAAAATAAAATAATCTAAAATGCAGAACCACCACAAAAATAAATTGGTAACATTAAGACACATTGAAAATGTACACGCACGCACGCACGCACACGCACACATTCTCTTTGTAACATGTTGTTCAGGTTTGATTCTAATCATAATGTAACATTATTGAAAAACTGTTGTTGTTTTTTCAGTGCAAATAAACTGCTAAACTGACAAAGTATTTTGTTTTTGTTATAATTGTGATTTTATAATATTTAGATATGAATCCAACTGAATTGAAACTTTTGAAACTATATCTTTCAGTAATTCAAATAGCATATATAGGCAGATGGGGAGCTCTATAGCCATCTAGTGGTTAAAGTGATTTATTAATTTTTAAACTGTATTTTCCAAAAAAATGGGCAAAAATCTCACATTAAACCTTGTAAAATTCAAAAAAAAATTATTTATAAAGCGCTTTACAACAACCAAAGTTGATCAAAGTGCTGGACAGGGACGGAAGTAAAGGCAAAATAATAAATGAGTGAAATACAAAACAATACAATAAAATACAACACATCTATAAAATTATCCAGGAATGAAATTTAGAAATCTGGGTCTTTTTTAAAGTGTATTTAACATGAAATGCTGTTTTTTGGTAAAAAGACTATTTAAATAAATATTTATTTAAATTTAAAAAATATCATAAATCCTCCAAAAACCGCACAAATGTTGAGTAAAAACATTAATAAACAGAGTAAAATTATATTTGTTTAAAAAAAACTTGTTCTGTTACAAAATTAAATGTTATTGTCTGGGGTCCAATAGACCCCAAAGGCTAATAACGTCACTTTTTTTAAAGACCATCAGAGGGTTAAGTACAAGATACCTATATCATGTCACATCACGTAATTTTCTGTCACATGTGCTATAATGTCTGAATGGAACATATCAGTGACTGGTCGAGTGGTAGCTCCACCTGCCACGCAAAGATTTTACCCCCTCTCTCATCTTGCCATCTCATAGTTAGGTAAATCATTTTATATTTCTGGGTAGAAACGCATTTTTGTTGAGGCTGTATAAGACGGACTACATTCAAAAGAAACTTTTCAAAACTGCCCAATATGTTCATGGATGTATTTGAATTAAAGGGAGGCAAAAAGGATTAGCTTGCAGTGACATCTTTTATAAGGACAATTTATGAGGCCAATGTGACTCTAAAAAAAATCATGTTTATTATTTTATTAAATCAGAACTAATTGTTAACTCAAAAAATTAAATATAAATAACTGGATACTTATAACTAATTAAATAGTAAATGTATTGATTAGAGTTACCATAGACAAAAGATTTTTCTGGTTGACTAAATTGCACATTTATTTCTACTTAAATACTGGGTGCATGGAGGAATATGCATAAATCTCACCGCAAAAACAGGCTAATAATAAGGCTATGTCTTTAAAATTAACGAGGCATTTTAACTGTTTCTAAATTAAGTATGTGGGGCAAATTTTGCGTTCCAGGCAACCTGTAACTAGTGTTTTTACAACTCGTAACTGGGAGTACATCGATAGTACGTGTTCACGGGTGGGAAATCACAGGTTTGACTGCCGTTCCAGTGCACTTTCACGGGTTACAGGTTGCCTGGAACGCAGCATTATACTCCCCCTTGACGCCAGGCCTGGCTGTCAGGCGCTGTATAACAGTGCGCGCGCCACGCGCTCAGAAAAGGTGCAGAAGATCATCAAAAATCATAATATCGCATAAGCACTAGTATAAAACGACTTTTATCATTTATGAAAACAAACACATTGGAGTTGTGTAAAACATCGCAGCCCTGCTCGAGGATTATTCATATTTTGGATTTGTAGGGAACGAGATGGTCTAATCGGCATTTCCAGTTAACGTTACAACTCGAGACAGTTCTGCATTGAATAAAGTAGCCTAAAGGTAAGCCATGTCTTTTGTGTAATTCTGGCCCGCCGCGGTCACTGCTATGGGTAGCTAGCGCTAGATAGAGCACTATGCTAGCGTTGGTTCCGCCGGTGCTCTCCGGTGGTCAGAAGAAATAGCGGTGCTGTGTTAATAGATTTCACGACACTGGTAATGGGTACGGACATGTATTTTGAGCTAGCTGTCACAAAAATAGACTGGACTAATGAGGTTTTGCTAACTTTATAACCTAGAAGAGATCAAGTACTTTTGGCAGATTTTGACACATTGGTAAAACAAAAATGTATTTCAGTGACTGCAGCACTGCGTCGGTTACTACATTAACCATCATGTTAACGATGTTTTTGATTTGGTACAATTAATTCCTATCGAACATTAAGCGAGCTTACCTGTACGCTTGTGCCAAGGTCCAGAAATGAGCTGTGTCCGGTGCAGTACGTTGTTGTTGATCTCCCGCTCAACCAAAAATCGATGGATTTTCAATCATATTTCCAACTTCAACAACAGCGTCGTTTCCCGGTCAACTATAAATCAATGACTTTTCAGCACATTCAGCGATCGCGCGGTAAACCAAATATCAATGCTTAATCAATCATAAAGATAACTATAGATCAATGTTGTTCCAATATTGTTGCCATCAACCTTAATAACGTCAGGTTTTCATCAATATGGTAATGTTGATTCAACATTTATTTTGCATTGAAATTTCAACATCAACCATAATGATGATTCAGATGGAAAAACAATGTTTATTCAATGTTGCCTTGCTGTCTGGGAATAACACTGCAAATTTCCATGTCTTCAAGGCGTTTCTTTCCCTTTCGACCCTTCATGCTATATTGAGCCCTCACATTGTTCGTTGCAATTGTTCGCAAAACCCTTCTCACAGCATCACCTGGAGTTTTACTCCCAAGAAGGCTTAGATAATGGACCTGTAACCAAAATAAAATATAATTTAGCACTCTGCAGGCTGCCTTATTCCAATATCAACATCAGAGAGAAATGTTGGGAAAAAAGGAATGACACCAATAGTAAACAAAATTCAAGCTAATTTTAATTGATTAACTTACAACTTTTTTCTTGTATTCCTCGTCTTTCAGCTTTATGCACTGATCATCCAATTCATGTGTGCTCTTGCAAGGATGTAACATGAACAGAGACACTTTGTTGTGGGACAAGACCTAAAAGCAAAGACTTAATATCTGACAGATTCTGGTCCATCTTGTCCAGTCTGACAAATATGGCCCGTTCCAGTTTCTTCAGCTCTGAATTTTGTGACAATGGTGCTAATAACACAAAAGAGAAACTCAAAAATAGTTTTATGGTGAAGACTTTTAGGGTAAAGTATCAAAAAATTACATCTACATATACTATTACTGATCTAAACTGCACTTACTGAAAAACTTGATTTTGACTAGTTAGTATAAAAATGTCAACTTTATATTTTTAAATTCCAATTATGGAAATCTTTCACCTTGATAATGTTCTTCCATTTCAGATGTTGAAGCAGTGCAATTCTCAGTTTGTGAGGTACTTTCAAAAACACCTGAAAAATACAAAATTGCTTGCTTACAGCTATCTCAGATGCGATGCCTATGTGTGCTTGGCAAAATACTCACAAGGCTCTGTTTGTCCAGTTCTGTCACAAAAATACTCGGATCTTGGTGTAACTAAATTGTTGATATGTAACAGTGGGTTTAAGTCAACATTGGATTTAAAGTATGCAATAAAAAACTAAGCTCATCAAGAAATAAACTTACATATATGTGTGCTTGGAATGCATGTCGTTGGTGCTGATGGTCTTTCCTCACCTAGCCCAAAAACAACAAAAAAATGTGCAGATCAATTGTAGGTTACATTATGTAAAGAAAACATAAGCTCATCAAAACAATTAACTCACACGTGGGTCTGCTTGCAATTCTGCGCATTTTTTGTGTTGTTGGGACATCAACATCATCATCTATTAAAAAAATATTATCAGATAAATAATGCCAATTAATCCAGAAAGTTAAACGTCACTGAAAAAACAACCACAGATACATCTAAATGCAGCATTTGGCTCACAGCACTGCCAAGAAGATCAACATTTTAAGTTGCAACTAGCCAGTGAACTGACAAAATGTTGTAACACTGTGCAGCAACATTACACTTTTATAAAAGCTTGAAAAAATTCTCAAAGCAAATTGTATATTTCACCTCCTCATGCTTCTACATACAAGAGATGATACAGAACATTCCAAAAACCCAGTCTACACTCTGCACTACTTTCATATATAGTCTGTAATATAGAAAAAGGGAGTGATACAAACAATGTGTGAATATAATGGGATATAAATATTTTAAAAGAATTTTAAAAAATCTGTTGTCCTTACTCAGAACAGCTGGATGACAGATATCTGTACCTACATTTTGTTAATCACACCAAGTGTCTATAAAATAGAGTAATATTGTAGAGTAACAAAAAGACTGTACTGTACCACTAGCTAATGCTCTCTGGTATCGTGCTGTTGGTCTTCTTTTTCTTTGAATATGACTTTCATCTTCGTCACTCTGGTTTGCTTTGCACCTAGCTTCTTCGTAGCTGTCTGGAAATAAAGCATAGATCAGTAAAAGACAATCAGCATAAACCACGAAAACATAAGAAACCTCAAACAAATTCTTCATACCTCCATATACCAGAACAGATGCGACATGCTTCGACCAAAGTGTAGTATCAGGGGTATCTCTTCGTTTCACTTTGGCCGTAAAGTTTTTACGTGGCCAATAGCAATATACACCCTGTAAATTTATTAATTTAACAATTAAAACGATATCCACCTACTACAAGCTGTATTTTGCCGACTAATGATACACATTAGTAAAAGTTTGAAGCATAAGATGAGAATAATGTGTAATACCTCATTTGTTATATCAAGCCACGTGGAAGGCACAACATCAACAGTGTTATCTTCAGGAAATTTAATAACAGCATAGCAGTTTTGCAATTTCTGAAGAAACAAAAATTGTAAAGGTATGAAATAGTACTTCATTAAAGGTTTTGTCTGAAACACACTGTTAAAAATGTCAAGGCTTACAGCAATGTGTAACAGCAAATCTCTGCACTCAGCACCTATTCCTAAACACCTTGATTAGTTCAGGGCCCGTATCCCTAAAGATTCTGAGAATCCTCTCAGAGAGCTCCTAACTTAACCTAAAAATTCCTTGCCAGGAGTTTTAGCTTAGAAGTGATTCCAGAACATTTTCAGTGAAGTTTGAGCAAGGAATGGATGGAAAATCCTATCTTAGTGAAGAGGTGTGGTTGACCCCGTTGCTAGGTATGAGTCATCATTTCAAAAGCCGTGATTGGTTGATCCTACAAGTTTGATGAAAATGAAGTTTTGGTGATAATGAGCAAAGGATGTACCCTCAAATCAATAAACATAATTATACACTCTAATCTTCTGCAGACTGTAATTGTAAATAATATTTCACATTCAAGAAAATATCTGGAAAATGAATAGTAAGCTGTAGGGGTTATAGCCTAACATTAGAATCTAAAATATGTGAAAACTTAAGCTCATTACACCCTGTTCAAATAATGATTCGTGTCTTATTTGCTCAGATTAATATCCTAGCTGGCATATTTTGTACTTTCACTCCCATATGGACCCCATTGAAAACAAGATGGCCTATCTCAAGGGGCTGTCCTTAATGAAGTAGAAATTGCAACGTTACAACTCAGTGTGGCCTTAACGAGGGTAACACGGCTCAGCTTTTATCAATGTCTGTGATTACTTTCTTCTCCGGTGTAATAGCGTTGTTGTCAGGGTTCTGCCACGAAGTGTCAGGTTTTTCTAGTCTTCGGGCAGGATCTTGACAGTACCATGTCTTTTGTGTGCGTCTCGTCTTTGGCCCCGCCCCTCTCGTTCTCTCATTAGCTTCCCTTTAGTGTTTCAGTCCCCACACCTGCCTTGTATTAATTATCCTTGTTAGTCTCCTTATATATTGCCTTTGTGTTTGCTGTCCTGTGCTGAATTGTTTTGTATTACTTTCATGTCGTGTGATCTTGTTGCCTTGCCGTAATACCTTACGAACTATTATTTGGTCTCACCATCGTGTATCCTGTGTTCTCGTTTTTGCCCTATTGTGGGAAGTCTTTTGTTCTTGTTTATATTTAGTTTTGTTACATCTTTACCCCATCGTGGGCTTTATTTTATTATTAAATATTCCATTTATGCACTGCTGCCTGCGCTTGGGTACTTCCCCTAAAAATCCCTGACAGAACAATTCAGCCAGAACCGAACCCAGCAGGCAGCCATGGACGGTGCAACCACTTCGCGGTGGCAATGCACTTCAGATCCCGAGTTGTGGGAAGCAATCGCCTCTCAGTCTCACGCTGGAGGAGGTCCATTCCCCGCCCAGTGCCAGCGCCCCTTGCTGGACTATGCCCGGGACGTCGAGGGAAGGAAGGCGTCCGTTCCTGACGTGCTGGTCCGGACATACCTGGTGGCTGGGATGGACGATCCTCCACCCTTTCCGGAGCGGGAGGAGATGGTTTATCAGCCGTACTTGCACTTGGTGGAGCGGCTGCAGCGTCGAGAGGATCTAGGTAAAGGCTTCTCCCCAAGTTGCCGTCCAGTCACTCGTTCCGGTCTGGTGTCCGTCCCGGAGCACTGTGCCCTGGGTGTGGTCACTCTAGGGAGCACTCCACCACCAGCTAACCTCTGGGGCAGACGCGGACGAAGGAAGTCGTGGGACTCCCCGTCCGACTCCTCCGGAACGGAGGTAACGGGGTCCAGCATCGCCTCTCTGCAGCCGGCAATACCCCTCGGCCGCTCGAAGAGAAAGAAGCCGAGGAGAGGGTCGCGGTGTCCCATCCAGCAGCCGGTATCCAGTCAGGCCGGTGCCTCCGGTCCTTTCCAGTTGGCAGAGGTGCCCGCGATCCAGTCGGCAGTCGAGGTGCCGGCCGTCCAAGCGGCGATTCAGCCGGCCGTCCAAGCGGCGATTCAGCCGGCCGACAGCCCAGTGCTGCCGGCCGAGTCCCGGTCTGCGTCCGGGCGTCCTTGGTCGGGTCCCGGGGCCTCATGGAACTCTTTCTTTTGCCCCGGTAGCACAGGACATTTTCCCCTGGACTCTAACCTGTTCAAGGTCCCCACGGGCAGGCCACCTCAGGCTGCCCGCTCTCGCCCTATGTCCTCTCGGGCAAAGCATTTTCTCCCTCTGGCCCGCGGACTCCTTTCCCCCAGAACATTGTTGTCCCCCCACCCCCCTACCCTGTTTGTTATTTTTATTGTGTCATCCTAACCCATTTATTACCATTGCCTGTTTGCCTTTATTCATTTTTACAATGTTCTGCTGTTTTTTGTCTGTTTCCCAGTCTGTCATGTCTTGTCAGTGATGTTCCCTTGGAGGACGCCAGGGGCGTCCTTTTAAGCGGAGGGGTACTGTCAGGGTTCTGCCACGAAGTGTCTGGTTTTTCTAGTCTTCGGGCAGGATCTTGACAGTACCATGTCTTTTGTGTGCGTCTCGTCTTTGGCCCCGCCCCTCTCGTTCTCTCATTAGCTTCCCTTTAGTGTTTCAGTCCCCACACCTGCCTTGTATTAATTATCCTTGTTAGTCTCCTTATATATTGCCTTTGTGTTTGCTGTCCTGTGCTGAATTGTTTTGTATTACTTTCATGTCGTGTGATCTTGTTGCCTTGCCTTGCCTTGCCTTGCCGTAATACCTTACGAATTATTATTTGGTCTCACCATCGTGTATCCTGTGTTCTCGTTTTTGCCCTATTGTGGGAAGTCTTTTGTTCTTGTTTATATTTAGTTTTGTTACATCTTTACCCCATCGTGGGCTTTATTTTATTATTAAATATTCCATTCATGCACTGCTGCCTGCGCTTGGGTTCTTCCCCTAAAAATCCCTGACAGTTGTGGCGTTGAGTTGGTGAAGTAATTGCATCTCTAAGGAGATCCACCACAAACATGATTCCTGCACGATCCAATCGGTAGCGTCTCAATAATTCCCTGTCATCCAGTGTTTGCAGGACATCTCTCCTGCGTCCTCTGTTGGCCATTTTGTGCAGCAGCTTAGTGGAACTCCTAAGCCACTAAAAGTCCTCTTCCCTGCTCTTAGCAGATCTCGCCTTAGGAGCCCTTTTAAGCGCTAGGAATCTTGAGGAATAGCTTTTATATTAACTGGGATTTTCGTGTCACTTTTAGGGGAAATTCTAAGAAAACGTCATGACTCTGAGAATTTTTTTAGAATTTGGCCGCTAGGAGCCACTTTTTGCACAAAAATTCTTTAGGGATACGGGCCCAGATGTGTATTATCAGCTTCAAGCTGCATGCAAGAAGACCTTAAAGAGATACTTAGTAAATGATTACAGAATTTTCATTTTTGGGTGAAGTATCCCTTAAATCTTTCATGTCAAAGTTGAAAACCACTGCTTAAAAATGACAAGAATAATATAACTATGCATTGTGGAATAAAGTTGTTTGTTATTTCTCTCCACTGCTATATATCAGAAAATATGGTTCTCTTATAACTGTAAGAAATGTAAGGCAAATCATAAAAAGATGTCATCCTAAAGAAAATAGTGTCTAAAATGCTGATCTGATCAGAAAAACTTTTAAACACATAAGAAAAACTTTACCTTAACCATTGACAAGGCAGAAAGATGTTGTAAAAGGCACATATCCGCATGATAGGCATTGTTGGTTGTAGTGTTAAATAAATATCAGACAGTGCTGATAAAGTGTCATGACAAATCAGTTTCACTGGCTTATTACTTGAACAACAGAAAAAAATGCTAGGAGGTGGTGGGGCTATGGTAAAAAATAAAAAACATTACAGCTCAATATGAATGAAGCACTGAGAGTACAATGCAAGCACCGTCTTCAACCTCACATAAAAATGCCTTTCTCACCAGTTGCCTTTCAGACATTTTCACTCTAGTGTGCCTTACATGAGCCTTGAAAACACCAATCAACCTAGAGTCGCACGGATGCATAAAGAATGGCTCAAGCTTCTCATAAATGCGACAAAGCACCATTCTTCCTTTGTCTCCATTTTCACCCATGACAGATATTACCTCACAGCACTGAACATCACTAAGAGCATAAGCATTGTTGGGTTTCTGAGTATTAAGCACAGGCTTGGGCGTTTTTTTAACTGTTCTTTGTGCTTCTCAATTTCACTGAGACGTTTGACAATTTGCGACAGAGGATGTTTACCAGAGCGGACTAACTTCTTCAGCTGATGAAGGTAGTTTTCAAAAGGAAAAGCACTACATTCATCCAGTCCACCATATAAAAATGCATCAGAGGCAAGGTGAACCATAGAGTGCACATTGTACACCAAGAACTCATCCCCATACAACTTTCTCCCATCCTCCACAAAGTGGACCAAAAGATCTGAAGCAAATGAGTTGTATTCCCTTACAAGATACGGGCATACCAAAATGGACAATGCTACACTGAACAACAAAAAGTGTTCATAGAGATCATCAGAGAGAATTCCTTTCAAAACAATTTTGCCTGTGTAAAGGGCAAATTGTCGCAATTCCGTAGCTTTCCACCTATCTATTTCGTCCAGGCCACGTGGCTTCCTAGCGAAAAGGTTTGGTATTAATGGCCTCAAGTCAATAAGTCTGGAACTTATCTCCTTTACCTGAGCGGACGACAAACGGGTTTTGAGCTTTCCACGCAACCACAACAGAATCATTTTCCGCATAACACCAAGACAGCATTGGTGCATATAGTCAGCAGGAAATTGCTGAACCATGTCCATTTGGAGCATGCAAAAAGAAGATACATCTGAAGGCTGGTGGTGCTCTTCCTGAAATTGATTACGGAAAGACACGTCTGTTCTGAGAGTCAGATTTGTGTTCTCTGGGTAGATAACACGAGAACCATCCCAGAAACCTTTTTGCATGCACTTATCGCATCCATAATAGCCAGAATATTGCTTTGTGCGCTTAACAAGTGCTTTTGCTGGGGCATCACAACTGACACATCGCAGAGTAACTTTTAAAAGACCCTTGTCAGTCTCTAAACCATTCTGTAATATGGCATTAAGGTCATGCATTGGATCTGTCAAAAAATCAAGATTTTTGGTTTGGACACACCTAAATACAATGCAAGAGGAAAAACAGTGCATGGAGACAAATTTATTTTGCATAACACTGGCCACAGTGATTGGTTGTTGCTTTTGAATAATGGCAAGCCATCAATATTTAAAGAGATGTCCAGACAATCTAAATTAGAGACAAGACTGTGGGGGTACATTTTTAAGAATTTAAGCATCTGTTCTTTGCAGTCAAAATAGAAATACTGCATTCCAGATATCACTTCAAATGTCAGAGTCTCACAAGTTCCAAGCAATGTTCTTGCAGTCTTTGGAAGTTCTGAGTGATGTTCTCCAAGAATCGTAAGAAGGCCATCGACTGCATTGTGTTTTACCTGAAATGTATTGACCCATTGTGCAAGTCTAACATTCAGGGGCAGTTTGTCATCTACACTTTCATCATCATGGATATCAACAGAATCTGAATCCCAATTTGCTTTTGCTTGAGCTCCCTAAAATTCAACAACATTCTGTGCTACCTCAACATGCTGAGCTCCCTCAAGAGGCTGTTTATAATTGGTCTCCAGATTATTAGAGGTTGTCTCACATTCCACACGAGACCTTTTTGCAGATTTTAGTTCTCTTCCAAAGAGTATTGTATTTTTGTTGTAATGACATTTTGTCAGTCACCACACCCATAAAACTTAAAATAAAAAAACTTTCAACATACCAAGCCAGATTCCATTTTTTCTTGTATCACACCTTTAAGCTGTCACTGTTGGAGCAAAAAGAAATATAAAAAATTAGTAGAGACCAACACACTGGCCTGATAAGACATACAAACAAAACATTTTAAATATTGTATCTTTAAAATATGATAAATATTACAGTAATAGCTTACACCGCATTTTAACCCAACACGACTGCTATAAGCTATTTGTTTGTCCATAACGAACGCAAAAAAGGGGCGGCACGTGTCAATCAATCAGAAGACACAGCTAATCAGAACAGTTTGTCTTTGTCCAAACAGACTTGCACGCTGCATCTGAAGAGTGCACAAAGAGAGATTTGCGTCCTGTTTCTATGACGTTCCAAAGGGTCCAAAAAAATGACTAACCAGCACACATTCGTCTAACTCCACGTCTTAACTTTTTTTTATTCTGCTATTTATTGCATTGAATTCAAGACGCAGACGAGACGTTGACGTGAAGTTGACGTCACGTAAATCACGTGCAGCGGTGAAGTCATTTTTTTTCATTTTTGCTAACACGTATTGTAACACGCTACTATACACGACTTAATGCCGTGTGTCAAGCATCTACTTTCTAAATTTAGCTAAATTTCACTTCACTCATTCCTCTCAATGAACTGCCTCTGTCTTAGGAATTAACGGTAATCTGTTGTTTACTTGACATTCTGTTAATTGTGTTACACACTGGTAAGGACCAGCTGTCAATCTTAGTTTATGCAGTTTGTAATGCTTTGTTTTAAGTGTTCCTCAAATACATTTAAGTCCAAAACCATGTAATATCATTATATGTTGGGCATGTTATTATCGTTTCACTTAGTTTAGTCGTGGCCACGAGATATTACCCCTTGGGAATGTGATAATATGTTGTGAGCAAGAATAATCAAGGTATATGTGAGATCAGTCAAATGTTTACAACATACTCAAACTTTTATTTACTATTCCAAAAACAAAGAATACGTTTACTTTCAGTTAATAACTGTTTAAAGGTATTGTCAATATAAAAACATAAAATTGGTTGTAGCCTATGTTCAGGCAGACGCAGACGTCACGTTCGGCATACCAACGAGTCAAGCAACAGACGCAGACGTCACGCTCGGCAGAGGCAGACGTAACGTTGAGTGAGACGTTAGTCATTTTTTTGGACCGAATGGGACGCCATTTGTTTCTAACGGCCGTAACTCATAACGCAGCGCTTTCGGCTGGTTAGGAAAAAAACTTTGGTTAACATAGAAAAGATACCTTTTATCGCGTGTCGCATCGCGTTTGGTTAGGACACGATGTTAACAGGTTCATTTAAACATAATATGGTGGTATTTCTGCTGTTTAAACTTATCAGAACGTTTCCAAAAACTTGCTGGAGATAATCAGTCAACAATGATAACTAATCGACTTAAATATGTTCCTATGCCATGCAAAATCGAGAATATCATAACCCGCAAACAACAAAGTGCATAAAACTCTAGTGAAATAATTTTGAGGTCAAACAGATCTGCCATCAGTGAGCAACCACCGAATTCAAATATTGGCGAACTGCTCAAAGTTCAACAAAGTATTCAATAAAAGACGAGAGTGACTGAAATCGATAATGAAACATTTACTTATTTTACGGCACTTTCGGATGGTTAAAAAATATTAATATATTTTAGTATGTTTTAAGCTGAAACAGGCTTACCCGTTTAAATGTAAAATAGACTTCAAAACACGTCAATTGACGTTAATGTAATTTCCAGTCGCATCTTAATTTAGTAATAATCGCAATAAACACATGAAGATAAGACTAAATAAGATTACATGCTCTGTACTCACCTAGTGAAGCACCATGTGGAGTGAACAAACGTTCGTTGTGCGCATGCGCGATCCATTTTGGGCGCGGTCTGTTTTCCGCGCCATGCTCTTAAAAAGACAGCTTACATTTTAAAATATCAGCTTCATAATATTTCCGATTTCCCAACCGACAGGGCACTTGAGTATTGCACTTCTTTTGTATTATTATTTTTCTGTTTTGTATCAACACCTGCACTTTTTGCTTTATTGTTATCTTTAATGTTTCTCCCTATTTTCTTTCTGCTTCTCTTAAATATGTGTTTTAAAATCCTTTCTGTTATCACAACATGTAAATCATCTGCCGCATGCCGAAGGCGACGCAATGCTAATAATCTTCACAATGTATCACTGCTAGCAACTGTCCCTTCTACTTTCCCAATAGGTTTGTGGAACTGCCAATCTGCTGTGAACAAAGCTGATTTCATTACAGCTTTCGTTAAACATTCTGGTCTTTCCATTGTAGCACTTACAGAAACATGGATCAAACCAGAGGACTCTGCCACTCCCGCTGCCCTCTCCCATAACCACACTTTCTCCCACAGCCCTCGCATCACAGGAAGGGGTGGAGGCACCGGTCTACTCATCCCCAAAGACTGGAAATTCAATCAGCTAACACCCATGTGTGACAACACCTCCTTCGAGTTTCATGCTGTTACTATCACCCACCCTGTTAAAAGTCATTTTGTAGTTATATATCGTCCCCCAGGTCAGCTTGGACATTTCTTGGAGGAGCTGGATGTGCTTCTTTCATCCTTCCCTGAGGATGGTACTCCTCTGGTGGTACTAGGTGACTTCAACATCCACATTGGAAAGCCACAGGCTGCTGACTTCGTCAACCTGACCGCATCATTTCTCCTCGAGCAGGTTTCCACATCAGCAACCCACAAGTCTGGAAACCATCTAGATCTGATCTTCACAAGGTACTGCTCCACTAATCACCCTCAGGTCACCCCGCTGCACACGTCTGATCACTTCTTCGTCACCCTTGACCTTGACCTCGACCTCGCTGCTCCGGATATCGCAGATGTCTCACCGATGGTCACCTTCCTGCGCAACCTGCGGTCTCTCCCTCCCTCCTGTTTTTCCTCTGCTGTCCTCTCTGCACTCCCCCCCTCTGATGAGCTCTCTTTTTTGAATACAGACAATGCCACAGCCACTCTGTGTTCCACGCTTTCATCCTGCTTGGACAACCTATGCCCTCTTGCATCTGGACCAGCCCGTCCATCCCCGTCGGCTCCCTGGTTATCGGGTGTACTGCGTGAGCATCGCGCCAGGCTCCGGTCAGCTGAGAGAAAATGGCGCAAGTCAAAAGACCCTGCAGACCTCTCTCTCTACCAATCTCTTCTCTCTTCTTTTTCTGTAGATGTCACCTCTGCAAAAACAGATTACTACCACTCGAGGATCTGCAACTCTCCGGACTCTCGAACGCTCTTCAAAACCTTCTCTGCTCTCCTCTGTCCGCCTGCTCCTGCACCTTCATCGGAGTTAACAGCTGCTGATTTTGCATCGTTCTTCGTAAAGAAAACTACTGCCATCAGCAGCCAGTTCTCTACGCCACCATCTGTCGGACCCGCCCACATCCCTGACACGTGTGTGCTCCCTGCCTTTTCTCCTCTGTCTGAAGCTGATGTCTCAAAGGTCATTGGCACCAACCACCCTACCACCTGCCCACCGGATCCCATCCCCACCCATCTCCTCCAGGCCATCTCTCCAACGGTTGTGCCTGCTCTGACCCACATCATCAACTCTTCGCTCAACACTGGGACATTTCCCACAGCGTTCAAAGAGGCTCGCATCACACCGCTTTTAAAGAAATCCACCCTGGACCCTACACTGCTAGAAAACTACAGGCCTGTCTCCCTTCTTCCCTTCATCGCCAAAGCCCTGGAGCGAGTTGTGTTCAATCAGCTCTCCTCCTTTCTCATGCAAAACAACCTCCTGGACAGCAATCAGTCTGGGTTCAAGACCGGTCATTCCACAGAGACTGCACTGCTCTCAGTCATCCAAGCCCTGAGACTGGCAAAAGCATCATCCATGTCTTCTGTGCTCATCCTACTGGATCTGTCTGCTGCCTTTGACACTGTCAATCATCACATCCTCCTGGCTTCTCTCAGTGCTATGGGTGTCTCTGGAATGGCGTTGCAATGGTTTAAGTCCTACCTCTCGGGTAGGTCATTCAGAGTATCCTGGAGAGATGAGGTCTCCGCGTCCCAACAGCTCAACACGGGGGTGCCACAGGGCTCAGTGCTTGGACTGCTACTCTTCTCCATTTACATGACATCCCTCGGCTCGGTCATTCAGAAGCATGGCTTCTCCTATCACTGCTATGCGGACGACACACAACTCTACTTGTCATTCCAACCGGACGATCCGACGGTCGCTGCTCGTATCGCGGCATGCCTTAGTGACATCTCGCTTTGGATGAAGGATCATCACCTGCAGCTAAACCTTGCAAAAACGGAACTGCTTGTGATCCCGGGCAACCCAAAGATTCACCACAACCTTGCCATTCAACTAGGCTCATCAACGATTACACCGTCCAGCACAGCCAGAAACCTGGGAGTGGTAATCGATGATCGGCTTAACCTCACAAGTCATGTTGCCAGCACCACCCGGTCCTGTAGATTCATCCTCTACAACATTAGGAAAATTAGACCTTTCCTATCGGAGCACTCTACGCAAGTCCTAGTCCAGGCTCTTGTCCTGTCCAAACTGGATTATTGCAATGCGCTTCTGGCTGGATTTCTTGCTTGCACAATCAAACCTCTCCAGATGATCCAGAATGCGGCGGCAAGAGTGGTCTTCAATGAACCGAAGAGAGCGCATGTAACTCCGCTCTTCATCAGGTTACACTGGCTCCCTGTTGCCGCCCGCATAAAGTTCAAGGCTTTGCTCCTGGCCTACAAGACCAACACCAGATCTGCACCATCGTATCTCCACTCGCTAATGCAGATCTATGTTCCTGCCAGATCACTGCGGTCTGCAAAGGAACAACGACTAGTGGTACCATCCCAAAAAGGAAAAAAGTCACTCTCCCGTACCTTCACTGGATCTGTTCCACATTGGTGGAATGATCTACCTGCTGCTACAAGATCAGCAGACTCGGTTGCCATCATTAAAAAACGCCTAAAAACGCATCTCTTCCGTCAACACGTCGCTGATTGAGTTTTTCCTAATTCTCTTCCCTTTCCTTCTTTATAAAAAAAAAATAAAATAAAAAAATACTAACCTCACTATTCTTAGCTTTTATACTGTGCTAGGCTTTAATGGACTAGTTTGATGCACTTATGTATTTTTGTTGCCTATGTTGTTATAATTGCTTCCAATGTTTCCTCATCTGTAAGTCGCTTTGTATAAAAGCGTCTGCTAAATGACTAAATGTAAATGTAAAATATGTTAATTAATGTTAATATAAATGTAATAGAATCCCACTAGCCAGACTGCTCAACAAACACAGACCAGACTTTGTGCCAGGCCATGCGTCCAGCGAATCTATAAATTGTCCTCCATTTATAATTTAGAGCCATGAAAAACTATAATTGTGCTATATTTTTGTCCCAGGTTATGTGCAGAGGTGTTTTGTCACTCACTGATGCATAAAAGAGCAAACATTAAGTAGTCCATTAAGTTAAAATGTTACTGTAGGAGACAATTGTGCAGGTCTCAGTCATTTGTAGTCAGAGCAGCATTACTGTAAATTCAGCCATATAGATGTTACAATGTGAAACAAAGCATGGTGCACAAGATGATAGAACACTGTGCTGCTCAAATGTCCATTTTTGGGTTACATAGAGATCCTGTCTCAACTGGGCATACTAATCATAGACATTTAAATTTTCTAGCAACATTTTCTACCATAAATATGTAGTTATTTCTTTCTTAGAAGTGTTGTTTGGCCGAGTACATGTTTCCCATATTGTGGAGAACCTTCATCAAGCACAAAATAACCATTATGAGAATATTGTTCCAGGAATACTTACTGTATCCTTCAGCATTATGAGAAACTTCATGAAACCCTAAATAACATCAAAACAACGTTCTAAAAACATTGTTCTAAGAACATTTTCCTGTAACATTACCAGAACATTTATCGACTACAAATGACATCAAAACAACGTTCTGAAAACATTGTTCTAGGAACGTTTTCTCTTAATATTATGAAAACCTTCATCAACTGCAAAAAAACATCAAAACAATGTTACAAGAACGTTGTACTAAGAACGTTTTACTGTAACATTACCAGAACATTCGTTTAGTAAAAATAACATAAATAGAACGTTCCTAGAATGTTGTTCTAAGGACGTTTTTCTTAACATTAAAGGAACGTTACTCATACTCTGAAAACATTATAAAAACGTCCCATAAACATTATTTTAAGAATGTTTTCCCCTAACCTTTAAATACCTTCAAAACAACGTTAGTGAAAGTTGTGGGAACATTCCCTGTTAGCTGGGAGGGGCCCAGTGATGCTGTCAATCCTCCTGAACCTCCTGAGATGAATGAACTGTTAGTGCAGTTTAGAGAGAATCTTTTTGGCTTTATTCTGAAATCGAGGGGAAAAAAACACCTTCCTCAGACTGTTCAACAAGAAATACTGGATGACTTAAATTTTTGTTTGACTTCTTTAAAGCAAACTATGATGCATTTCTAAAATATCATCTTGGAAAAAATGGCTTCAATGTGGAATCTTGTCCTGAACTTTATGAAGTTCTGCAGTGTTCTGACTTTTTTCAGAGGCATCAAAACTTGTTAGGTCTCCGCATATGTTGAAAAACTACTGCAAATCCAACCTTGAAATGACTGAACCTGTAGACTACACACTGAGAGACCCAAGTGGTCGTAAAGTTGGAAGCTGCTCTTATGTACCCATTTGTGATGTACTTCAGAAATACTGCTCTCATGAAGATGTTTGGGATTCTATGCAGAGAGAGCGAAACTGTGAAGTAGATGAACGTGTTCTAACTGGTTATAGAGACGGGTTTTATTTCAGGAACCACAAGGTATTTGCAGATAATCCTGATGCTCTAAGGTTTGATGGGTTTACAATGTTCTATGCATTATAAGTTTATATTTACTGTTGTTTTACTGTCAAATATAATGATATGAGTATGTTTATGCTGTGCGGGTGTTTTAAACTTGAAAACTAGTTTGCAGGAGTGAAACAAGAGCTGTGAGGAATGCAGGAGAGTGTGTGTGCGAAAGAATGTTCCTGTCGTAAATCACATTCTGCGGCAAAGACAGGCTGTTTTCAAATCATGTTTTGCAGAAAACCAACAGTTTGCTGGGAAATGGAGTCAGATTAACGTGTCCCGCGGTGATTGGTTTCAGAGGAGAGTACGCCCGCCCCAGGGCAGGGGAGGAGCCTGAAGAGAGAAACGACGTCACATATGTTTTAAATGTCTGTTACACACGAGGCTGGGGGTTGTTTTTCTTACTCATGTATGTGAGAAGCAACCCCAGCTGGAAAGAAGCTTTTACATCTGATAATAAATCTTACTTAAACTTTTTGGGAAAAACTGTCTCTTCGACTTTCCTCAAATTTTGAACATGCAGGACTGAAGTGAAAAGTCCGTCAGGTTACACCTATATGAGGATGAATTTGAGGTGTGTAATCCGCTGGGTTCTAAACGCAACAAGCACAAACTTTGTGCATTCTACTACACTGTTGGAAACGTAGGTTCAAAGTACTGCTCACAGTTAAAACATATTAATCTAGCTTTACTTGTCCGTTCCGTTCAGGTACAAAAGTTTGGTTTAGATGTAATTTTGAAGCCATTACTTAATGACCTCAAGAAACTGTCATCGGAGGGACTTAATATCATTGTTAATGGCATGGAGAAGCATGCTTTTGGAGCTGTTGGGAGTATTATATTGGGAGACAATCTGTCATCTCACATGATTGGTGGATTTGCCATGTCTTGTGGTGCTGGTCGAATCTGTAGATATTGCATGGCTACTCACTCTGAGATGAAAAAATCTTCAGTGAATCTGATTTTGTTGGTACTTTGTTGGTATTGAGGCTTGTTGTATGTAAAGCTCATCAAGAAAAACATATAACTATTCAAGAACTAAATGATTAACTAAGAAAGATGTCCATTGGTGATAAGACAAATAAGCCTGTCACTTTCTCAGAAAATATTTTTACATGGATCCAGTGTTGGATCTTGTGATGAGGAAGGCGGGACGAGAGCCGTGACGCAGGGCCGGTGGCGTGAGTGATAAGTGCAAGCAGGTGTGCGCGCACCGGTCCCGCATCTTATCACGGAGGAGATTGGGAACTTAAAAGGACGATCGGCCGGACTGTTGATGAGAGAGGACCGGGCCCGAACATGTGTGAAGTTTGTGTTTGTTTTATGGCCGGCAGTCGACCGTGAGGTGGCTGTCGGTCTTTACTTCCGTGTTTATTGTTTGTTTATGTTTAATTAAAGTTTTATTATTTGAATGTTCGCCGGTTCCCGCCTCCTTCCTTCCCTTATAACGAACTTTATTACATTGGTGCCGAAACCCAGGAGGAAGGATGGACATGCTGTCAAAGAGCCCTGGCTGCCCGAGGCAGTGGTGCTGGATCGAGAAGTCGGATGGGACGAGGATCTCGCTGCCGTGCTCCTGGGTCGAGATGGGGTGGCTGCCGTCCAGGAGGGAGCCAAGGACCGTTCGCCGTGGGCCGAGCCTGCTGCCAGCCGCCATGATGGGGAGGAGCAGGGAACGGAGGACCAGCTGCCCTCAGCTGGAGGGCCATCGCCGGCCGCCAGGGGGCGGAGGAGGATCGAGCCGTCCACCGAGCGTCAAGTAACAATCGCATAGCACCGCGAGGAAGAGTTTCTCGGCTGGCTGAGGACCGAGCGACAACGTGTCGGGGAACCAGACTAGTTTTTTTTTCTTTTCCTCTCTCCCCTCTCTCGTCCCTGTCGCTCCGGGGGCTCCCGTCTCCGTTCTTTCGTCTCGCCGGTGCATACCCCCAGGTGCCGCCGACTCCGGGGGGGGGGGGGAGTAGGTACAGTCTCGGTGGTGCCCCCCGGCCTGTAAGGGGTGATGGGGGATGTGATGAGGAAGGCGGGACGAGAGCCATGACGCGGGGCCGGTGGCGGAGGATATTGGGAGCTTAAAAGGACGATCGGCAGGACTGTTGACGAGAGAGGACCGGGCCCGGACATATGTAGTTTGTGTTTGTTTTATGGCCATGTCCTTGTTGTGGGTCATTTGCAATGTGAAAAAATACCTTTGTTTTTTCAGGTCAAATATATTCTAAACATAGACACAGATTGGGCGTTATGTGGAAAACTATTCATTCCTCTTTCTTTCTGTCATCACTATTACGCCTACTTGGTGAAATATGAACAGGACTGGAATGTCCTTGACCCTTTTGAGGTGATGGATTTTCATGCTTTGGATACATACTGTATCGATGATAAACTGTTTGTTAGTATGTGGCATTTTTGTTAAGCTGTGTTGGGAGGGTTGTATAGCGTTGTGGATGAGCTCAAAGCTTTTGTTTTTTAATCCAGAACACATCAAGTGTCATGTAGTTTATCTGTTAAGTGACTGTCTTTACTTTGGTGTGGTGTGCTAGTGTTTTGCTTGGTCTTATGTTTTTCTGCACTTTATTGCTGTTCTTATGATGTTCATGAAATTGAAAGAAGGAAAAGATAAATGGTTCCATATCGCTGTTCATTTTGTTTTTGTAGTGGCAGTATGAAGTTGTCAGTTGGTCAATGAAATGCTTCTTAAAAATGTATAATTTAATGTATAATAAACAAAATAAAATGCCACATTGTATGTGAGATTAATTAATATTGAATCTGTGAATTAAACTGTTTTCCATTTAAGGACTCAAATAAATGTCTAAAATTCAGTTAGTTGTCGTTTGCCTTTATTTTCTTTTACTCCTTAAGGAAAAAAAAGGAACTTTTTTGCCACCTAAAAGTACAAAATGGCTTTGTCACTGGGGCGGTACATTAATGGGACAAAATTTTACCTTTTTCCAGAGGTACTTTATTGTACCTTTGTCTAAGGTACATTATTGATCCTCAAAGGTGCAGTATTGGCCCTTAGAAGGTACAAACAAATAAGGTACAAATTTGCTCCTCTGACTCAAGGTACAATAATGTACCTTTAAGGGTACCACCCCAGTGACAAGCTTTTGTTCCTTAAAGGTACTGTTTTGTACTTTATTTTCTGAGAGTGCAGGATGTTCTAGAAGTTCATCGTCTATGGAAAATCCCCACAATGCACAGATCCCTAACATGTGTGTGTGTTTTACCTTTTCAGACTGCAATGGATGCAGATGACACATCACTCAAAAAAAACGAAAAACAGATCCAGTCTGCTGATACTAAAGACAAAAACGTTTGATTTTTAATTCTGGTAATAATTTTTTTCATATTTGTTTAAAGTAAATATTGACCATTATTTCAGTAATAATACAGTTTTTCTGAATTGTTAAAACACAATTCCTGAACCCTTTGGCAGAAAATGCAGAGAAAGCACTGTGTTTAGAGAATAAGAATTTGTTTAGAGTTTTGCTTAAAAGTCTTAGTGAGATCTGCAAATTGTGTTTTCCCATGTGAAATGGTTTAAGGTATTGACAACAGACTGCACAGTTAGCAAAATGAGTTCAGGCAACTGAGAACTTTGTTCAGCCAATAGGTTTTAGTGTTTTAGCTATTGAGAAAAACAGTAATACGTTACATATTTTTATTATAAAAATTATATGATAAAAAAACACGTTGTTTTGGCTTTTACAGAACCAACAAAAAGTTATGAACCTTGGGCCATGCTGGCAGGACAAGAACCCAACCGGACCACAACAAGCCCCAAAAGGAAGTGCACTGAGTTCCGTCCTTCACCCTCAGCATTGGCTCACAAGTGATGAGGTTGATTTAGCATCTTACATTATGGCCAGGGACTACACAGAAATTGACGGTTTCCAGTCAACCCTGTTATTTAGTGCCTTAAAAACAGGAGGAGTTGTGGGAACGCCAACTAGACCGTTTGTTCAAATTTAACATATTGATAGAAGTCACTGGGTGACCGCAAGTTACCTGTTTGCTCAATAATGAGGTATTTATATACGATAGCCTCTCTACAGTGTTGAACAGTAGTACAAAACAGGTCTTGTCGTGGTTGTTGAGGCCAAAGGAAGACCAATTTATCATAAAATGTCAACCTTTACAGCAGCAATCGAATAGTAGCAATTGTGGCCCATTTGCAATTGGGTTTGCTTATGTGCTATGCTGCAACATGAGACCCGAGAACTGTCGGTTCCGTGAGGGACGGATGAGGGCAGAGCTCATGCATTCCTTGAAAACATAACAAATTAAATTCAACACTGAGCCAACATTGCTCAAAGCTAATGTAAGACATACTTCTGTCAATGTATACTGTGTACTGCACACCACAAAGAAGTAATGGTGCAATGTTCAAAGTGCCATAGGTGGTATCATCCGACCTGTCTTAAAGTTCCTGCAGGTGCCATTTTTTGGTAAAGATGACTGGAATTGTCAAAATTGCTGTAAAGCCTAAGTTTTCAAACAACAGGTATAGGCTTTTGCAGATTTTGTTATATACGGGTTGGATATTAATATTGTACAATCTTGACCTATAATTTAGTGGCGCAGAACAAGTCTGAAACAGGAATAAAGCAGACTTCTTTGTTTATCGTTCTATAATGTTCCTGTTTCTGTAATTACATTTTTATTAGTGCTTGAAAGTCTTATGACATTACATTTTGTACATTTTTTGTACATTTATTCATTTGTGTTTATTGTATTTATCAATTTTACAAAGATGTTTGTCAATGTTTGTTTCTCTTTTGTTTATTTATATATTTAAAACATAATTTGATTCTTCTAATAATTCTATTTTACTATAGGCCAATCATTAGAAGTGCTTTGTGTGAAATTTCTTTTGGGTAGGCTTAAATACATATTTTTATAAAAGTAACATTCAAATCTGCTTTGCTTATGTATGATTTCTGTATGTTTTGACATCTAAATGTTCTAACAACACAAACAATTGTAACACTTTAATGACGAAATTGGTGAAATCAAAAGTAAATACCCTTTAAAGTAAAAACAATTCTAATAAATTATACATGTAGTATAGTATGGCACTTTCATAAACATTTAGTATGACATTAACATTAATTAAAATAAGATTTAAAGCCCTTTCAATATATATATATTTATTTATATAGTTTCTCTTACAACACAAACCATGAAACAAAAAGGTTATTCAGATGTTTAAGGTTCTTCGTGGAACGATAGACAAAAAGGTTCTTCAATGGCATCATGATTTTTAGGGTGTGTGGAATGCCCCCTTCAGGAAGAGACCATCCGTTTGTGAAACTTATTAGAAATCGTGTATTAAAACCACTAAACTTGTTTTGAGCAAATAAAAATCATGGTTAATTGACGTAGGAGTATGGATAGAGAAATAATTGAATAGGATAAACTTTTTTGCAGGAAAAATGTCTATAATACTAGGCTAGTTTTAGACGGAGACATTGTTGTTACAATAAAGTAGGCCTACTTTAGCCTACAGAAACTAATGCAAACATTCCGAAAAAAATACATAAATTACTACACAAACGACATATATATAATATTGAGACACGCAATAAATATAAATAAAGCTTTAAAAGCGGTGTTTCCAGAAATTACCGTAGTTTACATACGATTTCAAATGAATCAAATGGCGGCTGGCATGACCGCAGTGATTTGCCGCCCGGTACACTATGATGTGTGATACTGCTAGGCAGGTTCTCTTTATATATCAACGCATTGATAACATACTGTGTGCAATACGATAAACCAGAATCTCTCTTAATGATGAGTTGATAGGTCGATAAACGCGCAAGATGCGCACAAGGGTGGTGTTATAGAGTGGGAGGGGGAAATTGTTAATTGGGATATATCCTGTAGGGGGCAGTCAAGGGCTGTGAGATGTGCATGCTTAAAATGGCATTGAGGAAGTCTTCTGATGTGTCGTTGTGAACCTGTGCATGTTTCCCGCATGATTGGATTAAACCTTCTTAAATCTGCCATCCTGTCTCTCTCAAATTATTAAATTTTGGCGACGAGGATGAAAGCAAAGACGGTGGAAATTGGAAGTGGAGTGGGTGACGCTAAGCAACTTGGAGCTTTGTGAAGAAAATGGCCAATCTGGTAGGAGCAGTCACACCATTTGATTGTCAGTCCCAATCTTGGGAGGAATATTGTGAAATATTGCAACATTTCTTCGAAGCAAATGAGATTACAGAAGAAGTTAAGCAAAAAGCCATATTGTTGAGTTCGGTGGGAAGTCAAACATACAGTTTGCTGAGGAATTTGTTAAGCCCTGTGAAGCCGGGAGGAAAAACATTTCAGGAATTAGTGAACGGATTCAAAGAACATTTTAACCCCAAACCCAGTGAAATTGTGCAATGATTTAAATTTAACTCCAGAGCGAGAGAAGAAGAGGAAACAGTGTTGAATTATGTGGCAGTATTGAGGAAACTAGCACATGTATGTAATTATGGATACAAATTAACCGAAATGCTTCGGGATAGATTAGTATGTGGTATAAACTATGACCATATTCAACAGAGATTACTGTCAGAAGCAGAACTGACATTTGAGAAGGCATTTAAAATTGCTCAAGCGATGGAAACCGCAAATAAAGATGCGAGAGATTTGCAAAGTGTTGGACTTTTCATTCAGTCCTGCAAAATTTGAGGTATGAAGAGACAATTTTTCACAAAAATAAGTGAAGTTTATTATCAGATTTAAAAGTTTCACAGCGCGCTGGATTTTTTGCTCCACAATGAGCTGAACCAACAACAAGCAGACCAACAACCCAGAAAGTTTCACAGGAAAACATTTAAATACTGGTCAAGCCTTGACAGTGTTAGGTTGTGCAAAAGTAGAAGTTAATTACCAAAAACATGTTAAATAATTACCTGTGGTGGTAGTACCGGGAACTGGACCAAATTTGTTGGGCAGAGGATGGATTAAAGAGTTTGGATTGGAATGGGAAGCCATACACATAATCCTGGCGGCTGGAAGTTCATCCTTAGCTGGGGTATTGAATAAATATGAAGAAGTGTTTAAAGATGAACTAGGGGAATTAAAAGGCCCAGCGGCAAAGATTTATGTAGAACGACAAGCCGTGCCAAGGTTTTTTAAAGCCAGACCAGTACCTTATGCAATGAAGACAAAGGTGGAAGTGAAATTGGAACGATTGTTACGAGAAAATATAATAGAACCAGTTACAGTTTTTTACGATTGCTAAACGACAGTGAGCACAACTGGAGTCACATGTGCAAAACTCTAACTACAGTCTGCGCTACCAACAGTCACCTGAGCTAAACTCTTCACATCACCTGCAGAACTCATTCCAAGCAACACAACTCTTAACACATGGCTCAAAACAGACTCAGTGCATCCAAACACAATGCACAACCCTCACTGAGATAACACACACACTGTAACTCACAACACACTGAGAGTAAAAACACAAGCATCAAAGACCAATACAGAAAATACAAACTTTTCATCTTTACAGTTTCAACAATTTCAGTGACTTCATACAAAGTCATATTTCTCCTCTTCCTCTTGTTGGGGCCGTCCTTTGGGTCCTGTTGTAAAAATATATTTTACAGTCAAACTTACTGTAATATATATCTGTGTAAATATTCTATACTGTAATTGCAATACAAAATAAATTCCTGTAATGTTTTCATTTACTGTAAGGATGTATATCTCAGCTGTTTGTATGATGAAAAATTGGCATTACAGATGCCATTGTGGATCTTTGCAGATTGGGTTGCACCCTCAACCCTTCCTCTCTCAATGACAGATCATGATTCACGACAGGGTCTATAAGTGTAGCCCTTATTTCATCTGAAATAACAGCTCTGTGTCTTCTGTGTCTTCCTCCACGCATCTGCCCTCTCCCTGCCACCCTTCTCCCACCACAAACCCGTCTTCCTCGTTCCATTTCCAAAATTAGTCTTTCTGAGCTCTACTAACAGTTTTTTACGATTGCTAAACGCCTGTGAGCACAACTACAGCTACATGTGCAAAACTCTAACTACAGTCTGCACTACCAACAGTCACCTGAGCTAAACTGTTCAGATCACCTGCAAAACTCATTCAAAGCAACACAACTCTTAACACACGGCTCAAAACAGGCTCAGTGCAGCCAAACACAATGCACAACCCTCACTGAGATAACACACACACTGTCACTCACAACACACTGAGAGTAAAAACACAAGCATCAAACACCAATACAGAAAATACTAACTTTTCATCTTTGCAGTTTCAACAATTTTAGTGACCTCATACAAAGTCAATTTTCTTCAAAGAAAAGTTCAAAGTGACATTCTTTCACATGATTTATTTACATTTTTAGAACATAACACATTTTTAAGGTAAATGAAAATTCTCAGTTTGCTTCAATAGTGTGTAATTTACGGAATTACAGTAATGAGGAAAAAAGGGTATAAACAAAAAGTACATACTGTAATTCAAACAAATGATTGAGTGGCTAATCCTGCCTCTCTCTAGCATCAGGCCACATGTTTTCATCAACATCACATCTAATGTTCTCTCTTGCAATGCACCTGGGGAAGAACCTTCTTGAGTGCCTTATCCATCCCTGGCAGTCCTCTGGACTCGTGGCCTCACGTCCGGCACGCATGGCTTCCAAAAGAGACATTTGGTTATGTGGGTGGTGATCAAACACTTTCCACCTCCAGGCAGAGAAAAACTCCTCTATTGGGTTGAGGAAGGGTGAATATGCAGGCAGGTACAAACCCATAAATCTGCGATGTGCTGCAAACCAATCTGTGACAGCTGCAAAGTGGTGAAAAGCAACATTATCGCAAACTATGACAAAAACTTGGGGTTTCTTACTGGCTCCCCCTGTTGTGCTGGCACTAGCTGAGCATAGAGCTGTTCTAGGAAAGCTATAAGCCTTTCTGTGTTGTATGAGCCAATGAGTGGTGTGTTGAGAAGCAAACCATCATTGGCCATTGCAGCACACATGGTGATATTTCCCCCCCTTTGGCCTGGAACCTCCACAGTGGCCCTTTGACCTATAACATTCCTTCCTCTGTGCCGTGTTTTGGCAAGGTTAAATCCAGCTTCATCGATAAATACAAATGAATGTGGTGTTTCCAGTGCTTCCACCTCCATTACTCTCTGAAAAACAGTAAGTGCACAGTTTTACTCTACTATAACTATATTTTATAGCTGTGTATGTAACCTCAGATGTCTTACCTGGACATATTGGTTTCTTTGCTCTTTTACCTGTTCACTGTTTCTCTCGAATGGTACAGTGTATAACCGTTTCATTGTAACTTGGTGTTTCTGTAGGACTCGAGAAATAGTTCTTGTGCTGACAGAATTAACATTTTCAAAAATATCATTATCAGCCAGCACTCTATCTTGAATCTCCCGCAGTTTTATTGCATTGTTGACAACAACCATGTCAACAATAGCATTTTCCTGCGCATCTGAGAATATTTTTCCTCTTCCTCCTGTTGGGGCCAGCCTTTGGGTCCTGTTGTAAAAATATATTTTACAGTCACACTACTGTCATATACATCTGTGTAAATATTTTATAATTACAATAGAAAATAAATTCCTGTAATGTTTTCATTTACTGTAAGGATGTAACTCTCACCTGTTTGTACGGTGGAAAATTCGCATTACAGAAGCCACTGTGGATCTTTGCAGATTGGGCTGCACCCTCAACCCTGCCTCTCTCGATGAGAGACCATGATTCACGACATGGTCTATGAGTGTAGCCCTTATTTCATCAGAAATAACAGCTCTTTGTCTTCTGTCTTCCTCCACGCATTCGCCCTCTCCCTGCCATCCTTCTCCCTCCATGAACCCGTCTTCCTTGTTCCATTTCCAAAATTCAACTTTAAGTCTTTCTGAGCTCTACCTACCTATATATATATATATATATATATATATATATGTGTGTTCACTAACAAGTCTAAAACAAGACACCTGCTTAGCCTTTCAGCTGAAATTGCAATCAGCAGTGTTTGAAAGGCACAAGGCTGAAATCTATTCTGTTTTGAATGTGTGGTTCACAGTTTTGACAGCAGTGTGTTAGCATTTGAACAAAGTGCTGTAAATCCACAGTGTTGTGCAGGTTGTGGTTAAAGTCGTGGGATAAGTGTGTAGAGTTTTGAAAACTGTGTTCAAGCAATGAAAAACTAACTAGAGTTTGGTCCACATGAACTGCTGCTGTGCAGACTGTAGTTAGAGTTTTGCACATGTCACTCCAGTTGTGCCCACTGTCGTTTAGCAATCGTAAAAAACTGTAAACACTCTGAATGGCTGCACCGGTAGTACCCATTTTGAAGCCAGATAATACCGTGAGACTTTTTGGCGATTACAAGTGTAAGATTCTTACTTTGCCTAGGCATACAGCTTTCATGAGTTGAAGGGTCTAGTCGACGGAGCAATCAGAGGAACCGGATCCGGGGACCAAGA
This sequence comes from Barbatula barbatula, assembly GCF_947034865.1. Classification (NCBI taxonomy): domain Eukaryota; kingdom Metazoa; phylum Chordata; class Actinopteri; order Cypriniformes; family Nemacheilidae; genus Barbatula; species Barbatula barbatula. Next base: position 20,963,546 of record NC_136768.1, on the reverse strand, counting down.
ATGAGACAGACACAGAAGTGTAGTTCACCCAAAGTCAAAGTTTACTAAAGATGGGTTCAGTATATATATGCATAAGTAAGGAAGTAACGAACATATCACTTATGTCTGAACATCTCACACAATAACAAGATAACACATTGGTTAGGTCAACGTGTACTGAGCACGCCGTAATAGATGGAGATCGGTTAGACAAAACATATATCTGTACTTGCAATGTTGCAACAGATCGGACACAGAGAATTCTGGATTCTCACAATGGCCACTTTAAGACCAACAGTCTTACAAACAAACATGTGTCCCTGTAATGAACAGAACATATATTCATAAGATGGAATTAACGGGGTCAACACTGCTGACTCAATGGGCCATCTATCTTCTTGCTTTGGGTGGCCCCCACCTCACGAAAGGTAGTTCTTTCCTTAGCGTAGTCAGTGCTTCACCCACCCTAAAATGCAGTAAGATGAATCCCCTTTTGAGATTCTATTTTAAATTGGAGCTTGCCTGCTCTCCTGAAGAACACGACTTTAATCTAGAAGCGTGTATCCACTGCGGCTGATAGTCTGTCAGAACTCCTGTCCTGGTTATGGCAATCACAGTCGCTGGTCCGTGGTACTTTGGTTCTCCCACCTTGGTAGGCTTTAGACTTTTCACAAACACTCTTTGTCCTGGGACAAAACTATGAGTAGGGTTTTCTGATGGCAGAGGGAGACAAAGAGAAACATCAGCACATATAGAGTTTAGCTTTTCAATTAGGGAAGTCACGTAGTCCTCCTGGATCACCTGCATGTCACCTAAGGAAGCAATGCCGGCCCGGCCTTTAACCCATGGAGTCGGGAAAGGCCTACCCATTAGCACCTCGAACGGTGATAACTTAGTAGTGGAAGATGGAGTCATCCGTATTTCGGTCAACACGGCGGGCAACAAATCTACCCATTTTCTCCCCGTCTCGAGTGCGGCTTTCGTTAGGCGAGTTTTTAGTGTTCGGTTGCAACGTTCTACGACTGCTGAGCTCTGCGGATGATATGGAATGTTAAAATGCCAATCGATAGACAATGCTTTTGCTAGCATCTGTGTCACCTTCGATGTGAACGGCGTCCCATTATCTGATTCGATAATCGAAATTATGCCATAACGAGGTATTATCTCCTTCGTTAAGATCTTAACTACCGTCTTAGCATCTTCTTTTGCGCATGGAAATGCTTCTGGCCACTTTGAGAACCGATCAATAATTACCAAGAGATATTTTAGATTACCTATCGGCCGCATGGGGGTGAAATCGATTTGTACATGTTGGAAAGGTGATTCTGGATGCGGCAACGCATCATGCTTAATTGGTTTGTGCGGATTTACCTGCGCACATGTCAGACATGCGTCCAAAACAAGTTTAATTAATCCTAATTTTGGTATTGCGATTCTACCTTTGTTGTCTCTTATAATCCCTCCTTTATCTGGAGCACAACCACTTTTACTCCAATGCTCCAGATCTGCCTGTGTTGGCTGACTTTGTACGATTTTGATGTCAATATCAGGTATATTCGTTATGTGCACGGTCATTGTTATCTGTGCTTCGTCTTTTTGGTGAAACGGCGATTTAATCTGATTTTTGGCTGCTGCCTTTGCGGCTTCAACAGCACTGCGGTTTCTTAACGTTTTTTCATCCTCCCCTGAAGCATGACCTTTGACCTTCACTATGGCCACTTCGAGCGGGAGCTGAACTGCTTCTGTTAGCTGTCCTATCAGATTAGCATGTGCTATGGGTTTACCATCAGCTGTTTTGAAACTTCTTGCTTCCCACATTTTAGCATAATGGTGAAGAACACTCCACGCATACTTGGAGTCTGTGTAAATTGTTGCTCGCTTCTCTGTCATAACAGATTGCATGTTGTGTAAAATTGCGCCGACCTGATGCGACGCATACAATGTCATTGGGTGTGACAGAACAGTTTTCTCTGCCATTTGCACAATCAAAGCAGCTGCAGCCACAGCACGAAGACATGCTGGCATACCTGTTACTATGTTATCTAACTTTTTGGACAGATATGCTACTGGTCTATATGTGGAGCCATGCAGTTGCAACAGGACACCAATGGCTACACCCTCTGCCTCCGTAGCATGCAAGTGAAAAGGTTTGGTATAGTCTGGTAGGCCCAATGCTGGTGCTTTAATGATGGCTGCTTTTGTAATGCATCAAAATGTTCATCTGCCTCGGACGTCCAGTCCAGACGTGTGTTGGGCAGAGTTTTGTGATCAATCAGACCTCTCAGGTGCCTATCATGAATCGCGCAGTCAGGTATCCACGATCTGCAATAGTTCACTAGTCCCAGAAAACTTAGGAGCTGCTGTACGGTTCGTGGGGACTTAATGTTTCTTATCAGTTGGATCCTGTCTGTGGATATTGCTCTGAGGCCTTGCATCATTTACATTTATTCATTTGGCAGACGCTTTTATCCAAAGCGACTTACAAGTAGTTTTATACAGTGGCACATTACTGCAGAGCAATCAGGGGTAAGGTGCCTTGCTCAAGGGCCCTTCAGTCATAACTTGCTGGCACTGAGATTAGAACCGGCAACCTTCTGATCACAAGCCCAACGCTCTAACCATTAGGCCACAGCTGACCCCTAAGTAGCTTTTTCACTTTTTGCGTCTCCGCCTTTCAGCTTTTTGCGTCTCCCCCGACACTAGGACAACTGGCACAGAGAAAAAAGCTGCATTGTAAAATACTTGTGTGAGTATGGCACAGAATTCATAACAGTCGGAACATCAGGCACAATTGGTGCGAGTGGTATGATCAATTGATTAATAGCTCTCAGGTCCTGAGTTAATCGCCAAGTTTTCCCATCGGCTTTCACTACAGGGTTAATTGGTGTGTTGTATGGTGAATGTGTTGGTTCGAGGACACCCTGCTGGACAAAATTTTCAATCAAAGGCTTAATACCTTCCTCTTTATCCTTTGATAAAGGGTATTGCTTAATGTAAACAGGTTTATTTGTTTTAAGCTTTGCTCTATAAGGTTCCATATCAATGAAACCAGTGTCATCCTTGAACTGAGACCATAACAAAGGGTTAATCATGGAGTCCACCCGTGCAGGCATGCTGGCACAGGAAACTGGCATGTGTGAGCTGCTTCGCTGCTCACATGTCGGTAATGGATCAATGGATGCCTGTAAACCGGACAGAAAAGAGAAAACAACTTTTTTTTGCAGTGAATTTAATATCCATACCCAATTTGTGCATCATATCACAACCTAAAAGATTTAGTGGAGCACCTGGTATAATTGTAAATTTGTGAAAGAATGGTTTAACACCTGAAGCTTTAACCTCCAAGGGAGGTGTCACAGGACATGCAATGTCAGTTCCTGTTATTCCCACAGAGTGAATTATCTGGTTAGTTAAAGGACCCTCATATTATTTAGCTGTCATCGATGAAGCATCAGCACCTGTATCAAGCAGGAATGTTAGAAGCTGCCCATTCACCACAAGGGTAAAGTGAGGCAAATCCTCTCCATTATTTGAAAATGTTAGCGTCATCATACATAACTCGGAACTGACATCACTCTGTGGGCACCCCTATGCTTGGTTGGGGTGCCATTGGGTTTGAAAGGTTGCACCCGAGTTCTCGTTACTCCGCTGTGGTGCGCGTCTCCTATCAGCAGAGTCACAATCTGCGAGACGAGCTGGGGGCCGAGTATCACCCGAGGTCAGTTGTGGTGTCATGTGCCTTTAAGTAACAGTAAAAAGAGTCTCAAAGCTGGAACAAAATCCTATTCCAAGAATAGAGGATCTATTTGCAACCCTGTCAGGAGGGAAGAAGTTCACTAAATTAGACATGAGTCATGCTTAACCATCAGATTGCACTAGATGTAGAGTCCAGGAAATATGTTACATTAAATACCCATAAAGGTTTATTTACTTACTGTGTTTTGCCTTTCAGAGTTTCCTCAAGTCCAGCCATCTTCCAAAGAACGATGGAGGGGTAGTTGCAAGGCGTGCCACATGTGGTAGTGTTCCTGGATGACATATTGGTGACCGGTGAGAATGATGAGGAGCATTTGTCTACACTGGCATGGGTCCTGAAGAGATTACAACAAGCAGGATTACGATTGAAATGAAATGCAACTTCATGGAAAAAGAGGTAATGTTCCTGGGCAATAAAGTGAATGAAACGGGCCTACACCCAGTGGCCCAGAATGAGGGCAGTGACAAACGCTCCGACACCGAAGAATGTGACAGAGTTAAAGGCTTATTTGGGACTTTTGAATTATTATAATAAATTCTTACCGAATTTGTCAACAGTGCTAGCACCTGTGTATAAGTTATTGCGTAAAGATGAAAAGTGGAAATGGAGTATGGATCAAGAGGTGGCTTTTGTTCAAACAAAGGAAATGATTCAAACAGTACCGGTGTTAGTCTATTATGATCCCCAAAAAGAGATAATTCTAGCATGTGATGCTACCCCATACGGCCTGGGAGCCGTTCATTCACACAAGATGCCGGATGGCAGTGAAAGGCCTATTGGGTTTATGTCACGAACATTAAATCACGTGGAACGAAATTATTCTCAATTGGATAAGGAGGGACTGGCTATTATTTTTGGATTGCAAAGATTCCACAAGTATTTGTATGGTCGTAAATTTACCATTGTAACAGACCATAAACCATTGCTGTCATTATTCAATGAATTAAAAGCTGTTCCTCAAATATTATCTCCTAGGATTAAACGATGGGCAGTGACATTAAGAGCCTATGAGTATAACATTGTTTATAAGCCTGGAAAAGAGCACGGAAATGTGGATGCTTTAAATCGTCTGCCATTGCCAATGGAACCGGGGAGGGAATCGGAGGAAAGAGTTGCAGAGGAAAGAGTTCTGATGTTGGAGAATGCGGATGTAACCTTACTTAAGGCGGAACAGGTGAAAGGTTGGGCAACAAGAGATCCAATATTGTCACGAGTGAAAGAAATGGTGTCAAGAGGATGCTTGGAGGAATTATTGGAAGAGGAATTTGAGCCTTTCAAATCAAGGAAAGATGAACTAAGTATACAAGATGGCTGTTTGCTTTGGGGAAACCGGGTAATAATTCCAAGTTTGGGGAGACCAGTGGCCTCATTTATCAACCTTGCGTTCGCACAAAAACTTTGCGTACGCCAGCTTTCACGCTCACAGTCGGATGTACTAACAGTGAAATTAACACGAGAATGTGCGTTCCTCCAAGCCAATTTCGTGTCTAGCGTACATACATTTCTCACTGTTTTTGTCCGTTGGCGACTCTTACAGGCAATGAAGTGAAGTTGTAAACATTACACAATAATTTGTTCTACAAGTCTATCGCACCACCACCTGTGGGAAGCATTGCTATTAATTAGCAATTTATAAAATAATTGACATTGTCACACAAGCCTTATGGGATTATATTACAGTTTTTCTCCATTGGTTTGGCTCATTTCTTGAAACAGAAATTACATTCTCAAAATTCTAAGATCATTTGGCAAAACAGTCTTACAGTTCAGCACAACACTATAGCTCACTTGCAAAAGTTAACATCTCTCCCAAAACTGTTCACTCGTGCTTCAAAACTAAATTCCTTTCCCATATAAACAGTCAGTGCCACGAAAATGACAAAGATCCTTCTCAATCGCTTTGGCTCATTTCTTGAAACAGACCGGACGTTCTCAACACTCTTGATGCTTTTGCCAAAATAGTGTGGATGGTTCAGCACAACACCATGGTTCACCTGCAAAAGCTCATACCTCTCCCAAAACAGTTCACTCATGTGTCAAAACTGAATTTCCTTCTCATTTAAACCGTCAGTGCCCCCAAAATGCTTCATCCCTTTGGCATTGTGTAAACACTGCAAGTAAAAATGTTTAGATGATTTGTCACTATGGCAGAGGACCATTGAAACATCCCTCATGTCCACTTTTCAGTCTTAGCCCAGTCCTTCATTGAGAATGGTTTCTTGTTCTGTTTTTTGTCTAGCTAACAGAATACAATTGTGTATAAAACTGAAACAAAGAAATAGGATTTTAGGGTAAGAGTATTCTCCAAGGTTTGACGTTACACAATGCACTCATACTGCCAAGGAAATTAAGGTATATTCTCCCTTGCGATGCAACGAGGGAAGACACGGCATGCATGTCACAACCATCCCCTACACTGTAATATCCTCACAAGCAGCATCCATTGCATGGAGCAGGGACCTCTGATCTTGAGCTGATGCTCATACACTCTCCACCTCCATGCGGAGAAAAACTCCTCAATAGGAATTGAATAATGGGTAGGAACAACATGACCATCCTTGGATGAGCAGTGAACCAGGCCCTGATGAGCGGTCCACGGTGGAAATTCACATTGTCCCATACAATGACATATTGTGGTAGGTGAGGCCCTACAAGACCTCTCTCATTTTCAGGGATCAAATCAAAATGAAGGCGGTCCGAGAAAAGAATGAGCTTCTGTGTATTTTATGGGCCAAGACTGGGGATGTGAGTGGCCACACCATTCTCAGATACACATACTTATATTGCCCCCTCGCTGACCTGGGACATCCAACCTGGTCCGGTGGCCACTAATATTACGGCCACGTCTTCGGCCCTTGGCCAGGTTGAAGCCAGCACCATCCACAATCATGGATGTGAGGGGTCTCGTTTACTTCCAATGCCTTTATTCTCTACAATAGCGCAAAAAAAGAAAACATCAAATCAGTCATACAGAAGAGTCATACACTACAGTTACAGACAATTACATAAGAATGTTCTATGTTCTCCACTAGTTCAATTTACTACTGGCCACTTCTCCAGTGGTTCCAAACCTGGGGTACATCCACAACACCCTATGGAGAGGTACTACAGGGGGTATTTGACAGAAAGGGGAGGGGGGAAATCATCAATGACTAGGCTTACTGAAATGTAAATCAAATATTTACATTTATTCATTTGGCAGACGCTTTTATCCAAAGCGACTTACAAGTAGTTTTTTTTTACAGTGACACATTACTGCAGAGCAATCTGGGGTAAGGTGACTTGCTCAAGGGCACTTCAGTCACGACCTGCTGGCACTGAGATTTGAACCCGCAACGTTCTGATCACAATCCCAACGCTCTAACCCCCAGGCCACAACTGAAATATTTTATATTATTATAAAAAAAGTTTGGGAACCACTGCTTAATTGTAAAAAGGTTACAAGGATGGACAACCAGTAACTGACTTACATTTACATACTGGTACCGCAGCTCTTTCACTCTATCAGAGTTCCTCTCAAATGGTACCCTGTAAATTTGCTTCATTGTCATCTGATGCTTCTTCAATATACGGTCTATTGTGGAGATGCTTATAGAGTTGACATTTTGGAATATGGCATTGTCTTGTAGGATTGCAGCGCGGATCTGTCTCAATGTGATGGCATTATTTGCCATCCCCATGTTACAGATCTCTTGTTCTTGTTGTTCTTTGAGAAGTTTTCCTCTGCCACCTGCACAAGGTTGACGTCTAATCCTAGAGATAGAATTCAAAGGACAACACTCCATTCGTAATGTTTACATTATGTATTCCTTACAGAATGAGTTACATGAGTAATTGTATTGTTGTTTTACTTACAGTAACTTTACCACAATTCTAATGCATCACTGCACAGTGACTGGAATACTACTGTAAACTGGATCATCCATATTGTAGAAAATAAACTATTCCGTAGTTTATTTTCTCCAATGTTTTTCTTGTCATTTTTAGTATCATAGCACACCATTGAGGTAAGATATTACTGTGGGCACTGTATCACACACACTAAATGAGTAGGTAAATGTGATAATATATATATTTCATGCTCTATACACAGTGCCCTACTACATACCTGTTTTCCCTATGAAAGGTTTGGATGATGGAGGAGACTGTAGATCGAGGCACATTTGGCTTCACTCGGCGACCTGCCTCCGCCATTGTGAGGCCATGGTTGATGACATGGTCTATAATTGTGGCCCAAATTTCATCCGGGACAACATGGTTTCTTCGTGCTTCTCTGCCTCTTCCCCCTATTCCAGCACCACGCACCCTTACTACTCCTCTTCTTCCTGCTCTTCCTCTTCCCCAGTTGCCCTGGTTCATTTACTTGGCCAGGTGCCTCCATGTTCAGAAATTCTACTGGTCCTGCATGGTCAAGCTCTTTACATACATGTTTGGCAGCATTCACAGTCATGGACAGCACCTGTCATGTAACTAAACTTACTGTTTAATTTGTCATCTAAGATGTGTGAAACTCCTCCTTCCTTAGTCAAGTTCTAGTTTCACCTGACTGTCAATTGCTGTAATATCAAATTTATCAAATGTTCCAAGGGATTCATATATGGTATTCATGGTATTATGTTCTTGACTAATTTTGACAATTGAACAGACTATTGTGCATGTGATGACTTATACAATGAAATGAGGCTGAAACGTTTTGGAACGAACAACCATTAGACTGAGAATCGACAATCAGTTTAGATCAACAAGATCAATTCCTTTGGAAATTGTGCTAAATGTAGGCTACCTGTACTTAATAATTTGCAAAGATGTAGCGAGACATTGAGACATGTACTTAGACATTTGCAATTTGATTAAATGAATGAGAAATTCAATTCTGTTGTAAACAATTGCCAAGTTGTTTGGAGGTTTGTCCATTTTGTTTTGAGAATGTAATTTCTGTTTCAAGAAATGAGCCAAACCAATGGAGAAAAACTGTAATTATATCAATTATGCAATTAAATAAGAACATATAAAAGCATACCGGTATGCAAATTGATACAACCCTTAGTCTATGGCAATGGCAGCTTTGGCCTTATTAGAGGACATTTCTAATGGCAGAATCCGAAGAGAACAAGTTTTTAGGGACCACAATGATTTTCTGGCCCAGGATGATGACTGGCTTATCAGCCGTTTCAGATTTCCAAGGGCTATCCTCTTGGAGTTCTGTGCTGAGTTGGGTCCGAATATAGAGAGACAGCGAGGAGCCACGCAATACCCGTTCCCTTGCAGGTGCTGACAACACTTGGTTTCCTGGCAACTGGTTCTTTCCAAAGGGAACTGGCAGACCGCTCAGGAATAACCGTTCAGCAGACCGCGGTTATCCACTAAAGATGTGGCTTTTAACCCCCCTCACCAACCCACAAACTGACCGAGAGCGCAGATACAATAATGCCCATTCTCGCACTCGGTCACTTGTAGAGCGGGCGATTGGGCAGCTGAAATGTCGGTGGCGCTGCCTTGACAGGAGTGGGGGGATGCTGTTATACCGCCCTGACAAGGTGTGCCGCATTGTGCAGCACACCACAGGCCAGCACAATGTCGCGCACAGGCATGGCATACCACTTGGTGAGGTGGCAGCACCGCCAGATGACCCTGACCCAGGACCAATGTATGTGCACCCCAACCAACAAGCTATTCAGCAGCACGAGCTGTATTTAGTTACAGAATAACTCCTCAAACTACTACAGGACTCTCTCCAGCTGAAATGCTAAATGGAAGGAAGATTCGTTGTTCTTTGGATTTTATACATCCGGATCTAAAAAAAAGGTGCAAATACAACAACAAAAGCAAAAATTGTATCATGACAGAACGGCCAAAGAACGGAATTTTAGTGAGAGAGATTCGGTACTCATTCGGAACTTTAGTTATGGACTGTGGGAATCAAGATCAATATAGATCGATATAGAAATGGATAATTAATTTTGTTTTAATCAAATGTATTTTCCTGCGTGACATGATTCAAGTTTAATAGATATGTTTTAATCATATAACCATTTGTGTGCCATATAACCATTGCGATGATGCTGAGAGATGTTGCGTAAGATGTTGTTTTGCAGAGAATGGAATGGGGTCAGCAAGAGGTCGCAGGACCTGATAGGTTGCTAAGGGAGAATACTGCCCGGAGACTGGGAGGAGTCAGGAAGATGAAAACCGATGTCACATACTCTACAAATATGTGTTAGAAAAAAGTATCCTGGTTGTTGGCTCGTTGTGGAGAGGCAACCCAGCGCTGTGAAACCTTTTACATCTGATAATAAACTTCACTTATTTTTGTGAAAAATTGTCTCTTCGATTCTTAAAATTTTTGAACATGCAGGAATGAATGAAAGGTCCAACAGGACCAAAATGGATTCTGGGATACATTGATACGGTGACGGGTCCACTGTCGTATAAAGTCATATTGGGTCATGGAAAGCTAGTCAGAAGACATGTGGATCAAATACATGCAAGATACGACGGCCTGAACACTGCCATGGAGAAGGGAGATTGTAGAGATCCTGAGTGGGAATTCGGTGAAAAATCAATGGACCTTGCTAAAGAAAGTGAGAACATAGATAGTGGAGGTAGCCCTGAGGAAGAAAATGTGATTCTTGAAAACACAGACAGTGCTAATCAAACAAGTGGAGAAACATCAAATGAAAGGACTGAAATGTTAACAAGGTCTGTGAGTCCTCAGGTGCCCTTGAGGAGGTCACAAAGAATGAGGAAACTGCCTGGACATTTGAAATATTATGAATTGAAGTATGTTAAGAGGACAATTATACAAATTAATATCAAAAGAAGTATATAATTGTTTTGTGGTTTTAGCTAGGTATAGGTAATTCGATATATTGTAAACTTAAGGGGAAGGGAATGTTATAGAGTGGGAGGGGGGAATTGTTAAGTGGGATGTATCCTGTAGGGGGCAGTCAAGGGTTGTGAGATGTGCATGCTTAAAAAGGCATTGAGGAAGTCTTCTGGTGTGTCGTTGTGAATCTGTGTATGTTTCCCGCACGATTGGATTAAACCATCTTAAATTTGCCGTCCTATCTCTCTCAAGTTATTACAGGCAGAACGAGCAGTACGTCACTGCCGTGTTCTTCAGAGAGTAGGACGTCCCAGAGACTTATTAACTAATGCGTGACGTCTGATCATGACAGACGGCCAATGGCTGCGCGATCAAAACAAGTGGGGGAAACTGTGGCGGGTTTCCATTGTTCAGCCAATAAGAAACTGTGTCGTTGTTTAGTCACCGTTTGTATCGTACAGGTTTGAGACATGGACATGGTTAATATGTGATTACCTCAATGGTGTATATATGAAGAGAGAGATTGGTGAATGACAACTCAAAATGCTTTTGTGTAGTTATGTCTTAAATAAAAACAAACCAACTGCAGTGGATTGATAGTAATTGGAATGCACAACAAAAAAACATGATTTTTTAAAAACAGATGCATCTTATTTAGGAACGAAACTCTTCATATGATCATTATATATTGTCATGATTCTGCCTAATCTTGTCTTGGTTTTCTGGTCTAGGGGCAGAATCATGACAGACCCACGTGTTTTATGTGGAGAGAAGCATATTATGGTCAATCAGGACATAATATGTGTTCTCCCCAGTCTCGTCATTGCCCCCGCCCCTCTCGTTCCTAGTATTGCTTTCCTCCTGTGTCTCATTACCCACACCTGCCCATTGTTATCTCCTTTGTTAGTTTTCCTATAAGATGCCCTCATGCCTATTGTCTTGTGCTCGTTCGTTATACTTATACTTATACTTGTACTTAGACTTGTATGCTGTTCCTGTGCCCTGTACATGATTCCTGCCCTGTATGGTGTGTTACAAGTTCATGGTCCTGTACATTTATTTCCAAGTTCCTTGTTTGGTTTTTGCCCCCTTGAGGGAAGTGTTTGTTTTCAGTTTTTGAGAGTTAGTTTGGTTAGTGTTTTCCCCATTAAGGGTGTTTGTTTTGTATTTATTTAGTAAAGTCTTGTTGACCCCTTCATCCGTGTCTGCCTGCACTTGGGTTCTTCCACCATGTTCCCCTCATCCACGTTAACGACATATATATATTGAAAACATGGAATTATTGAAAGGATGTTTGAGCATTAAAGAAAAGAGCATTGGAATCCTTTCAAAGATATTTCACAACGAGAACAATGTGATTCCTGTTGTAGTTCATAAAGTTTGTAGATAAAACAAAAACTTATAAGCTATTGTAAGGATAGGACATCAATTTAAAACTCTGAATCTGCAGAAAAAAAAATCGCCTGTTAAGTTGTTAATCGGAGGCACTGTAGCAGGCGGAACAAGCAGCACTGTATTCTGCCTGTTAGGCTCGTTCAGACCGAGTGCTATTGGTAGTCTTCAGAGCAAAAGACTCAATCGTGTCTTAATTCATTATCAAATACTACAAGCCTGGTTTGTCTCCTGAGCGTTTACGAATGTGAAAACCGGCTATAAGAATAACAAAATACGTTTAGGTGTGTTACACAAACATTAAATTTACGCTTTTATCCATAGCGACTTACATTGCATTATCCTATACATTTGTTTTGTGGGAATTAAGATCAATGGATAAAATCAATGAGTGTTCTTTGTCTTTTAACCAGAACATTTTTGTGTGTGTGTCAAAATTATGAAGTGTTTTAAGTTTAATAGATGTGTTTTAATTATATAACCATGTGTATGCTATATAACTATTGAAAATCTTTTTTTTAAAGTTAAGAAAAAGGTGGGAAGGCACGGAGACACAGGAGACACGGACGGCTCACATTCCTGTATATAAATGTATGTGCGAAAATACTTTCTGGGTTGTTCCGCTCGTTGTCGAGAGGCAATCCAGCTGCTGTAGAAACCTTTTACATCTGATAATAAACTTCACGTATTGTTGTGAAAATTATCTCTTCGATTCCTCAAATTTTTGAACATGCAGGGCTGAATTAAAAGTCCAACAATTGGTGACCCCGACGTGATTTGAGGAGAAGAGAATTTCCTCGAGACGGATTCAGGCTCAACACAAAAGCCGGCTAATAAAAAAAGGTAAACAGAAACCTGTTAATTCGAATTCTGATATTTGGACATACTAAATTTCTGTGTTGAATTTGATGAACATCTCGATCGAGTAAAACTATAATTAAGATACTGAAGTGAAAGAAATCAGATTTAAAAGGAAACATAAATGCCTTGGGTTTGGAACCCCTCTGGTCTGGGACTATAAAGGCTTTGGGTTAAATAAAATTCCTTTGGTCTGGGAACCATAAAATCTGTGGGTTAAAGTCCCGTGGCTGTGTGAAGCCATAAATTTATTTTACTTGTTTATTGTGTATAATAGGAAAAGGTCATGATTGTATAATAATGACATATATGTGTTTTGATAAAGGACGTTTGGAAAACGAGTGTATTTTTCTATAAGTGTTAATAATGGCGGAATTTCAGAAGGAATGTGATGAGTGCGGGTGTCCTCTGGTTTTGGTGCAGTGGCAAAACATTACAGGCATGTTAATGGCACAGACCGAGCCGAAAGATAAGAAGCAGAGACAGAAGGAGATTGATAAATGTTGGATAGCATTGTGTGAAGACTGCGCGTGGGGAGACACAGAGAAATTACGGGTGCTTTTAGCACCTAAAATTAGGAACATGGAAAGGAAAGCAAATTGCAGGTTGAATAGACGTAGGAACGAGAAGGACAAAATTAAGTGGTATAGTGCAAGGAAATATAAGGGGGAAGAAGAAGATTTGCAGAAAAAGCTAAGAATGTGGAGTCGAATAGCAGCAATTGCGACAGCAATTAATTTAGCAAAAGTGGATGACAAGGAGAGAGAACTGAATAGCTCTGAGGCTACACACTAAAAAATGATGGGTTAAAAATAACCCAACATGGGTTATTTTATAACCAAACCGCTGGGTCACTATAGCACCAGACCAACAGTAGTTAATTTGACCCAGCAAGATGGGTTGGTTTTTTTTAACCCAACAGATGAGTTAAATATTCTACCCAAACGCTGGGTCAAATTAACTACAATGCTGGGTTGATTCAACTACATATTTGTTATATAGTGTACCAAAACGCTGGGTCAAATTAATTACAATGCTGGGTTGATTCAACTACATATTTGTTATATAGTGTACCTAAACGCTGGGTCAAATTAATTACAATGCTGCGTTGATTCAACTACATATTTGTTATATAGTGTACCTAAACGCTGGGTCAAATTAATTACAATGCTGCGTTGATTCAACTACATATTTGTTATATAGTGTACCCAAATGCTGGGTCAAATTAACCCATATGCCAGATAATTCTAACACATTACAGTACAATTTAAGAAAATAAATTGCAATAGACTACCTATAGCTATAAAACCGTTAAACTACAAACCTAGAGCAGAATACATGCTATATTTATGCATATATTATGCAATAAAAAATACAAAAACAAAACAACAATGGAATCTTAGAAAACATTTATTATATTACATTAATTAATATCAACAATAGCGTAAATATCACTTAGGTAGAAAACATTCTTATCAAAACAATAATTATGAATGAACTGGCTTAACATTCAACATGCCAACAGTCAACTCTCTTGAACAAATTAACGAAATTCAAAGTCTAAGTTGCTATTGAGAGCCATTAGGTCTACTTGCAAGCAACTATTCTACTTTGAATAAACTTGACTAATTTAGACTCCCCTCCTGGGATTTCATAAATGATCGTCTGTATGAATTGCCAGACATGTTCACACTGCTTCGGGTATTTAATGTCAAAGACAAAGAAATGCACCATGATCATTGCCAAGCGTCAGGATGTGGGGGTATGGTTTACATGCCTTGGCCTCATGGAGGTACTCCACCATGTTTATTCCAGGCTAAAAAAGAAAGAATAAAAAAGAGCAAGTGAGAGAGTGCGAGTGAGTAAGGACCAAATGTTTACCGACTACTATAGAATAATTCAAATATAGACATTGAGAGGACCATTTTCCTGGTCCTCACTAGAGAAATTATTGTTTTATTATAAAGTCTAGTTAGCTTGGAATTTAATTTGGAAAAGATTCAGTGCATCTCTAATTCAAAACGTTGATCTGTATCATATGTTCTCAATTGACCTAAAAAGCCATAAATCTATTGATGATCTATCATTACAATAAACATGATCAGAAAATCTGACTATCCTATCTGGCTGATAGGCAGCAGAGTTAGGTGGTCAGATAGGTGGGCTATATAATACTGTCAGGCTATATTTGATGCCTGTCCACAAAAGTATAGTAAAACAAACCTGGATATGCATGTGTGTGTGGACACATTCTTAAGCTCAGATATGTTGATAAAATGAATAAAGTTTCCCCTTTAGATGTGCTTGAGGACTTACAGGCTTATGGTCGATGAAGGCCAAGCTGCATTCCTGAATGGTGTGGCGAACCACTTTCACACCGCGGCCACGGCCAACTTTGTAAGTTGTAGGTGGAAGCAAGGCTGGCAGCTGCCTCAGGGCGAGATCCCCAACGCCATCTGTAGGAAGACATAGGTGTCAATACGATGTGGAATGGCATACCTGTGATTTTGTCATTCAATATCCAACTAAAATAAAACCCATGAGAACTGTTACGTGCTGTTAATTCGTGCCCTGCAGCTGGTTAGTTTGTAGTGTAGTTAATCCTCCCATTAGTGGGCCGGACGGCGGCAGAGATTTAAGTATTTAAAAGAGCACCGGAGTACAGTCACTGCGTTTCTTTGGCAGTAAACGTGACCATGGCTTGTTTTGCTTGCATTTTTTCTTACCGTCACCAGTCTGTTAGGATAATGGCGATCTTGTAATGCAAGGTCAAATTAGAATATTTGCATGATTTCATAATCCCCGCAATTTCATCGCATTTTTTGCGATGACGTGCCACATAATCAAGGATTTTTTCCCGCAACAATCACAAAAAAACGTAATGTTATTAGTTACACCGGTACTGCCGTGTTGACTCTGCTGTGAAAACTTGGACTTTTTTGTACCCAATTAGCATAAAGAGGCTGACAGATTTATTTAACTCTATTCCTATTATGATATCACTCACTATTCTCAGAGCTCATGTTCGAGAAGGCTGTGAATTGTGCAAATACAGGTGTACAAATACATCTAAAGCAAATTTACACTTTCTTTTTTGGTTAGCTATAGTTCTGGTTCTGATAATGATAGTGGCCAAAATGATGTGAAATTGCAGTTTTTGGTCAAGCCCCCTAAGAAGCCAGGGAAAACCCTGCTTTTACAAGATATGCAGACAAGAAACTATTACCTGGTGATAATCCATCCAGGGGTAATGTCAGCTTCCCCTCCTGTCTTGCCAGGCACAGGATCTTCTCAGCATAAATGGGTAGCCAAGTTTCAAACAATTTTGATGCAGCATCCCCATGCAGGACAAGAAAGTCCTGTGCAATCTATAAAATGGAAAACACATTTTTAAAACCAATTAAATGTGGCACAATAATAAAAGGTTATAAATAATGCATCCTCATATGCAAGATCAGATTTCCCTATACCTACCATGCCTTTGGTCAATAGGTGAGGGAACTCCTCGAGGATCTGATCAATGGTCCAATTGTTGTCCCTAATGCACTTGGCCCTGTAGACTGCCGTGTTTTCCATGTAGGTCTCTATCTGGCTGAGGGGCTGAGAATTGTTTCTCAACCATTCTCTAAACTGTGACGCACGTTCATCTGATATGGTACATTCTGTAAAAAAGAACAACAAATAGTCAGTCACTGAAATATGGATGTTTTGCTTAATCAAATAATTTTTCAGTTTAATAATTACCTGGTATGAGCGCCCTTGCAAGAGCTCCATTATCTGGCGCTTGTGATGGTGTCTGTGCCATGCTCCGCGACCTGCTGGTTGATCTCAGCCGCTTTCTGACGTTCCGCAGCCTTTCCTCCAGGAATTCAGTGGCTGGCCGGTGGCTCCGTCCTGGGGTGTACCATATTTCCTGCCAAGAAATCAAAATCTTTAATGAATAGAGATGAGGCATGTTTGACTTTGACAGCGTGGGCTACGGTTAGAACAGGGTTTGTCTGTCCGTCTGTCTGTCCTCAGTAGATCAATTATTGTTCCTGCTGCTTAGTGCATAACAGTGGGCATCAAACAGCACAGAAGCATTTCTAGGAGGAGTGAGCTGTATTGTGTCTGTAAACTGATTGTTTTAGCTTTTAAGTTCAAATTATGCTTCTCCACGCTCCGTTGCCAAAAACAGCAGACCTACAGGCTCACAGTGCGTCGAGGTCGTGATATCAAGAGAAAATTTTAGGCAATTATTGATTTTAAACTTTTTAAAGGACCTGCGAGACAATCATTTTCACAGGCATGAACCCTAGTGTGTATTCTTTGGTGAGGATTCGCCAGAAACAGGAGATCTACATTGGAAATCTAGCAAAAACAGAAGTTAACTAAGTAAAAATTTAAAATCGAATTGGATTGAAACCTTAAAAATCTAACTGAATCAGTTTGAGGATCATGACAACCCGAATAAATATTATTTATTTTTAAAAAGACATTTAAAAAAAAAAACACTCACGCTGCCACTGCTTGATGAGTCTTTCAAACAGGCAAATGACTGAACCAAACCCCATCCCATTGGATTTTTGATGTCCGATGTAGGACTGTAAAACAGAAAAAACACATCACACAGGTAAAAAGTGAAATGTTGGTTCTTCCTAGCTAATCTAGGTTAATGTCAGACCTCAAAGTAGTGCCCTGTTTTATCTTAAGTGAAATTAAAATAAACTACATGTTAATTTTTTTTTCAAATGACAATGTTGGCGTTATTAACAGGAACCCCATTCAATATAAAAAATAAATAAAGTACTTCTCTCCAAACTTCTCAATGAGGTACGACACCAAGATACGGACAAGGAGCCGTCTCTGGCTAGTTGTCATGGCATTATCTTCATCAAGGCTCTCAACAATTTGCTTGCCATCATGTAAGCCTGTAAGAATCTGCCGGACATCCTGAGAAAATTGCAAGAGACAACATTGCAGATTTCTTACTTTTTATTAAGTGAAGAGTGAATTCAAATCGATATCACCATTATTTCAAACCTTTGCCTTGATTTCAATTAATGAACGGTTAGCTCACAGCGCATCACAATGTGTTGTGAGCTTGTATAGAGTTATTTTCACTCTTTTCAAGCACCACCATTGTACAGCAAAATATAACAGGGCTTAAGGTGCTAATCAAATGAATTCAGATGTCACTATGCAAAAGAAATGCAGACTAGCAGCAAAATGTAACCCAATGTGAAGATAACAGCCATTTTATTTAGCATCACAAAATATAGAGATTTTTCTCCGTATACAATTCATATGACAAATTGCATGCACGTATATTGTCTATGTTTTTACTTCACAAGAATATTTGTTGCTACAGCAGTGGTTCCCAAACTTTTTATTTTATATTTCTTAACCCCTCACTCAAGTGGCCCTTGTCGTTTGCCAGGCCGCCATTTTAAATAAGAATTTGTTCTTATCTATTGTCGGTCAAATTACGTTAACTACATTAACGTTACTCAAATAAATGCACATAAATGTCTGACATTAAGTCAGACATATCAGGTTATCTCACCGTTTTTTTTACATACTTTAATCAGTCAAACACTGTGTTATGCCTTCACATGAAAAGCTTCAGTAAAAAAGCGCGCTCATTTATGCTAGTTAAAATAATATAGCGAGCAAAGCAACTAACTGAGAGCATGTTGGCTAGTAAACTAATTAACTGCCTAATCACCTGGCTAGCTTGAAACTAGCTGGCAAATTAGACTGGTGAGCTCAATAAACATCCCCATGGGCATTATGAATTTGTTTAATTAATTCATTAATATAATTCAGAGCAAACGGATAAGCTGTAACGTTAGGCTATCCATGATAACGGCTAAATGGCTACGTTGTTAGCCAAACCAAAGCCTCGACAATATAAAGATACTACTTTAACAGGTAACGCAACACAGACAATGTGAATAGTATAAGTTACACAAACCTTTTATTATTTATTTGCCTCGCTGGATGATCAGTCAGGTTTTCTGCTGTGACGAGCACTCGGTGTGTGGACTCTGGAGACGATGTGATGACGTTCGAAGCACAAACAACCCACGTGCTGGGTCAACCGAGTTATGTTGGGTTGATTGATTTTAACTCAACGCATGAGTTGCACAAAATAACCCAATAATATATAAATATAACCCAAATGTTGATATAAATAACCCATAATGGGTAAACCATTTCATAACCCAGCGGTTGGGTAGATTAAATAACCCAGCATTTTTTGTGTGTAGGAAGACAAAGGAAGCTGAAAAAGGAAGCAGTCAGGGTAGACCATCCGCCCCGCCCCCTGAAAAGACCAGCCCTCTGTACCCAACCCTGAGCCAGCCCCCACGCCTCACCCATCCCAGCTCACCCAAACCAACAAGTGCTGATGTCTCTGAACGGGGGAGAAATAGATGTTGACATCCCTGTGGTAGAGTTAATGAGGGAGGAAGTAAGAGACCTGAATAGGATAGTACAGATTGAATTAAGAGCCGCGATGAACACAGTAGATTTCTCTATAGCACACATTGGTGGACCTAACACATTGTTATGAGACATCACCTTGTTGTAATAACCATATACTCAATTTGTTATTTTGCCAATTCAGAGTCATTTACATTTTCTCCCTTGCGCCAGAGGCGAATCGCAGCAGTCTTACTAGCTGACCATATAGTTTACACACACAAGGGCATCAACATGGCTGATTTGATGGAAGACGGTTGTTGTTTCAGGGCAGAGGATGGGAGCCTGAAGGCAGCGCATGCAGTAGTGGAACAGGTGGGGGATGCACTGGTAACTAGGGATGCAGGTAAATTGGAAGGAAAGCAGTCAGCTCAAAGAGCAGATATGGTAGCAGTGACTAGTGCTCTGCACTATGCTGGTGAACACCGTGTGAACATATATTCAGACTCAGCTTATGTTGTTACAGCTGTACATGTTGAAATGCCCTCATGGTGACGATGTGGCTTTATCACATTCTCTGGTTGACCAATTACGCATGCGCATGAAGCCAGAGACCTTTTAGAGGCTCTGATGATCCCTAGGGAGGTGGCAGTAATTAAATGTACTGGCCACTCTAAGACGGAAGGTCCTTTAACTGAAGGTAACAATGCTGCAGATCTGGCAGCGAAGGCAGCTGCTGGTTATATCACCTCACAAATGTTATGTTGATCTGAAAGAACCAGCACTCACCTATTACCACGTTTTACACAAGAATATTTGCAGATGGAACAACAAAAATGCAGCCCAGAAGAAACATCAGTATCGGTTCAACACGGGGCAGTGTGTGCCTCGGATGGGCTGTGGCAAGCACCCGACGGACGCCCTGCGCTTCCCGTCACATTGTCCCCATCAATCCTTACACAAGCTCATACACAAATGATGAGGGCCCTTGAACACTGGTGGCACCCTTTTTTGAAGGCCATGGTCACAGGGCATGTGACAACCTGTAACATATGTCAAGAACATAATGTGAAACCCACCATTAAGCCTAAAAGGGGTTCATTCCCTCTGACCTGTGGCCCAGGGGAGGAGATTGTCATTGATTTCACCGACATGATTATGAGAGCAAATGGCAAGCGCTATGTTTTGGTGATTGTTGACTATTTCACCGGATGGCCGGAAGCTTATCCTGTCGGCCGAGAGGACAGTACGGCCGTGGTTAAGTGTTTAATTAACCAATATATACCTCATTATGGGTTCCCCCGCCGTATCAGATCTGACAATGCGAATCATTTCAAGAACGAGCACCTAAAAATAGTGGAACAATCTTTGGGTCTTACACATGCGTATGGTGCCGTCTATCATCCTGAGAGCCAGGGTAAAGTTGAACGGATGAACCTCACATTAAAACTGAAATTGGCTAAAATCTGTGCACAGACAAAACTTAATTGGCTAGCCGCTCTCCCTATCGCACTAATGTCTATCCGTTCATCTGTTAATAGAATCACCGGTTTCACTCCTTTTGAATGCTTACAGGTCGCCAGTTTCCAGCACCCACGACAGCACTGACGGAGGAACCTGTACGCCCATTGTCTCACACTGTATATTTTGACAAACTAACTGCTCTGATTAAAACCTTTTCCCATCAGGTCAACCCTGTTCTAGCTGAACGGCTCACCCCAGTAACGGTGGACTGGGTCAGGATTAGAACATTCCGAAGGAAATGGAATGAACCACGCTGGTCACAACCCCACTTAGTGACAGCACGTACCTCACATTGTGTTCAACTACAGGGAAAAGGAGGCACCTGGTTTCACTTAACCTCTTGTGTGGCTTGTGCACCCTTGTAGGAATCTTGCTGAAACACGGGTGGACCTGAGGAGTCAGGTCTAAGAGAGGGAAGGTGCTGAAGCTTTTGAGACAGCAGGTACCGAACCATCTTCAGAACAAGAACAGCACCCAACACTCCAACAGCTACAAATAATTTACAAAACGGGTGACGTATTCACAAGTCCAAAGACAGAACCATTGGCTCACTGTATAAGTGCTGACTGTGCATACGGTGCAGGTATAGCCAAGCAATTCAAACAAAGGTACGGTACTGAAAAGGTGATTGCACAGAACAGACAACCAGGTGAATGTGCAGTGACCAAAGAGAAGGACGGTAGAATCATTTTCCACTTAATAACTAAAGAATGTTATAATGAGAGGCCAACCTATGACAATTTAACCAAAAGCATAAGATGCATGAGAGATTGGTGTGTGGAAAATAACGTAAAGGGTATTTCAACACCCCGGCTGGGGTGTGGTCTGGATAAACTGGACTTTGAGAAAGTACAACGGATTTTGAGTGAAATATTCACGGATGTGGAAATACATATTACCATTTATTCTTTATAATCAATATATATTATTGCTGTTGTGATTTTTCATATTTTTTCATATTCATATTTTCTTATTCATTAACGTATAACCAGTTATTCCTTACAATTAAGTAAATTCTGTGTGATTTTAACCATATATATTTTCTTAATCACATATTTTCATTAAGTATACTGTGTGTTTAACCATTTAAATTTTGTAAGAGTGTGTTTATTGTTCCCTTTAAAGTACTAGAGAGGGTAACGAGATGAAGCTGTGGGAAAACTGTAAGCTGTTGGGGATCCTATTAATAATTTCAGGAAACACAGTAGGAATAATTTTTAGCCTAACTGAGGGCCAGGAAAGCAACAATACCATATCGGAACCGAGACATAAAAGAGCCATAGCCGATAAGAGGTTACCATGTGAACAACTCGTAATTAACTATGTTTGGGGTAAGACCACATCATTTACTTTCGACCTATGTGCTGTCATAAATTTTGGGGGGGAAAATAGCTCATGGAGGGGGTACGAGGTATATGTATGCATGGACTGGAATATGGACAGTGTTTGTAAGGCGTACCAGTCTAGGCAAACCCATAGGGGTGAATGGTGTCCGGCATGGATAAAGGTAATAGCATATACCGGTGGTTGGACCCCGAAAGAACCCAGCCTTTGGACCCGTACCTCGGCAAAATTTGATTTTAAAATGCAAAGAGATTACAGTGCAAGCCAAAATCCACTCACCCTTTCAATATCGACCAGAACGGGATCAGCCAATTATACAGGGGAGTGTTTCCTTATTATGGGGGTGCACATGCAAGGAACAGATAGAAAAGCAGTAATAAAATTTGTTGTGGACAGTTCACCTGAGGAGGAAAGAAATGAGACGGTAGCTGAGCCATTATCGGTAGAAAAAAAGAAAGGAGTGGTAGAAATAGATTACACCATGTTAAAACCAGAAGATATGATAGAAAGAGCCACAGGATATGGGGAAAATAATTTTTGGCTGGAATGGATAATTACCACAGCCAGAGAACAGAGCTTAGATGATTGTGTAGGATGTGCTAATGCAAGACCCCATTTATATATTGAACCAGCCCCGTTGTACCAAAACGATACGTGGGGTTATGAGTGTATGTTGGCATTGACACGGATGGCCAGTCCAAAAAATTGTACCACACTAGCAGCAATATTTCCACCAATAACCAACCTTTCACGGGCAGGTCCATTTACACCAAAGAAAGCAAATTATACTTGTTATGATATTAAACGTCTATCACCAACCAGCAAACTGTGGGAGATAAACAAGGAGTGGTGTGATCAGATAATAGTAGATAATGGGACTAGAATGGGTACGTGGGCTAGGGCAGGTTTGTATTATTATTGTGGAGATCGAAGATTGTTTACTAGGATACCTGAGAAGGCAAAGGGAGTGTGTGCTTTGGTAAGACTGGGAGCCCCGATAACCCTGATAGGTGACAGAGCAGTCAGAACAGAAACCATAAATTCAGCAACATTGACTAGAAGACGTAGGAGCAACATCATTAAAAAGAAAGCAGAAAACCAACAGTTTGCTGGGAAATGGAGTCAGATTATCGTGTCACGAGGTGATTGGTTCCAGAGGAATGAACGCCCGCTCAAGGAAGGGGAGGAGCCTGAAGAGAGAATCGACGTCACATATATTTTAAATATCTGTAACCCGGAAGTTTGTTTTCAGTTGTTAACTCATGTATGTTGAGTAGCAACCCCAGCTGGAAAGAAGCTTTTACATCTGATAATAAATATTACTTAAACTTTTTGGGAAAAACTGTCTCTTTGACTTTCCTAAAATTTTTGAACATGCAGGACTGAAGTGAAAAGTCCGTCAATGTGAAGACCTTTTAAATCTGATGAATAAACTCTATTACTTTTATATTTATATTTATATTTATTCATTTGGCAGACGCTTTTATCCAAAGCGACTTACAAGTAGTTTTTTTTTTTTTTTTTTATACAGTGTCACATTACTGCAGAGCAATCAGGGGTAAGGTGCCTTGCTCAAGGGCCCTTCAGTCATGACCTGCTGGCACTGAGATTAGAACCGGCAACCTTCTGATCACAAGCCCAACGCTCTAACCATTAGGCCACAGCTGACCCCCAGTTTGTTTTTAAACACGCAGGACTAGCAAAGATCACTGAGTCCTACATCATCAATACAGTGAAATATGTTAAAAATGATCGGTTTATTTGTTTTTCCTTTTTTTTTACGGTTAATCCGAAGGTAACGTTCAGTACAAATCACATTAGCTCCAGGTTGGTAGCCCAAAGCATAGCAGTTATTGTTAACTTCTTGGTCCATGGAGTCATATTATTTTTAGTTGATCATGCTTATCAGCATTTCATAGTTGTAATATTGTTTTAATGTTTTATGCAGGCATGGGATGTTGATGTGACCTGGGAACAGGTATCTGTTGGGTTGCTGACTGTCGTTCATGACGTACCTCTATTTCCAAATCATCTCTGTCTAGAGCCGATGTCTACTGCCATCATTGTTGAGGGAAGTATTATAATAGGGACATCTTCCAAATCTACCTGAAGCAATGTGCGTTTGGTTTGGGCTGTCAAATGCCTTAAATTTGGATGATCCAAATACCATGAAGAACACTTTCAATTGTATTAAAAGAGTTATGCTAGGCTTGGGACAGAACAAACTGCCACCAAAACTGCAATCTCTTAAAAATATCTTGAGTTGAGGAAATAAGTGAGAATGTTTGGCTTTAGTTCTTACCTGTTTATGGCAGTGGATTCAGTTTTTTTATTTTTATTTAAAAGGCTAGTGGAGGATTTTTATTGTGATTTTTATTGTGGTTTAAACGTGCTTTTACATTTAGTATGCTTTATGATTTCATTATTGATCATTAACTGTGCATAATATGTTAAAAATATAACAAGTGTGTGAGTTAATCAAAGGACTTATTTGGAGTGAACTTTCTGTACCAGAATAATATATGTGTGTGTGTAAAGATCAGATTACGCAGAGCTTGTCGGAATTTGGTGAGGTATGGGGTCTCCACAAATAGTCAGGAAAAGCAGTGTGAGCTGGTTGGCTGAGGCAGAACAAAGGAGAGAAAGCGGATTGGACGTGTTCCCAGGATTCCACGTCCGAGAAAGGACATCAGCTTCTTGGACTAAGAAAAGATATCATAAATATTATAAATACCATGTAAAATTGTTCTTCGGTGTAGGTCCTTTGTAAAACGTCGCTTCTTTGTGTGAGACATGTGCGTCTGAGGCAGCCCACCCAGCAGCTGTTGTATTTTTGAATCTTCTGATCAATAAACTTCAAGATTTTACTTTGACTGGCCTCTCTCCAATTCTGAACACGCAGAACATTGAAGAAATGTTCATCACTAGTTCACCCAAAGTGAAAATTGTCATCATTTACGCACCCTCCAGTTTTGCAAAATAAGAAAGATATTTGGAACAACATTTCTGGCACATTATTCACTAACATATAGAAAACATTCTGAATTTCTACTATGTTAGTGAATGATATCCTGGAACTGAAAAAAGCTAACATCCCTCCAAATATCATTCGTGTTCAAGAGAACAAGTAATTTATACAAATTTGGAACAACTTGGGGGTAAGTAAATGGTGAATGTTGCACTTGTCAACCTGCTGGTTTTTTAGTCTGTAAGTTTGGTCAGCAAGTCTGGTCATAATATTTTATTAATCCGCAAGTCTGTACATTTAAAGGTCAAGGATGTATATTGTACTTATACTTTTATGTTTTTAAAACGGCAAACAATTTGCCTGTCAATGTTTTACAAAATAAAAAAAATCTAAATTGAATATTGAACCGTGTCACTTATTTATGTGTAATTATACATGTGATCATTAGAATGTTTGATTCATAATGGATGTTCAAATCACTTGATTCTTTTAAGGCAATCGGTTTGCATGGTTTTATTTAGTAAATCAGACTATGGTTAAAGTAAATGCAACTGAAAAAATTCAAGTTGTTGGAAATGTCACCTTGAGTTAGCTCAACTTAAAAAAACACAGTAAATCCAATGGAAATTCTTTAATTGGTAATAATAGTTAATTCTGAGTAGTCCACTTAATTAGTCAAGAGTACATCTGATTTAAAAAAAGTCACTTGAACTCAACAATTACCATTTCATTTTACTTAGTTTTTTTAGGGCAATCGGTTTGCATGCTTTTTTAAGTAAGGTTAACTAATTAGATTTTACAGTGTACAAAAAAAGACGGATGCCAGACCTTCTGGGATGGATTCAGAACAAAGGATTTTGTCTATGAAGAAGCTACAAAACTTCTCACACATCTCTGGGCTCTGAGCACATTTACATTTACATTTAGTCATTTAGCAGACGCTTTTATCCAAAGCGACTTACAGATGAGGAAACATTGGAAGCAATTATAACAACATAGGCAACAAAATGCATAAGTGCATCAAACTAGTCCATTAAAGCCTAGCACAGTATAAAAAGCTAAGAATAGTGTGTTTAGTAAGTGTTTTTATTTTTTTAAAGAAGGAAAGGGAAGAGAATTAGGAAAAATCAATCAGCAACGTGTTTTATTGTATATTGTTTATTGTAAAAAGGATCCCCATTAGCTGTCACCAAAGTGAACAAGCTAGTCTTCCTGGGGTCCACAACAAAAAAAGAAATCACATAACAATGTTAATGTACAACAGTATAACATTATAATATTATAGACATCATTACCACATCATCATAAATTAGTCTGAATTAATATTACAAAATATGTCCTTATTCACAATTTAAATAGTACAATCTTAGATGGTACCTAAAAGAGTCTTTGCCATTCATTTTACGTATATTCAATGGGCAGTTATTCCAATGACTGATGGCACGATAAATAACAGTTCTCTTTAAAGCATTGGATTTTGGCCGTGGTAACATCACCAGGCCATCATCCGCAGACCTAGTCACATGAGAATGTAACTGATCACACCTAACAATTTGGTTATATAAAAAAACTGGTTCGGAAGAATAGACAATATTTCTAAAAAACTTAGTTGTATTAAAAACAAGCCTTTTCTCCACCATTAACCATGAGAGCTGACAGTGCATACTTATAATGTTTGTTCTAATCGGACAATGTAATACTAACCTGGCAGCTCTATTTTGGGTTGTTTGTAATTTTCTTAGTTGACCTTTAGATATAGATGACCACACAGGTTTTGATGGAAGAGATGCGTTTTTAGGCGTTTTTTAAAGATGGCAACCAAGTCTGCTGATCTTGTAGCAGCTGGTAGATCGTTCCACCAATGTGGAACAGATCCAGAGAAGGTACGGGAGAGTGACTTTTTTTCCTTTTTGGGATGGTACCATTAGTCGTTGTTCCTTTGCAGACCGCAGTGATCTGGCAGGAACATAGATCTGCATTAGCGAGTGGAGATACGATGGTGCAGATCCGGTGTTGGTCTTGTAGGCCAGGAGCAAAGCTTTGAACTCTATGCGGGTGGCAACAGGGAGCCAGTGTAACCTGATGAAGAGCGGAGTTACATGCGCTCTCTTCGGTTCATTGAAGACCACTCTTGCCGCCGCATTCTGGATCATCTGGAGAGGTTTGATTGTGCAAGCAGGAAGTCCAGCCAGAAGCGCATTGCAATAATCCAGTTTGGACAGGACAAGAGCCTGGACTAGGACTTGCGTAGAGTGCTCCGATAGGAAAGGTCTAATTTTCCTAATGTTGTAGAGGATGAATCTACAGGACCGGGTGGTGCTGGCAACATGACTTGTGAGGTTAAGCCGATCATCGATTACCACTCCCAGGTTTCTGGCTGTGCTGGACGGTGTAATCGTTGATGAGCCTAGTTGAATGGCAAGGTTGTGGTGAATCTTTGGGTTGGCCGGGATCACAAGCAGTTCCGTTTTTGCAAGGTTTAGCGGCAGGTGATGATCCTTCATCCAAAGCGAGATGTCACTCAGGCATGCCGCGATGCTAGCAGCGACCGTCTGATCGTCCGGTTGAAATGACAAGTAGAGTTGTGTGTCGTCGGCATAGCAGTGATAGGAGAAGCCATGCTTCTGAATGACCGAGCCGAGGGATGTCATGTAAATGGGGAAGAGTAGCGGTCCAAGCACTAAGCCCTGTGGCATCCCCGTGTTGAGCTGTTGGGACGCGGAGACCTCATCTCTCCAGGATACTCTGAATGACCTACCCGAGAGGTAGGACTCAAACCATTGCAACGCCATTCCAGAGACACCCATAGCACTGAGAGAAGCCAGGAGGATGTGATGATTGACAGTGTCAAAGGCAGCAGACAGATCCAGTAGGATGAGCACAGATGACAGGGATGCTGCTTTTGCCAGTCTCAGGGCTTCGATGACTGAGAGCAGTGCAGTCTCTGTGGAATGACCGGTCTTGAACCCAGACTGATTGCTGTCCAGGAGGTTGTTTTGCATGAGAAAGGAGGAGAGCTGATCAGCTGACAGCTGAACACAACTCGCTCCAGGGCTTTGGCGATGACGGGAAGAAGGGAGACAGGCCTGTAGTTTTCTAGCAGTGTAGGGTCCAGGGTGGGTTTCTTTAGAAGCGGTGTGATGCGGGCCTCTTTGAAGGCTTTGGGAAATGTCCCAGTGGTGAGCGAAGAGTTGATGATGTGGGTCAGACCAGGCACAACCGCTGGAGAGATGGCCTGGAGGAGATGGGTGGGGATGGGATCCAGTGGGCAGGTGGTAGGGTGGTTGGAGCCAATGACCTTTTGAGACATCAGCTTCAGACAGAGTAGAAAAGGCGGGGAGCACACACGTGTCAGGGATGTGGGCGGGTTCAACAGATGGTGGCGTAGAGAACTGGCTGCTGATGGCAGTAGTTTTCTTTACGAAGAACGATGCAAAATCAGCAGCTGTTAACTCCGATGAAGGTGCGGGAGCAGGCGGACAGAGGAGAGCAGAGAAGGTTTTGAAGAGCGTTCGAGAGTCCGGAGAGTTGCAGATCCTCGAGTGGTAGTAATCTGTTTTTGCAGAGGTGACATCTACAGAGAAAGAAGAGAGAAGAGATTGGTAGAGAGAGAGGTCTGCAGGGTCTTTTGACTTGCGCCATTTTCTCTCAGCTGACCGGAGGCTGGCGCGATGCTCACGCAGTACACCCGATAACCAGGGAGCCGACGGGGATGGACGGGCTGGTCCAGATGCAAGAGGGCATAGGTTGTCCAAGCAGGATGAAAGCGTGGAACACAGGGTGTCTGTGGCATTGTCTGTATATTAAAGAGAGAGCTCATCAGAGGGGGGGGGAGTGCAGAGAAGACAGCAGAGGAAAAACAGGAGGGAGGGAGAGACCGCAGGTTGCGCCGGAAGGTGACCATTGGTAAGACATCTGCGATATCCGGAGCAGTGAGGTCGAGGTCAAGGGTGACGAAGAAGTGATCAGACGTGTGCAGCGGGGTGACCTGAGAGTGATGAGTGGAGCAGTACCTTGTGAAGATCAGATCTAGATGGTTTCCAGACTTGTGGGTTGCTGATGTGGAAACCTGCTCGAGGAGAAATGATGCGGTCAGGTTGACTAAGTCAGCCGCCTGTGGCTTTCCAATGTGGATGTTGAAGTCACCTAGTACCACCAGGGGAGTACCATCCTCAGGGAAGGATGAAAGAAGCACATCCAGCTCCTCCAAGAAATGTCCAAGCTGACCTGGGGGATGATATATAACTACAAAATGACTTTTAACAGGGTGGGTGATAGTAACAGCATGAAACTCGAAGGAGGTGTTGTCACACATGGGTGTTAGCTGATTGAATTTCCAGTCTTTGGGGATGAGTAGACCGGTGCCTCCACCCCTTCCTGTGATGCGAGGGCTGTGGGAGAAAGTGTGGTTATGGGAGAGGGCAGCGGGAGTGGCAGAGTCCTCTGGTTTGATCCATGTTTCTGTAAGTGCTACAATGGAAAGAGCAGTATGTTTAACAAAAGCTGTAATGAAATCAGCTTTGTTCACAGCAGATTGGCAGTTCCACAATCCAATTGGGAAAGTAGAAGGGGCAGTTGCTAGCAGTGATACATTGTGAAGGTTATTAGCATTGCGTCGCCTTCGGCATGCGGCAGATGATTTATGTGTTGTGATAACAGAAAGGATTTTAAAACACATATTTAAGAGAAGCAGAAAGAAAATAGGGAGAAACATTAAAGATAACAATAAAGGAATAAGTGTTAGTGCAAACAAGTAAGACAAAAAGTGCAGGTGTTGATACAAAACAGAAAAATAATAATACAAAAGAAGTGCAATACTCAAGTGCCCTGTCGGTGTCCCGGGCTCGGTGGAGTCACGCGCAGGTAGAGTCGATGTCTTTACTCTCTTCGGTCTTCACGCGATGAGGGCTGCACACGACCGCTGCCGCGGTGGGTAGATGCATCTCATTACTAAAATTCAACAGGCCCCGCCCTCAGATGACACGCGCACACAAAGCAAACAAATTAAACTAGCCCAAGAACGAACAAAGGAACGATACTACCTGCGGTTTCACCACGTGACAGAGCGGAAGTAAATACAAAGCAACACCAATCTCATTTGAGCAACACCAATCTCATTTGAAGAATTTAATACTGAATTTATAGTAGCAAACAAAAACTTTGAACAGTGGGAATTTTGACAAATCAAATTTTAAAAATATTTAGACCTTTGCAAAACCGCCTCCTCTTGAAATTTAACTAAGGAATGTTGGAATAGTTGATAAGATATTTATAATTTGTCCTTCCTCCATTTTCTTGCCCTTCTACACTCCTTCCTTAATGAACAAACTTTGTTTATCCAAGGCTGTTTTTTAGGTTTTCGTATGCTGACTTTACGGGGGAGATTTTATTTAAAATCCCAGTACATAATGTATTAAAACTAAGCACCAGGTCGTCAACGTCAGGATACTGTGTGGTGAGACCTACTGGAAGTTCTATAAAAGCCTCAATGAACTGTGCAGTAGTAGAATGGTTAATAACTCTAGACAGGTAAGTAGAGGACTTGTTTTCAGATTTTAAAGCAGGGATAGAACAATCAAATATTATTGGCAGATGATCAGACAACCCAGCATCACGAATGTCAATGTTTGTTATAGGAAAGCCTGAAGTCATAACGAGGTCAAGTATGTGGCCCTGCATATGTGTAGGATCAGACATATATTAGTAGTATAATCATATACTATGTGTCAAAAAGTTTGATTGATTTATGACCCTCCTGTCAAAGGCCTGTCATCCTGACAGCCTGTCACTCAAATGGTTCTTTTATGGGCTGTCAATCTTACTGACATTTATGTTTTATGACTGTTGTAGGGGTGCCTATGACCCCACCTTCCTACAGTGGTAGCCCCCAACACCTTTTCAAACCTGCTTTTTCTATCAGGACACCTGCTGTGAAATGTGTTTGTGTATTAGCAAATTAGAGAGAGTTAGAGGTTTAGTTAGAGGCATACATAGTGGCATTGATAGGCTAACCCTTGTAATATGTTAGATTGTTTTAGTTTAATTTTGTAACATGAGATGAGACATGGCCCCCCACATGTCATTCAATTAGTTTTTACGGCCTGTCAATCTAAAATAAGTGGATTTTACGGCATGTCAATCTAAAAACGACAGATTTATAGCCGCATCGTCTACCTAAAAACCACTTACCATCAATAAATGTGTTTTTCACACTACCTCGTGAAAAACCTGAAGGGTGTGTCGTAATAAAGGGTTTAAATAATGGAGGGTTTTCGTAAATTTAAAGCAGATACTTACGTTGTCTTACATGCGATACAATGGCTCTAAACAGTACCGAAACGCCTAAAAATGTTGCGACCGGCTTGTCTACTGATGCCTGGATGGAATCGAAAGATTTGACAAGGGCTCCGCGGCGTTTAGAACGTATGCACATAACCCGTTTTATACATGACGATGAAGAGCTTGTAATACGCGATTTTTCACTCGCCGGTAACCGCGTTGGGTGTTTCGAGTTCGACAAGACGAGACGCTGTGTATCATTGTACAGCACCGATTTGGGGGTGGAGAGGTCCATCCTTGACCCCTGTCTGTTTCTGCCAGCGCAAGACTGGTCATTGTTTTACAACTACGTTTGGAGCGATCTAAACAAGTATCGTGAGGAACCTATGTTCGTCGGTGAATGGTGGAGCGTAATACCCGGTATATGTTGTCGGATGTTCGCCGACGGATGTGGCGAGAACCCTGAAGATGCCTTGTATATATCATGCGGATTTGATTCTGAGCCGAAGGCCCGCAGAATTGATTCTCCAGCTAAAGGGGTGCGTTACGATCTGCGGTTTATGTTTCAATGGAGAGATGTGTGTGTGCTGGATGACATTTTCGCGGATATTAACAACATGTTTAAATGGTGTAAGTTGCGGGACCGGTACAACTCTGTGAGAGTAAACTTGTTTGATCCGGAAATGGCTGTTGCAAATGACACCGCCCCCCTGCTATAACCTTTAAAAACAGACCGTTCAGACAAAACCCTCACCACAACATCCAACATTCAACTATGTCCCAGGAGGAATCATCCGTATACCACAGTGCCGGACAAAATCCCCCGGTGTGTGAGGCCGTCGCAGGTGTGGTTGAAGACACATTGCAGCAATCTACAAACACCTGGCTGGATAAATTCTGCGAAGAGCTGGGTTACTACAACCTTACATTCATCACTACAAGGGGTCAAGCCCTCTCGGATGCCTTCGTATGCGCTGGTGTTGATGGCGTGGACGGGTGTATCGGAGAGGTCGGCTTTAAAATAATTAAAGCCATCGTAGCCGTTCTGATGTCGCACATCGTTAACCGAAAACTCAAGGAACTATGTCAGGGTTGTGAGGTCGACCATCCGTGTCTATTTGAACCATCACCCTATTTCTTCGAAGGATACTTTAAAGAATTATCAAACAAATTGTTCAAACACAGTATTGTTCAGGCTTTAACCACCTACGGGCTGAGGCTTCACCCCCAGAGAATTCAGGGGGCCGTGGAAGCCATTCTATGTGAACTACGGAGTGAACCATTTATCGTGGGTAAACTTAATGAAATTGCAGAGACTCTTGTGGATAAACATTGTGAGAAGGTAGTCAACGATGCGGTAGCTTGTTGGAAAGGGGTTACCGATAATATCATTGTGTAGCTGTTGCGGAGGGATGGGAAACACATGCTTTGCGGGGTTTTTCAAAAATGTATTTAAGATGTATTACAAACGTGAATTAACTAATCTTTTGTATTGTGTGATATATGACAATGTTGATATGTGTGATGTCTTACGAGTAGATAACTTAAAGAATGAAATGATTGTTGTACGAAATTGTTCGGACTCTTGGGTTAACGTGACACAGGCTTGTGTCAATGGTGATGATTCAGCAGCAGCGTTCATCAGAAAAGTATTAAAAGCATTGTGTGAAAACACTATTATATTTGATATTGAACATATCATAACGATGTTTACATACACAGTTGATGTTTGCATAAATCTGATATCCGTAAAAAAAGATAGTAATGATGTTTCTGAAATTGTTGAAATTGTGAGCGACTACATGCTTGATAAAGATATTTTCACATGTGTTCGTTTTCTTGGCTATCTAGACAGCCTATGAAATGTGTTGTTTTTATTGTTGTTGTACATTCTTAAATAAAATCCATTGTTTTAAAAAGTTATACTTTATATGTCTGTGTCTGTTGAAATGACAACATGTCAGATCTCATGAAAAAGGTTTATTACACACCGTTTATTACACATATACACAAAAGTATAATATTCAACATTTTGCTACAGCATCGGATTTAAAAGCTAGCGTTGTTGAACGTTTTAATAGAACTCTGAAAAGCAGAATGTGGCGGTACTTAACAGCCGCTAACACACGTCGATACGTAGATGTGTTACAAGATATCAAGCTGGGTTATAACACCAGTTTTCATCGAAGTATTCAAATGAGACCCGTGGATGTTAACGAAAACAACGAAGACACAGTGTTTCAAAATCTTTACGGACCTAGGAATGCTCGATGTGTTAAACCATTGTTTAAATACAAAATCGGAGATATTGTAAGAATATCCAAAGTGAGGGGTCCGTTCGCCAAGGGTTACGAGAAAAATTATACAGAAGAGTATTTCACGGTGAACAAGTGTGTACAACGAGACCCACCAGTTTACAAACTTTGTGATTATGACGGAGATATTATTGATGGTAGTTTTTACGAGCCAGAGTTACAAAAAATATCTGTGAGCAAAAACAATACGTTTAAAGTAGAAACAATCTTGGACAAGAAAAAGCAGGGTAAGAAGACCATTGTCTTGGTAAAATGGTATGGATGGCCGTCTAAATTTAATAGCTGGGTCCCCGAAAAAGAAGTGGTCGACGTACATGCGATTTAAAAAGGAGAATGCATAGTAGTCTACGACATTCATTTAGAAAACAGCCATGGGTAGCGACGGTTTTTATGTCGTATTACCATGCAATGCATCGTTGTCGGTGTATCCTGACAACACTATTTCTAATTATAGGACGTGCCTAGCCAACCCGTTACATGTGAAAGGTAAATGGGAAGTGGGGGTTGTTGAATTCGAATATCCTAGAACGTGGTACACGTTTAATACTGAAGATGCATTTTTTGAAATAAATGTCGGCCAACCCCCGCTCAGTGGTGGTCCTATGAAGAAGAAGAATAAACACGATGACGATTCATTGATGCGTAATAAAATGTCTCCGATACGTTACCGTATAAAAACGGGGTATTATGATGACATTGCTTCTCTGGTTAGAGAGATAAATGAGGCCCTTACGCCGCATTCATCTTTCGGTTATGACAGTGTGAAAAACTGTGTGTTTCTGAATGCAAAACCTAACATATCTTTGACTTTTTACGGGAAACTAGCCAATATTTTAGGAGCGAAACCCGGGGCTCCATTAGGTGGCTCTTCATACGTGCCAACGGATTTTAATATCGACAAAAACAGTGTAACGCACACTCAGCAACAGGTGGACAAACACGGGAATGCATACATATCTGCTGACTTTAATAACGACACGGATGTTGTGACGTATGCACCGCATCAATCAGAAATACAAGGGGGCTTCTACACCTTGTATTTATACACAGACATTATCGATTACCAGTCAGTTGGTGATGCCTATGTACCTCTCTTAGGTACAGCTCATATAGCCGGAGAAAATAAGCATATGGTTTGTTTGCGATACGACAAAATGCATTACATTTCTATAAACAAAACAGCCATCACAGACATTGGTATTGAAGTTAAGGACGACCAAAATACACACGTAAAGTTTTCATACGGCAAAGTTAGCGTTAAGCTTCACTTTAGACCTGTGAAACATTTCATATAATAATGGCCTTATTCAACAATTATAATCATGATCCTGAACGCTACGTGGCTTACTATACGAACCAGGCAGGTGGCGCTCTACCAGGGTATGCCGGCGGTGCTGTTATGTACGGAGGAGGTGTTGGGGGTCTGTTTAGAGGCCTCTTTAGAATGGCTATTCCTCTGTTAAGGCGAGGTTTCAACATAGCGAAACCCCATCTAAAATCAGCTGCAAAAAACATACTTAGTGACGTTGTCAGTAACACAATGTCAAGCGCTTTTAACCATAACAAACACCCACAAGACGGTTCGGGTCTATTGGTAATGTCCCGTAAACGTTTGCTACGACCCCCAGGTGACAAGAGGAGGGGTCATTCTCAAAAGAAAGCAAGACGGTCATCTAAGAAGATCTCAGTTGTAAAACGAAAACGTAGGGTGTCGGTAAAGCGTAAAATAAGCTCAAAGAGAAATCCTAACACCATCTTCTAGATCATGGCATTGCTACACAGCATGTCAGAAGAGTGTGTTAAATCAGAATTGGATTTGTTCACGGTGCCTCTAACTCAAACGGCAATTGAAAGAAATGCCTATATTGAGATACCACCATTATCTGCAATATCAGACACAGCACCCCTGGAATTTTTTATAGCGGGGAATGGAGAAGATTATATCGATCTAAATAATACATTGTTGTTTTTGCGTCTCAAAATCACAAATCCGGACGGCACAGATATTGTAGATGGAGCACCTGTAGGTCTGATTAACTACGCAGGAGCCACCATTTTTTCACAGGTTGACGTATCACTTGGAGATAGACTTATCTCACAGAGTTCCAGCACATATCCATACCGATGTGTTATAGAGTGTCTTCTTAACTACGGAAAAGATGTTCTTCAAACAACGTTTTCCGCCGGTCTCTTTTACAAAGATACAGCCGGACATATGGACTGTACTGATCCGGGGGAAGGAAATGCTGGTCTGACAAAGAGAGCTGCGTACACTAATGCCAGCAGTGTTGTAGAATTATTAGCACTAGTTCACAATGACATATTTTTTCAGGAAAAACTTATGCTTAATGGTGTGGACATCAAAATCCGTATGACTAGGTGTAAAGACGAGTTTTGTCTGATGAGGGACGACAATATAAATTATAAAATAAATATTCAGTCCGCGTCACTTTTTGTGAAAAAAGTTACCGTGTCACCAGCACTACGACTGGGTCATGCTCACGCACTGCTCTCGGCAACAGCCAAATACCCTATTGAGCGAGTAATATTAAAAAATCATTCGCTGCCTGCTGGTTCACGCGTCGTGACCCAGGAAAATGTATTTCTAGGAACCCACCCCAAGTCTTTGGTCATAGCCATGGTTGATAACGATGCATTCACGGGGGCCTATAATAAAAACCCCTTTGCTTTTAAAAATTACGATTTAGAATTCTTGGCCGTATATGTTGACGGTCAGCAACATCCGGCCAAACCGCTACAACCTGAATACGGGGCCGGTTCTGCTATACGGGAGTACTATCAACTAGCTCTGTCTTCTGGAAGACATCTGAAAAACCAAGCATTGTCTATTGACCGCGAAGAATATTTGCACGGGTACACATTATATTAATTTAATTTGACTCCTGATGAGGAGTGTTCTAGACATGTGTCTCTCATCAAATCTGGAAATATCAGACTAGAAGCACGGTTTCGACAACCGCTCCCCCGTACGATAAACCTTGTAATCTATGCTATTTATGATTCGATTCTTGAAATTTCAAATCGCAGACAGGTCTTGATCGATTACTATTAAAATGAATACCGTACAGCTCACAGTCTTGATGGATAAAATATCATGCAACACACATTTTCTAGGTGTGCTGCCGTGTGATTATTTACCAGAAGAACGTCTGAGAACAGTACCATCTATGGTCATAATCAATACACACCCCTCAGGACTCCCCGGGGAACACTGGTTAGCCATATACATAACCAGGGAAGGGGTTGGGTGCTTTTTTGACAGTTTTGGAAATAAACCCGATCACCCCCGGTTTCCAACACAAATCAGTAATTTTCTATTTCTTAACTGCGACAGTGTGATATACTCAAACAAGCAAGTCCAGAATTATTCGTCAGACACGTGTGGGCAACATTGCATGTTCTTTCTCCGTCATATGTCCACTACTTATGATTATGAATACATGATGAGTTTGTACTCTGATGATTTAGATAAAAACGATACTATGGTGTCGTTTTTTGTGAAAAAACTAAAAACCTATAACCATTTTAATAAGAGAAATGTGTTTAAATGTATTCAATGTGTTCAGACTGGCAAAATGTATAATTATGTACTGGAATAAAACCATAATAAATAACAAATAGTGCAAGATTCTTATTTTTGCGTTGACTTATTTTTATTAACACACACACACACACACACAAAATATAACAGAATATTCTTGTTTATGTCAAAATAAAACGAAAAGATTAGAGATGCATCCATCGACAGCGTTTGCGACTAGGCGAAATGATAACATCGCCGTCAGAATGGTCGTTATCATGACGTGGGGTACCGGCTCTCGCATCTCTACCCCTCGGTGTTGTTGCATAACTATCAGGCGATGAACCTAGTTTAAAATTATCGATAACACGACGTATATGACGGTTGGGTACCGTAGATTGCGGTATATTTAGTGCTGCAAAAGTCTCCAGAAACTCTATCCATCCTAGAGGTCGGTTTTCATCTTTGACATTGTATGGGGCTACGACATTTTTAACTAAATCCAACATGTGTGATCCGGGTATGTTCCGTCCTTTATATACAAACTCCCCAGAATCAGTCCATGAAGCGATGTCTTTAGCGTTAGTCATTTTATCTAAGATGTATCGAATATTTTTCAAGCTCCTTTGCGGTATATTCTTTAATACATCATTCACCACGTTGTCGTATAACCTAGTGTTTTCAGCATTCGGTACATGATTAGATGTTTCTTTATCAGACAGAGGCATGTTTAACGTTAACATAGATGTCTCGCGGTCAGCTTGCTTAGCAAATGTTAGATATCTCTGTAAAATACTTGTGTACCGTTTAGCTTTTTCATGAGATGCCATTTCAGAGTTGTGTAGGATGTCCCTTATAGCAGAGTCCAAATCATTCTCCACCGACTGTTGAATAGACTCACGTGGTATACCAGATTTTAGTTTATCGAGTTGATGTTGTGGGACTAAAAACATCTTCTCGGCAAACTCCATTTATCTAGAAGTAACCAAACTAGTAATAAAGGGGATTGCTATGCTTAAGAGGGGCAAAAGGAAACCACCCTGCTGGTTTATCATCCGTCTCTTTCTTTTAATATCAATCTTCTTGTTTGTCACAAATTTAAGCACTGTTTTCCGGCGTTTTAGCTTCTGGTATTGCTGCGATGTGAGCGGTATGTTACTGTGAAGTACATTAAGGGCGAGCTCACACAGCGTTACAATAAGTTCATCGGATGTAGACTGTAAAATAACCCGTCTCTGGCTGGGTGTGGCTTTTAAAAGCATCTTTAACACTGGGAGATTTCTATAAAGTTTAGCAGACATTTTAAATCGTCTCAATGTTTTCTTTTCTGTAGATACACTACCGGATTTGTAGAGAGTAAGTCTGTTCTGAGACGATATTGTTCCGGTGTTTTTGCTTTATAATCAATCATGAGATATCCGTAAGGTTTACCGGTAGCGTCCTGATAAGATTCCATAAAATATTTTGCACGGCCTGGATACATCTGTCTGGCTAGAACCATTACCTGTGTGGCGTCTCTGGGGTTTTTAAACAATATCAAATAGCTTGTGTTCAAGCTGATGGTCCTGCTGGATTTACCCTGACAAAATAAATTCTGTACAATGTAAATAGCACTAAGATTTCGGTGGTGTACATACTGTGTAAACACCTTTTCCACTTCATTGTTAACACTGGCTTCTTTCATTAAATCATCAATAATAAGCAGATTTGTTTTATTGACAGGAAACAAATGATCATCATTGAGAGTCTGTGGTATACCTTC
Source organism: Barbatula barbatula (assembly GCF_947034865.1). Classification (NCBI taxonomy): domain Eukaryota; kingdom Metazoa; phylum Chordata; class Actinopteri; order Cypriniformes; family Nemacheilidae; genus Barbatula; species Barbatula barbatula. The sequence continues at coordinate 20,924,596 of NC_136768.1, read as the reverse complement.
AACAAATTTAATTTTATACAGCTTCAATAAATCGTCATACAATGGTTGCCAACAATCATAAATATATACAATATTCTACAATATTTTTAGAAATCAATGTAACAGCATTTTGCAACAACATTTTTACAAAAAAGGATTTCCCAGAGTTTGATGGTCCACTTATCACACATGAAAATGGATGTTGTAACCTGAAATCAAATGCCTCGGTGTCTAGCACACCTCGATGACCAAAAACGTTGTCAGTAGCCATATGGTAGTGTAGTGTAATCACCAAGCAGAACTCTTTTATTGTAATTCACTCGAAAACGTTTGACTAGTGATTTGTTATGGAGTTTAAACCGCTTTTTATCCCTCACAATACCGTCCATACGGGCCAGTATGTGACGACTATCACCATCCCCCACAACATAGTGATTGACAAGTCCTATCAGAGTGTCCAATCTGATAGCCTCAGAGTTTACTGCATTAAGCGTTATACCTTTGGCTTTCATACAAACTTTCCCAGTGTTGGTGCGATAACCATATGTCTTCGGGCCTCCTGAAGCATACTCGGTTATGAAGCCCCCTGACCTGATTTCATCGGTGAGATTACCTAGGTAAGGACCCAATGGTGGATCCCAATCACCGTCTTTGGATGTGAAAATGACACTGTCTGTGTCACAGTACAACAATCTATCGGACAACCTATCCATTAGACCATACAGCTCTAAACGAGCATGCGCTGTTGTAAATGCTCCTAAGAAAATGTTTATATCACGGGTCTGGCCACCTTTACCATCAGCATAACACCATTGAATTATCGCTACAGTGTCTGAAACAAATGAGAAATGTTTGATGTCATAGCCATTGCCAAAAATATGCTGAGCAAACTCCTCAGGGTCTGAAAGTAACTCTGTTGTGGGTAGGTTTTCCCTCATTGAAAACCGGCCCCACAAACTATTAAGCAATAGCTTGTTGATTGAGCGACGTGCCGGGTTGTGACTTATCTTAGCAGGGTTCAGTTGAATCCCTTCTTTTTCAAAATAGTCGTCGATGTATGATTGTTTGTCAGTGTCCGTTGCCGCATGTTCTGGATAACCGCTGGCTTCCTGCTTGTACTGCAAAAATGTTTTAACATATTCGCAAAACAAGGTATCCGACCGCTGTGGAAAATGCCACACCTCATCTATGTTCGTCACAATATATCCCTTCTCTACAGCTTTTAACAATTCAATACTAACCCAAGTACCGGAGATGGATCTTTCATCATCGGTGTGTCTGCAGGGGGTTGTTTGGTTTTGTTGTTCGGTGCAGGTGCGACAGAGGGGGAATATTAACTTGCCACCAAATCTCATGGGAAGCACTGGGTGTAGTAGTTTACGCGGTGGTAAAACACAGCTTTTCACAAGTCCGTAATAATTTTCTAGAGGTTCAAAATCCTTGAAAATGATTTGTGGGTGACCTACAGGGTACTCCTTTCTGGCTTGGCAGAAAGGATACAGACTTGTGAAATCGACATATCTTATTTTCTCACCTTCTGCGACCTTATGGTACAATTTGAACGCATTAGTACGCCCCCCAAATAAAGCGTCGCGTGGTCTCAATCTTTCAGGGTGTTTATATGTGGACATAAAAACAATTACAGCAGGATCGGCTTGTTTAGCTGTTTTCCACTCACATTCCCACATCACCTCCACCTTCAGACCATAAAATTGTTTCAACACTACAAGTTTGTCATCAACCTGTCTTCTGAGATCACCATAGGATAGTTTTGAGAGGGGGTTAACATGTTCATGTCTGAAACATTTTAAACATCCATGGTGGAAACATCCAAAAAACTCAAAAACTGTCTTTACATCTGAATTCTCAAAATACCCATCAACAAAATATTTACCAATTGACACCTCACCGTAGTTTAAAGCATGTCGAATGTCTATGCCCCGTGTTTTTTTTTACATATTCCAGCCATTCGATGGAGACATCTGAGTAGGCCTTGTTCTGATTGGTGTATGCATTGTTGTGGGTAATAGCTAGAGTGTCTTTTGGGAGGTAATGTGTTTTGTACACAGCCATACAGCATGATGCTAATGTGGTGCACATAAACGGATCAATGCCGGTACATTGCATGAATTCATCGCGGTATTTCATACATGCCTCCCTCAGCAAAACAACGTCATTCTTGCCATACATGGCTAGTTCTTTTTTAAAATCAAACACCTTATCGGTGACTGTTGTGTACCAAGCATCGAACTGACCTCTGTCTTTATCACTCATGGTCTCGTACCCATAGAAATGCTTGTCTGGATAAGGGCCTGCATAATCTTCGTTTTCTACCCTGTTGAAATGGTGTGGGAAGTATCCCTTATCGTCACAGGACAGGTTTAACGCGGCCGCTGTATTGGCCAAACGCATGGGTATGAATGAGTAGCTATCAATAAAACGTTGCTTAAAGCCGCTGTCATACATTAAAATTAAACGACACCCCTGCATTGTGATTTTAAGCGTGAGCCCTACTTTTGTGAAATGTTCCAAAAGTATGAAGTTGTCAAACCCTGATGCATTATGTGCAATCCATGTGTAATTTTTATAACGCGGTTGTCTGAAACGTCTGAGGAGTCTGTCGACACAATCTGTACCCTCTGCTGTGAATTCCTCACCAGAAAAAGTGATAGCACACACAAAATTCGGAACGTGTTTACCGTCTTGGTAGCGTGTTTCAAAATCATAAAATATGTATTTCACACCAGGTTCCTTAGGGGTAATCGGTTGTATGAAACACTGATGGGCTCCATCAGCAACCAACACATCACCGCAATGGACACAACAACTTGCTGGGCATTTGTGGGGTTTAGGATCTGTGCCGCTAATGTGATAACGTCTATTGCATTTTGGACAATGTTTGGTCACAACACACTGCGAAAACTGTTGACCAAGCGGCGGTTTCTTATGCATGTCATAACAATAGTCAGATCTGCAGTAACGAAGACAATCACCACATTGTCTTTTTTTCCACAGCGTGTCTGAAACATTCAGACCCATTACAGATATCACACACATATTTACAGCTGTGATCTCTACGGCATGTGTAACCCCTGTAACAAAATTCACAAACGTAAGGCGTACCTATGAAAGCTTTTAAGTTCTTAATCATAAAATAATGACCATCGTGCAGGTACAAAAACACTGTTCTGTTATGTGGTGCATCTTTTGTGTTGTACTTTTCCAACACACCAGGGTCTGACCTGTGGAAGACCACCATTTTAACATAAGACTGACGTTCAAACTTTGCTATGTCACTAAAGCCTATCATATCCTGATCAGTGTGACCAGCAGTATTCTGCAATGCTGAAGCTAATTGTATTAACTCTGTGTGTTGTTTTTGGGGGTTCAGAAAATGTGCCAGACAAATAGCAAAACACAGATTGTTTGAGATATTAACGGGCAGAAAAGATTCATTCTGTTTCTCGCAATAACCTCGTTATGAGCTGTGTCACGGAGTTTTCTATACGCACCACCTTGTCTACACATGGCTATAGACACTTTCAACTCCAATCTATCGTCAACGCACACGTCTGCGTTGCTCTGCATTATCTTTTCGATCTGGTATTCAAAAAGCTCTATGCTATAGTTGTTGCTAGGTGACAATAGTGTATTAACATCAGCTGTCAGACTAGCACCTCGTAACGTGATATTAATCAAACCGCCATCACCAGCCAGCTGTCGCGAAAATTGAACTATTTCAGTCAATGCCTCATGTAAAAGCCAAACATAGTCTGCCATATCGTTGGATGTTATCGAACGCAGGTTCAATACCCTATGTATTTCCAAGCTGTTAAACCTTCTTCTAGGGACCACGGTATAATCACCAACACTACCGCCCTCTCTTACTATTCGCTGAGCTTCGCTAGGATTTAAACAAACAGAGGGTATGGTCCCTTCCTTGAACCGCCACCTTAACGTGGTGGAGGGGTTTGAGTACCCGAGTGACCCTAGGAGCTATGTTGTCGGGGGCTATATGCCCCTGGTAGGGTCTCCCAAGGCAAACAGGTCCTAGGCGATGGGTCAGACTAAGAGTGGTTCAAAAACCCCATATGATGTTTACAAAAACAAGGACCGTGACGTCGCCCGGTATGGCGCAACCGGGGCACCACCCTGGAGCCAGGCCCGGGTTGGTGCTCATATGCGAGCGCCTGGTGGCCGGGCCTTTCCCCACGGGGTCCGGCCGGGCTCAGCCCGAAGGAGCGACGTGGGGCCGCCTTCCCGTGGGCTCACCACGTGCGGGAGGGACCATAGGGGGTCGGTGCATTGTGGATCGGGCGGCAGTCGGAGGAGAGTGCCTCGACAGCCCGATCCCTGGACACGGAAGCTAGCTCTAGGGACGTGGAATGTCACCTCGCTCTAGGCCGCAGGTCGATGATCGACTTTGTGGTCGTTTCATCTGACCTGCGACCATATGTTTTGGACACTCGGGTTAAGAGAGGGGCGGAGCTGTCAACTGATCACCACCTGGTGGTGAGTTGGATCCGATGGCAGGAGAGGAAGCTGGACAGACTCGGCAGACCCAAACGTACTGTAAGGGTCTGCTGGGAACGCCTGGCCGAGTCTCCTGTCAGAGAGATCTTTAACTCCCACCTCCGGCAGAGCTTCAACCAGATCCCGAGGGAGGCTGGAGACATTGAGTCCGAGTGGACCATGTTCTCCGCCTCCATTGTCGAAGCGGCCACTCGGAGCTGTGGCCGTAAGGTCTCCGGTGCCTGTCGAGGCGGGAATCCCCGAACCCGGTGGTGGACACCGGAAGTAAGGGAAACCGTCAAGCTGAAGAAGGAGTCTTATCGGGCCTGGTTGGCTTGTGGGACTCCTGAGGCAGCTGACAGGTACTGGCAGGCGAAGCGGACTGCTGCCCGGGTGGTTGTGGAGGCAAAAACTCGGGCCTGGGAGGAGTTTGGTGAGGCCATGGAGAAGGACTATCGACTGGCCTCGAAGAGATTCTGGCAAACCGTCCGGCGCCTAAGGAGAGGGAAACAGTGCCCTACCAACGCTGTTTACAGTGGAGGTGGGAGGCTGTTGACCTCAACTGGGGATGTCGTCGGTCGGTGGAAGGAGTACTTCGAGGATCTCCTCAATCCCACCGTCACGTCCTCCATTGAGGAAGCAGAGGCTGAGGGCTCAGAGGTGGACTCGTCCATCACCCAAGCCGAAGTCACTGAGGTAGTCAAGAAACTCCTCAGTGGCAGGGCACCGGGGGTGGATGAGATTCGCCCTGAGTACCTCAAGTCTCTGGATGTTGTGGGGCTGTCTTGGCTGACACGCCTCTGCAGCATCGCGTGGTGGTCGGGGACAGTGCCTCTGGGATGGCAGACCGGGGTGGTGGTCCCTCTTTTTAAGAAGGGGGACCGGAGGGTGTGTTCCAACTACAGGGGGATCACACTTCTCAGCCTTCCCGGGAAAGTCTATGCCAGGTTACTGGAGAGGAGAATACGGCCGATAGTAGAACCTCGGATTCAGGAGGAACAGTGTGGTTTTCGTCCGGGCCGTGGAACACTGGACCAGCTCTATACCCTCTACAGAGTGCTGGAGGGTTCATGGGAGTTTGCTCAACCAATCCACATGTGTTTTGTGGATTTGGAGAAGGCATTCGACTGTGTCCCTCGCGGCATCCTGTGGAGGGTGCTTCGGGAGTATGGGGTCTGTGGTCCTTTGCTAAGGGCTGTCAGGTCCCTGCACGACCGAAGCAGGAGCTTGGTTCGCATTGCCGGCAGTAAGTCGGACCTGTTCCCAGTGCATGTCGGACTCCGGCAGGGCTGCCCTTTGTCACCGGTTCTGTTCGTAATTTTTATGGACAGAATTTCTAGGCGCAGCCAGGGGCCGGAGGGTGTCAGGTTTGGGGACCACACGATCTCGTCTCTGCTATTTGCGGATGATGTCGTCGTGTTGGCCCCTTCAAACCAGGACCTTCAGCATGCACTGGGACGGTTTACAGCAGAGTGTGCAGCGGCTGGAATGAAAATCAGTACCTCCAAATCCGAGGCCATGGTCCTCAGTCGGAAAAGGGTGGCTTGCCCACTTCAGGTTGGTGGAGAGTTCCTTCCTCAAGTGGAGGAGTTTAAATATCTCGGGGTCTTGTTCACGAGTGAGGGGAGGAGGGAACGGGAGATTGACAGACGGATCGGTACAGCTTCTGCAGTAATGCGGTCGATGTACCGGTCCGTCGTGGTGAAGAAAGAGCTGAGCCGCAAGGCGAAGCTCTCAATTTACCAGTCAATCTACGTTCCTACTCTCACCTATGGTCATGAGCTTTGGGTCATTACCGAAAGGACAAGATCCCGGATACAGGCGGCTGAAATGAGCTTCCTCCGCAGGGTGGCTGGGCGATCCCTTAGAGATAGGGTGAGAAGCTCGGTCACCCGCGAGGAGCTCGGAGCACGGAGCAGAGCCGCTGCTCCTCCACATCGAGAGGGGTCAGCTGAGGTGGCTTGGGCATCTGTTACGGATGCCTACTGGACGCCTTCCTCGGAAGGTGTTCCGGGCCCGTCCGACCGGGAGGAGACCCCGGGGAAGAACTAGGACACGCTGGTGGAACTATGTCTCCCGGCTGGCCTGGGAACGCCTCGGTGTCCCCCCGGAAGAGCTGGAGGAAGTGTCTAGGGTGAGGGATGTCTGGGCATCCCTGCTTAGACTGCTGCCCCCGCGACCCGGCCCCGGATAAGCGGAAGAAAATGGATGAATGGATGGAGAGGGTATGGTTGTTTCGTTTGTCTCAACATTTCTTACATCTCTTACAACCGGTTCATCAGCAACAATATCTGCATCATCAATATCTTCATCAACATCAGGACCTACATTATTTGCATCAACAATATCTAATCCGTAACCAACTTGATGTTGATTTAAAACAGGTGCATCTAGAGCCACAATTGGTTCTGGCTGTACATCTGACATTGAACGAACGGTACTAATTAAAGCTAAAAGAGACTCGGTTGTAGTAGTCGGTCTATGCATCGACCTGACTGTGTAAATGAATCTCTGTAACGTGTCTGAAACACTTTGTGGGGGGTGTGAACCATCGTCACTGTGGTATCTAAATATTTTTGCCGCTGACTCACTTTCAGAATCATCTGACCCCTGACAACGTTTTGCGGCCATTTCACAATATTTTATTTAAAACTTTTTAAAAACACTGTTGAAATCCCTCATATACATACTTTTTAAAAACAATAACAATAAAAACAAAAACAATAAAACATTAAACATGTGCAACGTGATTTATATACACGGTGTTTACTCACCAGATCTGCGTCTGCCCATGTTAATGATCTCCATAAATAACAGAACACTTTGCGCTTGACCGTCCTGAATGTCTTTTAGAGCCTTACGAATCATCCGTTGCCTCGCTAGACCTTCTCTCAGCGATACCGATGTTGCCGTGATGACACTCCTTAACTTTTCAAAATCCCTTCTGTCTCTCCGTCTTTCATCACGCAAACAACGCCGATCATCTCTCGCAATCCTCAATTCGGAGCTAATCAGATCCAAACGACGTAAAATCGGCGCTGCCTCAAAGACAGGTACCGGGGTCGCCGTTCGTATTGTACCAGCCTCCGCTCTGAACGCCTCTTGATTAGCCGGCAACACCGCTGTGTCAGGGGCTGAATCAAGTTCTATATTATTATCTGAAGACCCTGTTGGTTCGGCCTGGGTGAACTCTGCCGCTTCCCACGCTTTAACTAAATCGTCGTCCCACACAGCCTCTGAAATAAATAGTAAAACAAAATATGTATTAGGCGAGAGAGATAACCAAAAAAGGTTCAAGATGTTTATAAATAAATATAAAAAGCCTTAGACTCACCGGACCCGTTATTTAGATTTTGCAACGGTGTTGTAGCCTGCGCTGTTCGTTCGTTGGTAATGTCGCCGGACACCGCGTGAATTTGAGCAGCCGTTACAAATGGCCTTGGAGCTCGAATAGAGGTACTTGGTAACGCAGGGTCTGTAGATATGTTTGCCACCAATCGCGATAAAGACCCTACAAAACACATTATTTAAAACACATATCTACATTTCTAGCGGATTATCAAAACATAAAACAAAATAAGTATATTTTACTTAGTGAGTCGTTATCGCCGTAGCCAAACTGTGGTGTTTCGACGTTTTGTGTGTCTCCTGAACCTGATGACATATGTAAAAAGAAAATGTGTGACTAACATGTTTATATAGGGTTTTGAACAACTATAGACATACCTATTTTACTTACCAATGAGTCTCCTTCTAACGTCAGGGTTTTGCGGGGGTGTGTCGACAGACCCCAGTGTTGCTCCTGTTTGATAAAAATAACGTGTAACAAATGTTGCGATGTTTTTCTACGAACAATGGTTTATATATAAAAATAAAAAATTAGACACACTTACCTGCTGCGTGATTAAGAGCGTTTAGTTCTTCTGCAAGCCAAGAATATCGCGGATCGTTTAATGCACCTACGGTATGATACAGCCTGTTAAACAGTCCCCGACAACCGTAACAAAAAGTTATATACAGACATTTTATTTATTTTTGTTATAAAGAGAAAATGAAAACCAACATACCGGTCAGAAAGCTTGCCATTTTAGAAAAACTGTAAGTTATATTCAAGACAACAAAAGAGTATCGAATATCTGTTACCACAACACGTCCGTACGGTCTCGACACAAGGACACTACAAGAACCCTCTTTTAAACTTTTTTTTTTAAAGACACCATACCCATTGTGAGCGTAGCAGGGGTCCGTCATTAACATATTTCAAACTTACACCCCAAAAGCTGTGTGGTAGTGTGTGTATTCCACGTCTACCTAGTAGATCATTTGATTAATGTATAACCAAAACCTCACTAAAGAATTACAATAACTATTTATTGGTAAATCAGCCAAAAGTAGCACCTCTTATAAGTGTATGAAGAGTTATAACCTTTTCTATTTTATTTTTACACAATCTTATGTTTGTTTCATTACATTTCTTAACAACACTAGTAGACATGTAACGGCGTTTGTCTACCAAATGTCTCTATCAAACAAACCGTTAGCATAACAAGAACCCTCAGGATAGGTTTACACATACAGACGGCTCGTCTAGGCACAGCTGCATCCTAATCTAATCTTAAATCTGTCTTGAACACTTTTTCAAAGTAAACTCTTGGAAGAAACATCACACAAACATTTACATGATTTCTCTCATTCATTTAAAATACACAAACAACTTTCACACGGTAATGTGAACCCTCGGTGATGTCATGTCAAAAGGGTGAAAAACACATTTATTGATGGTAAGTGGTTTTTAGGTAGACGATGCGGCTATAAATCTGTAGTTTTTAGATTGACATGCCGTAAAATCCACCTATTTTAGATTGACAGACCATAAAAACCTCCTATTTTAGAGTGACATGCCGTAAAACGAATTTGAATGACATCTGGGGGGGGGGGGCATGTCTTATCTCATGTTACAAAATTAAACTAAAACAATCGAACATATTACAAGGGTTAGCCTATCAATGCCACTATTTGAATGACATGGGGGGCCAAGTCTTATCTCATGTTACAAAATTAAACTAAAACAATCGAACATATTACAAGGGTTAGCCTATCAATGCCACTATGTATGCCTCTAACTAAACCTCTAACTCTCTCTAATTTGCTAATACACAAACACATTTCACAGCAGGTGTCCTGATAGAAAAAGCAGGTTTGAAAAGGTGTTGGGGGCTACCACTGTAGGAAGGTGGGGTTCATAGGCACCCCTACAACAGTCATAAAACATAAATGTCAGTAAGATTGACAGCCCATAAAAGAACCATTTGAGTGACAGGCTGTCAGGATGACAGGCCTTTGACAGGAGGGTCATAAATCAATCAAACTTTTTGACACATAGTATATGATTATACTACTTATATTGAGTTAGGTTAAAAGAGTCTAGAAGTTGGGTAAACTCTCTTACAATTTGCTTTTGTGGGCAACAAACATGTACATTGAAATCGCCTAGAAGCAAAACTTCATCAGCTTTTGTGGCCAAAAAAGAAAAAAAATCTGAGAACTCTTTTACAAAAACCTTTTTTAGGTGCTCTATAAATTAGGACACAAAGCACAGGTTTCAGTAAATCCACTTTACAAACTAAAGCCTCAAAACTGGAATAAGAGTCTGTAGAGAGAGGCTTACATGAAAACAAGTTCTTAAAAATCACAGCGACCCCCCCCCCCCCCACCACGACTAAAGGTTCTAGGGCAGCTGAGATATTTACAGTTTGTAGGGCAGAGTTCAGATAAAGAAGTTCGATCATCTGGAGTAAGCCATGTTTCAGTAATGAAAATAAAATAAAAAAAAGGCATTTATCAAAAAAGTTTTGTTTATAACAGATCTGGCGTTTATCAAGGCCATTTTTAGTGGCGTCATGTTTTCTCCCAATGAGGAGGATTCGTGTCCTGATGTTTTTGATACGTTATCGGAGGGAGTCAAGATTGTCGCCGTGTGTAGTCTTTTCCAGCTCGGGCAGGCCGCTTTGTGGACCATGTAACAGATATCTGCCGAGAATATACAGTAGAAGCTGGATAACTTGACCGGGAACCCCGATGAGCATATCTCAGACGTCGGATAATCCCCAACTCAACACACCATGAATAAGTGCTTGGCGTCAGATGAGACTCAGAGCGACCATTCCAACGCTTGAGTTCTAATACGGTGTAGTTTTCTAACACACCGCTACAAGCCAGTGGTGGAGACATTTCCACGGGGTAACATACACTACAGCTGTGTTAACAAGCGTCAGCTGTACGCACACCGGTCTCGTATCACGGAGGAGATTGTGGAGCATGTTAAAGGACGAACGACCGGACCGTCAGTGAGAGAGGACCAGGCCTGGATTTTATGTTGTGGTGTGTTTATTTACGTTTGATTTTATTAATTAAAAGTTAGTTTATGTTTGCCGGTTCCCGTCTCCTTCCTTTTATGGATCTTGTTACAACTAGTAAAAGAAAATCAAAGCAAATTACAATATAAAAACCCAGAGAGTAGCGGCAGACATACAAGCGTACACTCTTCCGGGTTCCCCAGGTCAATCAAAGGATTAATTCACTTAAACATTTCCTGATAATATACTCATCCCCGTCAGCCAAGATGTTCATGTCTTTTTCTCCTTACTTGAAAAGAAATTAAGGGTTTTGAGGATAATGTAATGGAAAATTTCTAGTCTAGCTTCTTGATGTGTCTATCTATATGTTTATGAAGTTTGTATCTATGTTTTCCTCTATACGCGTCATACCACTCTGCCTTTGCCCTCGAGCAGAGGCCAAGATGTTCTGTTTGGAATAACGGGCATCACTTCTCGTAAACCAGCTCGGGATTCTGGCTAGGGGGCAAAGGGAGGGGGTGTCACGTTTTAATATATAAACTCTGGGTGCAGGAGGAAAGAGCGCCTTCTCTCTGCACCATGCTTGTGATGCAGACTGAATGTCAATAAAATATAAAATACCTTGCAAGGTAACTCATGCTCTCTGTGTGTTGCATTTGTCTAAAGTGTTTAAAACTCACCTTGATTAAGGAATAAGAAAATTCCACAACAATAACATTCCAGGATTTTCTCCATTTAGTGGACTTCAACATGTCGCCAGGAGCCGCTTTTTTGGAATTATGTTTTTTAGGAACTCTTAGACAGGTGGAGCCTATATACTCCTATTATATGAAGCAAAGAGGGCTGCGGATTTACCAAACAATATTCTTTATTGATCTACTCGAGATAAAATGTCACCTACATTTTGGATGGCCTGGGGGTGAGTAAATAAACAAAAAAAATACAGTTTTTGGGTGAACTATCCCTTTATGAGAAATGGACGGATCAAATATATTGTACTGTTACACATCTGTTCTTTCTGTAATGCTTAGTGCAAAGGCAGGCATTTTAAGATACATTGTGTGAATTTGTCCATTTAGGCACAAAGGGAAGATGTGAAAAAACTATTTATATTATTTGCACACTGTCTGACACAAGCTGCACACACAAAACTTCACATTAAAAAAGCGTATTTTTCAGGCTAAACTTGCCAATGCGCATAAGCAGGCGTAAGTGCGAGTGTATATATAGCTTCTAACGGTTGCAGCTGAAGTTACTTAAACAAGCATGGGACTGTCAGCAGAGGCCCGAACCCGGGTCGTTGGGATAGTGATCGAGTAAAGTACCACTGAGCCACAGGGTGTAGATACAATCCAACACAGGGTGTAGATCTTCAAGGCAAAAATAGCATCCACAGGAAAAAATTACATAGATCAAAACAAAGATAAAAACTTATCGGGGAAAGAACTCGAGAAAAATAATATAAATCCACAGGAGCTGGGGCCTGTACCATGAATCTGGTTTAGGTGGCTAGCCAGCAATGTTTCAGTTTAGTTTGTGCCAACCCTGGGTTTTAGGTACCATGAAAGTAGCTCGACTTTTATCAGTGTTCGTCGCCATGGTATCTTATGCTGCACGGCTAACCTGCTCCGGGGCAGGTTATGTTCTGGATTCGAGATCTCAGACTGAAGTTTGACCAATCAGCTGTGAGCAAAGAAACATATTGATGACGTAACTAATTCCCAGCGGCTGTTCTCTGTTGCAATGGCTTCACCTTTTCTCCCAAATCCTGTGGACATCTCCACGCAAATTGTTAGACGAGTACTTCGTAGAGAAAGAGTTTTTAGGGACAGACAATCCCCTTCACTTTCCTGATACTTACTTGTATGACAGATACAGATTTTCTGCGGAAGGAATGTCTTATCTTTGCGAACTTCTTGAGCCGCACATAACAAATGTGACTCGTCGAAGCCATGCCCTTACTGTACCACAAATGGTATGTATTGCGTTGTTTTTTTTTGCAAGTGGTACATACTTTTATGTGGTCGGTGATGCAGAATATCTAGGGAAAAACACGGTCTGTCGAACCATTCGCAAGGTGGTCCTCGCTCTGCAGGGGTACATAAATAGCTTTATTGTGTTCCCTGGACATTTATCCACCATGTCCATAAAAGAGGGCTTTTATAAAATTACCGGTAAGATATCTTGATAGGGTGACATCACATACATTTTAACCTTTCACGCTCATTTTTTCTTAAAAAAAAAAAGCATATTTCAAAAAAAGAATTCACAATAGTATGCAGTAGCTACCTGTTAGGAATGGTTTTAAATCTATATTTCTATGATAGGATTCCCTAGAGTCATAGGAGCAATAGACTGCACACATGTTTCAATCCCCACAGCGCTAGGAGAACATGAAGCAGATTATGTGAACAGAAAGTCCTTTCACAGCCTTAATGTTCAGGTAGGGCTACTATATAGCCTATGTGAAATTATTTTTATTTGCATTGAGATCAATCTTTAAATAAATAGATAGTAACTAACAGACAGGACAATGATTTACTGTACATTTCATCTGCAGATGACTTGTGATCATGAATGCATGATCACAAGCTTGGATTCCAAATGGCCTTGCTCAGTGCATGACTCACAAATCTTCTGTGAGTCTATTTTGTGTCAGCGCTTTGAAGAAGGCAAGTTAAATTTGGAACAGTACACATTAAAGTTGAATTTTAATAGCAAAACGTTGTCATGGTCACGGGTGGTGAGAAGGACAGAGGACCCAGGTGCAGACAGCGGGTAAGGGAATGAAACAAAGACCCACGTGGGGGTAACATAACAAAACATGGGTACAATAACAAGACAGGACAAAGACTACATACACTTAAACAAGACTAAAATAAAACGAACACGAACGACTAGACTAGACTAGACTAGACTAGACTAGACTAGACTAGACTAGACTAGACTAGACACGTAAACTCACCACACAACCACAATGAACCAGCACAAGACAGAAGACACAAGGGCATTAAATAAGGGCGCAAATCAAGAGGGGAACAGCTGTAGGGCATTAATCAATAACGAGGTAATGAGCGGATGGGAACAGAGACGAGACCGGAGAGAGCGTATGGAAGGCCATAACAACAATAATTGCCTCTCTCCACATTAAACATGAGGTTCTGTCATGATCCTGCCACTGAACCAAGAGAAACATGACATGATGCGGCAGAATCATGTCAAACGAACACAATTTTCCCCTTTTCTGTTCTATGACAGGGCTTTTTGATGGCCTGTTGGTAGGAGATAGAGGTTATGCATGCCAGAGGTTTTTGCTAACCCTGTATCCTGACCCTCAGACAGGGCCACAAAACCGCTTTAATGTGGCCCTCAGTAAAACCAGGGTCAAGATCCATATGACCTTTGGCATCCTAAAAGCACGTTTCAACTGCCTTAGGCGTTTAAGAGTGTCACCAAAGCGGACATCACAGATATTGGCTGCATTCTGCACAATATAGCCACTATCAGAAAGGAGCGAGAACAGTGGCGGCGCCAGGGGGGGTCTTGGGGGGTCTCAAGACCCTTCCAAAAAACGCCTTGACCCCTCATTAGACCCCCCACCCCTTCCTGATTAAAAAATATTTGATACATATTAAAATATATATCCGGGATAAAGATTTAAAAATCGTTCTCTTCAAACTACGCAGAACAATAATAATTAAGAATTTAACCGACATATAAAAAAATATAAACATCAGAATCAATGCGACGCCCCATGAACGTTGCTGCCGCTGCGTCTTGCGTCATTGCGTTCAAGGCGCTGTCGCGAGACCGCAAGAGCTGCTACGAACTTTTCTAAAAGCTAAAAATGGATCGTTTTGTCATACCTAAAAAAGGGCGGAGGAGACAGGTGAGCAGATGGAAAGAAATGGCGCCTCATCGAGCGCTACAGCGGGCACAGATGGTGGGAATCCTGACGGCGGAGAGGATTTAACTGGGGATTTAATCCATGGCCCAGCCGAGAAACCAAGACAGCCTCAATTTAAATCATACACGCGTAGTTCGTTTGGATTGTAAATATGTTTTCTGTCATGGGTGTGGCCAGCGCCGCCGCTACCACGCGCTGTGCGTAAGGTACCAAGTGCTGAGGCGACACCAAAATAGCATAATGAAAAACATTTTTTCAAATCTAATATTATTTCATTAGGCTATAGAAAAATGATTAGGCAGGCACATTTTAGCCATGTATATGTAAAAAAAACACGGCCGAACAATCCCATATCACCACCACCCACCCATGCACGGTCCGCGCGGCAGCACCGGTTGATGGCGCGTGCGCCTGACGCAGTGTGACAGACGGTAGCCTAGGCAACTTATTTGGAAATGGCCCCGAAAAGACATTAGGAGTCAGGATCAGAGAAAAGAAAGAAGAAGAAACTGCGAGATGATGACCGTGCATCACATGCAGGTATGTCCATGTTTAATTAACTTAAATTCGGGAAATGTGGATGTGCTGCTACTAATTCTGTTTACTGAAGAAAAGTTTGCACTTTCAAATGTGTAGTGTGTGTTGGCTATTCTACATATGTTTACAAAGTCAGCAAAGCTGTGAAGATTTTACTTTCTCTATTTAGTGTTCCTAGGTTTTATACTGCGATGCTGCTATTGTGTTATTGGTATTGAGTTATATGTTTGGTAATAAAAAGTTAAACTGGCAAATTTCAGGGTGGGGGGGGTCATCATAATGGAATTATGCTTAGGGCACCAATATGACTAGCAGCGGCACTGGGTGTGGATATGGCAATTAAAGTGCATATTGTTTGCAGACTACAATTGATTAATTAATTTAAAAAAAAAGTAGTTGATATGCTGTGTTGTTTTATTTGTTTAGTAGCATTAATATGGAGTTATTACCCGTGTCCACTGTATTTTCTGTTGGTTTTTATGAGACCCCCCTTTAAATGACCAGGACCCCCCATTGACCCCCCAATCAAAATTGTCTGGAGCCGCTACTGAGCGAGAACCACCACAAAACCAGCTTCTCCCTGATGAAATTGACCCTATCACACTTGACCACCCAGCTGGGGCAGCTGTCAGAGATGCTATCACAGCACAATATTTTACTTAATAAAAGCACACTGAGACTGCAGATAAGTCTCAAACTGTTTTATTGGTCATGTGGAGTAAGAAAGAGAGCAATAGAAAATTACATTAATAAACGATCAAAGTGTTCATACTAAAGGGTTACTTGGTTAAACAAAAGGTCACATACTGAAACCAGCTGTTTGATCTCCAATTTTTTTTTTATTTGGAGCATCCTCAGCTCACAGTCCAGCTCCTTCAGTGAACAGTCTAGTTCTAGACTCCTTTTGTAAAGGGCCCTGACAGAGTCTGTTTCCACCTGAAACAATTCCACCACAAACAATCATTACACTTTTTCTGGAGGTTGATCAAATCACAAAAAGTGGCATGACTTTCTACAAACATGGGACTGACTATAATTTATGTCAAAGGTTTAAAGCATTACCTTGTTCACATTCTTTCTGTAGCCCATTGAGGTAGAGGCTTCAGTTTCTGGGGCAGTTTGTGAAAAATCCTACAGTAAAAGAGATGTGTAAGGGCCAGTCACTAACGTTATTATGACATTCAAATGTGTGCCATAATAAAAAGCCCAGTGCATTCACCTCAGCAACTGTCTCAGAACACACAGACAGAGTGTCTTCATCATTTGGTTCACCCTAATAAATTAAAGGCCAATGTACAGCATAACTGTTATAAAGCAGGTTATGTTCATTGTGTTCTGTCGTCTGCATACTGACCTCTGTGCAGGAGATTGTGTGCATGTGTGCTGGCTTCAACAGAGACCCTCTACTGCAGAACAGAGTCAGCTATATTTAACTCTTTTAAAAACATTAGTAATGCATCGCACACACATACCCAGTGTCACTTGCTTAGGGGAGCCAGCACCAGGGTTAGACTGTACAGCACTTGCAATCCCATCCATAATCGGCCGCTTATTGTTACTCAATGTAGCGAAGAACTAGTTTCGAGGGGATAGTTTCGGATAAGTATAGCAGTGAACCAGGGTCTAGGTCAGAACAACAGAGAGCGTTGGATCAACTTAAACCATTTTTTCTTCACACAATAACAATCATCAGAGGGGAGAGCCAGCATTCACGAGATTCCTGAGGAATAAGGTTGATGTCCCTTTAATGAATCCAGGTAAGTTAGCCTGGTGGTATTTGTAACCGGCCCAGGTCAGATGCAAAGATGTTCAGATGTGTGCAGATGTGGTTTTCATGAGCACACTGTGTTTTAACCTGGCACGGATGACTCAGTTACAGCCTGATTAACAAGCCTGTGAATGCAGCAGACCCGTCACATGCGCTATCACTCCGGACGAGCGGTACTCGCCTTCATAATAAAGCTCCTCTAGGAATCACATTCCGGTGGGTTAACTCCTAAGCATGGGTCTTTTGCACACTCAACACCAAGTGTAATCTTGAGGAGGAGGCCCTCCCCCAGTTTTCCTCATTTCACACAATTTTCTGTAATCATTTGCTGCAAACAAGTGTTTGTGATTAAATGTTCACAAAAATAATAAAAGGTTGTGGTAAATACTCACCACTTTGAATTATATTTTTATATTTTGTCTTGATCTGCTGCCAGGAACGTTTGGAGTTGGGGTTGCATCTAAAAATCTATGAATATCAATCTTTCTTAGGATGTAATAGCTTAGCCTTTACGTTCACATTTTACATACGTATGTATGCATGATGCATGTATTCATGTATTGACATGAATACACATATTTTAATATATTTTGAATATAGCCTACATAATTTTACGTTACTTGTTTAACTTACGCATTAACACAATCAGCAATCTTTCTCCAAGATTGTTCTCTTGCTTTGGCAGCAGATACAGTGTTACTGAGTGCTTGAAAAACACTTCTTCATATTTCTGAAGAATAATCTCTTGTACCTGCGCGGAAAAATATATCGCTCTATCCATATTGAACGGGATGGGTTGTTCAGTGCCGACATCAATCTTTTATGTGCACGCGCGCGTGGAGTAATCATAGCTTAAGGATCAGAGCCTGGATTGACAGAGAAAGTTCATGAGCTGCGTCATGCTACAAATAAAGCCTGATTGCATCGATTTGGTTTTGTTGACTCAAAACCAATCCTGTAACTCAGAGTTTGTTCAACTACCATCATGGTATAGGCCCCTGGAGACAAGCGATGACTAACCAAGCACTGAAGGACAGAAACAGAGTCTCTTAAATAGGCCCCGTGATTGGAATACATGTGCGGGTAATAACCCTAATTACGGGTCTAGATGACTGCAGCGATGCTGGACCCAATAGTGCCCTCTAGTGGACAAACAATAGAGTCCTGCGTAAAAACCCTCACAGGGACTTGTTCTGCCATATTGCACGTCACAGTTTCTCCCATTCATAGAAATAGTAGTAAATCATCTTTCTAAATCTTTAGCCTTTAGTTGCCTGCTTATTAAACAACCAGTTTAAGAATTTGCATGTAAACGCACCCAGTATTCGACAAAATAGCTGGCTAAATCATGTTTAAAACAGTACAAAATCTTTCTTTACCTGTTTGTTTGGAAAAGATGAAGATGACAGACTCCAAAACAGACCAGTGGCACTACAACGAGCTGTAAAGTGAAACAGAACACACACACACATTATATAATATATGATTTATAATATTAATATGACATGAAATAATTAATAATAATAATAACTTTATTTTCTTTAGCACCTTTAAATGAGGATCTCAAAGTGCTTTACAACAATAACAAAAAACCATACACAATATCAAAAACACGACAAATAAAACTATATATACATGTTTTTTACAAAATGTTTAATTAAAGGCTACCCTAAAAAAAATTGTTTTAAGGCGAGATATAAAAGTGCTAATAGTTTAGCTTGCCTTATCTCAATCGACAATTACACAGTTTTGGAGCTAATGAAGAAAAAGCCCAATCGCCCATCAATCTTAAATGGGTTAAAGGAACAATTAGAAGACCGGCATCAGATGAGCGAAGGTCACATGTTGGAGTATAAGGAATCAAAAGCTCAGACAAATATTGAGGTGCCAACCCATGTAACGCCTTGTAAGTGAGCATCAAATTTTTTAAATCAACCCTTAAATTAACAGGAAGCCAATGCAAAGACTCCAAGACCGATGTAATATGATCTCTCATCCTAGTTCTAGTAAGGATTCTAGCAGCTGAGTTTTGCATTACCCGCAATTTATTTAGGGTAGCTTTTGACTCCCCAGCCAACGAGGCATTGCAATAATCAATCCAAGAAAACACAAACGTGTTAATCAACCTCTCAGCAACAGGAAAGGATTGAACCATCAACGGACAGAGTAATTCGACCCAGCTTTACGTAATTGAAGGGGTGAACCAATTAGCATTACCTCAGTTGTTTCACTGTTAAGACAAAGAAAGTACCATCAACAGACACAGTTCCATTAGGTTTAGTCTTAATTATAATTAGTATACTAGAGCTAAAGTTCATAAATGCAAGTGGGTTTTTAAAATACAAAGTAGGTTATAAATCTAACGATACGATCACGGCAAGCCACAAGCCCTCCAGCGAAGTTGT
Organism: Barbatula barbatula; assembly: GCF_947034865.1. NCBI lineage: Eukaryota > Metazoa > Chordata > Actinopteri > Cypriniformes > Nemacheilidae > Barbatula > Barbatula barbatula. Next base: position 20,905,132 of record NC_136768.1, on the reverse strand, counting down.
GAGAGCAGGACTTTCTCGACTACATCTTTGCTAAGGTGTCAAGGAATTTCTAGTGCATGTTCTGAAGCAACTTTCGATCAATACTCTGCTCAAGCCCATGTTCTGACTCCACTGCACGAGCAAACGTTCTCTTTGTTTTCTTTTTTTTAACAAAGGGTGATGCCAGAACAGGAAAGGACAAAGCTCCTGACCTGAAAATATTTAAAAAAGTGTTTCTGTGGAATACCAAATTAGTTTACCAGCTGTTGAAATGACATCCAAGTACCCCCTTCAAATAAGTCTTTTATTTGACAAACCCCCTTGTTCATCCAGTTTTTAAATCCCATATAATTTATACCAGGTATGAATTTTGTATTACCCCAAAGTGGTGAAAAACGTCTCCGGTTACTTTCGTAACCTCGGTTCCCTGAGAAGCGGGAACGAGATATTGTGGAGAACCACATATGAAACTTCTCTTTTTCACTTTTCCTGAAGTCCTATAGGATAACGCCAGTAAAAACTGGCCAATTGTCGCAAGACATGTACAATATGCAAATACTGACGAATCTAGACAGTATAAATACAGTGCATGTGACGACAATTCCTCAGAATCTACGATAGAACGCCTGCCCGGAGATAAGCAGCAAATACAGCGTTCTATGCATTGTCTCATTCCCGCTTCTCAGGGAACCGAGGTTACAAAAGTAACATTGCGGAGAACCGCATATGGAACGGTAGTACAATCCCGCCGTGCAAGCTAGCAAAAACAGCCCGACAACTGGGATAACACACAAAGTATGTGGAGCAAACAAATCAACCATTTGCAAGGTCGTCCCAAGAGTACGCCAAGGTAATAGCGTCAACCACCCAGTGAGAGAGCCTCCGTTTTGAGACAGCCCGGCCTCTAGTACCCCCACCAAAACAAATAAAGAGCTGCTCAGACTGCCGAAACCCGGCCGTGCGATCAATGTAAGCCTGCAAGACCCTTACCGGGCAGACCGCTCTCTGAGCGTCAGCATCCTGCGAGTCTGACGACTCGGAAGACAAAGCGGGCAAAGAAATGACCTGCGCTCTAAAAGGGGTAGACATGGACTTTGGCACATAACCCGATTTCGGATCTGAGCAGCTCTTTATTTGGTTTTTAGAGTGAGCTCTTTTACAGAAGCCGCGTCCAAAGGCTCGAAAGGGGGAGAAGAGAGAGCCTTCAACACCAGCGCTAAGTCCCAAGGCGGCACCGAAGGGGTTCGCGGGGGGGAAAGTCTCCTCGCACCTCTGAGGAATCTGACCACCAGCATGTGCCTACCAATCGATTGCCCATCAACCGGGGAACGAAACGAGGCTATAGCCGCCACATAAACCTTCAGCGTTGAAGGGAGGCTGCCGTTGTCCAACCTGTGCTGCAGGAAAGATAAAATATCAGACACGGGGCAGGACGCCGGGTCGATATTGTTACTGCTGCACCATTTAGCAAACATCCCCCATTTCAGAGCGTATAAATGTCTGGTAGACGGTGCGAGACTCCGAAATAGTATCCAGTACACGCTGAGGGAGTGTAGTTAGAGCCCCCGAAGCGGCCAGGCATGGAGGTTCCACAACTCTGGGCTGGGTTGCCAAATCGTGCCGTTCACTTGGGACAACAGGTCTCCTGAGGGGAATCCGCCACGGCGGTGCCGTCAACAACTCACTCAGGTCCGGAAACCATGGTTGATTCGGCCAAAACGGAGCGACGAGAATCACCGACGCCGTCCCCTCTCTGATTTTACACAGCACTAGGGGTAAAAGCTTCACCGGAGGAAACGCTTAAAGCCGAACGTCCGTCCAACGCGACGTCAACGCGTCGCTCCCCATGGGGGAGTGGATCAGCGAGAAATACAACGGGCAGTCTGCGTTCTCACTTGTCGCGATTAGATCCACTTCCGCCTTCCCGAAGCGTTCCCAAATTAACAGGACTGAGTCGGGATGAAGCCTCCATTCCCCGTGCAGAAGACCTTCCCTCGAAAGCATGTCCGCTCCGCGGTTCAGATGACCGGGGATATGCGCTGCTCTGATAGAGAGTATATGCCGATCTGCCCACAGTAGGAGACCCGCCACCTGTTTGAAAAGAGCTCCGGAATGGATCCCTCCCTGGCGATTTATGTACGACGCCATGAGACCCAAAAACCTCTGGAACTCCCTCAGGGGAACAGTCCGGCCCAGCCTAAGCAAATGTAGAGCTGAAGAGATGGACTCCATCCGCTCTGGGGAGAGGCGAGCGCACATCTCCACTGAGTCGAAACATACCCCCAGATACGTTATAGACTGACTCGGTGTGAGTTTGCTCTTCTGCATGTTCACACGCAGCCCCAGGGATGTCAAGTGACAAAGCAGCATCCGCGTGTGGCCGATTAGCGACTTCCTAGAGTGGGCTAAAATCAGCCAATCGTCCAGATAATTGAGAATGCACTTTCCGCTAGCTCTGAGAGGGGAGAGCGCCGCGTCCACGCACTTCGAGAATGTGCGCGGAGCTAATGCCAGTCCGAATGGGAGTACAGCAAATTGGTACCCTGAATCCTCGAATGCGAATCGCAGGAACCTTCGGTGGTGTTTGGCTATCTGAACATGAAAGTATGCATCCTTCAGATCTACGGATACAAACCAGTCCCCGGGACGCACTTGTGCCAGGATCTGTCATTTTAGAGTTGTCATTCTGAATGCTCGCTTGTGAAGCGCTCGGTTGACGGGTCTCAAGTCCAGAATCAGACGCAGACCACCATCTCTCTTTGGCACTACAAAATACCGGCTGTAAAACCCGCTTTCCCGCTCGTTCGGAGGGACACCCTCGATCACTCCTTTCGCGAGCAGGCTGCAGATTTTCTGCCTCAACACAGGCACGCCTGAACTGCAGGTAGTACCCGTGTTCTATCACGTTTAGTAGCTAGAAGTAGTTAGTAAGTTTAGTATGGCTTTCCACGCATCCAGAAACAGACATAACGGCCGAATCTGTTCGGGGGAGCACGCTGGCCCAGCGAGGCTAAATGCACTGGTGAGAAAATGGCTCGCGCGTAAGAATCCAACGGTCTCTCGTCCAGGGGAGCGTCTGTGGACGAGGGAAGGCTGGTTATAGCTGGGACTAACTGCGGCTTCGCGCTACACCGTGGCAGGGCAAGGGACGCAGCATTGTGTGTATTGAAGGGGAAAAAGCTCCTCCTGTGAGCAGGTATGTGTTTTTATTGCATTCACACAAACACTTACCACATTGCAATAATCGCCCGCAACTGCGGGGGAAAACTGTTGCAAACAGCAGCGTTTGGGGGCCGCCGGCACGCTCACGGACTCTCTCCTTCTCTTCCAGGTCTGTCAGGATGACGGCTTGGCAGCCGATGACGCTCCGCTGTCATGGCGCGGACCTCTCTTCGGCCCGTACCTCTTCTAAGCTGGGCCCGACCATTGTTTAGGACGGACGTCGGTGCGGGAGCCGGTGCTGCTTGGCGGGTCTCTGCGAGAAGTGAGGCGCGGATGAAGAGCGGGCTCTGGGAGACGGTTGATAAGATCGTCGAGGCAGCACGTGACTCATAGCCTTGGCGCCCTTTTGCGCCTCACCAAAACGCTCTACTACCGACTCCAGACACGGATTTTTCCACGGCTTCGCCTGCGGCCGCGTAGGCAATGCCGGCGAGATGGGCGGTAAATCTGCACAGTTTCAAGGGCAGGCCTGGGTGCGAGCCCAACGAGGTGGTGGAAGGGCACAGATGAGCGGAGAGGGTCTCCTCGACGGGTGGCATGCGCACGTAACTGTGGGCTTCAGCCCCGACCACGTGGGCGAACATGGCTGGCGTAGCAGCGTGAACGCACGCCGACTGAGGTGCAGACCAGGATTTCACCATGTGCTCGTGGACGTGTGGGAAAACCGGCGCACTCCTCTTCGACGTGGCCTGGCGGCGGCTCGCCTGAAAGTACCAGGAGTCGAGCCTACTTTTTGCCGGCTCGTCAGGTGAATCCTAGGTGATATCGAGCTCGCTTACGGCCTTATCGAGAACCCTTACGAACTCCTCGTGGAGGTCCGGGGGGCTCTCTGGATCGGAACGATCCCGCTCCGATCCTGTCCAGTCCTTGTCCGAAGCAGAGATGGACATGGAGTCATAGTCCTCCCCAGCGCCGAAGGAAACAGCGTCCGCGATGGAAGGCGGGGGACGAAAGCTCTCGTCCACGTAGAGGACTGGGGAATGAGGTGACGGCAGAGGACGGGGGCCCGGAGCCGGGTCGTCGCCGCCACCTCGTGGAATGGGTGGACTCACCAGCGGCTCGTTGGCAGCGGTGAGCCTCGACCCTATGAGTCCACGAGCGATGTTCCTGCGAGTCCTCAAGACACGCGCCGGCAGGTCCGCACTGTGCGCGCAATCAGCCTCGCAGAATGCATCCTCCGCGTGAGGAAGGCCCAGGCAGGAAATGCAGTGCTCGTGAGAGTATCCTGCGGGCCAATGGGGCCCGTGCAAAGGCAACAGTATGAAGCCATCGGATGGGGTGAAAGAAGTTCTAGTTGCGTCTTCAACGATGGCAGCGTGAAAAAGAAGATTCTGAGGAATTGTCGTCACATGCACTGTATTTATACTGTCTAGATTCGTCAGTATTTGCATACTGTTGTACAATTGGCCAGTTTTTACTGTTGTTATCCTATAGGACTTCAGGAAAAGTGAAAAAGAGGAGGAGTTTCATATGCAATGTCGAAGTGACCGCTCTCGAAAGGGAACATGATAATGTTATTCCTTCATCTAGAAACTCATGAGCTTCGTACCAAACAGATATAGTATTCTTGAGAAAAGGATTTTTGGTATTTTTTCTAAGTAATTTAATTGGGGTGGAGTTAAGATACATTTGTAGTGGGACATTCGTTTTGTTTTTTTCCAGAGCAACCCATGCCGGCGTAGGGTCTGTATTATTGAAGTAGTACATAGCAGTGCAGAGTTGGGCGGCCCAATAATAAAGTAGACCTCCTCAGTCATATGGTAAATACAGAAAGGACAATCGCAATCAAGGGCGTTTATTATTCCAAATAAATCTGGTAAATGTTTTCTTAAGCTTTGATAAAAAAGAGGTTGGTAATGGGAGTGGGATGGACTGGAAAAGGTATAGAAATTTAGGCAGAACTGACATCTTTATTATATTTATGCAGCCTATAATAGAGACAGGCAATGCGTTCCATCTCTCGAGCGAGTTTATGGCCTTTTAAACTAATGGTTCATAATTTGTAGAAACAATATCATCTATATTGGGAGTTATCTTAATACCTAAATATTTAAATCCTTCAGGGGCATTGGCGAATTGCGTGAAGGATATGTAGTTTCTTCTTTTATCTCCATTTAAAAAAAGCAGAGCGCTTTTGTTATTATTAATTTTGTATCCTGAAAATGCTTTGCTCTGTTAGTGTGTTGTTAAGTGCCGGAATAGAAGTCTTTAGGTTTGTAAGAAAAACCACAATGTCATCTGCAAACAACGATAGACAATGTTCTTGTTCTCCTACTGTTATACCTTTTATATCAGGGTTATCTCGAATTGCCATTGCAAGAGGTTCAACTGTATATAATAAAATAATACAGGGGATAAAGGGCACCCTTGGCGTGTGCCTCTACTTAAGTCAAATGGCTCTAAAATTTGGTTGTTTGTTATGACTTCTGCCTGGGGTTCCTTATAAAGTAACGTGATACATTTAAGGTAACCCTCTCCTAGTCCAAATCTTTTAAGCATTTCAAAAAGATATTCCCATTCAATCCTGTCAAAGGCCTTCTCAGCATCCAATGACAGGATGGCATGGTCCTTTGCATTATGTTTTTTATATAGTATATTCAAAACCCTACGTATATTATGAAAGGCTTGTCTCCCAAGCACAAACCCATTTTGGTCATTCATAATGAGTTTTGGTATAAATGTTTCAATTCTTTTGGATAAGGCCTTGCACAGTATTTTGGTGTCACATGACATTAGAGATATTGGTCTATAAGATGACCTATCGTTAGGAGATTTGCCTGGTTTTAATACAAGAGTTATTAAAGCTGATCTTAATGAGGGGGGTCGGATTTCTTTTTCAAACGATTCATTGAACATATTAAGAAAATGCGGCATAAGTTTTCCTGCAAATTTTTAATAGATTTCTACTGGTAGGCCATCAGGTCCAGTGGCTTTCCCACTGTTCATACACTGTAGTGCATCTTGCAGTTCTTCGATATTTAGATTTCTATCTATCATCTTCTGACATTTTAGGAAAATGTTGTGTATCTAGGAATAAATGTTGTCTTTCTAGGGTGTTTGTGTATTCAGTTTCAGATTTGTATAGGTGCTCATAATATGTTTTAAAAACCTTATTTATTTCCCCAGGGTCTACAATATTTTCTCTGTTCTCTGCTGTGATTGAGTTAATGGCTCTATCGGTTTGTATCTTTTTAATTCTCCAAGCGAGAAGCTTTCCAGGTTTCTCGCCCTGATCATAATATTGCTTTAACCATAATAGATTTGTAACTATTTTTCTACTAGTTAATTCATTATACTGTGTTTTAAGTACCTGTTATGTGGTCAGAAACAGAAGACCCAAGAGCGAGGTAGGTTCAATGCTGAGGTTTTAATGTTCAACAGAAATGCCAGACTCAATAGCTGTGCAAAAAACCGAACATAAACTCTCCCGAGGAGGTCAGAATCAAAACAGAAAGAAATGCAACACAAAAATAATCCAAATGGCTCAGGGAACAATTCCCCTTAGATGCAAAATAATCCAAATGGCTCAGGGAACAATTCCCCTTAGATGCAGGAACCTCCGAGGAGGAGACCAGTGAACAGACCGACCTCAACAGATTGCGCAAGGCAAGGCAAGGCAAGGCAAGGCAAGGCAAGGCAAGGCAAGGCAAGGCAAGGCAAGGCAAGGCAAGGCAACTACAATGCCAGCAGACAAGAGCTTACTCACAAAATAATCCGAAAAGAAACAGAAGGAACAAACGCTAGAAGTAGACAGACTAATCAAGACAAGCCAAGAAACAGGTGTCACCGCAAAACAGTGGGAGCGCTGATTGTGACGAGCGACAGTTGATAACAGGGCTAATGAAAGAGTAGATGTTAATGCTACAGAGTGTATCAAAGCGAGATGAAGTATAAATAAGTATAAATGTGTGTGTAAAGGGGTGAATGAGAGCGTGTGTGTAAAGGGAGAGACGGGGAGGATACCCAGATCCTGACAGTACCAGAATTTATTTTTGTTTTGTAGGATTGCTGCTATTAAAGAGTTGTTGTTCTAAAGCTTTAATTTGTTTTTCTAAGTCTTCCAATTTTGTGTAATACGTTTTGGATTTATATCTTGTAAAGCTCAATATCTCCCCTCTTATATAGGCTTTAAAGGCCTCCCATTTTACTGAAACATTCGTCTGGTCTGTATTCACATGAAAATAAAGATCTATTTTAGTATCCAAAAATTTCACAAAATCTGGATCTTGAAGCCATGTTGCTTGCAATCGAAATCTGAAAGGGGCAGGCGAGAGTTCATTTATTCTAATTGTCAATGTAATTGGGGCATGGTCCGACAATATAGTACTATCGTAATAACATTTACCAATTTTGGAGATGAGATGGTTAGAGATTAGAAAATAATCTATTCTGGAGTAGGTTTTGTGAACACTTGAGAAACATCAAAATTATTTTTTGTTAGGGTTCTGGTACCTCCAAATTTCAGTCAAATTCAAATCCATCATATATTTTCCAATTACCTTTTTAGACTGTTGATGGGTATATCCTGTCCCTAAAGAGTGGTCACATGCTGGATTTAATACACAGTTGAAGTCTCCTCCTATTATGAAGTGTCCATTATATGTTGACATTGTGAGAAACAAATTTGGGTTCATATTCATTAGGTGCATATATGTCAATTAGATTGACTGGGGTTTTTGATATTGTAACGCTTAGAATTATATACCGCCCTAAAGGATCTACACATTTACATTTATTCATTTGGCAGACACTTTTATCCAAAGCGACTTACAAGTAGTTTTTTACAGTGACACATTACTGAAGAGCAATCAGGGGTAAGGTGCCTTGCTCAAGGGCACTTCAGTCATGACCTGCTGGCACAGAGATTTGAACCAGCAACCTTCTGATCACAAGCACAATGCTCTAACCACCAGGATCTGGGCCGGCATACATTCACACCCTACTACACTCCTGCACCCCATCAAAAACCCTGCGTTCAGCAAACGAGCGGCGCCTTGTAACGCCTTCTCATAAGGTCACTAAATCCCTTTCCCACTCATTCTCCTTCACAACTCCTTCCTGGTGGAACATTCTTCCCAATGCGGGATGTCAACCACATCTCACAGCCTTCGAAAAACTACTAAATACACACCTCTTCGGCGACTACTTGACAGACAAATGAAAAAAAATAATAAAAAAAACGTACACTAACCCTTTTCTCTCAACAGGTAGTGGTCTAGCTTTTGTTGAAACTAGTAACTTTGTATTATTGCTCTTTGTCGATGTGAGATTATTACTTTGTCTAGGTATACAGCTTTTATGAGTTGAAGTGTCTAGTCGACGGAGCAATCAGTGGAACCGGATCCGGGGACCAAGAATGACACAGACGTGTAGTTCACCCAAAGTCCATGTTTACTAAATATGGGTTCAGTATATATATGCATAAGTGAGGAAGTGATGAACATATCACTTATATCTGAACATCTCGCACAATAACAAGATAACACAATAAATCTGACAATTGTTAGGTCAACGTGTACTGAGCACGCCGTCATAATGGAGATCCCTTAGACAAAACATATATCTGTCCTTGCATGTTGAAATAACAGGGAATTCTGGATTCTCACAGAAGCCAAGCAGGGTCGGGCCTGGTCAGTACTTGGATGGGAGACTGCCTGAGAATACCAGGTGATGTAAGCTTTAACACAAAGTGGCCTTATGGCTGCTTTCTTCATGTGTCGAGCTTGGGCACCCAGCTATAGCTTATGGCCACACCACCATGAGCAAGCCTGCTCTCGTCTGATCTTGGAAGCCAAGCAGAGTCGGGCCTGGTCAGTACTTGGATGGGAGACTGCATGGGAATACCAGGTGCTGTAAGCTTTAACCCAAAAAAAAAAAAAGAAGCACGCCCACTCTCGTCTGATCTTGGAAGTCAAGCAGGTTTGGGACCAAAATCCACACTTTGGTGTAACTTCGTTTTGATTGTAGTTATCAAGTGTTTATTTATTTACCTTCTTTTCACACGATTCAGTTTTTCCTTAGCTTAGGCTGTTTGGGAGAAACTTACATTTTGTGTTTTTTGTACGTTTTTTTGGGGGCAGATAATGGCGGACAGACACACGGCAAAGAACATGGATATGGCTGGAGGAACATGCGCGGTAAACGAACCTGGACCTGAACTTAGACTACGACATGGAATAACTAATGAAAAGTATCAAAGGAAGAGCAACAAAAATAAGGATTACTTGAAGGAGGCAACGGTAACGGTGAATATTACTGGGGTGAATGCGCGAGCTGAGGATATCATTAAGGCGGTAACGGAAAAGATCGGAAGAGGGAAAATCCTGGCGGTAAGACCCAAACAAGACAATGAATATGAGGTGACTTTGGAAAATGTGGATGATGTTGAACTGTTAGAAGTTGGAATAAGGATAAAGGAAGTGGAATGTGATGTAAAGAGGCTTCAAAACAGAGACTATGTCGTCTCGTTTATGCACCTGCCCGCCTACATAGACGATCAAGAGATCGTTAATAAACTTGAAGGTTGGAGAGTTACCTCTTTATCGAAAATAACAAGACCATTGTATCCGGGCACGACCATTCAAGATGGCACAAGGTTCATTAAATCTCGCTTCCCTAAAGATGTCGCCTCTCTCCCGTATAGCACTAAGTTTGAAACTGCTGAAGGGCTGCAGTTCTTCAGGGTAATGCACAGCCATCAGGTTAAACTCTGTCGGCTGTGCATGAGCCCAGAGCACATCATGAAAGACTGCCCAAAGTTTAAGTGCTATAAATGCGAGGAGAGAGATAATTTCACGGGAGAGTGCAAGGCGGTTAAGTGCCCGGACTGTAACAATGTTTTAAATCTGTGTGAATGCTGGTTTGGCAACGAGACTCATGTGGGCGGGCAGGTGCATGAGCAAGAGGGTAGGGGAGAACAACATGAGAACGACACGAGAGAGAGAGACGGGGGATCGGTAATTGATATTGACAATGGTGAACAAACGGAACTACAAGATAATTCACAACAGGTCACAGAGAAGGAGACGCAGAGTGCAACTGAGGAGAGGTCAGAGAAAGAAATGGACGATCAAGCTAAAAGACAAAATAAAGCACAAAATGAGGAATCTAAAGAGCAGACGGAACCAACTGAACAATCAAAACAAGAGGAAGGAACATGCACACCACTTGACATTTCTGTTACTCTGGAAGATGGGATGGACCAAGAAGAGGATTTTAACAAGGATGTGGATACAATGGACGATGGGAAACCAAGGCTAGATAAAAGACGACGGAAAATAAAGGTAAAGCCATGTTTAGAAGGAATAAGGAAAAGAACAATTAACAAAGACCTACTAAAAGGTAAATATGAACTGTTAAAAGACTTTGATGATATGAGCTAAAGAAATGAGTTTAATGAGTGTTTTCATACATGTATTCTTTATGGTTTTAAGTTTGGTTACTTTTAATGCCAGAGGACTTTCGGATTTTAACAAATTTGAAAAGGTGAAAGAAATGTTCAAGGATGAAGATGTGATTGTATTGCAAGAAACTAATTGGAGAGAAAAACATGTATGTGAAATAAGGAAAAGATGGAACGGTGGGATCTTATACAATAATGATGATAAGAGGGTTTTTTAATAAGAGGAAATGTGAATATTGTATGCAAGGTTATTTATAAAGATGATGTTGGGAAATGTTTAGCAGTAGAAATGGAATATGAAGAGAAAAAACTGGTTGTGATAAACATACATGCACCTACAGAGGAAAGGGGGAAGAGAGATTATTTTCACAGTTTAAGGTCACTTTTAAATAAGCATCAGAATGTCTGTTTAATGGGAGATTTTAATACTGTGTTAAGCAAATTAGATGTGGCAGATGGAATGGAATGGTTTGGATAGATATGGGAAGGAGAGAGTTAAAATCAATAATGGAAAACAATAACTTGGTGGATGTTTGGAGAGAAAGGAATGAAAGAAGACAATATTCAAGAAGACAAAGGGTGGGGAGTTTTATGTGTCAAACAAGAATCAATTTTATTTTGTGTAAGAGGAATGTAGAAGGTTTTATTGAGAATGTGAGATATGAGGAAACAAGTTTAAGTGATCACAAGCCATTACACATGCAGATTGATTGGAGTACGACAAAGAGAGGTCCGGGGGTGTGGGGTTTAAATCCTGAGGTTTTAAAAAGCGAAGGGTATGTTTTAGATATAAAGACACTCATTGAAAGGGAAAAAGGGAATGTAATGTATGTGGAAGACAAAAGATTGTGGTGGGAAAATAAAATTCACACAATGGAATTGTGCAGATTAATTGAGAAAACAAATAGACATAATGGACAGGAAATAAGAGAAAATTTGGAATAAGAGTTAAATCAGGGAAATAAAGACATGTTAAAGATAAAAGAATTGGAAAATAAACTTAAAGAAATAGAAGAAAAGAAATATGAAGGTGCAAGAGTAAAGCTCAATTCCATACGCTCTCTCCGGGTCTCGTCTCTGATTAGATTAGATTCAACTTATAGTCATTACACATATACAAGTACAGTGTAACGAAATGTTGTTTAGGTCTAACCAGAAGTGCAGTTAGCAAATGCAGGATATACAGTTAGAATAAATACAGAATACAATATCAGAGAATATAATACAGTGGGCATGGACTAACTATAAAAATATTTTGCAGTAGGGATGTTCAATGAAAATATGACAGAAGGTATATAATATGAACAATATATACAGATGGCTATATACTATGAACATTAATGTACAGGTGGATATGAACAGATAATAACTTAGACTAAAAATAGTGCAAGTGACTTAGGTATGAATAAATTATTGACATTGGCTATTAAAGTTGCAGTTCAATAGGTGAGTTAATGCAGTTGCTGAAGTTAATGCAGTCATTAAAGTTACGGTGGAGTATACGATTTAATGCAGTTAATAGTTTGCAGTCCAGAAGATGAGTTAATGCAGTTCATAGGTTACAGAGCAGTAGATTAGTTAATGCAGTTATTGAAGTTACCGTGCAATAGATGAGTAGATGCAGTTAATAGAATTACAGTGCAGTAGATAGGTTAGTGCAGTTATGGAAGTGGTCCATTAGTGCAAATGAGCATTCAGTTAAATATTCCTGGTGTGCAAGTGAGCAGTATAGAGTGCAAATGATGCTGTGTGTGTGTAAAAAGTCCAGTAGAGCAGATAACATGAAGTACTGGTGTGTACAGTTCAGTCATGCATGCAGCCCTGTAGTGCAGTGTAAACAATGTTGTAGCAGCATTGGAGTTAAGGGTATGAGAGGTAGTGGAATCAGTGGGGGGCAGAGTTCAATAATGAAACAGCTCTGGGAAAAAAGCTGTTTCTTAGTCTGCTGGTTCTTGTCCGGAGGCACCGGAAGCGCCTACCGAAAGGGCAGGAGAGTAAACAGTCTATGAACGGGGTGAGAGGAGTCCTCAATGGCAGAAAGTGTAGTCCCTGTGATGCGCTGGGCTGTTTTCACCACCCGCTGCAATGCCTTGCGCTCAGCAACAGAACAGTTCCCGTACCAGACTGTGACACAGTTGGTCAGGATGCTCTCTATCGTGCAGCGATAGAAGTTCACCAGGATAGTTGAAGACAGTTGGTTCTTCTTCAGTGTCCTCAGAAAGAAGAGACGCTGGTGAGCCTTCTTGACCAGGCATGAGGTGTTGGTGGTCCAGGACAGGTCCTCCGAAATGTGAGTCCCCAGGAACTTAAAACTGGAGACACGTTCAACAGCCATCCCATTAATGTGGATGGGGTCGTGTGTGCCTCCTTTCGCCTTCCTGAAGTCCACAATGATCTCCTTTGTCTTGGAGGTGTTAAGGAGCAGGTTGTTGTCGGTGCACCATGTGGCCAGGTGCCGGACCTCCTCCCTGTATGCAGTCTCATCGTTGTTGCTGATGAGACCAATCACTGTTGTATCGTCTGCAAACTTGATGAAGGAGTTAGATCCGTTCACAGGCCTGCAGTCGAGTGTGAAAAGGGAGTAGAGAAAGGGGCTCAGTACGCAGCCCTGTGGTACACCAGTGTTGAGGATGGTGGTGGTGGAGCAGATGGGGCCTAACCTAACAAGCTGAGGCCTGTGCGTCAGGAAGTCCATAATCCAGTTGTTGATGCCTAGGTTTCCAAGTTTGACGATTAGCTTGGAAGGGATGACGGTATTGAATGCAGAGCTGAAGTCTACAAACAGCATACGTGCATAAGTGTCCTTATTGTCCAGATGTGTGAGCACGGAGTGCAGTGCCATGGACACTGCATCATCTGTGCTCCTATTGTTGCCCTAGGCAAATTGGTATGGGTCCAGTGTGGGTGGTAGAGAGTCCTTTAGGTGTGCCAGGACCAGCCGCTCAAAGCACTTCATGACAATGGGTGTGAGTGCTACAGGGCGGTAGTCGTTCAGGCACGTCGGGTTAGAATTTTTTGGAATGGGCACAATGGAGGTGGATTTAAAACATGCTGGAACCACTGCTTGGGCGAGGGACAGGTTGACGATGTCCGTGAAGACCCCAGCGAGCTGCTCTGAACATGCCCGGAGTACGCGACCAGGGATGCCATCTGGGCCAGCAGCCTTGCGCGCGTTGATCCGACTTAGTGCATTGTGAACATCAGTGGTGTTAAGTGTGATGATTGGGTGGTCAGCAGAGGGTGTGAGCTTGGTAGCTGTTTCCTTGTTGTCTCTCTCAAAGTGAGCATAAAAGTCATTAAGCTCGTTCAGGAAGACGGCATCTGTGGCTATGGGGGTGGAGTGTTTGGGTTTGTAGTCACTGATGGCCTGGATGCCCTGCCACATGCGTCGAGGGTCAGAATTGGAAAAATGCTCCTCTAGCTTCAGCTTGTAGCAGTGTTTGGCCTTTTTGATGCCCCTCTTCAGATTTGCCCTAGAAGTACTATAGGCCTGTGCATCATCCGATCGGAAGGCAGTGTTACGTGCTTTCAACAGGAGGCGCACTTCCTTGTTCATCCATGGCTTCTGATTAGGGTACGTGGTGATCTGCTTCTGGGTTGTGACACTATCAATGGTGGAATTTATGTAGTCCAATACAGAGGAGGTGTAACTGTTGATGTCCGTGTGAGAGCCACTGGTGGCCTGAGAAGCAAACAGACTCCAGTCTGTGTGTAGAAACCTTTCCTGGAGTGAAAAGTCTGCCCCCGCAGGCCACACCTTGATGGTATTCACTGATGGCTTCACACGATTAATGGGTGAGGAACAAAGAAAGGTGATCAGATTGACCCAGGTGGGGGAGGGGGGGTCGCGGTGTAAGCTTCAGCCATATTTGTGTACACATGATCCAAAGTTTTGTTTCAGGAAACATGCTGATGAAATTCAGGGAGCACTGTCTTTAAGTTTGAGTGATTAAAATCTCCCGCAACAATAAATGCAGCCTCCGGGTGAGCAGTCTGTTGTTAACTGATGGCTGCATGAAGTTATTTCATAGCAAGCTTGGCATCAGCATCCGGTGGAATATAAGCTGCCGTTATAATGGTGGAAGTTAATTCCCGGTGCAGATGAAACGGTCTACATTTAACCATGAGAAACTCAAGGTTAGCCGAGCAGTGTCTCCCGACAATAACAGAGTTTGTGCACCAAGTTTTGTTGATGTAAATGCACAATCCACCTCCTCTTGTCTTACCGGATTCCTCTGCCGTTCTATCCGCCCGGTGTGTGTTGTAGCCCGCTAACTCAATAGCGTTGTCCGGTATGCCGCTGTGTAGCCATGTTTCCGTGAAGATTATGACATTGCAGTTCAAAAGTCTTTTGCTGTTGGTGATACGGAGTCTAATCTCGTCCATTTTGTTCACTAGTGATCGAACATTAGCAAGGAAAATGCTGGGTAAAGAGAGGTGTTAGCTTTAGCCTAGCTCTTAGCCCTCCGCGCTTCCCCCGCCTTTGTTAACGATCTCGACGCCGCCGACAAGCACTTCCGCCCGGCCATGTAGGGTGCGTTGCATCGGTTGTTCTGACGATCTTAGGGACGAGTTGAATGTTGCTGATACAACTTCCGGACATGCGTAAACTGATATCCAAAAGCTCCTGCCGGGTATACGATGTAAATGCACAACTGTTCTGGATGAACAGACCCGAGATGAGCAAGAAATACCCTATATAAATGCTAAAACTGGAGAGACGCTGAGCGGCTTAACCTCACAAGTCATGTTGCCACCACCACCCGGTCCTGTAGATTCATCCTCTACAACATTAGGAAAATTAGACCTTTCCTATCGGAGCACTCTACGCAAGTCCTAGTCCAGGCTCTTGTCCTGTCCAAACTGGATTATTGCAATGCGCTTCTGGCTGGACTTCCTGCTTGCACAATCAAACCTCTCCAGATGATCCAGAATGCGGCGGCAAGAGTGGTCTTCAATGAACCGAAGAGAGCGCATGTAACTCCGCTCTTCATCAGGTTACACTGGCTCCCTGTTGCCGCCCGCATAAAGTTCAAGGCTTTGCTCCTGGCCTACAAGACCAACACCGGATCTGCACCATCGTATCTCCACTCGCTAATGCAGATCTATGTTCCTGCCAGATCACTGCGGTCTGCAAAGGAACAACGACTAGTGGTACCATCCCAAAAAGGAAAAAAGTCACTCTCCCGTACCTTCACTGGATCTGTTCCACATTGGTGGAATGATCTACCTGCTGCTACAAGATCAGCAGACTCGGTTGCCATCTTTAAAAAACGCCTAAAAACGCATCTCTTCCGTCAACACGTCGCTGATTGAGTTTTGTTCGTTTTTTGGGTCACGAAATTACTGACCGCGGCAGACAGCTGTCCGCAAAGCGTGTCTGCAATTACAGACATCGCAAGTCCAAAAGCAAAGAAGCAATTGATATCATTTTTAGGGACCATTTCTCTGCTCAGACAGCAGAGCTCATTGCACTCACACACGCATACAAATTATCAAAGAATAAAAATGTAGACATTCACACAGATAGTAGATATGCATTTGGTGTAACTCATGATTTTGGCACACTGTGGAAACACAGAAACTTTTTAAAAGCTGATGGTAAAAACATTCTTAATCACACACAGGTTGCTGATATGCTATCTGCCATTATTCTCCCAATTGCCATTGTTGTGTGTGACTATGCCACACACACTTTTGTATCTGAAACAATTTTTGCAGGAAGCCGACAAGCTGACCTTGCAGCAAAGCAAGCAACATCAGAGACAGACAGATTTTCTCCAGAAATCACTAACAAAACTTTTTCTCTTGCAGAGATGCAAACATTTTGCAGAACCGGATAAGCGTGCATTTTGGAAGAAGTGCTCATGTAAATACACAGACAATGTGTATTTAACAGGCCTCACCTGTTTGCCAAACATTTTTTCTCTGCTTTTGCGATTTTGACGCATGGCCTAGACCACGCGTCAAAAGGGGGGATGTTACAAGGCAATGTGTTTTTGCTCTCAAAATATTTGTGCAGGTCAAAAGAGCAGTAGCAAATGGAGCTGACAAATCATTACACAGCTTCCAGGAAGTCGTAGGAAAGACATGCCTCCCACTGCAAAAAGGTGTCCAAGGAGTGGCAACTCCAACCGTATGGCTCTTCGCAATGGTCGTGCTGACTGAAGCGACAGGAGGGGCACTATTGGTGCTCGCAAAGGGAATCAACTGTCCGAGAAATTAGAGATTATAGAATTTTGTTTTTGTGCAACACTATATTCCAAGTTTAATAAAATGGTTTGGGGAGGGACAGTGTTACCCTAATTCTGCTAGGTACTGGGGAACAAATATGTATTTGTGTAGAGGTACGTGTACCTCAGTTGATGTTCTGGATAAGGCAACAAAATTTGAAAATGTGGGCCATTATGTCAAATAAAAAGGAAAAAAAGAAAGTTTTAGACTAGCTCTAACTCAGAAAAATTTTAGTTGTAAGAGAAAGGGCGTTGCTCATCTTACATGGTCAAAGTATAAAGATTTTGGTTATCATATATGATAAAAGGGGGGAATGTACTGGAAATTTTCTAGTCTAGCTTCTTGATGTGTCTATCTATATGTTTATGAAGTTTCTATCGATGTTTTCTTTTCTATGTTATCATGTTTTTCTTTATACACGTCATACCACTCTGCCTTTGCCCTCGAGCAGAGGCCAAGATGTTCTGTTTGGAATAACGGGCATCACTTCTCGTAAACCAGCTCGGGATTCTGGCTGGGGCAAAGGGAGGGGGTTTTCACGTTTTAATATATAAACTCTGGGTGCAGGAGGAAAGAGCGCCTTTGCTCTGCACCATGCTCATTGCTCGTGATGCAGATTAAACGACAATAAAATACTTTGCAAAGTACCTGATGTCTCTGTATATTGCGTTTGTCAAAATTGACTCACCTTGATTAAGGAATAAGAAAATTCCACAACAGTGGCTCTTAGTCTCTGACTAGTTGGCCACCCCTGGTCTAAGGGTTAAATTTGTCAAAAAGTATCTTGATAAAGAGAATATAACAACATGGAAGAAAACGATGCAATATTTTTTAAACAAATGTGGCAATTTTTTTTTGGGAGAAGACAATTTATGGATGAGAACTAAAGCTTGGATGACAGAAAAATGCCAGATTTTTACAAGGAATTGATGAGTGCATGGGGGAATTTTTTAACTTGTGTACAACACATGCTGAGCGGTAGAGAGAGTATTTTAAACCAACCATTGTTCTTAAACAAGAACATTTTAAACCAAGGGAAAGAGGTGTTTTTTAAGAAGTGGTGGGATGTGGGAATTAGGGATCTGCACATCGATGCTATAGTATCGATATATCGATACTCGAAAGCTACTGTTTAGGTATCGATATTTCATAAAAAGTATCGATATCTTAATTAAGGCATGACTAAATGTTATCAAAGCTGTGCAGTGTTTATGTCAATCGGTGACGATGTTTAAAATGTTAAAACTTTCCAGCCGGCTGTGCGTGCGTGCAGTCTGTAGCGCGATGACGTAGTGGACTTTACCCATACGTAATGGATGTTATACCCGCATGCACTGCGGGTGTATTTTGATGGTGCAGCGCGAGTTGTGTGGTCACGTGGACGACGCATTCATTTTAAACAGAGTGGCACGATGGTGTGGTGCTATTTTTCTACATTTGAAAAGAGTATTGCACGATGCAATATATGTGATAAAAAAGTGGCACACAGCAATAATACTAGCAACTTTTTTAAACATTTACAAACGACACACCCTGAAACTTATAAAGAAGTTGAACGAAACCAAGCTGCCCGTGCCCAGTCTTCCTCTGCCCAGTCTTCATGTGTCCGACAAAAGACGTTACAGGAGACTTTCCAGGGAGGCAAAAATTATCCAGGTACAAAGAGCTGGTCATTAGTTAACCTATTACATGTAATCCCTTGTCACTTGGTACAAATAGGCAAATAAAAATAAGTGTGTTTGTGCGCGCACACAAATGAAAGTTTGCAATAGGAAACTTCAGTACAGTACAGTAATAGTTCTGTACAGTCAGTGTAACAGTTCAAGAAAAATGGCCTGTTTAAAATGACAGTGAAAAAATGCACAGTTAATGTTTTTAGGATTTACGTTATTTCATCATAATTATTGGAAGAATGTGGTTTAAACATTTTTATTTTTTGTTAAATTAACCTTTTATAATAAATATGTTATTAATGGCCAGTACAAGTCGTAATTTGTCTTTAATTGTAATTATATTCTATTATAAAAATGAAAAATTCTCATACACTTTAAAAATGATATCAGTATCGTTATCAGTATCGCTTAAATTTAAAGAAAAAATATCGGTATCGTATCGCATCAAAAAAATGTGGTATCGCCCATCCCTAGTTGGAATTACAAAAGTGAGAGATGTTTTATATGAGTTTAAGGAGGGATTTTTACCTGTGCAGTACATTGTGGACACTATGGAGGAAGCAAAAGAAGAATATAGTAGACAAGAAATTGAGAATAAGTTTAAGATAATAAAAAGTGCAATACCAGAGGATTGGATAAGAAACATTAATGACATGAAACAGGGGAAACAAGAGAAAGAATTGTATGTCAGGTTGGGAGAAAGATTGTTTAAAGAATGTACTGTGAAAATGTTGTATTGTTTTTTTAGAGATTATGTTTTTAAGAAACCTGTTGTGAATAAATACTGGTTGCAGAAATACAAAGATTTGGAAGAAGACCACATATGGACCAATATGAAGGGGAAGATAATAGAGACAAAACTGGGGACTTTAGAATACTTAATCAGGCACAAGGCGGTTTTTACTGAAGTTTTATTGACCAAAATCGGAAGAGAGCAAAACGCAACCTGCAAAGTGTGTAAAGAAGAAGATGAGGGGGTTTTTACATGTGTTCTTATTCTGTAAGAAATTGGAAACTTTTAATAAAAAATGCAAAAGGTTGATTGAGAGGTTGAGAGGGGGGCAAGATGATAAAGAAATGGATGGTAACAAGATGATAATGTTAGGAGCATACAAACCATGTAAAAACAGAAAAGTGATCAACCTGTTCGTTATGTTGATGAAAAGTGCAATATGGGAAAGAAGAGTCATTGCCAGGAAAGAAAATACTGTAATGGATGTTGAAATGGTGTTTAAAAGGAAAGTTGAGAAGTACCTGAAGTATTTACACTTTTATTTTAAGGAACAAAACAGGTTGGAAGAGTTTTCTTATGTTTTTAATAATGATGTGTGCTAAATATTTGAGGATTTTTAATGTGGGAGGTCAGACGGTCATGGTTGTTTTTTAATTCCAATTTTCTGTTTATACTTTGCTTTTGTCTGCTTTTACATTTCCTGAAGGTACTTGAAAGCGATACTTGAGTAAAAGTACAAGTATCTTACCAGAAAATGACTTTGGTAGAAGTTAAAGTCACCCTTCAAAATTTTACTTGAGTAAAAGTCTTAAAGTATCCGACATTTATTGTACTTAAGTATTAAAAGTAAAAGTATTTAAAAAAAAGTAAACGGTTGGAATCAACAATAACAGTCACATGAGTATTTTTTTATATTATATTTTCCTAACTGCAAGACCAACACTATTAGCTTGGATTCATTGCTGTTGTTGTGTAGCCTGTACTGTATTTTGTAAACTGGTCGTTTGTCTCCTGTCTATTACTAGCTGACCTATGTTATGTGGCAATAAAAGCACTTTGACTTTGATCAATATGTAAGCCTACATTCATAATATATAACATTAGCTGATAATGTGGGGATTTTAATGTGTTTTAGAAGTGCTATTACATTTAATATGTTTCATATGCATTATTACTTTTATTCATTCATATGCTTCATATGCAGTATTATTCTATATGCATCATTACTTTTAGAAGTGTTTTATTATTCTATTACTTGCGTACAATAACCCTTAACCTCAAATAATGTGTTGGAGTTAACCATGAAAACTTAAGAGTTGATACTGAGTGTACTCCAAGAGGAAGTGTGGGTTTCGAGAGCATGCAAAAGGGGAAGTAACAGGAGACAGCTGAGGTCTCAGAATATATGCATGCAACTGAAACGCCAAAAAAGGAGAAAATGTACACACACAAATATTCCATTGTCTGACCTTTTAAACTATGTTGTTACTGGGCAGAATTGGGCTGTGTAGGTTGTCATTTAATGTTTTGCAGACATTCTGAGAACGATGGGGTGAGAGCTGATTGGACTAATACCAGGCAACACGTCACCGGTCCACAGAGAAGATAGACGGCGTGAAATAACTATAAATATGATGCGGAACTGTTTTCCGGGGTTGTTTTTTGTAAAGACACTTTGTCTAAGGCAACCCAACAGCTGTTGTATTTTTTGAATCTTCTGATCAATAAAACTTCAAGATTTACTTTGACTGGCCTCCCTCCAATTTTGAACACGCAGGGACACATTTAGAATGTCCTATAATAACAAGTTTTGAGGTAATTAAATCAAAGCAAATCTCAAGTTTAACAAAATGCATGGTGCTTTAGAAGACACAAGTAATCCTGAACGCTCCTCTGGAAGCTGCCATATGAAGTTGCCTAATGTGCTCTTAAAAAAATCCCTCCACCGGTGTAACGCTAATTTACCGAAGGAAATATTCGGCCGCTATACCAGAAACCGCTATTAACCCTTTCAGTATTATGGACATCTCTTCAAGAGTTTCGTGTGGAATTATTTCGCAGGAAAATCATTTGTGTTGTTAAATATCTGCACATTGGCTAATCAGAAAAGTTAACTAGCACACGTTAGCCTGGCCATCACGTTAGCCAGATATCAGAACATGCTTATATGATAACTAATTCATGTAAAATAGCATTGACATTACGGCTTCATTGAATGAAAATGTATTTAAACTACCTAATTTAAACTGCGATGTGCTTCTTCATGTTGGACGGGGAGTTTTTGAATGCCAATATTTCAGTGACTCTCGGTACGAATAACAGGCACTTAATCGGGTAGAAAGAATTCTCTCTCGAATGTACAAAAATATTTCTTGCAAATACGGCCACGGGTGTGTAACGTTATCTTCATCACCACCACCAAGTTCACAAAGTTCACGACTGTAGTCGAGATGCCCGTCAGTGGTAACGTGCTTGGCGCTTGACATGACTTCGAACAGGCAATACGTCACGTCACCAACATACATTTCTTCTAATTTGTAGTAACGAGTAACGAAGATGGTTAGGAGAAATGTATCGGAGTAAAAGTACACGATTTATTTCGGAAATGTAGTGGAGTAAAAGTGAAAGTTGTCCGAAAAATAAATAACGAAGTAAAGTACAGATATGTGAAAATTCTACTTAAGTACAGTAACGAAGTATTTGTACTTCGTTACAAAATCTTTAAGATTGTAAATGTGAATGTTTTATAAGATTTTATAGATGTTTTATCAATAAAAAAAAAAAGCATGCCCGCTCTTGTCTGATCTCGGAAGCCAAGCAGGGCCGGGCTTGGTTAGTACATGGATGGCAGACCACCTGGGAATACCAGGTGCTGTAAGCTTTAACCCCCAAAAAAAATAAAAGAAGCACGCCCACTCTCGTCTGATCTTGGAAGTAAAGCAGGTTTGGGCCTGGTCAGTACTTGGATGGGAGACCGCCTGGGAATACCAGGTGCAGTAAGCTTTTTACACTGTGTCCTTTTGAAAGCTCTCTTCATGGGTTGAGCTCGGACATACTTCCTTTTCTTACGGCCACACAACTCTGAGCACGCCCGCTCTCGTCCGATATCAGAAGCCAAGCAGGGTCGGGCCTGGTCAGTACTTGGATGGGAGACTGCCTGGGAATACCAGGTGCTTTAACCCAAAGTGGTCTTATGGCTGCTTTCTTTATGCGTCGAGCTTGGACGGACAGATTTTGCTTACGGCCACACCACTCTGAGCACGCCCGCTCTCGTCAGATCTCAGAAGCCAAGCAGGGTCGCGACTGGTCAGTACTTGGATGGTAGACCACCTGGGAATACTAGACACACTCTGTCAGTTTAAATCTAGACTAAAGACGCATCTTTTTAATCTTGCATACACTACACTATCATAATATATATATTTCAAAGATCTAGGCTGCACTAGTTAGATCAACCAGAACCAGGGACACTTCCAATAACAACTGATGCATTTGTTGCATCAAAGAGTGCAGAACAGTTCTCTACTCTCAGCCAGTCTTGTCTCATTGTTCCAAGGTTACTAGAGCGGGCAGGATGCAGTCCAAGGTTACCGGAGCGGGCAGGGCGCAATCCATTCCCAGACCTGACAAATACTGGACGAAGGACGTGGCGACACTACAAATCTTCAGTCGCTATTATATTATTAATGATAATTTTAAATCTAACTTTTTTTATGTTGCCTTGTTGTGCAAATTGTAAAAAGCGCTATATAAATAAAGCTGACTTGACTTGACTTATGGCTGCTTTCTTTATACGTCAAGCTTGGTAGCACAGCTTTCGCTTATGGCCACACCATCCTGAGCACGCCCGCTCTCGTCTGATCTCGGAAGCCAAGCAGGGTTGGGCCTGGTAAGTACTTGGATGGGAGACCACCTGGGAATACCAGGTGCTGTAAGCTTTAACCCAAAGTTTCCTTATGGCTGCTTTCTTCATTTGCGAGCTTGGACGCACAGTTTTCGCATAAGACCACACCACCCTGAGCAGCGCTAGAGAGCAATCAGGAAGTGAGTTGGCAGTTTGTTGTATGTAGTAGGGGAGACAGGCTCACCTTTTCTCCGTGTTATTCAGTTAGTTTTTTTTCTCGTTGAATTCAAGTTTGTTTGGTCTCTGTGGGTTTTTTTGTTTTGAGTTTTGTTCCTCCCAACAGCTTAGCTGTTCGGGAGGGATCGTTTCAGTTTTAGTTTTTTGGGAAATGGACGGATTATCGGCAATAGACATGGACTTGGCAAGAGGAACGAATGGGCAAATGGAAATCGGACTGGAAAAAGGACAAAGGAATAAGGATGGCCCGGAAAGGAGATACAAAAGATCTTACACTAAAGAAGCTACAGTGGTAGTTGATTTAGCGGAGGTGCAAGAAGGAAAAGCGGAAGACATTATTCAAGCATTGAAAGAAAAAATGGACGTGACAAGCATACTAGCGGTAAGACCCAAAATGATGAAAGAATACGAAATTACATTTGAAAGGGAAGAGTTGAAAAGCTGGAATCAGGATTGATGATTTAAGGAAAGATGTGTGAAACTAAAAAGTTAAATAACAAGGAATTTGTTGTCTCTTTCATGCATCTGCCCGCCTACCTGGACGACGGAGAGATTGTACAGAAGCTGGGGGGATGGGGTGTAACTCCCAGCTCGCAGATAAGGTGGAGATACTACTACGGCACGCACATAGAAGATGGAACGAGGTTCCTAAAGGTGCGGTTCCCAAAGGAAGTGGCCTCCTTACCCTACAGCACCAGATTTGAGACGGGAGAAGGCCCACAATACTTCAGGGTGATACATAGCCAGCAGGTGAGAACCTGCAGGCTGTGCATGAGCCCCGAGCATATGATGAAGGACTGCCCGGACTTCAAATGCTTTAAATGTGAGGAAACAGGCCATTTCGCAAGGGTTTGCAAGGTGGTGAGTTGTAAGAGGAGAAAGAACGGACTGGGGAGGAGGACGGAAAGGACATAGGCAAAGAAAACATTGACAAAGGCGATACTATGGAAACAACCAACAAAAGAAGAAGAAAGGACAAGGTAACACCAAATTTAGAGAAAGCTAAAAATAAACTGTGGAAAAAAAATTCTGAAAAGAAACAACACTGTCGAAGGGGTGTAGAGGAAGGGGAGGAAAATGGACTAACAGAATGTTGATGCTACAATGTTTACTTTTGTATCTAATGCTTTTGAAAATGGTGACTTTTAATGCAAGAGGATTAATGAATGGTGTGAAATTTGAAAAAGTTAAGGAACTGTGCAGAGATCAAGATTTAATTTTATTGCAAGAGACAAACTGGGAAGGGGAATTCTTTTTTAATAATGGAGAGGGGAAACCAGGAGGAGGAGGGGCAGTGCTAATAAGAAAGGACAGATGCATCAAGGCAAAACTAATGTATAATGACACAAAAGGGAAATGCATGGCAGTAGAAATAAAGATGGAAGAAGATGATTTTATTTTAGTAAACATACATGCTCCAAATGAACAGTTAGAAAAGAAAAGATACTTTAATGTTATAGCTGGAGTAATGGAGAAATGGAAGAGGGTAATGATTGCGAGGGATTTTAACACGGTTTTTAGTCAAATGGATATGGTAAAAGGGATGATTTTCAAATCGGATGTGGGTAGAAAGGAGTTGAAGTCATTGATGGAGGATAAAAACATGATTGATGTGTGGAGGGAGAGACATGGAAAAAAGAAGGAGTACACAAGAAGGCAGTTGGTGGGGAATTTTATGTGTCAAACTAGAATAGACTACTTTTTAAGCACCAGAAATTTGGAATATTTTATTGATGGAGTGTGTTATAAAGAAACGACCTTAAGTGATCACAAAATGGTGTTAATGAGAATGGATTTTAAAAGAGAAATGAAGGGACCTGGCGTATGGATTTTAAACACTGGGGTTGTAAAGGAACAGCATTTTAAAAAAGAGATAGAAACCATATTAGATGAAGGGAAAAAAGACGGGATGTACATAGAAGATATAAGACAATGGTGGGAAAACATGAAATATGACATAAAGAAATATACAACGGAATACTGTAAATTGGTACAAAAACTGAGGAGTTTTTAAATGAAATAAGCCCGTTTTATCAAGAACTGTTTAAATCGGAGGGAGGGGATGAGGAAAAAATAAACATTTTATTACAACAGATAACAAGAAAAGTCAGCGAGAGGGATAAAAAGGATTTTGAAAAGGGAATAACAACAGAAGAAATTATAGAGGCCATAAATCAGCTAGGAGTGAAGAAAAGCCCAGGAATAGATGGTATTGGAAGTGAGTTCTACAAGGCTCTTAAAGAAAAAGTAAGCCCAATTTTAAAAGAGGTTTATGAAGAGGTTTTTAAAAAAAGAAAGAGTACACCCAAGAATGGGGCTAGGCTTAATGAAAATAATCTATAAGAAAAAAGGAGACAAAATGGAACTGAAGAATTTTAGGCCCATTACAATGTTAAACACAGATCTAAAGATTTTAGCCAAAGTTTTAGCAAACAGACTAAAAAATGTCATGCCAAACATAATAGAAACTAACCAGGCTTACGGAGTAAAGGGGAGGGATATAGCAGACATCACAAGCAGCATAAGAGATATAGTGGGATACATAAAAGGAAAAGGAAAGAGCGCATACGTAATAAGCATAGATTTTGAGAAGGCTTTTGACAGAGTGGAACAGGGGTTCCTACTGGGAGTTTTAAAACAATTTGGTTTTGGAGGGAATTTTATAAAATGGATCGAAGTTTTATACAGCGATATTTTAACAAAAGTAAAGTGTAATGTTTTTTTAACGCAGCCTTTCAAGGTGTTAAGATCCATAAGGCAGGGGTGTCCACTGTCAGCGCAATTATATTCGTTGGTGGCAGAACCCCTAGGGCTCTTAATAAACAGAGAAAAATGAATAAAGGGGATACAATTTGAAGAAGGAGAAGAATTAACGAAAATATTCCAATACGCAGACGATACGACAATTGTGGTTGAAAACATGGGAAGTGTTAAAGAAGTGATGGAAAAAATGCAATGCTATTGCGAGGGCTAAGGTGCTAAAATAAACGAAGGAAAAACAATATATATGAAGTTTGGAAAGGCAGAGGCTTTAACGGGGGTTGTGAAGTTCAGAGAGGTACAAGAGATGAAGATTTTAGGAGCAATTTTAGCAAAGAATGAGAAGGAAGCTGTGGATAATATGTGGGAAGAGACGCTGGGAGGGATGGAAAGAAAGAAATAGAAATAGGTTTTTAAGCTTGAAAGGGAAAATTTTAACTGTAAACGTATTAATGTTATCAAAGATCTGGTATAAATTACATGTGATGCCATTGCCAAACTGGGTTTTTAAGAGAATAAAAAAGTGTATTTTAGAATATCTATGGGAAAAAAAGCCTCCAAGGATAGCATATTATACGCTGATAGGAAGCCCAGAAGAGGGAGGGATGGGTTTAGTTGATGTGGAACAAAAGATGAAAAGCACGAGGGTAAAAGTGGTCAGCAGTGGCGGTTCTACATTGAATTGCACCCCGGGCGAGACCACCTTTGAGCGCCCCCCCCCCCCCCCCCGAAAAAGTCATAAATAAAAATAAAACACACACATAAAATGATGACAAACCGTCAAATTTTTTAAAACAACATAAGTGAAAGAGAAAATTATATTTCTCAATTGCACAAATCCGTTATTTGTTGTTCACCTGATGGCTTTGACCTTTTCCTGTCCATCTCATGTTTATTTGGCACTAGACAATCAACAGATTCCCCCCCAAACACTGTCACTCAGGAAACGAGTCACGTCAAGTCAAGTCAGCTTTATTTATATAGCGCTTTTTACAATTTTCATTGTTACAAAGCAGCTGTACAAGAAAACATTGACTAAGTAAAGCATAAAAGGTTATGGAAGTCAACACACAGGTCAAATATCAGACACACAATAAATTCCTATATGCAGAGTTAATTAAATAAGACTCAAATTCTAGCAGCCCCCCGGCCAGGCAAACAGTGCAAAACAGTATGCAAACGGTGGCGAGGAACCCAAAACTCCATTGGAGGAGAAAAAAAACCTCAGAGGGAGACCAGGCCTAACCAGGGGATTCCAGTTCCCCTCTGGCAAAAACTGCTGCCTCTGCACAAGCTCGACAGTGCTTGCACAACAAGGCAAAATAAAAAACAAAGTTAGATTTAAAATGATCATTAATAATCTAATAGCGACTGAAGTTTTGTAGAGTCGCCACGTCCTTCGTCAAGCATTTGTTAGGTCTGGGAATGGATTGCGCCCTGCCAGCTCCGGTCACCTTGGACTGCGTCCTGCCTGCTCTGGTAACCTTGGAACAATGAGACAAGACTGGCTGAGAGTAGAGGACTGTTCTGCACTCTTTGATGCAACAAATGCATCAGTTGTTATTGGAAGTGTCCCTGGTTCCGGTTGATGGCACGTGATGGACTATAATACAAGAGAAGTTCTCTCAAGTAGTGAGGAGCTAAACCATGCAACGCTTTATAGGTAATAAGCAAGATTTTAAAGTTTATGCGATGCTTTACAGGTAACCAGTGAAAGGTTGACAGAACCGGGCTAATATGCTCATACTTTTTTGTACGCGTAAGAACTCGAGCTGCCGCATTTTGGACCAGTTGGAGTTTTTGTAATAGGCCTGCAGGGCAACCACCTAATAGTGCATTACAGTAATCTAGTCTTGATGTCATAAAGGCATGAATAAGCTTCTCCGCATCTGATGGTGACAGCATATGACGTAGTTTAGATATATTTTTAAGATGGAAAAACGCAATTTTACAGGTGTTGGCGACCTGGTTCTCAAATGACAGAGTACTATCGAAAATAAAGCCAAGATTCTTAGCTAAAGCTGAGGGTTTTATGGAACATCCATCAATAGTTAAGCAGTATTCTTGGTTGTTACGTAGGGCGGTTTTTGGTCCGATAAGTAACACTTCAGTTTTGTCCGAGTTCAGTAATAAAAAATTGCTACTCATCCACTTTTTTATATCGACTATGCATTCCACTATTCGATGGAATTGCTGTGTTTCATGAGGCTTCGAGGAAATATAAAGTTGCGTATCATCAGCATAACAGTGAAAGCTTACTCCGTGTCGCTTTATTATATCTCCTAGAGGTAGCATGTATAATGCGAAGAGCATAGGTCCTAAGACTGAGCCCTGTGGTACACCGTACTGGACTTTCGATTTGCGTGATACCTCATTGTTTATTGCTACATATTGAAAACGGTCGCATAAATAAGATCTAAGCCATTTCAAAGCTATTTCCTTACAGTTTTTTTTATTCGCTTTGGTACTATTTTCACAAGTAAGGTGTACATTTTCAAAACTCTTAGTACAAAAATCCAAACTTCTCACACTTGTAACGCAGCTAGTCATTCTTTCAAAACCTGATGGAATGCTTTCAGTCAGTTGCACATGTTTTCAGTCCACATAATCATGGTTTCAAACACAAGATTATTGTAATATGTAATGGGAACATTTGGTTTAATCACCGAAACACAACAGTATGATCTTCTTTCAGTTTAGTACTTTTAACAATCAGTTCATCCAACAGCAAACAATGCAAGATACAGGTTTCAAATCATCCTTAGAAGTGCTGAAATGAATATGCTACAGTACTATAAAAAACAGATTACACAGTTTCACATCAGGCAATACACTGGCATTACCTTCCATTTACATAATCTATAATTTCCAAAATATCCATCCTATGTGTAATCAAGTGAAGGATCAATGAACACATCCTCTACAATCTTTTGTACAAATTTGTTTTTATTTTCAGATAGAATTGTAACATAGGTATACTTTCTATAATGTAACAAAATGAGAACAAAACATAAACATTTAGTGCACACATTACATTAATTTGGATCAAGCCTGTCTTGAGCATTTGGCCATAGATTCTCATCCACATCACAATGAATGTTATCATTGTTCAAGCACCTTGGAAAAAACCTTTTTGCATGACGAATCCATGCTTGACATTGGTCTACATTGATGTCATCACATGCATCATCCATGGCCTGAAGGAGGGTGGCACGCTCAAGGGGTTGGCGATCATAGACCTTCCACCTCCAGGCTGAAAAAAAATCCTCAATAGGGTTGAGGAAAGGAGAGTATGGAGGTGGTGAAAGAGTGGTGAAAGCTGACATTGTCCCACACAATGACATAGGTGACCCCTTCACCTTGACAGGCCGGCTCAATTTCATTGAGAAACTCAATATGATGTGCAGCATTATAGGAGCCAAGTAATGGCCTACGTCCTACGACACCATCTTCAGAGATAGCTGCGCACATGGAGATGTTTCCTCCACGTTGTCCAGGCACTTGGACAGTGGCCCGTTGGCCGATGATGTTCCGTCCACGGCGACGAGTTTTGGCAAGGTTAAAGCCCGCAAAAATGTACTTGTGATGGTTCACATCAGCGTCAAGCACCATAACCCTCTAAAAAATATATTTTGGTTAGTTCTTTTTACAGTGCTGTGCCCTTAGTTCTTTCACCCGGTCATTGTTTGTCTCAAAAGGCACCAGGTAAATGTGTTTCATTGATACCTGGCGCCTCTTTAAAGGCGGGCTACATTTACATTTATTCATTTGGCAGACAAAAGCAACTTACAAGTAGTTTTTTTTTACAGTGGCACATTACTGCAGAGCAATCATTGGTAAGGTGCCTTGCTCAAGGGCACTTCAGTCATGACCTGCTTGCACTGAGATTCGAACCAGCAACCTTCTGATCACAAGTGCAACACTCTAACCACCAGGCCACATCTATTGACAATTTCATGACCAACCCTTTGATGGGCCCCATGCCCACCTCTCTGACCTCTCTGTTGGTGCCCATGCCCGCCTCTCTGACCTCTCTGTTGGTGCCCATGCCCGCCTCTCTGACGGATCCCTTGTCCACGAGCTCTTCCTATTCCTTGTTGTCTATCCTGCTCCATGTTGAAAGAAATTGCCAGTGTTTACACCCCCACTTTTACTGTATATCTAATGACCAATTGTGGTTACCCCTATCTGAAATCAATGAGCAATAACGAGTATTCATCATGTGTGGTTAATTTATATGTTCGTACAAAAACACATTTTATTTCTGTAGTTCTCAAAATCGATATACTGTTTATTGCTGAAATGAAAATATATAGGTTTACCAAACGGTTCAGTGATTAACCATTAAGATCAGTTGGATTAAGTGTTGGTCAAATGTATTTACCCAAATTAGATGAGAAGCATATCAAAAGTATCATGGGCATTGCATTGTGAAAGACAATTACTTCAAATGAAAGGTAGTTCTTTGATGACACACTGATTAGATGTGGTGAAAAAGTGATTGTGTCATTTTGTGCATTGTACTTTGTCAATTGAACATGTGATTACATGTTTGAAAAAACAGTCTTTTTGATGATCTGCTTTGAGTTTTGTACTAACAGTTGTGAGGTTTTACCACATACTTGTGAATATAGTACCAAAGCGAATAAAAAAACTGTAATACCGACATCATTTTCGAGTCTATGTAGGAGCATGCTGTGGTCAATGGTGTCGAATGCAGCACTAAGATCTAGCAGCACCAATAAGGAGATACAACCTCGGTCGGACGCCATAAGCAGATCATTTGTAACTCTAATCAGAGCAGTCTCTGTACTGTGATGTGCTCTAAATCCAGACTGGAAATCTTCATTAATCTCATTCCTTTGGAGGAAGGAGCATATTTGAATTGAGAGTACTTTTTCCAGAACTTTAGATAAGAAAGGTAGATTCGAAATAGGTCTGTAGTTAACTAGTTCTCCAGGGTCCAGATGGGGTTTTTTGACAAGGGGCCTTATAACAGCCACCTTATATGCTTTAGGCATATGTCCTAATGTCAGAGATGAGTTAATAATGCTAAGTAGAGGATCTATAATTTCTGGGAGCATCTCTTTCAGTAGATTTGTAGGTATAGGGTCTAACATGCATGAAGTTGATTTAGATGATCTAATGATTTTAGAGAGTTCATCGTGATCTATAGTAGAAAATAAACGTAATTTCTCCTTAGGGGTGCTGTAGTTGGTCGTTTGTTCAGTGGGATTCACTTCTGGTTGCATAGTTATAATTGTTTCTCTAATATCTTGGATTTTATTTGTGAAATAGTTCATAAAATCATCACTGTTATGCTGGTATACAGAACCAGAAGTCGCTGACGATTTATTTTTGGTTAAATTAGCCACTGTATCAAATAAAAACCTAGGGTTATGCTGGTTTTCTTCTATTAGTGATGAAAGGTAGGCAGATCTAGACGTTTTTAGGGCTTTCCTTTATTTTTTAATACTATCCTTCCAGGCAGTACGAAATACCTCTAATTTAGTTTTCTTAAAGTTGCGCTCCATTTTTCGTGCCGCTTTCTTTAGAGCCTGAGTGTGTTCATTATTCCACGGTGTCGGTCTGTCATTTTTAATCTTCTTTAAGCGCAGAGGAGCAACTACGTCTAGTGTTTCCGAGAAAGTGGCATTAATATTTTCAATGGTAATTTAGGATTGGATTTCTGAGAAATGCTAAAAGAGTTACGGTAAAGTGCAGCAACACCTCCCCCTCTGCCTTTTAGGCGAGGCTCGTTTTTATAATAATAATCTTGGGGGACAGACTCATTTAAAGCAATATAATCATCTGGCTTTAGCCATGTTTCTGTGAGACAGAGCATGTCTATTTTATGATCTGTTATAATATCGTTAACAAAAAGTGCTTTATTAGAGAGAGATCTAATATTTAGCAATCCGAGTCGAAACAGTTGATTATTTGTATTATGTTCATGTTTAGTTAGTTTAACGTTAATTAAATCACCTTTGAGAGGTTTACGCATTATTTTATGTTTGCTAATCCGGGGGACAGACACAGTCTCTATTTTATGATCTGTTATCATATCGTTAATAAAAAGTGCTTTATTAGTAATGGACTTTTGAAACTCGAGTCCTGCGTGTTCAAAAATTTGAAGAAAAGTCAAAGAGATCGTTTTTCCCAATAAGTTTAAGTAGAATTTATTATCAGATGTAAAAGCTTCTTCTCATCATATACATGAGCCGAACAACTGAATACACACTTCCGGGTTACAAGTATTTATAAAATATGTGACGTCGATTCTCTCTTCGGGCTCCTCCCCTTCATTGGGCGGGCGTTCAATCCTCCGGAACCAATCACCTCGGGACATGTTAATCTGACTCCATTCTCCCCCAACTATTGGTCCCTGCAAAACATTTTGAAAATAGCCGGTCCTGCCGAAAGATGCGATTGACGCATACACACATACACTCACACACTTGTTATCTGAGACCCTGCTTCTGCATTCCTCAGAGCTCGTGTTACACACTTCTGCCAACTAGTTTTCAAGACAAAAAACCCAGCACAGCATGGACATATATTTGACAGTAAACATGAATTTATAATACATAAAACATCATAATCTCAATATTAGAGAGAGATCTAATATTTAGCAATCCGAGTCGAAACAGTTGATTATCTGTATTATGTTCATGTTTAGTTAGTTTAACGTTAATTAAATTACCTTTGAGAGGTTTACGCATTATTTTATGTTTGCTAGTCCGGGGGACAGACACAGTCTCTATTTTATGATGTTTGGGAGAAAGTATTATCGCATGTTGTGTATTTAGTGTGTTCTGCAACGTGAGACGGCAAGCAGACCGTTGGTTAAGCCATTCTGTCTGCTCCCTGACCTGGGCCCCAGTGAGTCAAGTTTTAGCATTAAGACTATGTGCCATATTTCTAGACAGTAGAAAAGCTCCAGCCCAGGAGGGGTGGAGACCATCACTTTTCAACAGGTCAGGTCTGACCTCAAAGCTCTTCCAGTTATTTATAAAAACAATATCATTTTGCAGGCACCACTTAGACAACCAGCCATTTAGTGATGATATTCTGCTATGTATCTCATCACCACGATAAGCAGGGAGGGGGCCAGAGAATATTACAGTGTCTGACATCGTGCTTGCGAGCTCACACACCTCTTTAATATTATCTCTAGTGATCTCCGATTGACGGAGTCGAACATCATTTGTGCCGACGTGAATAACAATTTTACTGAATTTACGATTAGCCTTAGCCAGCACATTTAAATTTGACTTGATGTCAGGCGCTCTGGCTCCCGGTAAACATTTGACTATGGTGGCTGGTGCCTCTATGTTAACATTCCGAACAATAGAATCACCGATAACTAGGGCAATTTCAGCAGGTTTCTCAGTCGGTGCGTCACTGAGCGGGGCAAACCTGTTCGAGACTGTAGTCGGAACGGTTGAGTGGTGTTTTGACCTGCGACTACACCGTCTCACAGTCACAAAGCTTCCCAGCTGCGGGGGTTGTTCAACCGGAACTGAACTGTGCGCGCTAATATTGCTCGCATCCAAAGTGTTTTCTAAGCTCCTTACATTCTTACTATCCCCAGATAAAGCCTAGCTATTTCCCTGCATTTATCGCATGTAAAGCCCTCGCCGCTGACAGATAAGGCTAAGCTAAACATGTGACATGAGGTGCAAGTGACAATAATAAGAGAAGCCATAACTCACCGGGTTTGAAGAGTAATTCCAACTTACCAAGGCTGCTCGGTCACGGCCATAATCGTTTTGTATTACTTGTTTTTTATTAGCCATTTCACACAATTCAGAAAAACTAAAATGTGCAGGAACTATAGGCCTGTATTCATTGCATTATTGATAAAATGTGCGTTATTTGGAAGAAAGTCGAGGTGGTGTGTGACTGACTTTAGCCCACTAATTGAATTCGCGTCATGGGAGGGGCTTCTGCAGCTCCCTAAATCATAATAATTTCTTCCAAATAACGCACATCTTCTGCGAATACCTGACAGACAAAAAAAACCGTACATTAACACTCTTCTCTCAACAGGTAGCGGTCTAGCTTTTGTTGAAACTAACTTGTATAAGCACATATTGTACTACATATGCTATCGCTTATTGCTCCTCAATGTGGGAATTTTAACCTTGGGGAAAACATTATATGGATGAAGTTGAAAAATTGGATGATAGAGGGGATTCCACAGTTTTATAAGGAGGTTGTAAAGGCTTGGGTTTTTTTTTAACAGAGGTGGATTGTAATCCAGAGGGGAGGGAAGGGATTCTAAATCAGCCTCTGTTTTTAAATGACAAAATTAAGATACAAGAGCGGGATATCTATTTTAAGAAGTGGCTACAAGTGGGGATTGTAAAGGTGAGAGATGTTTTATGGGAGTTGAAAGAGGGTTTTTTACCGCTTCAAGTGATTATGGATGCGGATCAAGGAGGGGAAGGAGGATTGCAGTGTGAGGGTTCTGAAAAAACAGTATGAAGAGGTCAAGAAAGCAATCCCAAGACAATGGCTAGATGAGATTTACAAGAAAGGAGAAAAAGAAAACTAAATGACTGTGTTCTTAAAACGCAAAGGCAAAAAGGTGGACTTTAGTTTAGGCACTGTGAAAATGTTTTATGAGTTTTTTGTAAATAGGGTTTTTAAGAAACCAGTGGCTAACCAGGTCTGGTTAATGAATTTTAATGGAATTGAAGAAAAGGATATCTGGAGGCACAGAACATGGAAATGGTTGGATGTGGATTAAGACTGTTTAGATTACTTTATCAGACAAAATGCGATTTATACAGAAATGAGATTGTGTGTAATGCAGAAAGAAACACATGCCCAATGGAAAGTTTGTAAAAAAGAAGATGAGGGGATTTTACATCTGTTCTTATTCTGTGAAAAGCTGAACCCATTTTTTAATGAACTGAAAGAAATTGTTAAAGAATTAAGGGAAAAAGAAGAAGTTACTGAATGGAAGAGATTCTTTATGTTGGGGATGACAGAGAACAAAGAAAATAGGAAACTTGTGAATTTGCTTTTAATCCTGGCGAAAAAAGCAATACAGAAGGAATGTAGTAAGAACCAGAGATTTCACTTTAAATCTATGGGTGCTGTTTAAACAGATGGTAGAGGAATATGTAAAAATGTTATACAATTATTTTAAACTAGAGAATAAGATGGGGGAATTCTACAACATTTTTACCAAAGATGTTATAGGTGCTTTTAAACAAAAGCACTTTGTCTTTCCAAAGGAGGATGAACTGGTTTGGGTTTAAGTCTTGGTTTTGTTTGCGAAAATGGATATGGATGGAGGAACATGCGCGGTAAACGAACCTGGACCTGAACTTAGACTACGACATGGAATAACTAATGAAAAGTATCAAAGGAAGAGCAACAAAAAAAGGATTACTTGAAGGAGGCAACGGTAACGGTGGATATTACTGGGGTGAATGCGCGAGCTGAGGATATTTTTAAGGCGGTAACGGAAAAGATCGGAAGAGGGAAAATCCTGGCAGTAAGACCCAAACAAGACAATGCATATGAGGTGACTTTGGAAAATGTGGATGAATCAGAATCAGAACAAGCTTTATTGCCAGGTGTGCTTACACACACGAGGACTTTGTCTTGGTTACAGAAGCTTCCAGTACACAAGTAAGGTTACAAGACAAGTAACAATCAACAAAGGCAACGAAAGTACAGAATAAAAATAAAAGTTAAGCACACAAAGGTGAAAGTGCAGTGTGACATATTAAAATATACAAGTTATGAGTTTATATATGTGAAATGTCTGAGGGAAAGTATTGCACACATTTATTGCACTGTAGGGTGTATGATATATATATACAGATTCTATGAGATATCTATAGGTGTTTAAAATATACTTATTTTAAGGTGCTATATACGAAAAATCTGGCACAAAAATATTGCACACATTTATTCCAAAAGGTGAACATTTAACTGTTCATAAGGTAGATGGCCTGAGGAAAGAAGCTCTTCCTGTGTCTGGATGTTTTAGTGCTCGGTGCTCTGTAGCGTCGACCAGATGTTAAGAGTTCAAACAGAGAGTGTGCTGGGTGTGAGGGGTCCAGGGTAATTTTGTGAGCCCTTTTACCCACTCTGGATGAGTACAGTTCTTTAAGTGTTCTTCAAGTGATGTTGAACTGTTAGAAGTTGGAATAAGGATAAAGGAAGTGGAATGTGATGTAAAGAGGCTGCAAAACAGACACTATGTCGTCTCGTTTATGCACCTGTCCGACTACATAGACGCTCAAGAGATCTTTAATAAACTTGAAGAGTTTGGGGAGTTACCTCTTTATCGATTGTATCCGGGGACGACCATTCAAGATGGCACAAGGTTCATTAAATCTTGCTTCCCTAAAGATGTCGCCACTCTCCCGTATAGCACTAAGTTTGAAATTGCTGAAGGGCTGCAGTTCTTCAGGGTAATGCACAGCCGTCAGGTTAAACTCTGCCGGCTGTGCATGAGCCCAGAGCACATCGTGAAATACTGCCCAAAGTTTAAGTGCTATAAATGCGAGGAGAGAGGTCATTTCACAAGAGAGTGCAAGGCGTATAAGTGCCCTGACTGTAACGATGTTTTAAATCTGTGTGAATGCTGGTTTGGCAACGAGACTCATGTGGGCGGGCAGGTGCATGAGCGAGACAGTATGGTAGAACAACACGAGAACGACACGAGAGAGAGGGACGGGGGATCGGTAATTGATATTGACAATGGTGAACAAAAGGAACTACAAGATAATTCACAGCAGGTCACAGAGAAGGAGACGCAGAGCGCAACTGAGGAGAGGTCAGAGAAAGAAATGGACGATCTAGTAAAAAGACAAAATAAAGCCCAAAATGAGGAATCTAAAGAGCAGACGGAACCAACTGAACAATCAAAACAAGAGGAAGGAACATGCACACCACTCGACATTTCTGTTACTCTGGAAGATGGGATGGACCAAGAAGAGGATTTTAACAAGGATGTGGATACAATGGACGATGGGAAACCAAGACTAGATAAAAGATGACGGAAAATAAAGCTAAAGCCATGTTTAGAAGGAATAAGGGAAAGAACAATTAACAAAGACCTACTAAAAGATAAATATGAACTGTTAAAAGACTTTGATGATATGAGTTAAAGAAATGAGTTTAATGAGTGTTTTTATATATTCATTCTTTATGGTTTTAAGTTTGGTTACTTTTAATGCCAGAGGACTTTCGGATTTTAACAAATTTGAAAAGGTGAAAGAAATGTTCAAGGATGAAGATGTGATTGTATTGCAAGAAACTAATTGGAGAGAAAAACATATATGTGAAATAAGGAAAAGATGGAACGGTGGGATCTTATACAATAATGATGATAAGAGGTTTGGCAGAGGAGTGGCTTTTTTTAATAAGATGAAATGTGAATATTGTATGCAAGGTTATTTATAAAGATGATGTTGGGAAATGTTTAGCAGTAGAAATGGAATATGAAGACAACAAACTGGTTGTGAAAAACATACATGCACCTACTGACAGACTTTTCACTTCAGTCCTGCATGTTCAAAATTTGAGGAAAGTCGAAGAGACAGTTTTTCCCAAAAAGTTTAAGTAAAATTTATTATCAGATGTAAAAGCTTCTTTCCAGCTGGGGTTGCTTCTCACATACATGAGTAAGAAAAACAACCCCCAGCCTCATGTGTAACAGACATTTAAAACATATGTGACGTCGTTTCTCTCTTCAGGCTCCTCCCCTGCCCTGGGGCGGGCGTTCCTCTGGAACCAATCATCTCGGGACACGTTAATCTGACTCCATTTCCCAGCAAACTGTTGGTTTTCTGCAAAACATGATTTGAAAACAGCCTGTCTTGCAAACAGAATGTGATTTACGACAGGAACATTCTTTCGCACACACACACACTTTTTTATCTTAAACTCAGCTCCTGCATTCCTCAAAGCTCTTGTTTCACACTCCTGCAACCTAGTTTTCAAGATTAGAAAACCAGCACAGCATAAACATACTCATATAATTATATTTGACAGTAAAACAACAGTAAATATAAACTTATAATGCATAGAACATCGTAAACCCATCAATCCCTCTCTTGTGAAAGAGGTCACAATTCTTGGTCCTCCGTGTCGTTATTATAGCTAGATAACAATGGCATATTAAATGGTTGGGGGCTTTCCGGTTTCTCAATAGCTGCTATTACTAGGCGATTACACAGTGATCTAAGGCAAGGAATGCAACAACAACCACACGTAATCAAAATTGCTACAAATACCCCTATGGACATCACAATAGACATTACTATTGCTTTCCATCTTCCCAATGTTTTGTCTAGCCAATCTCCAATAGGATTATTTACTCCTGAATGTTCCTTCATTTCGATAGACAAAGTTTTCAAACCTTCCAATGCCACGTCGGGGTCACCAAATTGTTGGACTTTTCATTCAGTCCTGCATGTTCAAAAATTTGAGGAATCGAAGAGACAATTTTTAACAAAAATAAGTGAAGTTTATTATCAGATTTAAAAATTTAACAGCGCGCTGGGTTGTTTGCTCCACCATGAGCTGAACCATCAACAAACAGACCAATAACCCAGAAAGTTTCACAGGAAAACATTTAAATACAGAATCTTTGTTCCCTCCTAGCCAATCCTCCTTAAATTCTGGGCGGTTCTTCTTTCTTTCGGCAGCCAATCAGTGCCGCCACCTCGAACTGACTCCACCTTCCACATCTGTAAAACAACATGTTCCACAAAATAGGTTGTGTGTGTGTGCTCCCTTTTCGTGTGCACATTCCTTCCCCCAAAAAGAAGATGCTTCTTGTTACACATACACATAAGCAGAACATGCTTTTCCCTTCAGTACTGGGCCGTTTTTCATTGGGAGCCGATCTGCGCTACCATCCCCCATCTCCAGGTAGCCTCTTCTCTTAGCAACCCCCACTTACTGACCACATTCCGATCTCTGAAAAACACATTCTTACAACTGGGGCACTTTTCTGAAACCAGCCTTTGTCTGCAATTTTCCTTGACTTTAACAAAACATATTTTCAATAGTTATATAGCGTACACATGGTTATATAATTGAAACACATCTATTAAACTTAAAACACTTCATAATTTTGACACACACACAAAAGTGTACTGGTTAAAAAACAAAGAAACACATTGATTTTATCCATTGATCTTAATTCCCACAGTATCGTTACATTTCTTTAATATTTGCTAGGTACAAATTAACTATTAAGATGTTCGCTGTATGGAACTTTACATCAGGAGCCTGTACCATGAAGCTGGTTTAGGTGGCTAGCCAGCTATGTTTCGGTTTAGTTTGTGCCAACCCTGGGTTTTAGGTACCATGAAAGTAGCTCGGCTTTATTCGGTGTTCTTCGCCATGGTATCTTACGCTGCACGGCTAACCTGCTCCGGGGCAGATTATGTTCTGTATTTTAAGATCTCAGACTGAAGTTTGACCAATCAGCTGTGAGCAAAGAAACATATAAGTGACGTAACTGACTCACAGTGCGTGTTAGAATGGCTAGTTATTTTTTATACTGTTTAATAAAATAAAAATATAAAATAAAATATTGGTTACTATTGTAATGTTAGGATGGCACTCGTAGGAATAAGGACCATACACACGCACGTCTGTGTTAACTCGTAGTCGTCTTTATTAACATTTCACAGGCCATGGCATTACGGATGAACCCTGTACTACTACCGTAGTCCCCGTCTTAAGCGGGCAGTACATAACGTGCAATGATTACCGTAATGACTATCACTACAACTATAAAGGTAAAATCTGATTTTACAGATTTGCTGGCATTCCCTTACACTCATATGAAATTCAATATACTTACTTATATTCCACTTTTATTGTATCACATGTATTTGCATTGGATTTTTTACATTCTTGTCTGTGGTGCAGAACATCTAGAAACACTTTAAGTTTCACTGTATTAGGACATTTATCTTTGTCCTGAACCGTAGTTTTTATTAAGGCTTCAATGAAAAGACTGACCCTGGTTAATGGCGCAAAGTTTATTAAATGTAAAGGCTTATGTATTCTGTTGTAAAAGCAGCCCGTTTTATTAAGTGTAATTCTTATATTTTCTTCCGCTTCTCTGTGTTGCAGAACACACCGCTATTTTATAATTCTGAGCTCCGTTGTCTTTCTGCAGAGCATCATATCAGACTAAAAGGAGACCAACATGCAACCAGCCCGCGTTATTTTTGGGCAACTTGTTTGACATGAACCATCAGTTCACGGTGCATTTAATGATTTTAAACACGTAAGATGTCAGAGTTTACAATGCAGAAGCGGTGCGTGTCATTTCCCTGTGAAATTAGCCGTTTACAGCTTTAACAAATTTGTACAGAAGTTCAGAATACATGAGAATGAACTTTATTTGCACTCCTCTCATGTGAACTCTGAAGGGAAATGATGAAGCAGATGTAAGGTTAACTTTCTTGCTTCTGCTGCCTGAATGGATGTTTTTTGTCCGCGCGCAGGTTAAAATTGCAATATGCAGGAGCTTCAATGAACTTTGTTGTAATATTTCTGTACGCATGCCTTACATAAAAAAAGTTGCCCGCAAGGACACGGACCCCTTGTAGTTCCACCGAGGACCCCGCGGATCCTGTTTGCACTACAGTAAATGTATGTACTATATAGTGTTTAACTTGCGCATTAAAGCAATCAGCAGTGTTTCTGAAACACTTCTCTCTTGCTTAGACAGCAGAAACATATCAGTCCATGGCTGAAATTCATGTTTGTGTTCATATTGTGGAAATCGCTTTATCCATTTATAATGCGATTGGTTTAACCATGCTGACGTCACTTGTTCATGTGCACGCGCGCGCAAACTAATCTTAGCTTCAGGATCAAAGCTTGAGTTGACAAAGAAACTCCACGAGCTGCTTCATGGTACCAATAAAGCTTGATCATGTTGGTTTGGTTTTGTCAACCCAAAACTAATCCAACTACCCTGAGTTTGTTCAGCTACATTCATGGTACAGGCCCCTGATCTTTGTAACTCCCGTTGTTATTGTGTACTGCTAGCTCAAGCTGGTATGCGCGTAGAATACATGGCGGAATCTTCCCAAAATGCAATGCGCAAAGACGTATGCAATCCTGGACTCGTACGGAGCTGCATCTCAGAAAACTTTTTTAATGCGTTTATATTTTTGGTAATTTAGTAGTATAACACATTGTATCATTGTATAAATATACAATAAAAATATAAAAAATATATGAGCAACTTCTGTCAGAAATTGTTGCTAGCGTGCCTAGCCCGCGAAGCTGGGGACTGTTACCATGGTAACTGACCATCGCGCGCACATAGCCTGACTGACTTCTGAGTGGACCCTGTCGTGGAAAATTGATCTTGTAGTTTCAAAAAATTGCTCAAACAAAGAAGGTCCAGGTGTCAAAAAGTAAACTTTATTTGCGCATGCCAAACAAAGTGAGATCTTCCCAAAGCATCTAAAGTTACAGTGTTTTCAAGCCCATATTTATAGTAAAACTGGTGCAGGGGGTTTGTCTGCTACACCAATCCCGTTATCTCTTATTTTTAATAACCAATAACCCTGCTTCTGCCACCAATAGATTCCAGGCAACAGGATGCGTTTTTAATCGTGGAATCGTGGTTGGCGCATGAACAAATAATTAATGTGCCCATATTTGGACACTTTTCCGGTTCTCTTCCAGTGAAACAACTTAGTGAACTCATAAGGCGTCCCTGGCGTCCTTGGCCATATAGTACTTTTCTGTCGGTCTAATAATTGTTATCATGGAATTATAGGGAAAACAGAATTGTATAATATTGTAAAATTATACAGGCAACTTACATTATTTTTTTACCAGAAACTATAGCGCTGAACCACACCACTTCTTTTTAGACCACTATTGTTGTTATGAAGTATATGAACAGTAAATGGAAGTAAATGTTCTAGTAAAATTATATAGCACTTATTTTAAAACAAATATTATTATATTAAAAACAGTAGGCTACTTATATTTATGTAGACCTAAAAACAGAAAAGAATAAAATAAAAAATGTATACTGTAAGATTTAGATTTTTGTAAGCGATAAAGTAATTCTGCATTTTTATTTGCCATATGGATTAGTTAATAATGAGCAATTACATAGTCATTATTACAACTCAAATACAACTTATTATGTTTTGTTCTTTTTTGTTTGTGTCTCAACAGCTGCTAAATATACCCCAAAGGCTTTTTTTAAAAGCCCCAACAAAGTGCATCCTTTGGCTTTGTAATGTAGGATTTTTATTGTGATTTTTATTATGGGTTAAACGTACCATATGAATTCATTATTGATCATTAACTGTGCATGATATGTTAAAAATATAACCAGGGTGTAAGTTGAGTTAAGGACTTATTTGGAGTGAACTTTCTGTACCAAAATAATATGTGTGTGTGTGTAAAGATCAGATTACGCAGAGCTCATCGAAATTTGGTGAGGTATGGGGTCTCCACAAATAGTCGGGACAAGCAGCTTGAGCTGAGGAACAAAGGAGAGGCAGCGGATTGGACGTGTTCCCAGGATTTCACATCCGCAAAAGGACATTAGCTTCTCAAGCTAAAAAGGGACACCAAAAAGGATTATAAATACCATGTAAAATTGTTCTTCGGTGTGAGGCCTTTGTGAGATATCAGTTCTCTTTTAAGACTGAGTCTGAGGCAACTCACCCAGCTGTTGTATTTTTTGAATCTTCTGATCAATAAACTTCAAGATTTTACTTTGACTGGCCTCTCTCCAATTCTGAACACGCAGAACATTGTTTTAATGTTCAACAGATGGTGACCCCGGACGCGATTGGAGAAAAAGGCATCTAAAGAGAAGTGTAAAACTCGGGGATTGACCGAAAATCGGGACGAGACAACTTTTAATTCAACACACTGTCGACAGAATAACCAAAGGTAAGCAGAGGCCTGTTTAAACGAACTTCTGCAGATTGGATATTCCAAATTTATGTTTTGAGTTTGAAGTATATCCGTACCATTGATTAAAAATTTAAAATCATTGATATTTGTTGATCAAAATAAAATAATATTTTTTTATATTATATTACGGGATAACCAAGCCCGCGTATTGTTGTTAAACACTTTTGAAACGCCTATAAGTAACCAGGCTTATTGCACGCCAAAAGGCATTTTTAAAACACCCGCTGGTATAAAGTCCACGGCATGATAAAATGAGATAAATTGTTTAAGGCTTTTAAAACACCGGCAAGTATCAAAGCCTTGCTGCATGATAAAAGTGAATAAATTGTTAAAAGCTTTTAAAACAACGGCAAGTATTAAAGCCTTGCTGCATGATAAAAGTGAATAAACAGGGATAAATGCGTTAAAAAGCGTGTGGGTGACCAACACCATAGTACGCTAAAAGCAGATTAAACTGTGTATATTAATAGTATATTGTGTACTGAATATTACTTTTAAAAAGTATAGTAAACTGTGTGTATTAATTGTGTATTGTATACTGTAATATTATTGTGTAAAATGTCTGAATTTGAGAAGAAGTGTGTGATTTATGGGAATTCCCCTGTAATTATACAATGGGAAAAAATTGTTGATATGCTAATGGCCCAATCAGAGCCGAAAAATCGTAAAAAGGAAAGGAAAATCTGGGAAAATAAATGGAGTCAAATTTGTATGGAAAATGTGTGGAAGGAATCTGAGAAAGTGTTGATTAAGATC
Organism: Barbatula barbatula; assembly: GCF_947034865.1. Classification (NCBI taxonomy): domain Eukaryota; kingdom Metazoa; phylum Chordata; class Actinopteri; order Cypriniformes; family Nemacheilidae; genus Barbatula; species Barbatula barbatula. Next base: position 20,861,336 of record NC_136768.1, on the reverse strand, counting down.
ACTCCAAAAATCAGGGAAATGGAGGAAAAAGCGCATGCAAGTTTAAACAAACATGTAGAAGGAGGAAAAGATGTGAAGTGGTTAGAGAAAAATAAGCATAAAAAGGAGGAAGAGAAATTGAGAGAAGAATTACGCCTGTGGACACTTGAGTTCCCCTAGGGGGGGCACAGGACATGTGCAATCGGAGGAGCCAGAGAAAGAACTGATGAGAGAGTCAGGAAGTGCAGGGGCCAGTATCTCGCGTCATACTGAGACCGCCCCCTTATATCCTGATTTGAATAAGCTGTTGCCACCGCCCTACATACCAGCATCACAGCAAGTGCAAGTGAATGTGAAAGATTCCAGGGTGGAGGTAGACATGCCAGATCTAGATGTTTTAAAGGATCAAATAAACGTGTTGACAGCACAATTAGAACTAATGGTAAATAAACAGGAAACCATACAAAGAAAGAATAGCATAACAAGCCAAAGTGCATGAGTAGTGCACAATGAGGAGGAAGACAAAGACATGAAGGAACAGGGAATATGTAACAACAGTGAGGATGGAGGGCCACTGCAGGTATGTAGGGACGTAGTTATTAAAGGAACTATGATGTCTACCCCAGTTTCACAGGGTACTAGGAGTCGTACCAGAGCCTGTAGGTAAACTCCAGCCTGTCAATTCACTCCCCCTCAAGAGAGACAATGGGACAGTATGTGCCGCCCAGGTAGTGAGTATTATGAAAGGAATGTTAATGTGCCAAACGCCCAACTAATGTCAGGAGGGGCAACTAACATGCCTCTGTTACAGGGCAACCGAGGGGTACCAAAGTACCAGCCCTGGAGCCATAGTGACATGACAGCTGTGCTGGCAAAATTGCCCCCCATTACATCTGGTGGAGGCAGATGGCTTACAAAGTTGATGGCATTGTTCCACGGCACCACATTGGCGGTAGGAGACATAAGATGCCTTTTGGGCCAAATTTTTACTGTTTCTCAGATGGCAGAGTTTGAGAAGGATGCAAACCTTGAAGACGAACCCAATGACGCACGGTATACCACTGTCAGTACAGCGATCGCCAGGGCCCTCAGAGAAAAAATTCCAACACCCCCAACCGTATACCAAAACATTAAGTTCCGCATTAAGCCTGGTGAGACTGGAGCGAGTTACTATTTTAGATGCGCAGCTGAATGGGAGCAGATGGTAGAAGAAAATAGTCTAAATAATCCAATAACGGGTGATATATTTAGAACTGCCGTAATGATAGGGGCCCCCAATGGTGTCAAGCAGGCAATGGAATGTAATCCTGACACTCCAGTTGCCAGCAACGAAATGTGGGAAAGACATCTGGTGTTCCATATAGATAGATCAGTCGATAAACAGGATAAAGAACAGGAGGAATTAGAAAAGACAAAGCAACAATTGTTAAAACTACAATTAGAAATGGCTAAGGCAGACAGTAAAAAAACAAAACAAATGCCACAACGTCCTGTGAGCAGCGGCTTTGACGGGCAGCCCGGGGTGAAGACCCCACCTTTCCCCATAGTCACACCTGAAACTTTTGGCTATGCTCAGGGAGGACATGTCCCTAATTTCCAATTAATAAAACCATGGGGAGGGTATAGGCCACGGGGCAATAGCGGATGGGCTAGGGGGAAGCCGAGTGGGGGAGGGGTGCATGTCATCAGTGTGGGGGGACTGATCATTGGTGGAGAGATTGTCCCATGGCAGGGGACAGCCAGTATATGGGACCACCTGCGGGGGGATGGGATCCTCATAGAGGTGGGCCCAGTGGTCGTGGCAGAGGACCACAAACTCGACTAAAGTCGACTGTTCACAGGCATACAAAAGAGAGGGCCACCAGCAGGTTTTGTTGGGAGGACCCTTGCGGGAGATGGCAGACATATATTGGGTGGAATTAGATGATTCTCAATCAGGGGCCAGGGCACTGTATAAGAATCAGTGGCCCTGGATCAAAGATTTAGCTGTTTATTTGCCTCCCATCGACCCCCTGCATTGTACACTATTTTATGACCGTAATGACACTGTCACATACCAGGAAATGTTCCATGACATTGAGGGCCAAATGTGGACACTCACAGGGGAGGGTCTATATGTAGGACAAGAGGGTGTAGTAGTTCCAGTTACACTAACACCAGAACAACAGATATGGTATGAAATGGCAGACACAGCTAAACCTCACATTTCTATGGCACTGCATCCAGGCCATGAAGCTCGAGCGTTAGGAGCTATGACAAAGAGGTTGCGCTTGGTGACCGATTGGGAGCCCTCTGGCATTGTTGGGGTTTTGCATTTGCGTATGACAGATTCATATTGGGTACCACAAAAAACGGCTGACAGGGGCCAATTGACTCATCTCGAAATTACAAGAAGCCATGGTCGCGAACTAACAGATGGTCCCGGAGCTGAGCAGTTAATTAACAGCCAGCCGCACGACCTCTGGTCACAAGGTCCAACGGATGTTGGCCTCTGTAACATTGAGTCAGTCACATTTCAGATAAAATCGACAGAACCAGTTTGGGTCCCACAATATCCTAACAAATGGGAGGCAGAGGAAGGCGTTGCGCCCACTGTTCAAGGTTTAGTGGAGAAAGGTGTCATTATTCCATGGCGATCGCCATGGAACACCCCGATCTTTCCTGTCAAGAAACCAGGCACAAACAAATATAGATTAGTCCATGATCTGCGTCGAGTAAACAGCCTGGTGACAACACCAACAATGGCCGTACCAAACCCATATACTGCCATCTCAAATTTGACCCCAGCTCACCAATGGTTCACATGCATTGATTTGGCCAACGCTTTTTTCTGTATACCAATCTCAGAAGAATGTAAAACGTGCCTGACTTTCACTTACCAAAAATGTCAATATTCTTATAACAGACTTCCACAGGGCTTTATTTTATTGCCAGGTATATTCAATCAGGTCCTGAAAGATCAGCTGATAAATTGTGTGTTACCTGTAGATTGCGTTCTAATAATGTATGTTGATGATCTTTTGCTGGCAGCCGTAACCAACGAAGATTGCTTAAAAGCAACGGGCGCCATTCTAAGACAGCTGCATGCGTCTGGGTTCAAGGTTAGTAAAGAAAAACTGCAGGTCAGCAGGCCATCTGTTACTTTCATGGGCCGTTTAATCACAGGCCAAGGCACAACATTGTCTGATCGCCAACGTGATGGCATTTTGTCACACCCAAAGCCACACAATGTGAAGGACATGCTTTCCTTTCTGGGATTGACAGGTTTCAGCAGAAACTATATCCCTATGTATGTAGCAGTCACCAAGCCATTACGAGACATGGTCAAGGAACAAGGCATGAAAAATGTGCAGGCAAAGTTAACATGGACCCCTGAAGCAGAGACCGCGTTCATTAAATTGAAAGGGGAGCTGTCACATGCAGCATATCTGCATAGCCCTGATTACAGCAAGGCATTTTTCCTGGACGTCTCTGAAACAGGGAATAGCGCACATGGAGTACTTTTCCAGAAGCAGTCTAGTGCTAGACGTGTGCTCATGTATGTCAGTGTCCTAATGGACGCCATTGAACAACGCCAGACAGCTTGTGCCAGGTTCACTGCAGGATTGGCAAAGATCATTGAAAAGACATCACACATTGTGATGGGTCATCAGTTAACGGTCCTGACCACGCACTCTGTCATGTCATTTGTCAACTCTGAATCATTTACATTTTCACCGTTGAGACAGAGAAAATTGTCCAAATGTCTAACGGCGCCAAACATAACTGTAGCAAAGTTCGTAAGATGGGAAGGAAGGAGGCGGGAACCGGCGAACATTGAAACAATAAAACTTTAATTAAACGTAAACAAACAATAAACACGGAAGTTGCCGACAGCCACCTCACGGTAGACTGCCGGCCATAAAACATACATAAACTAAACACATTTCCGGGCCCGGTCCTCTCTCGTCAACAGTCCTGACGAACATCCATTTAAGCTCCCAATCTCCTCCGTGATAAGATGCGGGACCGGTGCGCGCACAGCTGATTGCACTAATCACTCACGCCACCGGCCCCGCGTCACGGCTCTCGTCCCGCCTTCCTCACCACAATAACATATAAACACGACGGCATTAACATGGCAGATTTGTTTACCAAAGGGGAACCACATGACTGTGCACCAATCACTGACCTGGCATCTCGTGTCCGCCAGGACTTAACTGCAACCCCTATCCCTGAAGCCTCGGACATGATTACACTATTCACGGACGGGTGCTGTTTCAGAGCTCATGACGGCTCTTTGGTCTCGGCTTACTCTGTTGTGCAGCAAACAGACTTAGGTTACACCACTAGGGAAGCAGCAAAAATAGAAGGCAAACAGTCAGCACAGAGAGCAGAACTAATTGCAGTCACACAAGCACTAAAACTTGCAGGCTCTGGTAAAGTCAACATTTACAGTGACTCAGCTTATGTCGTGGGTGCTGTCCATGTCGAACTCGCAGTTTGGCAAAGGAGTGGATTCGTCACTACGTCTGGTAGGCCTATAGCACATGACGCAGAAGTACGTGCACTGTTGGATGCATTGAAAATCCCAGCAGCTGTTGCTGTCATAAAATGTCAGGGCCACTGTAAAACAGACAGTGCGGTAGCACGGGGAAATGAGGCTGCTGACTTGGCAGCCAAAACGGCTGCAGGCTATCAGGTAACCATGATGGTACAGACTGACTGTTCATATGTGAAATTGTTACCATCTTTCAGCAGAGAAACACTTGTGGCCGAACATGGCAAATGCATACCAGAAGAACTGTCAACGTGGACAGAGTATGGGGCCCTGTGTGCACCAGATGGTCTGTGGCAGGCCCCAGATGGCAGACCAGCATTGCCCATGAGCCTGTCACGCTCTATCATGAACCAAGCACACACTATGTCGCACGTGAGTTCAAAACAGATGATGAAAACATTGCAATATTGGTGGCATCCTTTTTTGACGGCTATGGTGTCTAACTTTGTACTTTCATGCGACATTTGTCAAAAACATAACGTTAAACCAACCTTAAAACAGTTAAAGGGCACATTTTTGCCGTTGCGAGGCCCAGGAGAGGAAATCGTGATTGACTTTACAGACATGGTAGAGAGGGTGCAAGGGAAACGGTATTAGTTGGTGATAGTTGACCAATTCACAGGTTGGCCTGAGGCTTTTCCTTGTGGAAAAGAAGACAGCACTGCAGTCATTAAGTGTCTCATTAATCTGTACATTCTGCATTACGGTTTCCCCCGGCGTATCTGGTCGGATAACGGATCGCACTTCAAAAATTAGCATTTAAAAATCGTAGAGAAATCGCTGGGCCTAACGCATGCGTTTGGGGCCGTCTATCATCCTGAATCGCAAGGTAAGGTCGAACGGATGAACCTAACACTGAAACATAAATTGGCTAAAATCTGTGCACAGACCAAATTATCATGGCTATCAGCTCTTCCGTTGGCTCTAATGTCTGTACGTTCCTCTGTTAACAGAATCACTGGCTTTACACCTTTTGAATTGCTTACAGGTAGATCTTTTCCAGGACCGTCGAAGCCGCTGAAGCCTGACACCTGTGTACCACTTTCACATTGTGTATATTTTGACAAACTGACTGCTATGATTCAACATTTCTCTCAGCAGACTCCCTCTGACGTTGCTGGAGAACCCGTCGAGCCCTGTTCACAGTGGGTGCGCCTGAAGAAGTTTTCAAAGAAAGTGGAATGAGCCACGCTGGACGGAGCCTCTGAAAGTGACGGCAAGGACATCACATTGTGTCCGTCTATCTGGCAAGGGCGACACCTGGTATCACTTGTCTTCTTGTGTTAACTGTGATCCACCAAACAGGTCACTGTCAGAGACTGCTGTGGACCTGGGGGCTCAGGTCCAAGAGGGGGAGGGTATCTCTGGAGCAGAAAGTGGAGCAGAAAGTGGGACACAGGCATCAACAACAGTGGCATTAACAATCTAGTGCAAAAAACAATCTAGTGCAAAAAAGGCTGTGGTTTGGACAATTTAGACTTTCAAAAAGTCAAGGGTTATCAACATTTTCATATTATTTTTTATCGTAATCTCTATATCTTAATTTTCTTTCTAATTATTCAATATTTTCCATATTTTTCTATTTGTCATATTTTTATATTCACAGTTTTCAGATTTCATATTCAGTATTTTCCATATTTTTCATATTTTTATATTGCTATTGTGATTTTATATTGTCATATTCATTAACGTATAACCATTTATTCCTTACATTTCTATTTTGTGGGATTTTAACCACATATTTTTTCTTAATTTCATATTCCCATTAAGTGTACTGTGTGTTTAACCATTTAAATTTTTCCAAGAGTGTGTTTAACCATTTAAAGTCCAAGAGAGGGTAACGAGATGAAGCTGTGGGAAAACTGTAAGCTGTCAGGGATCCTATTAATAATTTCAGGGGTTATAGTAGGAATAATTTTTAGCATAACTAAGGGTCAGGAAAGCAACAACAACATATCGAAACCGAGTTACAAAAGAGCCATAGCCGATACGAGGTTACCGTGTGAACAACTTGTAATTAACTATGTTTGGGGTAAGACCACATCATTTACTTTCGACCTATGCGCTGTCATAAATTGTGGGGGAAAAAATAGCTCATGGAGGGGGTACGAGGTATATGTATGTACGGACGGGAATATGGACAGTGTTTGTAAGGCGTACCAGTCTAGGCAAACCTATAGGAGTGAATGGTGTCCATCATGGAATAAGGTAATAGCATATACCGGGGGTTGGACCCCGAAAGAACCTAGCCTTTGGACCCGTACCTCGGCAAAATTTGATTTTAAAATGCAAAGAGATTACAGTGCAAGCCAAAATCCACTCACCCTTTCAATATCCACCAGAACGGGATCAGCCAATTATACAGGGGAGTGTTTCCTTATAATGGGGGTGCACAGCCCAGGCACAGATAAAAAAGCAGTAATAAAATTTGTTGTGGACAGTTCACCTGAGGAGGAAAGAAATGGGACAGTAGCTGAGCCATTATCGGTAGGACAAAAGAATGGGGTAGTAGAAATAGATTACACCATGTTAAAACCAGAAGATATGATAGAAAGAGCCACAGGATATGGGGAAAATAATTTGTGGCTGGAATGGATAATTACCACAGCCAGAGAACAGAGCTTAGATGATTGTGTAGGATGTGCTAATGCAAGACCCCATTTATATATTGAACCAGCCCCGTTGTACCAAAATGATACGTGGGGTTATGAGTGTATGCTGGCATTGACACGGATGGCCAGTCCAAAAAATTGTATCACATTGGCAGCAATATTCCCACCAATAACCAACCTTTCACGGGCAGGTCCATTTACACCAAAGAAAGCTAATTATACCTGTTTTGATATTAAACGTCTATCACCAACCAGTAACCTGGGGGAGATAAATAAGGAGTGGTGTGATCAGATAATAGTAGATAATGGGACTAGAATAGGTACGTGGGCTAGGGCAGGGTTGTATTATTATTGTGGAGATCGAAGATTTTTTACTAGGATACCTGAGCAGGCAAAGGGAGTGTGTGCTTTGGTAAGACTGGGGAGGAGTATGTGTTATGTTTGGTGATCTTTGCTGTACTTACATTCCTAATAATACAGCACCAGACGGATCAGTCACTAGGGCATTGGAAGGTTTGAAAACTTTGTCTATCGAAATGAAGGAACATTCAGGAGTGAATAATCATATTGGAGATTGGCTAGACAAGGCACTAGGCAAATGGAAATCAGTATTAATGTCGATTGTGGTATCAATAGCTGTATTTGTAGGTATTTTGGTCTCATGTGGATGCTGTTGTATTCCCTGTATCAGATCACTATGTAACCGGCTGATATTAGCGTCAATAGAAAAGACAGACCTAACCCCTCCCAAATATACCATGCCTCTATTGTCTGGCGACCACTTCCTAGATGAGGATGATAATAATGTTTGTGATGATTTGTGACCATTTTTAATGGTCAAGAGAGGGAATTGTGGGAATTAAGATCAATATATGGATCGATATAAAAATGGATGATTGATTTTGTTTAAATCAGATGTATTTTCCTACATGACATGATTGTAAACAAAAGCTTGAAGCTGAGAGTTCTACAGTTGCTAGATGTTGCCAGAGATCGGAATGTGGTCAGTAAGTGGGGGGTGCATGTTCTGCTTATGTGTGTGTGTGTGTAACAAGAACCACATCTTCTTTTTGGGGAAGAAATGTGTACACTGAAGGATCTTATTGTGGTATTAAACGTGCCTTTACATTTAATATGCTTTAGGAGTTCATTATTGTTAACCAACTGTGCATAATATGTTGAAAATATAACCAAGTGTGTGAGTTGAATTTAGCGCTGATACTGTGGGGCTTTTTCCACAGGAAATTGCTATGTGTGTGTGTTAAAATCAGATTACGCACAGAGCATTTTGGGATGTGTGGGGGTCTCGTGTAAATCTGTTACAGATGGATGGTGGTTTGAAAAACAAGGCAGTGAGCTGATTGGCTGGAGAGCAGACAAAGGGGAGATGAGCTGATTGGACCCCAGCTAGAGAAGAGACTGGTCGAGAAATACATTTAAATAGCTGTGAAACTGTTGCTGGGGGTCGATTCTTTGTGAGACGTTTTTGTGTCTGAGAATCCACCGAAACAGCTGTTTGTTTGAGACTTCTGATCAATAAATTTCAAAGTTTTCTGAACTGGCCTTTCTCCAATTTTTGAACGCGCAGAACATTGTTTTAATGTTCATCAGTGATTTGATGTCTTTGCCTGCAATTCTGTTGCATATTGCACAAATATTGCTGCCAGTTAATGATAATTCTACGACTTTTTTCCAGAAATGAACAGCTTTATCACTGGAAGAAGTGTGCACAACCAGAGGATTGAGCGTCTTTGGCGGGAAATCTGGTGCGCAGTGACTTCTAATTATTATGCTGCTTTTCAGTATCTGGAGGAAAATGGCTCTCTGGATGTTAATAATGAAGTTCACATTATATGCATACATTACGTGATGCTGCCTCGTATCAACATCCACCTGGATCTGTTTCGGAGAACATGGGATCAACACCCTCTCTCCACTGAGGGGAACCGTTCTCCACAACAGCTGTGGGTGGGAGGCCAGCTTCTAACAGGAGAGACCCCAAATGATCCAGTTAGTAGGCCCGGTACCAGAGACGGATGATGTCCAAACTGTTGAAGTCCTGGAGTCTCCCACTCCTCTTCAAGACACATTGCTAGCTGAGCTTACAGAAAATATAGATCCACTGATGAGCAGCACTTCTTTTGGCACAGACCTCTATGAGGAGGCTGTAAGATTGGGTGAGCGAGTTCAGTTAACCTCTTAATTGCATTTAGTTTTCAATTTGCAGATTTCTACTACTTCAGTATCGTGGTTTGTGGGGCGTGGTTCAGCGAGCTCTAAAAACGGGAGTGAGAGCTGGGAGACGTAAGTCGACGGGCTCAGGAAGGGAGAGACACAGACTGAGTACGGGAAACCAGAGTGTGTGCACAAGGATATACCTGTCGAGGAAGACATCAAAGGATTTTATTTACTGAATCTTACGGCTGAAGGATCAGCGCGTATGCATGGGTGTGTTTATATATTAAGGAATCTTTCTGTTGCAATTGTACATAAAGGCACAACCTAGTCCTCTTCCTTCCTTATTACTACGAACTTTGTTACATCAACCCCTCTTATTTCATTATGTCTTCCCATGGATAAAGGTTTAGACATTAATGGCTGTTTGATGAGTTATTTTGAGGGGACAGCAAATTGACAATGTTATACAAGCTGTACTCTCACTACTTTACATTTCAGCAAAGTGTAACTTCTTCAGTGTTGTCACAAGATATAATAAGGGGTGTAATCGCTTCTGTCAGATACTGTATGTGAATATTAACTGTTTTGTTTAAATGTTAAATACAAGCCATATTGGATTATACACAAAGTATGTGTTATGGAACTGAAGGAGAACCCAAGTGCAGGCAGCGGATGCAAGGGGTAACAAATAGACTTTAATATATATATATATACAGAAAACAAAAACCCTCTAGGGGGTAAAAAGACAGTACACAATAACTAATACTATGAACTGAAAACTAAACACTCAACTAGAACTCAACTTTAAAACACTAAGGCTAAACAAACACTCACAAAGACTAGAATAAACTTAAATACTTCTCAGGACAAGGCTTATAGGCAAGACAACAATGCTACTAGGACGGGGTAACAAGTACTGCATACAAGTACAACGAACGAGCACAAGACAATAGACAAGAGGGCATTAAATAGGGGAACAAACACAGGATAATTACTAAGGGGCAGGTGAAGGTAATGAAACACTAATGGGAAGGCTAACGAGACAAAAGGGCGGGAAACACTGACGAGACACGAGAAAGCACATGGCTTTCTCATGATGAACATTAAAACAATGTTCTGCGCGTTCAAAAATTGGAGAAAGGCCAGTTCAGAAAACGTTGAAATTTATTGATCAGAAGTCTCAAACAAACAGCTGTTTCAGTGGATTCTCAGAGACAAAAAAGTCTCACAAAGAATCGACCACCAGAAACAGCTTTACAGCTATTTATATGTATTTTTCGTCGAGTCTGGTTCTTGAGCTGGGGTCCAATCAGATCGTCTTCCCTTTGTCTGCCCTCCAGCCAATCAGCTCACTGCCTTGTTTTTCAAACCACCATCCATCTGTAACAGATTTACACGAGACCCCCACACATCCCAAAATGCTCTGTGCGTAATCTGATCTTAACACACACACATAGCAATTTCCTGTGGAAAAAGCCCCACAGTATCAGCGCATAATTTAACTCACACACTTGGTTATATTTTCAACATATTATGCACAGTTGGTTAACAATAATGAAATCCTAAAGCATATTAAATGTAAAGGCACGTTTAATACCACAATAAGATCCTTCAGTGTACACATTTCTTCCCCAAAAAGAAGATGCTTCTTGTTACACACACACACATAAGCAGAACATGCAACCCCCCACTTACTGACAACATTCCGATCTCTGGCAACATCTAGCAACTGTAGAACTCTCAGCTTCAAGCTTTTGTTCACAATCATGTCATGTAGGAAAATACATCTGATGTTAACAACATCAATCATCCATTTTTATATCGATCCATATATGGATCTAAATTGCCACACTCACACAAAACCTAAGGCAGACTCCGCTGCAAGACCAAGAATAAACATGACATGATAGCAGAATCATGACAGTATGCATCAAAGTGAAATATACTCACAGCAAGATACATTGAAAAAACTATTTTGCCAACAACAGTTTTGGATTTCATTGAACCTGTTGACGTATCTTGCATTTTAACAAATTACCTTTACAAAGTTGCTGCTTGACTGACTTCAAGAAATAAATAGCCTATATAAAAACATTAATATTCAAGCCATGTTTGTCTTTTTTAAATGAAATGTAACTGTACTTGCATTGTATTTATGTATTTGGCTGACGATTTTATCCAAGGCTTATAGTCTTAGTAGTTGACTTCTTCCACACTACTGAGTCAATTATTGTATTAATGGTATGGTCACAGGGGCATTGACATGTTAGAATAATACAGAAAAGGGCAATTTAAAAATTACTCCTAAAAATATATTTCATATCTATCACACAGCCATGTTGGTTGGAATTGCACCCAAGTTTTCACCTGCTGTTGCACTTGTGCATTTTGATTTGATTTTGATATGCTGCAGCATTGACTTGAAAATGCCTAAAATATTCAAATCTGGTTATTACAAATATGCTTGCAAATGTGTAGGCACAATTGGGGCATGGAAGACAGGAGCTTCAGATACAAAGGGAGGATATAGGGCTGACAGTGCACACTCTTCATTACAAATGGTCCTGTAGATTGCTAAGGTTAATGTCCAGTCATTATTTTCTCACCCTCTTGTAAACCTATATGACTTATGCAGAACACAAAAGACGACATTTTGAACATACTTGGAACTATGCGCTGGCCCCCTTTCACTTACATTGTATGAACACCAAACCAATGCAAGTTAATGTGCTAGTTATTGTAGAACATTCTAAATATGTTCTTGCGTGTTCAAAATTGGAGAGAGGCCAGTCAAAGTAAATCTTGAAGTTTATTGATCAGAAGATTCAAAAATACAGCCGGGTTGCCTCAGACAGAATGTCTCACAGAAAACAACAACCCGGAAAACGGTTTCACAACATATTTATAGTATTTGTCGTCGAATCTCTTCTTGCTGTTGGGTGCGGTGCTGCCTGGTATTTGTCCAATCAGCTCTTAGTCCATCGTTCTCAGAGTTTCTGCAAAACATCAAATGACAACCCACACACCCCATTTCTGCCCAGCAACAACATTTTTAAGAAGTCAGTCAATGTAATGTGAGTGTGTGTACATTTTCTCCTTTTTTGGCGTTACATTTATCTCTTCAGTTGCATGCATATATTCTGAGACTTCAGCTGTCACCTGCTACTTCCTCTATCTTTTGCATGCTCTCGGCACCCACACACCACTTCCTCTTGAAGTACACTTAATATCAACTCTTAAGTTTTGCTTGATTTCACTCTCATACTAGTTATATTGTCAAGCATTGCAAGCAAGTATTAATAAGAAAACATATCAAATGTCATAGCACTTCTAAAACACATTAAAATATTCTTCATTATCAACATTCTTCAGAATATCTGCTTTTGTGTTATGTGGAAGAATGTCATACAGGTTTGAAATGACCAGAGGGTGCAAATGATTACAGGATTTTATTTTTGGGGGAACAATCAGTTTAAAGTACAAAAGGCCTTTTTAAGTCATGTGCAGGCTTTTTAATCTTTGAAGGGGGATGGTGTGAACGACAGTGCACATTTATTGTGACAAAGTATTCATGTAAAGATGTTTCAGAATTATGTGCAAGTTTCGAATATTGATATGATTTTTGTCGATGATTCAGTATTTAATCACATTTTAATGACAATTAAAGATTTAAGATTTAGGTTCTTTTAGTCTTAAAATAAGTCCAAATTAAAATCTTTTTAAATTGTGAATGATATGATGCTTACAACCATATAAATACATGCGGATTTACCAGATTCATTACGTGTTAGTTAGCTCGTTGTCCTTTTTTAAACGCGGACACTTTAAGACTCAAGTTGCCAGTCAGTGCGCGCGTTTTTTGAGGGGGATGGTGTGAAACACAGCATAAATAGCGTGCATTTATTGTGAAACGTCTCGGTTACGTATGTAACCTCTGTTCCCTGATGGAGGGAACAAGACGTTGTGTCGAAGCCGACAGATGGGGTTCGCCCTTGAGAACCAATCATCTCTGACTATTTTGAAAAGGCCACTGAAATTGGCGAATGAAATATGCATGCCGGGCTCCACCTCCGGATATCCGGGTATAAAAGGGGAGCCGGCGTGCTCATTCATTCACCTTTTGTGCTGAGGAGCCTGAGAGCATCTTGTGACTGCTGCAGCGGACGGCTATTGTCGTGGCATGAAGGACACAACGTCTTGTTCCCTCCATCAGGGAACAGAGGTTACATACATAACCGAGACGTTCCCTTTCTGTCGGTCTCTCGACGTTGTGTCGAAGCCGACAGATGGGGTTCCTATTGAAAACGCCACGGCACTAGCCGCGTCACAATCTCCAGCGAAGCGACGTAGACCGGCCTAGGCGAGTCAGACGTAAGCGCTCTCGCGAAATTGTAACCTTCCAGTGGGCAGGCAGGGGCTCCCAGAGCTTTTGGCAAAGATGAGTAGCCCCTGCCCTCGGCCACCACAGACGGAGGCCTTGTTCTCTAAACGAGAAGCCGTCCGGTATCGTAGGGCTACTGGGTAAGCGCTGTTCCCTCAATTTTGACGTGCGCTACGGAGACCACTTCCCACCCTAGGGGAGAATACAGTGGAGACACCAACATGGTCTCACCAAATAGGGGAGAACTCATGGGAGGTATGTGCGGAATGCCGCAAGTTGGATGTCCACCTGGGGGAGGTCATGGGTTGCCACGCGGGGAACCATCTCATGACGACATCTCAGACGGAACCACCCTGGTGGGGGGTTACTACGTGTGGGGCACTAGGTCCGGTTAGAGCTATATGTAATAACTCCGTTTGATACCCGGCCATAGGCGGCAGGGCTGCTCCGCCGAGCCCGCCGCCCTGAGTGCTTATTGATGGATGGACGGACTGCCTATTCTTCACCCTTGGGGAAAGAAGGGAGGCAGCCCATAGCGCACTGATCCACCTAAGAAGGGGAATGGCGCTATGCGCAGGCGTACGCCCTACGACTGCTGGTCTCACCTGTTGGCAAGACTCGAGCTGCCGACTCCCCACGGAGGTTGCAAGCCTCTGCGAGGTATAGCGTAGCCCAACCCGCAACTCTACAGATGTCTGCCAGAGAGGCGCACTGAGCCGATGCCCACGAGGAGGCCACACCCCGAGCGGAGTGTACCGTCACTCAAATGGGCACGGGCTAGGATCGGCACGCCGTAGTGACGGCGTGTGCGATCCAGCGCGACCACTCTCCTCGGAGACAGCACTCCCGTTGCTGACCTCCATACCAGACAAGAGCTGCTCAGGGCCTTGAAGCCCTCCGTGTGGTTCGAGTAGAGGCGCAATGCGCTTACTGGACACCCCACATACAGGTTGGGTCTTTCTCCCGGTGTGGGAGCGCCTGCAAGTTCATTACCTAGTTCCCAAAGGGGGGCGGCGGAACTTTGGGCACGTAAGTCGGCCGGAGTCTCAGGATCACGTGAGAGTCACCGGGCCTGAATTTTGGCAATCGGTGGACACGGAATGCTTGCAGGTGCCTCACCCTCTGGATGGACTCGAGCCCCAACAGGGGAGCCAACCCCCCTCGCAGAACGAGGAAGATAGGACAGCACGTTCCTGAGCGAGCAATTCCACGGGTCTTCTCCTCGAGAAGAGCACCAGGACGAGAAGGGGCGCCACTTAAAGGCATCCAGCCTTGTGGGCATTGCCCTTGCCTGAGTGACAGTCTCCACCACTGTGGGGGTAGATCATCCAGGAACTCCTCGTCCCATCCTGGAGCCAGACCCAGAGGTCTGGCTCGAATGCCACAACGTGTCCATCCCCTGCGAGTAGGCCCTTCGCCAGGGGATTTGGCCAGGGGGAGTTGTCGTCAGGAGTATTAGCTCCGAGGACCAAGTGTAGTTGGGCCCGTAAGGCGCAACTAGCAGCACTTGATACTCCTTTCCCAGACCTTGCACAGGACAGGCGCAATGAAGCTCACTGGGGGGAAGCGTAGTTCCGCTTGTCCCGTGGCCAGCTGCGCGCTAGGGCCTCTAGGGTCCACCTGTGCCCGCCCAAACCACACCCAAGCCAGCCCGCAGTGGTGGAGTCGTCACTTCCCACGAGGTGTCAACTGACGAGAGAGCGCTTGGCTGTCTGGTTCAGTGCACCCGGTGGGCGTGTGACCTGCAGGGGCTTATCGTCATTACGCCTGCTGCCGTCGCATCCTGACCCCGAGCAGGTCTTGAGGCCGGTCGGGGGGACGGTTCGATCGCCTTCGCCAGAGGGGTGGCAGCCCCGGCCTGGAGCACGGGAACATCCCTGCCTCTGCTGAGGTAAGAGGATGCCCGAAGTCCGGCGGAGGTCTGGCGAACTGGATCGAATGCCGAGACGGACCACACTCCCAGCCACCGTGATGGTTGAAATGCTAACCAAGCACCCAGGGACCTCATAGGGGGGGCTGCGATCTGCTTCATCAACCCGCAGGGGTTGGTTCAATGACTAGCAGTGCTGGTCCCCCCGGGGGGAACAGCTCCGCTAAATCACCTGCCAGGCGATGGCGCAGCTCGACGCACCGTCGAAGCGAGAGTGCTGAGGGCTGCTTTATACTCGTCATTGCGTGCCGCCACGACGCAACGTCGAGTTGCCGAACACCATCTTTCAGAGGGTGAGAGCGGCTGCAAGTGGGACCCAGAGAGAGACCTCTCCTTGTGAGAAGGTGGGCACTAGGCCCCCGAAGGGGCCCAGAAGGTGTTTGGGACGCAGCAGGGACCGCCCCAGTCCGACCATCCAGCAACCAAGGCTGGGTCGGGCCGGATGGTTCAATCTCTCTAGGTGGTCCTTCTCTCGACGTCTTCCTCCGGGGGGCCACCTGCGGGGGCACCAGAACCGGAGTCGACGCTGGAGAAGGCCAGGGCTGCTGGGGGCAGACCACGTGCGAGACCTCGACGGCCGAAAGGCGGCCGGGTCACAGCACGCCGGTCTGTTTCTACACTGTCAAAAGGCTGCTGGAGCAGTCCTTGACAGCGCCACCAATCAGCCGATCTTGCGAGAGGGGAGTCGGGAAAGTTGCCTTTCTCGACATCGCCCCCCTGCGCAAGATTGGGTCCGAGGCATCTTTCCGGGCCACTGATGTGGACATCGTCCGACCCAGCCTGCGCTGCCACCGCGGTCCCCGGAGGGCCAGTCGGCGGCGGCACTACTTGGGTCGGTCTTACCCCGTGGGGCTCTCTTTAGCGCCCTGGCCTGCAGGATGGCCATGGCGTAAGAGTGGAGGCAGCTTGGTCCACGGCACTGCCAGCCTCAACACCAGAGATGTCGAGACCTTACATGCCCTGGACGGTGAGCCTAGGTCAAGCTCCCCAGGTGGCCGCCGTCTGCGGATACCCGCGACTGCATGCTCCACCCAGGGTGCATTGACATAGTCCCTAGCTGCCTCCCCGCCCCGAGGATAGAGTCAGCTAGACAGAAGCGCGCCGAAGGGGGCGCTCCAGGTCCTACTGAACTCCTTATGCAGCTCGGTAAAACTTGGCACTTGAGCCGGGCACGGCTTGGAGTCGCGCCCGGGCCCAATGTGCAAAGTACCCAGCCGCGAGCACCAGGGCTGCGGCGCACCGCAACCCGACGCTCACGGCGGTCCGAGCGAGCATGGCTGACATCTTGACGTCTGCTCTCACCTGTGCTCGACCTCCCGAGGGAGGGAGCTTCAGGGAATCGCCAGAGTCTGATGCCAGCAGGTCGCACTACGATGTTGCAAGAGACACCTCATCTCCACGGCTCGTGTCCGAGCGCATGGCTGAGGAATAAGATGGCTTAGGACCATCCTTGGGGAACTGCTAAACAAGCGAGACGGGGCGCGAGCGGCCCGCGAGCCGGCCGGCTGACGGATTAACAGTGAGGGCAGGACGAATCCACGAGGCTGCCACAGTGGTCGGACCCCCGAACACTTGCGGCAACCACCGTGTCCGTCCCCGTCCTCGATGAGTGTACTGCACCCAAGAGATCAGCGGGCAATGCCACGCTGAGGAAATTGCTCTTTTAGGAACTGCCAGGACGCCCAGGGGAATCTCCGCTGCACCGCGTCGTAGAATTCGGCAATTCGAAGAATGTCATCAGATGCGAAGGCTCCGAAGAACAAAAGGTGAATGAATGAGCACGCCGGCTCCCCTTTTATACCCGGATATCCGGGGGTGGAGCCCGGCATGCAAATTTCATTCGCCAATTTCATTGGCCTTTTCAAAATAGTCAGAGATGATTGGTTCTCAAGGGCGAACCCCATCTGTCGGCTTCGACACAACGTCGAGAGACCGACAGAAAGGGAACATCATTCTCCCAAACATGTCCCAGGACAATCGGTAAGTTGTTAACAACAAGAATATTTGATTACACTAAAATGAAATCAAGATCATAGATTTAACGTTTTAATGACATTGTCCTTGTTCTGTGACTAACGTTAATTAGAATAGCTAACTTATCTATTAAGTGTAACGGTTAACGTTATCTTGTGTAAGATCCCGTTAACGCGTTGTTCCTTGGTGGTACACAGTGAGGTTGGTTTCAGCTTTAATATGATTATTATTAGACTTTTAAATTGAGAACGTAATTCAGTAACTTAACTGATGAAACGTCTATGTCACCCAATTCAATGCAAATGTTTTAAATATAAATGATAGGATGCTTACAATCATATAAATACACCCGGATTTACCAGATTCGTTACATGTTATCCCTTGAAATATTTTTTTATTTGTTGTCAGATGCAATTTAACTATGTCACCCAATGTGATATAAGCAGTGCTTAAGTGATTTTATTGTTTTGAACAGAGTCCGGCATAACAAGCAAACATATTAGGCTATATGCAAAATGTTGTCATTGAACCTTGCACCAGATTGTTTAACTAGCAGAGCATGGTTGCTGTATTTTGTGGTTTCTCATTTTTTAAGCTGATTTGACGCTTTGTGAAAAGCACAAATGCTACATAAAACTGAATTGAATTGATCTGAAACACAGCCAGCGGTAAACAAACATGAAGACTTTGTCGGAACTCACCAGGTTTTGCACGGGAATGCAGAACTTTGGTGAAATTACGCAAGTATTGTATAATTATGAGGAACGCGAAGTTCTCTCCCTTATAACACTTCCATTACCATGACCTGTTTACATTTAATGGATAAGTGAATCACCCTACAGAATATGTTGAGTAGTTGAGTAATTTTGGTAGTATAAAATACATTTCAGAAATATATAGTTCCTCTTGAACCTCATTGTATTATCGGATAAATAGAAAGATTAAACGTTTTAAATTTTCAGAACATTCTTTACACTTTCATTTACTCTCATTACTCAAATTTTTTAGAGTCAGTGCGAGTAGCAAACAAGCTTCAGGGTAAGTTATGTGCTGGTTATTTATTATGATTTGTTTTACAGTCTACACAGCAATGCCACTGAGGCAGCACAACTACTGCGGGATGCAGCTCGGGTTTTGATTGGACCCAGACAGACTCCTGGTGTTTCCACGCAAGACCCAGACATCACAGCAAGACAAAGTAGTGTTCAGTCTACTCTTTCTTCACTGTTTAGGCCATATGGGTCCAGAGAAAGAGTAAGGAGAAGACCGAGACCTTTCACAACTCCCTGGAGTCATGATTTTTTCTGTCTGGCTGAGCCTAACAGCACATCCGTCCCAAGCCCTGAGGAAACTGTACTTCTACATTCAGTTGGGCTTGGAAAACGGCGTGTAAGATTTATGGACAATAAATGTTCTTTTGGAGAGTTTTGTTCCAATTTGTATGGGTGCTTCCCTGCACTGAAAGAATGTGGTGGCTTCAAAATTATGAGAGCCACTAGGAATAAGGAATTAATAGATATTCCAGTGCCACCAGGTGGCTACACTATAGATTATCTGCGTAATGAGACTGGGCTCAACAGAGCGATTGCATATGTAGTACCTCTACATATACCTTTTAGGAACTGCCAGGACGCCCAGGGGAATCTCCGCTGCACCGCGTCGTAGAATTCGGCAATTCGAAGAATGTCATCAGATGCGAAGGCTCCGAAGAACAAAAGGTGAATGAATGAGCACGCCGGCTCCCCTTTTATACCCGGATATCCGGGGGTGGAGCCCGGCATGCAAATTTCATTCGCCAATTTCATTGGCCTTTTCAAAATAGTCAGAGATGATTGGTTCTCAAGGGCGAACCCCATCTGTCGGCTTCGACACAACGTCGAGAGACCGACAGAAAGGGAACATCATTCTCCCAAACATGTCCCAGGACAATCGGTAAGTTGTTAACAACAAGAATATTTGATTACACTAAAATGAAATCAAGATCATAGATTTAACGTTTTAATGACATTGTCCTTGTTCTGTGACTAACGTTAATTAGAATAGCTAACTTATCTATTAAGTGTAACGGTTAACGTTATCTTGTGTAAGATCCCGTTAACGCGTTGTTCCTTGGTGGTACACAGTGAGGTTGGTTTCAGCTTTAATATGATTATTATTAGACTTTTAAATTGAGAACGTAATTCAGTAACTTAACTGATGAAACGTCTATGTCACCCAATTCAATGCAAATGTTTTAAATATAAATGATAGGATGCTTACAATCATATAAATACACCCGGATTTACCAGATTCGTTACATGTTATCCCTTGAAATATTTTTTTATTTGTTGTCAGATGCAATTTAACTATGTCACCCAATGTGATATAAGCAGTGCTTAAGTGATTTTATTGTTTTGAACAGAGTCCGGCATAACAAGCAAACATATTAGGCTATATGCAAAATGTTGTCATTGAACCTTGCACCAGATTGTTTAACTAGCAGAGCATGGTTGCTGTATTTTGTGGTTTCTCATTTTTTAAGCTGATTTGACGCTTTGTGAAAAGCACAAATGCTACATAAAACTGAATTGAATTGATCTGAAACACAGCCAGCGGTAAACAAACATGAAGACTTTGTCGGAACTCACCAGGTTTTGCACGGGAATGCAGAACTTTGGTGAAATTACACAAGTATTGTATAATTATGAGGAACGCGAAGTTCTCTCCCTTATAACACTTCCATTACCATGACCTGTTTACATTTAATGGATAAGTGAATCACCCTACAGAATATGTTGAGTAGTTGAGTAATTTTGGTAGTATAAAATACATTTCAGAAATATATAGTTCCTCTTGAACCTCATTGTATTATCGGATAAATAGAAAGATTAAACGTTTTAAATTTTCAGAACATTCTTTACACTTTCATTTACTCTCATTACTCAAATTTTTTAGAGTCAGTGCGAGTAGCAAACAAGCTTCAGGGTAAGTTATGTGCTGGTTATTTATTATGATTTGTTTTACAGTCTACACAGCAATGCCACTGAGGCAGCACAACTACTGCGGGATGCAGCTCGGGTTTTGATTGGACCCAGACAGACTCCTGGTGTTTCCACGCAAGACCCAGACATCACAGCAAGACAAAGTAGTGTTCAGTCTACTCTTTCTTCACTGTTTAGGCCATATGGGTCCAGAGAAAGAGTAAGGAGAAGACCGAGACCTTTCACAACTCCCTGGAGTCATGATTTTTTCTGTCTGGCTGAGCCTAACAGCACATCCGTCCCAAGCCCTGAGGAAACTGTACTTCTACATTCAGTTGGGCTTGGAAAACGGCGTGTAAGATTTATGGACAATAAATGTTCTTTTGGAGTTTTGTTCCAATTTGTATGGGTGCTTCCCTGCACTGAAAGAATGTGGTGGCTTCAAAATTATGAGAGCCACTAGGAATAAGGAATTAATAGATATTCCAGTGCCACCAGGTGGCTACACTATAGATTATCTGCGTAATGAGACTGGGCTCAACAGAGCGATTGCATATGTAGTACCTCTACAGCATCAATTAAGGGCGTGTAATCGGCAGGTTGTTGAACAGGTAATGCCAAAAATGTGTAATTTGTCTGAAAGTGCATATGAAGTTACAAAAGGACAACTTTACACCCTGTCTTTAATTTGTTTAATTCCTATTTGTTTAGGTACTTGCAATGGAGACTTGCCAAAAATGCTCCCTCGAGGTGCCCCTTTGTGAGCTGCAAAAACATTTATCTACTTGTCAACAAAAGTAAGTAGAAGGGTTACTTGACCCATTTGTTGACTTCATTTTGTAATCCAATAAGTATGACTTTCTTTTGCTAATCAAATATTTTCTATATTCTATAGCAAAATATCCATACAATGCAATAAACCTTTCAGTTATCATAAAGAATATTAAGTCAGCATAAGCATTCTGTTTAGAACTTTTTAAAAACAAATGTAATACATGCAGTTTCTGCCAATCTCATATGAATTTTGAGTACCTAAACTACCTATAGTTTGTATTTTTGAAAGTATGTAGTATGATCACATTTACAGTATAAAACACAGATACAGCTGTATGATTATTTCCTAAAACAGGCGAATACTAAATCCGTGCAGGGGGTTGGGACTACAGCACGAGCACACAATACATCATGACATTATTTCTGCATAACTGTTAAGAACTATTGAACATTGCCAACAAAGCACATACATCTTACCCAGTTTGACATACCGTGTGTAGCTCATGTCTGGCATCTTTTAAAACGTCTTCACCACAAAATTTCAAATGCTATTAGATTATTGATGATAATCTTAAATATATAATTTACCTTATTACTGTTTATTTTTTATTTAGCCTTGTCTTGTAAGCACTATCGAGCTTGTGCAGAGGCAGCAGCTTTTGCCAGAGGGGAACTGGAATCCCTGGTTGCGCCTGGGTTCCCTGAGTTTTTTTTCTTTATTGGAGTTTTGGGTTCCCCGCCACCGTTTGGATACTATTATGCACTGGACGCAGGGGCTGCTATAGAATATAACATGTAGAATAAGAATTTTTAAGTTTTACTTAATTATATTGCTTATAGGAATTTACAGTATAGTCAGTTTGATACTTGTATTACCTAGTGATCTGACTTCGGACAGCATGAGCACGCAGCTCTCTGCACACGCAAGCGAAAGAGAGACAGAGAGCGGCGCGACGATGCAGATGATTATATTTTAAACGCGAGGGATAGTTTGCCTCAGCTCGCTTGAAACGCATAAAACTGAACAAATACATGAGGATTTGTGTTTGGACTTCAGACAGATGCGAGAGCGTGTGCATGTGAGAGACGTGAGGAGGTCAGTGAAAGTATCTTTGCGCTTCCAGTCAACGGAATGTTGACAACTTACAAAATAACAGTTCTCCGGTCACATCAAAGTGATGTGGGAACTGCTCGGCTCTGAACTGAGGGAGTTGAATTTCTTAAAGAAACACCAAATAGTTTTTGCTCTTGTAATGGAAATTTTCTAGTCTAGCTTCTTGATGTGTCTATCTATATGTTTATAAAGTTTTTATCCATGTTTTCTTCTCTATGTTATCATGTTTTTCTCTATACGCGTCATACCACTCTGCCTTTGCCCTCGAGCAGATGCCAAGATGTTCTGTTTGGAATAACGGGCATCACTTCTCGGAAACCAGCTCGGGATTCTGGCTAGGGGGCAAAGGGAGGGGGTTTCACGTAATCATATATATACTCTGGGTGCAGAAGGAAAGAGTGCCTTTGCTCTGCACCATGCTCATTGCTTATGATGCAGATTAAACGACAATAAAATACTTTGCAAAGTACCTGATGTCTCTGTATATTGCGTTTGTCAAAATTGACTCACCTTGAGTAAGGAATAAGAAAATTCCACAACAATTTGGCGACGAGGTATGGGATCACAAGGCTGACGGAGAACGGACTAGAGTTGACTGATCATCCTGGACATAGCAAATCCAGCTCTAACCCCATACAGGGATGAGAGAACTCTACTCCGGACCCCAAGCTGACGTGATCCCAAAAGAACTCAGTGCAAGGCACAAAAGTGAAAAACGGTGAGTCAAAAAGATTCTAAACAGCCTGATTAAGGGGAGACTACTTAGCGCTAAACAGTCTGATTTAAGAAGGGGGGACTACTCTGAATCGTGTTAGATTCTAAACAGTCTGATTTAAGAAGGGGGGACTACTCTGAATCGTGTTAGATTCTAAACAGTCTGATTTAAGAAGGGGGGACTACTCTGAATCGTGTTAGATTCTAAACAGCCTGATTAGAGGGGGGACTACTCAGAATCGTGAATATGGATAAACCAACATACAGAGAAATGAGGAAAAATTGGGGAACGGGGAGTTTACAAGGTGTACCCTATTTAAAAGAAAAAGGTAACTTTCCAGAAAACGGTACATTTAGTACCACAAAATTAGAGAAAATAAGAGAACATATGGGGAAAAAAGACATATTTAAAATGTCCAAAAAAGAAAGGGAAAAATATGATGAAGCATGTAAATGTTTAGGGTTATGGGAAAAGGAAGCAAATAGACGTGACCATGTTTTTAAAGAAAAGGCTTTGGAAGAACTTCCACCGCCGTGTCATACACCCCCACCGCCGCATGCTCCATTGTACCCTGTTTTGCTTGAATATAATGATTTAACCCCTCTGTCTTCTTTACCCCCATCTATGACTTGCTACAAACACCAACCGGAGGATGATTGTGTCCCTCCTCACCGACATCTGAACCCGATCGAGGCAGCTCCAGTGCCCCCACCAGTGTCTCCACCAGCACCAGTGCCGTCTCCACCACAGCCGATGGTGCGTCAAAAGCAGGAAAGACCGCAACCAGCACCGACAGACAAAGAACTTTTGACATTTTGCAGAGAATTCTCACCCTCAATGAAAGAATTAGAGAGACTGTTAAAAGTCAAACTGAAACCATCTGACCTAAGAAAGTTACAGGGTAAATGGCCTGTGGAGGATTATAGAAGGGAACATGTCAACTGGTCGCATGCAAGCAATGCTGAGTACAGGAGGATTCTGGAAGAATTCTTAGAAGGACTAAAATCTACTTTTCCCGAAGCTCTGAATCTGGATAAGATCGCTGCTTGTGTGCAAAAGACTGATGAAAGAGTGGAGGATTTCTTGGCCAGACTGGAGGAAGTATTTAAAGAACATTCTGGACTTCAACCTGATGCAGACGGACCAGACATTGGTCCGTTCGAAGGACATCTCAGATCCGCTTTTCTGCGGAACCTCAGAGAAGAGCTGAGACGAGAAGTGGAAAAATCATGCATCGAGCCGGATCGCGGGAGAATGAGTGAGATTGTCCGTCATGCTGTACACGCCGAAAGACAAACAGGCAAGAAAGAGCTTCAGAAGAAAAACACACAAGATAAAGAACTCCACATGGCTCTAATGAATATCGGAGGAGAACACGGAAGAATAGGAAGATGGCGAGGGAGAGGAGGTTTTAAACCTTCTGGCATGTATGGAGAGAAGTGTTTCAATTGTGGAAGAACGGGGCACTGGCGAAATGATTGTCCTGAGCCTCGGAGATCGCGGAGGTCAAGAGAAAAGGTAGATGGAAGTGAGGAGGTGAGGCATCATTCCGAGGGTGGTGAGTATGATTTCCCTTAGAATATGCAATGAAGAAATGCTTTTTCCTACTGTATGCAACGAAGATCTGCTTAGCTCACATTCCATGATGAATGAAACCGCTTTCTGAACTTTGCTAAAATGCACAATGCTTGTGTGCAACAAACCGCTTGAATTTTTGATAGATTCAGGGGCAACAAATAGCCTACTGTGATTCACAAGAAGTGTTTAAATTTGCCAGAGTCTAAACTAGCTGTGTTTTCCCTAAATGCTAGTGGCTCTAATGTAAAATAATTGATGTCAAAAGGGTGCAATGTGAGTTGGGGAGTGTCAAATTTCAACACAGGTGTCTCATGTCTGACTGCTGCCCGATTCATTTGCTGGGCAGAGTCATAATGTGTATGGTGACAGATTGAGCATGATACCAACACGACCCGAGTGCATCGCTCGTACAGCTGTACGATGTAATATTGAATTACGTAAGTATGATGTAGAATGTATTGCCTCACAGAGCCTCATGACGTTGATTACAATGGTGTGGCGAGCTGTGGGTGTTTTGCTGACAAATATGCGCACGCCATAGAATGGGTTAAAAGGGATGACGTGCAATATTCAAATTTGTTGCATGCCCATCGTGAGAATCATGCCTGTCTGTCAGCAACAAGGGGGCTTGAAGTGTTTTCACACACAAAAAGATTAATGAAGAGTATTGACATACCAGAAATTTTGGGAAAGGTGCCCGTTCAACTATTGGTAACAGGAAAAATATTATGTTGGGTTAATTAGGAACTGTGAGCCTGTTGTGATGACGCCGAAGGGTAATTTTCATCCACGCAAACAGCAATACCCCCTCAAAACAGAAGCCTCAAACCAGAAGCCCTCAATGGCATAAGGCCAATATTTAATGAGTTTAAAAAGATTAAAAATAAAGGCATAGTTGTGCCATGCCCAAATTCACCTGTGCGCACACCTTTGTTTCCAGTTAAAAAGATCAGAGAAAAGGGAGCACCCGTTGAATGGCGGTCCGTACAAGATTTGCAAGCAGTTAATGCCGCAGTACAGCCACGAGCACCAAACGTACCCAACACGTATACCATTCTCAGCCAAATTCCGCCTGAGACGAAATGGTATACGGTGATTGATTTGTCAAACGCGTTTTTCAGGGTGCCAGTACACCCAGACTCACAATACTGGTTCGCCTTTTCATTTGATGGCAAGCCATATACATTCACACGTCTATGCCAAGGGTACTGCGACAATCACTGGAGCCATTCCATCTCCCGAAGGGGGTGGCATTGCTTCAGTATGTGGATGACATTCTTTTATGTGCACCCACCAAAGCGCAATGTGAAGAACACACTGTACGACTGCTCACTCATTTGGCACACGAAGAACACAAAGTGAATATCTCCAAAGTCCAGCTGGCAAAACAATTTGTTCATTTTTTGGGTCACGAAATTACTGACCGTGGCAGACAGCTGTCCGCAAAGCGCGTGTCTGCAATTTCAGACATCGCACGCCCAAAAACAAAGAAGCAACTAATGACATTTTTAGGGATGACCTCTTACTGTAGGAATTTCATTTTGAGGTACACAGAGATGGAAAAACATCTCACGGTATTGATTCACGGGAAGCCCATGACTGCAAATGCGCAGATTGAATGGACTGATGCAGGGGTTGAGGCTTTTGGTAATCTCAAGCGAGCTCTGCAATCTGCGCCTGCGCTAGGTATCCCAAACCAAGACAAACCATTCACACAAATGGTAAACGAAAAAGACGGCACAATGCTCTCTGTGCTGCTCCAAAAACACGGAGACCAGCTGCGCCCCGTTGCTTATCTTTCATCCAGATTAGATAGTGTGGCACAAGGTCTCCCACCATGCCTGCGCGCAGTAGCAGCGGCAGAGAAAGCAGTGCTGGCCTATTGGGAGTTTGTTGGTTATTCTCCCCTTACTGTGTTTGTTCCCCATGCAGTGGCCATGATTCTGTTAGAACAACGAGTGTCACATTTATCTACAGCGAGGTGGCTGAGATATAATCTGACGTTGTTGGAATTGCCAAACATCACGGTAGGGAGATGTAACACACTAAACCCAGCCAAGTTGATGCCAATTACTGACAATGGTGACCCACACAACTGTGTTGCCACTTTAGAGCAAGTCTGCTCGCCATGTGTTGATCTCAGAGACGAACCTCTGCTAAATGCAGACTTGACTTTCTATGTAGATGGCAGTGCACGAAAAGATGAGGCGGGAAAGAATCACGTGGGGTTTGCTGTTGTGTCTGATTTTGAAACAGTACAGTCAGGCCGCCTGCCTGACCATTTCTCTGCTCAAACAGCAAAACACATTGCACTCACACGCGCATGCGAATTGGCAGAGGGTAAAAGTGTCAACATTCACACAGATAGTAGATATGCATTTGATGTAACTTGTGATTTTGGCACACTTTGGAAACACAGGAACTTTTTGAAAGCTGATGGTAAAAACATTCTTAATCACACACAGGTTGCTGATATACTATCTGCCATTATTCTCCCATCAGCCATTGTTGTGTGTGACTATGCCACACACACTTTTTTATCAGAAACAATTTTTGCAGGAAGCCAACGAGCTGACCTTGCAGCAAAGCAAGCAACATCGGAGCCACAGACAGATTGTCTCCAGAAATCACTAACAAAAATTTTTCTCTTGCAGAGATGCAAACATTTTGCGGAACCAGCTGAATGTAAATACACAGACAATGGCCTCACCTGTTTGCCAAAACATTTTTTCCCTGCTTTTGCAATTTTGACACGTGGTCTAGACCACGTGTCAAAAGGGGGGATGTTACAAGGCAATGTGTTTTTGTGTTTTTTGCTCTCAAAATGTTTGTGCAGGTCAAAAGAGCAGTAGCAAATGGAGCTGACAAATCATTACACAGCTTCCAGGAAGTCGTAGGAAAGACACACCTCCCACAGCAAAAAGGTGTCCAAGGAGGGGCAACTCCAACCGTATGGCTCTTCGCAATGGTCGTGCAGACAAAGGGAATCAACTGTTCGAGTCGGGGACGCATCGAACCCCGAGAAATTAGAGATTATAGAATTTTGTTTTTGTGCAACACTATATTCCAAGTTTAATAAAATGGTATGGGGAGGGACAGTGTTACCCTAATTCTGTTAGGTACTGGGGAACAAATATGTATTTGTGTGGAGGTACGTGTACCTAAGTTGATGTTGTGGATAAGGCAACACAATTTTAAAATGTGGGCCATTATGTCCCCTGGGACGGCCAAATAAAAAGGGAAAGGAGAAAATTTTAAACTTAACTCTAACTCAGAAAATTTTAATTATGAGGGAACGGGAGCAATTTCACAAATGAGAGTAAGAATATGGAAAGTGACGAAGGTTTAAGCAAGTGATGAGGGTTTAAGCAAGTGATGAAGGTTTAAGCAGTATTGGTGTATGAGATTGAGGGGAAAGACACAGGTCAGAAGCTTCAGATATAATTTCAGCCAAGTAATTTTCAGGCCGCAGAGCAGGCAGAAGAAGAGGCACAAGAAGTAGAGGCTAGAACATGGATAGACCGAGAAAGCAGAGCTAGAAGGTAGATACGAGAATGGCAGTATACCAATGCAAAGGCAATAAGGCATGTGCATTGGCACTGATAGAAAAGAAAGAGGTTGGAGTGAATGACAGTTGTTGGTGGTGTATGCAACTCGAGCAGGCATGGAAAGTTAGTCTTCTGAAATTAGAGGACCGGAAGAGGCTAAAGGGTCAATTACCCTGCAAAGTCACAACCCTGTTGACAGTTGCAAACAGCACCAACAAGGCCGAAGAAAAGACAGAGTGCAGAGAACCAGGTGGTAAGTAAAGTACAAAATTGAACAGTTTGGAAGTAGGAAAGTAGGATTGCAGGGTAGGTTAGTTTTAGATGTGATCACCGTAGAGAAAAGCTGTGTGTGTGCAAAATGCTGAGTTGTTGTTTCTAGATTTAGGAAGCTGGATGATATGACTGAACAGCCTAAATATGGAAAGTGATGAAGGCTGAAGCAGGTGGTGTTACCAATTCTAGTGGGATTTTAAGAACTGTTTAGATAGAAGAATGAAACCTGTAAGAGAAAGGGCGTTGCTCATCTTACGGGTCAAAGTATAAAGATTTTGGTTACCATAATATGGTAAAAGGGGGGAATGTAATGGAAATTTTCTAGTCTAGCTTCTTGATGTGTCTATCTATATGTTTATAAAGTTTTTATCCATGTTTTCTTCTCTATGTTATCATGTTTTTCTCTATACGCGTCATACCACTCTGCCTTTGCCCTCGAGCAGATGCCAAGATGTTCTGTTTGGAATAACGGGCATCACTTCTCGGAAACCAGCTCGGGATTCTGGCTAGGGGGCAAAGGGAGGGGGTTTCACGTAATCATATATATACTCTGGGTGCAGAAGGAAAGAGTGCCTTTGCTCTGCACCATGCTCATTGCTTATGATGCAGATTAAACGACAATAAAATACTTTGCAAAGTACCTGATGTCTCTGTATATTGCGTTTGTCAAAATTGACTCACCTTGATTAAGGAATAAGAAAATTCCACAACACTCTTTTCTCCCCCTACAGGTTGGAAGCGGAATTGTCCATTACCACTGTCGTAAATAATACAGCAGCAAAGCTGGCTCTGATTGGATTGTAGGTCTATCCATGTACCTGCCGAGTATGCTCCACCAACAGCCTGCAGGATGCTCCACTGCCGTAAGGCAAGTTTTTAAAGTTTTCACTCGAACTACAGGACCGTGACCCGACGGTTGGAAACTTCTTTAGTGCGGTTTTGGCCAACAGAGGGCTGCAAAGCGAATGTGAAAGTGCAGTTCACCCTGTTTCGAGTGGATGAACGACTGAAACTTTTTTGGAAACGTTATTTTAAGGTAAAAAAAAAGTCTTTGGTGTTGCTTTAATTTTTTCGCTGACGAAAGCAGAGCCGTTGAGAGCCGCTTCGCCATGGTTTTAGTTTAGAAGGGGAGGGGTAGCTGAAATGACAGGATGGGGTGCGTCGCCCAGATTTGCTTACCTCGGTCTGCATTTTCCCCAGACATACGTTCTTGTCCCACACAAAAACGTAATTTTATTCCAAACATGCAAAATTCCGCGAAATTCTGCATTAACACTAGATTCCGTGTTAATTAGTCAATTCCGCGATTCCGTCCGCGATTCCGTGAACGCGGATATTATAGGGCCCTAGTCAATAGCTGCTTTATTCACGATAAAACACTATGACCGCTTCACCCACGGTTCTATGTATCTCTACACAATACCCTGCTGTTTACGGTCAGGGACAATTTTTTCAGCGGAAGGAAGGCTTTTAGTGATTTTACTTTATGAAAGTTGCATTATAGATACATATTTTCCGACTTTAATAGTTGTATTGTGTGGTAACCGTTTTATAAAGCAATAAGGTACTCGAGGCTAGTGCTGTATCGTGAATAAGTCACGGCTGAAGGGGTTACTCTGCTTCGCATCGTGCCTAATAACGCCCTTCAGCCATGACTTATTCACGATACAGCACAGCCTCTTGTACATTATTGCTTGCATATAATAATTAATAACATATTTGATCAGCCTTAAAAAGGGCTTGTGTACCTTTTTTTGTTGCTCTTTTTTTTCTTCCTCCATTTCGGTCTCCACTATACTTCACCCAGGTTTTTATTTTTTCCTCAGCTTCCACCACTTTTGCTCCTTGTTTTTTGGCTGCATCTGTCAGCATGAAATTAAAGAAAATTAAACAGAGAAAGGGTTAGCAGACAGATCATATCTGATATGTATTTTGTAGAGTTTTGTAGAGATTTGTGGATTAATTGGCATTCTGACTTGAATTGAATTTCATTCAATGACACATTATGTGAGAATGTAAGGGGTTGTTTCCTCTTTTGCTACATCAAAGTTATGTCTAAGTTTTTTTAAAACATATCACCTTTGACAACTTTTACTAGCAAGAGTGTAGAAAATGGGCTCTTCTGTCCTCTCCCTTGCCAATTAAAATTGTTGGCCAACTCATTGGTTATTATTTCCCTCATGATTCTATGTACAATGTCTTTGGCAGATGTTCCATCCAAGCTGGCAAGATATCTTGTCTATGAAAAAAAATCATGTGTTAAGCAGCAGTAAATCAGGTCTAGATCTCTACATATGTTAGTATTCTTTTAAGTGAAGTAACAGAACATCATTAGAATTTACCAGGGAACGTTGTGTGTCTCTGTTTGACAGCTTATCCTCCAGATCTTTTATGCCCGTCATGCTCCTTAATGGAAACTGAAACTCCTCATTTACAACTTCAGTTGCATTCTCTCTTCGCATAATGGTCTGAAGGAGGAGCGTATTCTGCCTGACTTGACCCTTTATCTCTTCCAGCATCTGATAGAGCCGGAGTTCTCTTTCTGAATCAGACAAACATACGATGCAACATTATAACTACACAGAATTGAACGTATAAAGAGAGAGACTGCATCTCTTCTTTTGTTGTGTTTATCTGACTGGCGTGCTCAGGGTGGTGTGGCCGTAAGCAAAATACGCCCGAGCTCGACGCATGAAGAAAGAAGCCATAAAGCCCCTTTGCGTTAAAGCTTACGTCACTGGTATTCCCAGGCGGTCTCCCATCCAAGTACTGACCAGTCACGACCCTGCTTTGCTTCTGAGATCTGACGAGAGCAGGCGTGCTCAGGGTGGTGTGGCCTTAAGCAAAAGATGTGCTACCAAGCTCGACTCATAAAGAAAGCAGCCTTAAGTCCACTTTGTGTTAAAGCTTACAGCACCTGGTATTCCCAGGTGGTCTCCCATCCAAGTACTCACTAGGACCGACCCTGCTTGGCTTCCGAGATCAGACGAGAGCGGGTGTGCTCAGGGTGGTGTGGCCGTAAGCAAAAGCTGTGCCACCAATCTCTACGCATAAAGAAAGCAGCCATAAGGCCACTTTGGGTTAAAGCTTACAGCTCCTGGTATTCCCAGGCGGTCTCACATCCAAGTACTGACCAGGCCCGACCCTGCTTGGCTTCCGAGATCAGACGAGAGCGGGCATGCTCAGGGTGGTGTGGCCGTAAGAGAAAACTGTGCCACCAATCTCTACGCATAAAGAAAGCAGCCATAAGGCAATTTTGGGTTAAAGCTTACAGCACCTGGTATTCCCAGGCGGTCTCCCATCCAAGTACTGACCAGTCACGACCCTGCTTTGCTTCTGAGATCTGACAAGAGCGGGCGTGCTCAGGGTGGTGTGGCGTGCTCAGGGTGGTGTGGCCTTAAGCAAAAGATGTGCTACCAAGCTCGACTCATAAAGAAAACAGCCTTAATTCCACTTTGTGTTAAAGCTTACAGCACCTGGTATTCCCAGGTGGTCTCCCATCCAAGTACTCACCAGGACCGACCCTGCTTGGCTTCCGAGATCAGACGAGAGCGGGTGTGCTCAGGGTGGTGTGGCCGTAAGCAAAAGCTCTGCCACCAATCTCTACGCATAAAGAAAGCAGCCATAAGGCCACTTTGGGTTAAAGCTTACAGCACCTGGTATTCCCAGGTGGTCTCCCATCCAAGTACTCACCAGGACCGACCCTGCTTGGCTTCCGAGATCAGACGAGAGCGGGTGTGCTCAGGGCGGTGTGGCCGTAAGCAAAAGCTGTGCCACCAATCTCTACGCATAAAGAAAGCAGCCATAAGGCCACTGTGGGTTAAAGCTTACAGCACCTGGTATTCCCAGGTGGTCTCCCATCCAAGTACTCACCAGGCCCCGACCCTGCTTGGCTTCCGAGATCTGACGAGAGCAGGCGTGCTTTTTTTTTTTTCAAATAAATATATTTTAATAATTACACCATGGACAACAAAATAAGCAATCAATACAACGGTCCACCAGAAATGCTGAACAGTTTGAAGAAAGTGAAATCCATCCAGTGATGTCATGTATCACATTGTCATCCCAATGATTCAAGTACAACATATACAAAACTGAAACAATTTGAAATGAATGAAAACTTGGTAGATAAAACAAAACACCAGTTATAAGGAAACAATACTGGACCCCAAATGACAAATCAAGGATTTCCTTCCCCCTGCGGCAACTTCCACATAAGAGCTTTTAAGACACAGTTAACTTGTGGCGTAAAAACCTGATTAAAGCTTTCTAGCATATTTTCTCCTTTAAAGTACACATATAGTTTTTTCATGTACAGTTCTGTACACATTCCAGACACATTCCAGACATTCAAAATAATTTTTTCCTTTTTAGCTACAGTTCGTCTTTCCCAGATTGCACTTTTCATTAGCATTAGCCATAAATTTATAAACTTCTTGTTCTCACACTTCTTTTCCCATCCAAACATTACCACTCTGTTCCATTCCAGTACATTTTCATCCCACTCCTCGGCCAGATCTTTAACCACCCCTTTGCATTTCCTTAAAAAATCCTCCACCCCTCTACAATATAGAAACATATGTAAAATCCATTCTTCCTTTCTTTTCGCAAATTTTGCACAAAGCACTTTGTTCCATCCCAATTTTGTTTAATATTTGATCCGTAAAAACCGCTTTATGTCTTATAAGGTATTCCAAACTCTCCAGCTTTATCTCCACACAGTTCCCTCTCATATTTCTCCAAATACCCTCTTCCTTCAGGTCTTTGAATTTCCCCACCCAGTACTTATTTACAGTCGGCTCTTTAAAAACACCGTCCCTAAAAGCACAATAAAACACTTTTACCGTACATTCTTTAAAATTATGCATTTCCTCCCCTACTTTCAAAGAAATGTTCTTGTCTTTTGGCTCTTCTTCCCTACCCTTTATTCTTTCAATCCATTCTTTTGGTATTGCTTTCTTAATGACTTCAAATTTGTTTGTTACTCCCTGTACATTGTAATCTTCCTTTGCCTCTTCCATTGTGTCCACAATATATTGTATCTGTAAAAAACCTTCTATAAACTCATATAAAACGTCTCTTACTTTTAATATTCCCACCTCCATCCATTTCTTAAAAAACAGTTCTCTTTAAAACGTTCTCTCTCCCATGTGGCTCATACTCAATTTTCCATAAAAACTCCCCCCAAGCACTAAACATTTCTCGATAAAACTCAGGTAGTCCTTCTGTCATCCAACTTTTATTTCCCCTTCAGTCGGTCTCTCGACGTTGTGAGAGACTGACTGGGGTTTGATCTTGAGAACCTACCTTCTCCGAGATAATTAATTAATAAAACGCCAATGGGCTTGGCGAATGGCACGCGCACGCCAGTCTCCGCCCCGTGCATACGGGTATAAAGGAAGATGGCGGCGGTCATTCACTCATTCTTTGTTCTTCGGAACCTGTGTGTTTGCTGATGCTACACGCGATACTCGACTTCGAGAAAAACCTGCTGGATTTATGACGCGGAGCAGCGGACTTCTCCTTTCGGTGGACATCCCCTGGGCGTTTCGGCAGAAGGCTACAGACCTTAAGAGGTAAGTCCCTCCGGCTACGAGCATGTTTCGTAGCTGTATCCTTGGGTGCGACAGACTCATCCCGGAGTCTGACGGCCATGATTCCTGTGTCACTTGCTTGGGGCTCAAGCATGCTGAGGCAGGTTTTCACTGATGCAATGTCCCGTGTGTGCGGACATAGCAATCAGGGTGTTGCGGTCACGGTTGGCTACGTTCTTTCGAGCGCTGCCACCACCCCGTCTGTTTCCCAGGCGTGTTCAGCTGCCGTTTCGGCGAGGTTGACCGCTTTGGCGAGCGGCGGGGGTGATTTAGGGACGCGATAGATGTCGCTCCGTCAGCTTCACGCTCGCGGACCATCTATACCTCTTCACGCTCACCTGGTTCGTCCCCTACGAGCGGCAGACGGCCGTCTCATAGTGGTAAGACTTCGCACACGGATGATGACGCTATCTCTGTCGCTGCGTCGGACAGCTGCCTGCTGGCATCGGATGCGGAAGAGAGCTCCGGAGGAGACTCAGGCTAAGATGTCGGCCATGCTTTCCCGGGCAGCCGCGTGCATCGGGTTGCAGGGTGTAACAACATCCTCGCCGGAACGCTCGCGGCTAGATGCGCGGTTTCGGGGGCGTGGTCAAAAGCCACGCCCCGCTCCGTTACCATTTTTCCCGGAGGTGCATGACGAGCTCGCCAAGTCCTGGAATGCGCTCCTTTTGGCGAGTTTCAGGCCAGAGGGCTCTGTGGCTGTGACTTCCCTGGTTGGTGGGGCGGCTAGAGTCTATGTTGACGTTCCCCGCGTGGAGCGTGCAGTCGCGGGCCACTTGTGCCCGCAGACAGCTGCCACTTGGGGGGGCTCGACCTAGACTCCCGTCCAGAGCACGTAAGCTCTTCGACACTCGTCGAAGACTTGCAGTGCTGCTGGACGAACCGCCTCCGCTCTCCACGCCATGGCGGTCCTCCGGGTTTTTCAGGTAAGTCCTGAAGGATTTGGACGGCGGGAAGTTCGACCCAACTCGTATGAGAGCTACGTACTGCCACAGACCTCGCGCTACGAACAACGAAGGTCACGGCACGTGCACTGGGTCGGTCGATGTCCACAATGGTGGTCCAAGAGAGGCATCTGTGGCTTAGTCTTGCGCAGGTGAGCGGCGCCCAGAACGTCGGTTCTGGATGCGCCCATCTCGCAAGCAGGGCTGCTTGGTGATACCGTGGAGGACGGCAGTTCTCCGCGGTCTGGCAGACTGAGGCGATCGAACAGATCCTGCCACGCGGCAACGTGCCCGCCAACAGGTCGGCATGGTCTCGGGCACAGTCTGGTTCCCAGCAGCCCTGCCCTCCCGCGGCGGCCCTCCGGTTAAGGAACCTCCCAGAGGACGACCCACCAGAGGTGGACCCCCGCGGAAGAGGGCATCTGTTCCCCGTCAGCAGCCCGCCAAGAGGTTCTTTAAAGCGGCCCTGACGGGACGAACCAGGGGGAGATTTTACTGGGCCCGAATCCCGGCCTTTCCAATGCCGGATCGGAAAAGGACGCTGCCTGCCGCGTTCCATCGAGTCTGGGCCCTTTTCAGGGTCCGGCGCCCACATACTCACAAAGAGACAAATCTCCCCTGGGTTTTCCTCCACAACACTCTCGTCCAGACGGTGTATGGGATGGATCGGGCCGCCGACCGCAATCTCCTCCGGACATTGCGTCGGGCCGCCTGAAGCAGGTAAACATACAGAGCCGTCAACCTCCCTGGGGGTCCCCCCTGTGCGAGGTGACCGTACTGTCAGCCACCGAACCAGCCTCCCCCGGCACGGTGAGGCAGATTGTCCCTCTGGTCCCGTTGTCACGGTTCTTGGGCGCTTGGTAGCGCACCAGCCCGTCACACTGGATAGAGAGGACGGTCCGTCTCGGTTACTCGATCCAATTCGCCAGGCGCCCCCCCCAAGTTTCGTGGCATTCTGTACACCTCGGGGCGAGGAGAGAATGCTTCCGTACTTCGGCAGGAGGTCGCCGCCCTTCTGGCGAAGGGTGCGGTCGAACCCGTCCCTATAACCGAGATGTCGTCCGGGTTTTACAGCCAGTACTTCATCGTGCCCAAAAAAGGGCGGGGGGCTGCGGCCCATTTTTTGGATCTGCGGCACCTGAACAAGCACCTGCACAAGCTGCCGTTCAGAGTGCTGACGCAGAGGCGCATCCTGGGCTCGGTACGTCACCAGGATTGGTTCGTGGCGATCGACCTGAAGGACGGGTACTTTCACGTCTCTATTCTCCCCCGACACCGGCCGTTTCTACGGTTCGCGTTCGAGGGAAGGGCGTATCAGTACAGGGTCCTGCCATTCGGTCTGGCCCTGTCTCCACGTGTTTTTTCAAACAAGTGGAGGCTGCCTTAGCTCCTGTCAGGGAGCAAGGCGTGCGAGTGCTAAACTATCTTGACGACTGGCTTATCTTGGCACACTCGCGAGATGTGTTGTGCACGCACAGGGACCTTGTGCTTCGGCACCTAGACCGTCTAGGCCTCCGGGTCAACCAGGAGAAGAGCAAGCTCTCCCCCGCGCAGAGCACCTCTTACCTCGGTATGGAACTAGACTCTGTCCGTATGTCAGCACGTCTCACCAACGAGCGTGCACAGTCAGTGCTGCGTTGTCTGAGGTTGATCAGTCAGAATCCCTCGACGCCGCTGAAGAATTTTCAGAGGCTCCTGGGGCACATGCCGTCCTCGACGGGGGTAAACCCTCTCGGGGTGATGCACATGTGGCCGCTTCAGCACTGGCTACAGAGTCGGGTTCCCTGGACGGCGTGGCACGCCGGCACCAGGCGGATTACGGTAACGCCTCAGTGCCTTCGCACTCTCTCTTACCCTGGTCAGACTTGACCTTTTCTCCGAGCGGGGGTCCCGCTCGGACAGGTTTCGAGGCGTGTCGTGGGAACGACAGACGCCTCCCTGCAAGGGTGGGGTGCGGTGTGCAAGTGGGCACGCAGTATCGGGTCGGTGGACAGGTCCCCGACTGCGTTGGCATATCAACTGCCTAGAGTTGTTGGCAGTCCTTCTGGCACTGAGGAGGCTCCAGCCCCTCGTGCAGGTCCTGTGCAAGGTCAGAGAAAGGGGCATCAGGTTCTGGTGAGTGGTGCCATACTGGCCCAACCAGACCTGGCTCTCGGATCTGGTAGATCTGACGACAGCCCCCCTGGCCCATTCCCCTGACGAAGGACCTTCCGTTGCAGGGGAAGGGCACGTTGTGGCACCCCAACGCAGGCCTCTGGAACCTCCATGCCTGGCCCCTGGACGGGACGAGGGCTTGCCCGTTAGCGGTCCGGGAGACTGTCTTACAGGCTAGAGCCCCGCCTCTAGGCGGTCATACGCTTATAAGTGGCGCCAATTGTCCTGGTGTTCTCCCCGGGAGGAGAACCCGCGGAGTTGCCTGATCGGATCAGTGCTGACCCGCAGGTAAGTATCCCCGTCAGCACAACCTGGTCACCAGGTTCCTCAGGAGCGCGAGAAGGGTGTGTCCACCCTGGCCGCGCTCCGTACCCTCTTGGGACCCTAATGTGGTCCTACAGGGCCTTGGTACGGCCCTGGTGAGCCCCTAAGTATTGCCAATCTTCCTCAGTCGGATGAAAGATGCACTCTTTGTGGCGCTCACCTCCATCAAGAGGGTGGGGGACCTACAGGCATTCTCTGTGTCCCAAAGGTGCCTGGAACTCGGGATCGGTAATTCTCACGTGGTCCTGAGATCCTATCCCGACAACGAGCCCAAGCTTCCCACTACTCCCTTCCGGGACCAGGTGGTGAACCTGCAGGCGCTCCCCTCCGGAGAGGAAGACCCAACCTTTCTATGTGTTGTGTCCAGTACGCGCGCTGCGCCTCGGTCTGGACCGCACACAGAGCCTCAGAAGCTCTGAGCAGCTGTTTGTCTGTTCTGGGAGACGGCACCCGGGGGGGGCTGTCTCCAAACAGAAGTGGCGCACTGGGTACCAATCCCAGGATCGCCGTGCCCGCTGGCAGTGAGAGCCCACTCCACTCGTGGGCACTGGCACAGGGCGCCTCTCTGGCAGACATTTGTAGAACTGCGGGTTGGGCTACGCCCAGTACCTTCACGAGATTTTACAATCTCCACGTGGAACCAGTTGCAGCACATCCCTTAAACGCCGCCAACGTTTAGGGTGGGCTCCTGGTTTGGGCGTACGCCTGCGAAAGCGCCTTCTCCCCTCACCAGGTGAGACTAGTGCGCTATTGTAGCCTACCTACTTTCCCCTCTCGGGCGAAGTATAGGCATTCCATCCATCACTAAGCATTGCACTTGGTAACAGACTGGGCGGAGCCGTCTGTTAGAACCAGGTCCGTTACAGGTAGAGTCATCCCTGCTCAGGCAGACCCCTGTATTAGGACTAGTGCCCAATACGTAGTGACTCCCCTTTGGGTCGTCCCGTGTGTTGAATTCCTCACTCAGGATTTCCCGATTGGTGAATCTGTGACCTCCCCGCCGGTGGTAATCCCACCTGGATTGTCCCCCTATTCGGGCTAACACCGTTCCGCATGTTGTTCTCCCCGCCGGGGAGACCATGTCATGTCTCCACATGTACCTCCCCTCCGGGTAGGATGTGGCCTCCGTAGCACACTCTTCTAAGAGGAGAGCAGTGTTTCCCCAGTGTTCGGCTCCGGACAGCTCCTCGCTACTAGAGGCGTACGCCACTGTCCGTGAGGCCGTCAGTAGAGGCTTCTTGGTATGACCAATACTATATGACTGGAAGATTACGTCTCGCGGTAGCACTCTGGGACTCGCTAGCCCAGTCAGGGTCGCTCCGCTAGAGGTCGTGATATCGGTGCAAGCGCTGTGGCGTTTAAGATTGATCCCCAGTCAGTCTCTCACAACGTCGAGAGACCGACTGAAGGGGAACGTCTCGGTTACGTCTGTAACCTCGGTTCCCTGATGGAGGGAACGAGACGTTGTGACTTCATGCCACAACGCTGCACCGAATCACTGCAGTGAACGGGAGTGCCCTCTCAGGTTCCTCAGTACAAAGGGTGAGTGAATGACCGCCGCCATCTTCCTTTATACCCGTATGCACGGGGCGGAGACTGGCGTGCGCGTGCCATTCGCCAAGCCCATTGGCGTTTTATTAATTAATTATCTCGGAGAAGGTAGGTTCTCAAGATCAAACCCCAGTCAGTCTCTCACAACGTCTCGTTCCCTCCATCAGGGAACCGAGGTTACAGACGTAACCGAGACGTTTTCATCCATAGTATGTCATCTCCCATGTTAAAATCCCCACATTTATTTAAAAAATATTTCATTGTTTTCTTCCACTCGGTTTTCTTCTCTTCGTTTAGGTATTTCTTTACAATTTTTACTCTCAGTGCATTTTTCCTTTGTTTCACATCCAGTAAACCCAGACCGCCCTTTTCCCCCTCCCCTAAGATCGTGTTGTATGCTATTCTTGCCGGTTTCCCCTCCCATAAGAAATCAAGAAAGCATTTCTTCAACCTCCTTTCAATCCATTCAGGCATTTCCGCAACATATAGAACATACCACAGTTTAGAAACCATTAACACATTTAATATTAACACCTTCCCCTTCAAGTTTAAAGTCCTCAGTTTCCAAAAAAGTAACCTCCTCTCTATCTCCGTTATCAGTTGCTCCCACATTTCATCTCTTGTTTTCTTTTCATTTTCCCCATTAATATTCCTAGAATTCTAATTTCTTCTACTTCTTTGAAATTAAAGCAATCCGTTAAAATCATAGCTTTACCGAATCTCATATACATCGTCTTGTCCTCATTTACTTTGCTTCCAGACCCTCTACAGTATTCATTCACTACACTCATTACTTCTATAACACTTTCTTTTGTCTTTACAATTATTGTCGTGTCGTCTGCATATTGGAACACTTTTCCCTCTGCATAATTTTCCCCGATTTCTATCCCAGTTATTGTTTCTCTTTGTTTTATAAGTAGTCCTAGCGGTTCTGATATGAGCGAGTATAATAGAGCTGACAGTGGACACCCCTGTCTAATTGATCTTGTAACTTTAAAACATCCTGTTAAAAACCCATTACATTTGATCCTTGTTAATGCGCCTTTATATAAAATCTAAATCCATTTTGTAAAAACCTCCCCAAAGCCAAAACTCCTTAAAACCTCAAATAAATACTTATGCTCGACCCTATCAAAAGCTTTTTCAAAATCCAAGCTGATTACATACCCTTCTTCTTTTTTTTCTTTCATGTACCATATTGTGTCTCTTATGCTCATTGTTATGTCAGCTATATCCCTTCCTTTTACTCCGTAAGCTTGGTTTGTTTTGATTATACTCGGTATTACTTCTTTTAACCTGTTTGCTAAAACATTGGCTAAAATTTTCAGATCCGTATTCAACATTGTGATTGGCCTATAATTTTTTAAGTCTACTTTTTCGCCTTTCCTCTTGTATATTAGCTTCATTAACCCTATCCTTGTTCTTTCATTAATCTCTCCTTTTTCAAAGATCTCTTTAAAAACCTCCTTTAAAATCTTGATTAAAACTCCTTTAAAACAAACATAGAATTCCGTTCCCAAACCATCTATTCCAGGACTTTTCTTTTTTTTCAGTTCTTCTATTGCTCTTTCAATCTCCTCTTCTCTGATTTCTTGATCGCACTCTTCTTTATCTTCCAGACTTACTTTTGTTTTTATTTGCTTCAACAGTTTCTGTTTTTCCTCCTCTTCTACCCCCCTTGCACTAACAGGTCCTCGTAAAAATCCTTAATTTCCTCTAAAATATTTTCATTCCCTTCTACACCTTCTCCATTTTTCCCCCTTATTTCTTTTATACTTTCCGCTTTCCCTCTCTTGTGTTCCAAATCAAAAAAAAAATTTGTGCATTTTTCCCCCTCCATCACATATTTTGCTTTGCTTCTCAGCCTCGCCCCCTCATATTCTTTTTCTTCCATTTCTTTCAGTTTTCCCTCCATTTCCTTTATCCTTTCTATATCTTTGTTGTCTTTATTTAATTCTGTTTCCAACCTTTCTTTCACTTCTCTTTTTTTGTACTTTTTACCTTTCTGTATTAAGCTACAAAATTTTATAGAGCATTTTTTTATTAGAAATTTTATGTTCTCCCACCATATCCTTTTATCTTCTTCATACATTCCATTTTCTTTTTCGTTTTCGATGATTGCCTTTGCCTCTGCAACATAACTTTCACTTTGTAATATCTGTGTATTTAAGATCCATACTCCAGGCCCTCTTTGCATTTTACGCCAATCTACTATAAAAGATAAGATCTTATGATCGCTAAAACTTATTTCTTCATACTTTATCTTCTCGATAAACTTCTCCACATTTCTACTACATAAAATAAAATCTATTCTGGTTTGGCATACAAAGTTTCCCACTACCTGTCTCCTTGAAAATTATTTTTTCCTTTCATTTCCTTCTCTCCAAACATCTATTATATTATTTTCTTCCATTAAGGTCCTTAATTCTTTTCTCCCCGTATCGCTTTTAAAAACCATTCCTTCAGCCATATCTTGTTTACTAAAGACCGTGTTAAAATCCCCCATCATTATAATTTCTTTGTACTTTTTTAGAATATTCCTTAAAACAGTAAAAAACTCTTTCTTTTCCTTTTCCTCCACTGGTGCATGTACATTAACAAAAATCAATTCCCTTCCTTCATATTTTGTGTCCACCACTAAACATTTCCCTATCTTATCCTTGTAAATGATTTTGCTTGCTTTAAAAACCTCATTGTTCATTAAAAAAGCCACACCTCTCCCAAATCTTCCGTCTCCATTGTTATATAAGATTCCTCCATCCCATCTTTTTTTAACGTCACACATCACATCTTCATTCCAGTTGGTTTCTTGTAGAGCAATAATGTCCTGTCTTTTGCATTTGTCCCTTACTTTGTTAAATTTACCCATGTCCATCAGTCCTCTTGCATTAAAAGTGACACAATTTAAGACCATTAAAAAAATTAAAATACATATTTAAAATACATTATTCATAATTTTCTTGCTCCAGGCCCCTTAACACATCAAAATGGTTACCTTTTGTCTTTTTCCTCCCACATTCCGGATTTGGCTTTAACTTCACTGTTCTCCTTCTTATATGCCCCCTACCCCCTTTGTCTCTACTGTCCGTCTTTGTTTCTTCTTCACTATCTCCTTCTTTGTTTTGATCCATCTTTCTTTGTCCATCCTCCCCCGCCTCCGATATCTCCACTTCCATTGTTTTGTTTTCTTGTTCCATTGCTTCTTCATTCCTTTTACCCTTGTCCCCTTTTTCATTGTTGCTAATCGCTTCTTCTGTATCCAGTTGTTGCAGTCCTTGTTCCTCCGGTCCTCCATCTGTTTGTCCTTCCTCCTCATTGCTACCTTTATGCACCTGTCCGTCCACCTGTTCACCTCCACCTCCTTCCCCTTCATCCATCCAGCATTCACATCTATTTAAATATTCTTGGCACTCCGGGCATCTGACACCATTACAGTCCTTTGCAAAGTGTCCCCTCTCCTTGCATTTAAAACACTTAAAGTTTGGGCTGTTTTTCAGCAGATGATCTGGGCTCATACACAGTCTACAGGTCTTCA
Organism: Barbatula barbatula; assembly: GCF_947034865.1. Classification (NCBI taxonomy): domain Eukaryota; kingdom Metazoa; phylum Chordata; class Actinopteri; order Cypriniformes; family Nemacheilidae; genus Barbatula; species Barbatula barbatula. Next base: position 20,818,678 of record NC_136768.1, on the reverse strand, counting down.
CCTGATGACTGTGGATCACCCGGAAGTGCTGTGGCCCCTCGACCGTCTCCAGCCTTGTGCTATACGGCAATGAGGCCACCTCTTTGGGGAGTCTTACTTTTAGGAACCTTGTTCCATCCTCTATGTCAGTGCCCGCGTAGCATCTCCTTTTAATTTTTGTCAAAGGCTCAACACCCCATCCCAATAATTTATCGAAAATTTTACAATCCTCCAGGTAAGCGGGCAGATGCATAAAGGAAACAATATAGTCCCGGTTGTGCAAACTTTTCACCTCACACTCAACTCCTTTCACTCTCAGTCCATCCATTAGTTTTTCACAGTCGGCCTCATATTCCATTGGAAGTTCGTACTCTTTTCCTTGTCTTGGTCTTAGTGCTAGAATTTTTCCATGTCCACATCGTTCTATTACCGCTTTAATGATGTCCTCCGCTCTCACTTCACTTACATTTTCCACATTAATGGTCACCGTAGCTTCTTTTAAGTATATCCTTTCATGAAACTTGCTTCTTTCTTCGTGGTTTCTTTCATTTCCAGCTCGAAGTCTTTTATCCCGTTCAGTATCGTAGTCTTTACTTGTTTTTTCTGTCCGTCCATTGTTGCTTGCCGTGCTTGTTTCTCCTGCCAGTCCATTGTTGTTTGCCGTGCTTGTATCTCCTGCCAGTCCAGTATTGCTTGCCGCGCTTGTTCCTCCTGCCATTCCATTGTTGTTTGCCGTGCTTGTTTCTCCTGCCAGTCCAAAATGCTCTGAGCATCTCCTGTCTGTCCCACGTTGTACTCCATACGTCTGTGCATTGTAGCCATGCGGCACGCGCCAAAGCGGAAAAAAAAGGAAAAAAGGCTTAACCACCTTCCAGTCAGCAGAATGCTGCTGTTAGGTGGGTTTTTTTCTAACAAAAATAAAATCCAAAAATAAACTAATCGTATGCAGAAAAAATGCCCAAAAACTGAAATAAACAAAGAAAAACTGAGGAGAGCCTTCCTCTCCCAACTGCCGCCAAAACACTTCCTGGTAGCTCTCTAGCGCTGCTCAGGGTGGTGTGGCAGTAAGCAAAAGATTTGCTACCAACCTCGACACATAAAGAAAGCAGTCATAAGGCCACTTTGGGTTAAAGCTTACAGCACCTGGTATTCCCAGGCGGTCTCCCATTCAAGTACTTACCAGGGCCGACCCTGCTTGGCTTCTGAGATCAGACAAGAGCGGGCGTGCTCAGGGTGGTGTGGCCGTAAGCAAAATCTGTGTGTCCAAGCTCGACTGAAAAGAAAGCAGCCATAAGGCCACTTTGGGTTAAAGCTTACAGCACCTGGTATTCCTGGTATTCCCATGTGGTCTCCCATCCAAGTACTCACCAGGCCCCGTCCCTGCTTGGCTTCCGAGATCAGACGAGAGCGGGCGTGCTTTTTTTTTTTTTTCGAAAGCTGTTCCACCAATCTCTACGCATAAAGAAAGCAGCCATAAGACCAATTTGGGTAAATCGTACAGCACCTGGTATTCCCAGGCGGTCTCCCATCCAAGTACTGACCAGGCCCGACCCTGCTTTGCTTCCGAGATCTGACGAGAGCGGGCATGCTTTTTTTTTTCTACAATCATCTCTACATCACATATCTTCCATTTACATACACCATTATTTAAAAAAATCTCCTTCGCTTCCCGGCAGCTCCCACATTAAACCTTTTAAACCACAATAAACTTTTGGGGTAAAAACATTATAAAAAGCATCCAACATATTTTCCCCTTTAAAATACACATACAGTCTTTCGATATATAGTTCTGTTTTCCTTTTAAATACAGCCCAAACATCCAACACCATTTTTTCCTTTTTAGCCACAGTTCTTCTCTCCCATATTGCACTTTTCATTAGCATTACACACAGATTGATAAAGCTTTTGTTTTGACACTTCTTTTCCCAACCAAACATCACCACTCTGTTCCATTCCATTATATTTTCATCCCACTCCTCGGTCAAATCTTCGATTAAACATTTACATTTTCTTAAAAAATCCTCCAATTCTTTACAATATAAAAACATATGTAAAATCCCCTCTTCCTTTTCCTGGCACACTTTACACAGAGCGTTTTCTTCAAGTCCTATTTTATTTAAAACAGCCTCAGTAAAAACCACTTTATGTCTTATATAATATTCCAAACATTCCAATTTTGTTTCCACACACCTCCCCTTCATGTTTCTCCATATACATTCTTCTTTTAGATCTTTGAATTTCTGCACCCAATATCCATTTACAGTTGGCTCTTTAAAAACACCATCTCTAAAGAAAACATAAAACATCTTCACCGTACATGTTTTAAAACCATACAATTTTCCTCCCAACTTCACATACACCTCTTTTTCTTTTCCCTCTTTCATGCTTTCAATTCTCTTTATCCAGTCTTTTGATATTGCCTTTTTGATTATTTCGTATTTGTTTATTATCTCCTGTCTGCTATAATCCTCCTTTGCCTCCTCCATTACATCTACAATATACTGCACTGGTAAAAAACCCTCCTTAAACTCATATAAGACATCTCTTACTTTTGTAATTCCCAGCTCCCACCATTTCTTAAAAAAAATATCCTTTCCTTGATTCAAAATGCGGTTGTTTAAGAATAGAGGCTGATTTAAAATGTTCTCTCTACCTTGTGAGTTAAAAAGTACATTATTTAAAAAATTCCCCCAAGCACTGATCAGTTCTTTATAAAAATCTGGCAACTCATCTGTCATCCATTTCTTTGCTCTCATCCACAGTATATTATCCCCTAGATTAAAGTTCCCACATTTACTTAAAAAATATTCCATTGTCTTTTTCCATGCAGTTTTGTTTTCTTCGTCTAAGTACTTTTGTATTATTTTCACTCTTAAAACTATTCTTTCTTTGTTCAAAATCCATTAAGCCCAATCCTCCCTTCTCCACTGCTCCAATTAAGGTGTTGTATGCAATCCTTGCTGGCTTCCCTTCCCATAAAAAATCTAAAAAGCATTTTTTCAGCCTTTTTTCTGCCCACAACGGCATAGATGATACATATAAAACATACCATAGTTTTGAAACCATTAAAACATTCAGAATTAATACCTTCCCTTTCAAAGTTAAAGTTCTCAGTTTCCAAAAATTCATCCTCCTTCCGATACCCCCTAATAATTCTTCCCACATTGTTCCTCCTACCTTCTTTTCGTCCATTCCCATTAAAACACCTAAAATCTTTATTTCTTTTGTTTCTTTAAAAGCAAAACTATTTGTTAAATCTTTCGCCTTTCCGCATCTCATATACACAGTTTTTTCTCCATTTATTTTTGCTCCTGATCCCTTACAAAACACCTGTACTATTCTCATTGCTTTTTTAACACTCTCTAAATCCTTTACTATCACTGTAGTGTCATCCGCATATTGAAATATTTTGTTCTCTTCTCCCTCGACATTGATTCCTTTTATTCCCTCTTCTTGTTTTATAGCCAGACCTAGTGGTTCAGAAACTAAAGAATATAAAAGAGCTGAAAGTGGACATCCTTGCCTTATCGATCTCGTGACTTTAAAACACTCTGTTACAAACCCGTTACATTTAATTTTTGTTACCGCACCTTTGTATAAAATCCTAATCCATTTGACAAAATTCTCTCCGAAACCAAAACTCTTTAAAACATCAAATAAAAAGCTATGTTCTACCCTGTCAAATGCTTTCTCAAAATCTAAACTAATTATATACCCTTTTTTATTCTTTTCGTGTATGTATCTTATTATTTCTTTTATACTTATTGTTGTATCTGCTATGTCTCTTCCTTTCACTCCGTACACTTGGTTTGTTTTAATTATACTCGGCATTACTTCCTTCAATCTGTTGGCTAAGATTTTAGATAGAATCTTTAAATCAGTATTAAGCATCGTAATTGGCCTGTAGTTCTTTAACTCTATCTTCTCTCCTTTCCGCTTGTAGATCAACTTCATTAAACCCATTCCCATTCTTTGATTCAGTTCTCCTTTCTTAAAGATATCTACATATACTTCTTTTAAAATGATAGTTAAAAACTCCTTTAAAACTATATAAAATTCACTCCCCAAACCATATATACCCGGACTTTTCTTTTTGTTTAATTCACTTATAGCTCTTTTTATCTCTTCTTCTCTTATCCCCTCATCACACTCTTTTTTATCTAGTTCTCCAACTGTTGTTTTTATTTGTTTCAGTAACTCCAGTCTCTCTTCTTCTTTCACTCCCTCTGTACTGAACAAATTCTCATAATATGCTTTTATTTCTCTTAGTATTTCCTCGTTTGTTTCCACAACTACACCATTATTCCCTCTTATTTCTTTTATCATTTCTGCTTTCCCTCTTCTTTTTTCTAGATCAAAGAAAAATTTTGTACATTTTTCACCCTCCACCGTGTATTTAGCTTTACTTCTTAATCTTGCTCCATCATATTTTTCCTCTTCCATTTCTCTTAATTTCCCCTCTAATTCCATTATTTTTTGTATATCTTTCCCATTCTCATTGAATTCTTTTGTCAATTTTTCTCTTGTTTCGCTCTCCTTATTTCTCTTACTTTTCTGTATTAACTTGCAGTATTTTATTGTAAACTTTTTAACTAAATATTTAGTATTTTCCCACCATATTCTTTTGTCTTCGATGTACATTCCGTTCTCCTTTTCCGTTTCAATAATTCCTTTAACACTTAAAATATAGCCTTCATTCTTTAAAATCTCTGTATTTAAAACCCATACTCCCGGCCCTCTTTTCGCTGTATTCCAGTCTATTTGCATAAAAATTGGCTTATGTTCGCTTAAGCTTGTTTCTTTATATTTTATTTTTTCTATAAAACCTTCAATATTCCTTGTGCATAAAACAAAATCTATTCTTGTTTTACACATAAAGTTCCCGACTAGCTGCCTCCTTGAGTATTCTTTTTTCCTTTCATTTCTTTCTCTCCATATATTGTTGTACAATTCTTCAATGTTCTGCGTATTCAGAATTGGAGAGAGGCCAGTCAAAGTAAAATCTTGAAGTTTATTGATCAGAAGATTCAAAAATACAACAGCTGCTGGGTGAGTTGCCTCAGACTCAGTCTTACAAGAATACTGATATCTCACAAAGGCCGCACACCGAAGCACAATATTTCATCGTATTTATAATCCTTTTTGGTGTCCCTTTTTAGCTCGAGAAGCTAATGTCCTTTTGCGGATGTGAAATCCTGGGAACACGTCCAATCCGCTGCCTCTCCTTTGTTCCTCAGTTCACGCTGCTTGTCCCGACTATTTGTGGAGACCTCATACCTCACCAAATTTCGATGAGCTCTGCGTAATCTGATCTTTATACACACACACATGGTACAGAAAGTTCACTCCAAATAAGTCCTTTGGTTAACTCACACACTTGTTATATTTTTTACATATTATGCACAGTTAATGATCAATAATGAAATCATAAAGCATTTTAAATGTAAAAGCACGTTTAAACCATAATAAAAATCACAATAAAAGTCCTTCAATGGGAATATGCAATTAAGGAAAAATATATGGTTAAAATCCCACAAAATAGAATTGTAAGGAATACATGGTTATACGTTAATGAATATGACAATATAAAAATCACAATATCAATATAAAAGTATGAAGAATAGTAAATATGAAAAATAATAAATATGAAAATAATAAATAAGGAAAAATGTGAATATTTAAAATATGAAAAATCACAATTATAACAATATATATTGATTATGAAGAATAAATGATAATACGTATTTCCACATCCGTGAATATTTTTTCAAAAACCAATTTGTCCAGACCACACCCCAGCCGGGGTGTTGAAATATACCTTTACGTTATTAAGTGGAAAATTATTCTACCGTCCTTCCCTTTGGTCACAGCACATTCACCTGGTTGTCTGTTCTGTGCAATCACCTTTTCAGTACCATATCTGTGTATGGACTTGTGAACCCGACACCTGTCTTGTGAACGATTTGCAATTGTTGTTGTACTGGTGGTGTTGTGATTTCACCTGTGGCTTCTTCAGCCTCTGGTTCTCCACCCACACTTTCCCTCTCTTGGGGAGGAATGAAACACATTGTGATGTCCTCGCTGTCACCCTATAGCAGCGTTTCTCAAACTGTGGGGCGCGCCCCACTGGTGGGGAATAGAGACGTGACAGTGGGGCGCGCCAAACGGAAGGAAATGTTCCTTTTTATGCCTTATATGGAAACGTGAGATCAAATCTTCCAGAATTTTGTATTCATGGTTACAAATGAAATTGTAGTGAGGTAGGCGGGGCGAGTGCGTGAATGATTATGAGCGTCAGCTGTACGCGCACCGGTCTGATATCACGGAGGAGAATGTGAAGCATAAGTGGACGAGCGACCGGCCCGTCAGTGAGAAAGGACCGGGCCCGGTAGTTGTGTTTTGTCTTTTACGTCCTTGTTTATTTGATTTGATTAAAGATGTTAAATGTTCGCCGGTTCCCGCCTCTTTCCTTCCTTCCTTCCCTTCCTTCATGGAACATTGTTACACTGGTGCCGAAACCCAATAGTACAGTGCGCGTACAGCTGACGCTCGTTATCATTCACGCACCGGCCTCAAATCCCGGCTCTCTTCCTTCCTACCTCGCTACAGAAATTTTTAACCTTTTGAGCGGTATCCGGTTTGGTCCCATATATGGGATATTATTTCCGTGCCCTGAGAATACGGTCCCAGATATGAGATTTAGAATGTTCAGTGACTGCCAGATTCAAATTGTGCTTTCGCGCGTTGGTTTGCGCTGAGCCAGAGACGGACGAGCTCAGCGCTGTCATATACCACAACTATACAGTGTTTTCAACCTAATAATGTTTATTTTAGGTTTCAGCCATTTAAATACACATAAGCACTAGTAGAACAATACATTTTGGAGTTTGTAAGATACACACTCATGTCTGTGGAAGCAGCAATAACAATCTATTCAAATATAATTTGACGACGTGTGTTATTCACATCAGACAAACATAGTGGAAGTAACTATAAAGTTTATAAAGAGTTAAAGTTCTCAGAGTTCACCGGCCACTTTCTTGCATGTATTTCGGGAGAAACTGATGACAGACAAAACTCCCTGAACTGCGTCGCAAAGAAACATGTTGGCACCCGTCTCACGTAGATCAAGATTATTTATAAATGACCAAACACACACAATTACACATTTTTGAGAATCGGAATGTCAGATAGTTGATGATGTCGTAAGCAAGTTTGTGAATATTTTTGAAATAAAAAAGGAAATTAAGGCGATCTGTCATAAGGTGTGGCTGCGGTGTGTCACGTGACAAATATGACGCGTCGCCATGGAAACATTAACTAGTCTACGTGGAGTCTATATTAAAAGAACATTAAAAATTAGACCCCCAGAAAAATATAACCTGGAACCGAAGTGCCAAAATAACATGACATCGGCATATTAATTGTAACGGAACAAACTTTCGCGGCCATATTTAAATGTTTTTTTTACAGATTTCAAAATGGCACTTTTATATCTTTTCTATTTTTGAAATTAGTAGTGCACAGCTGCACTTTTATTTTCTCTATTTTTTTATTTCATGAAAGTTATTATTACACAGCTTCACTTTTATTTTCTTTATTTTAGAAATTTCTGTTATTTGATGTATATTTGTATTTTAGATACAACTTGTTACTCTGATACTACTTTTTAGTTCAATAAATTGGAACATGTTAAGCTTGTTGCGCATTTCATTAACATTGTGTTGGGGTGATGGGGCTTGAAAATTCCCCCTTGTCTGAAGTGGGGAATGACCGAAAAAGTTTGAGAACCACTGCCCTATAGGGTTTCGACCACCTCGGCTCATTCCACTTTCTCCTGAACGTCCTCAGCCTCACCCACTGTACCGTCGTTGGAGGGGGGTCTGCTGCTGGTGATGGATTGACCTGGCATGAAAAAGTCTTAATGAGAGCAGTCAGTTTATCAAAATAGACAGCGTGAGATAATGGTGTCACAATGGCATCCGACAGTGCATTCCGTGGCCCTGGAAACTGGCGACCTGTAAGTAATTCAAAAGGGGTAAATCCTGTGATTCGGTTAACAGATGATCTTACTGACATTAAGGCCAATGGCAAGGCTGACAACCAATTTAGTTTTGTCTGTGCACAGATTTTAGCCAATTTGAGTTTTAGTGTGAGATTCATTCGTTCAACCTTACCTTGGCTGGCAGGATGCCAGACAGCACCAAATGCATGTTTTAGGCCTAGGGCCTTTTCGACGATTCGCAAATGTTAATTTTTAAAGTGACTGCCGTTATCTGATCGTAAACGGCGAGGAAAACCGTAACGAGGTATATAATGATTTATTAAACATTTTATCACCGCCGTACTGTCTTCTCTGCCGACAGGATAAGCTTCAGGCCATCCAGTGAAATAGTCTACGATTTCCAGAACATAACGCTTACCCTGTACCCTCGTGATCATGTCTGTGAAGTCGATCACGATTTCGTCCCCTGGACCACAGGTCAAAGGAAACAAACCCCTTGTTGGTTTAATCGTGGGTTTAACGTTATATCCCTGACAAACTTCACACGTGCTCACATGTGCTGAGACCATAGCTTTTAAAAAAGGATGCCACTGTTGTGGAATTTTCTTATTCCTTAATCAAGGTGAGTCAATTTTGACAAACGCAATATACAGAGACATCAGGTACTTTGCAAAGTATTTTATTGTCGTTTAATCTGCATCATAAGCAATGAGCATGGTGCAGAGCAAAGGCACTCTTTCCTTCTGCACCCAGAGTATATATATGATTACGTGAAACCCCCTCCCTTTGCCCCCTAGCCAGAATCCTGAGCTGGTTTCCAAGAAGTGATGCCCGTTATTCCAAACAGAACATCTTGGCATCTGCTCGAGGGCAAAGGCAGAGTGGTATGACGCGTATAGAGAAAAACATGATAACATAGAGAAGAAAACATGGATAAAAACTTCATAAACATATAGATAGACACATCAAGAAGCTAGACTAGAAAATTTCCATTACATTCCCCCCTTTTACCATATTATGGTAACCAAAATCTTTATACTTTGACCCGTAAGATGAGCAACGCCCTTTCTCTTACAGGTTTCATTCTTCTATCTAAACAGTTCTTAAAATCCCACTAGAATTGGTAACACCACCTGCTTCAGCCTTCATCACTTTCCATATTTAGGCTGTTCAGTCATATCATCCAGCTTCCTGAATGTAGAAACAACACCTGAGCCTGAGCTTTTTACACACACACTGCTTTTATCTGCGGTGAACACATCTAAAACTAACCTACCCTGCAATCCTAATCCCCTACTTCCAAACTGTTCAATTCTGTACTTTTCTTACCACCTGGTTCTCTGCACTCTGTCTTTTCTTCCGCCTTGTTGGTGCTGTTTGCAACTGTCAACCGGGTTGTGACTTTGCAGGGTGACCCTTCAGCCTTTTCCGGTCCTCTAATCTCAGAGGACTGACTTTCCATGCCTGCTCGAGTCGCATACACCACCAACAACTGTCATTCACTCCAACCTCTTTCTTTTCTATCAGTGCCAATGCACATGCCTTATTGCCTTTGCATTGGTATACTGCCATTCTCGTATCTACCTTCTAGCTCTGCTTCTCCTGCCTCCTTTTCTGCCTGCTCTGCGGCCTGAAAATTCCTTGGCTGAAATTATATCTGAAGCTTCTGACCTGTGTCTTTCCCCCTCGTCCACCACACCAATACTGACCTGCTTAAACCTTCATCACTTGCTTAAACCCTCATCACTTGCTTATTCCCACTCTTATTGGGAAGTTCCTCCCGTTACCTCATATTTAAAACACTTTCTTTTGCCTTTTTATTTGGCCGTCCCTGGGGGACATAATGGCCCACATTTTAAATTTTGTTTCCTTATCCACCACATCACCTGAGGTACACGTACCTCTACACAAATACATATTTGTTCCCCAGTACCTAGCAGAATTAGGGTAACACTGTCCCTCCCCATACCATTTTATTAAACTTGGAATATAGTGTTGCACAAAAAAAATTATATAATCTCGAATTTCTCGGGGTTCGATGCATCCCCGACTTCGAACAGTTGATTCCCTTTGTCTGCACGACCATTGCGAAGAGCCATACGGTTGGAGTTGCCCCTCCTTGGACACCTTTTTGCTGTGGGAGGTGTGTCTTTCCTACGACTTCCTGGAAGCTGTGTAATGATTTGTCAGCTCCATTTGCTCCTGCTCTTTTGACCTGCACAAACATTTTGAGAACAAAAAACACAAAAACACATTGCCTTGTAACATCCCCCCTTTTGACGCGTGGTCTAGGCCATACGTCAAAATCGCAAAAGCAGAGAAAAAATGTTTTGGCAAACAGGTGAGGACATTTGGGCCCCCCCAAACATTGTCTGTGTATTTACATGAGCACTCCTTCCAGAGTGCACGCTCATCCGGTTCTGCAAAATGTTTGCATCTCTGCAAGAGAAAGAGTTTTGTTAGTGATTTCTGGAGAAAATCTTTCTGTCTCTGATGTTGCTTGCTTTGCTGCAAGGTCAGCTTGTCGGCTTCCTGTAGAAATTGTTTCAGATACAAAAGTGTGTGTGGCATAGTCACACACAACAATGGCTGATGGTAGAAGAATGGCAGATATCATATCAGCAACCGGTGTCTGATTAAGAATGTTTTTACCATCAGCTTTTAAAAAGTTTCTGTGTTTACACAGTGTGCCAAAATCATGAGTTACACCAAATGCATTTCTACTCTCTGTGTGAATGTCTACATTTTTATTCTTTGCTAATTCGCATGCGCGTGTGAGTGCAATGAGCTCTGCTGTCTGAGCAGGGAAATGGTCCCTAAAAATGATATCAATTGCTTCTTTGCTTTTGGACTTGCGATGTCTGTAATTGCAGACACGCTTTGCGGACAGCTGTCTGCCGCGGTCAGTAATTTCGTGACCCAAAAACGAACAACTTGTTTTGCCAGCTGGACTTTGGAGACATTTACTTTGTGTTCTTTTTAAAAGATAAGAGAAAAGAACACAAAGGCCTGCGCACCGGTAAATTTGGGCATGGCACAACTATGCCTTTATTTTTTATTCTTTTTAAACTCATTAAATATTGGCCTTATGCCATTGAGGTCTTCTGATTTGAGGCTTCTGTTTTTGGGAGGTATTGCTGTTTGCGTGGACGAAAATTACCCTTGGGCGTTATCACAACAGGCTCACAGTTCCTAATCAACCCAACATAATATTTTCCTGCTACCCACAGTTGAACGGGCACCTTCCCAAAATTTCTGGTATGTAAATACTCTTCATTAATCTTTTTGTGTGTGAAAACACTTCAAGTCCCCTTGTTGCTGACAGACAGGCATGATTCTCACGATGGGCGTGCAACAAATTTGAATATTGCACGTCATCCCTTTTAACCCATTCTATGGCGTGCGCATATTTGTCAGCAAAACACCCACATCTCCCCACACCATTGTAATCAACGTCATGAGGCTCTGTGAGGCAATACATTCTACATCATACTTACGTAATTCAATATTACATCGTACAGCTGTACGAGCGCTGCACTTGGGTCGTGTTGGTATAATGCTCAATCTGTCATCACACACATTATGACTCTGCCCAGCAAATGAATCGGGCAGCAGTCAGACATGAGAAACCTGTGTTGAAATTTGACACTCCCCAACTCACATTGCACCCTTTTGACATAAATTTTTCTACATTAGAGCCACTAGCATTTAGGGAAAACACAGCTAGTTTAGACTCTGGCAAATTTAAACACTTCTTGTGAATCACAGTAGGCTATTTGTTGCCCCTGAATCTATCAAAAATTCAAGCGGTTTGTTGCACACAAGTATTGTGCATTTTAGCAAAGTTCAGAAAGCGGTTTCATTCATCATGGAATGTGAGCTAAGCAGATCTTCGTTGCATACAGTAGGAAAAAGCATTTCTTCATTGCATAGGCTAAGGGAAATCATACTCACCACCCTCGGAATGATGCCTCACCTCCTCACTTCCATCTACCTTTTCTCTTGACCTCCGCGATCTCCGAGGCTCAGGACAATCTTTGTGCCAGTGCCCCGTTCTTCCACAATTGAAACACTTCTCTCCATACATGCCAGAGGGTTTAAACCCTCCTCTCCCTCTTCCATGTCCACGCCACTGACCTCCTCTCCTCCCGTTTCCTCTTCCTCCATGCTCTACTCCGATATTCATTAGAGCCATGTGGAGTTCTTTATCTTGTGTGTTTTTCTTCTGAAGCTCTTTCTTGCCTGTTTGTCTTTCGGCGTGTACAGCATGACGGACGATCTCACTCATTCTTGCGTGATCTGGCTCAATGCACGATTTTTCCACTTCTCGTCTCAGCTCTCCCCTTAGGTTTCGCAGAAAAGCGGATCTGAAATGTCCTTCGAACGGACCAATGTCTGGTCCGTCTGCATCAGGTTGAAGTTCAGAATGTTCTTTAAATACTTCCTCCACAGGCCATTTACCCTGTAACTTTCTCAGGTCAGATGGTTTCAGTTTGACTTTCAACAGTCTCTCTAATTCTTTCATTGAGGGTGAGAATTCTTTGCAAAAGGTCAAAAGTTCTTTGTCTGTCGGTGCTGGTTGCGCTCTTTCCTGCTTTTGACGCACCATCGGCTGTGGTGGAGACGGCACTGGTGCTGGTGGAGACACTGGTGGGGGCACTGGAGCTGCCTCGATCGGGTTCAGATGTCGGTGAGGAGGGACACAATCATCCTCCGGTTGGTGTTTGTAGCAAGTCATAGATGGGGGTAAAGGAGACAGAGGGGTTAAATCATTATATTCAGGCAAAACAGGGTACAATGGAGTTTTCGGTGGTGGCAGTTCTTCCAATGCCTTTTCTTTAAAAACATAGTCACGTCTATTTGCTTCCTTTTCCCATAACCCTAAACATTTACATGCTTCATCATATTTTTCCCTTTCTTTTTTGGACATTTTAAATATGTCTTTTTTCCCCATATGTTCTCTTATTTTCTCTAATTTTGTGGTACTAAATGTACCGTTTTCTGGAAAGTTACCTTTTTCTTTTAAATAGGGTACACCTTGTAAACTTCCCGTTCCCCACCTTTTCCTCATTTCTCTGTATGTTGGTTTATCCATAATTCTGAATAGTCTCCCTGACTGTTTAGAATCTATCTCAATTCTGAGTAGTCTCCCCTCTTTAACTGTCTTAAGCAGTCCTCCAGACTGTTTAGAATCTATCTCGATTCTGAGTAGTCTCCCCTCTTTAACCAGACTGTTTAGAATCTGTCTTGATTCTGAGTAGTCTCCCCTCAGACTGTTTAGCGCTAAGTAGTCTCCCCTTTCTTCTTAGACTGTTCAGAATATTTTCAACTCACCGTTTTTCACTTTTGTGCCTTGCACTGAGTTCTTTTGGGATCACGTCAGCTTGGAGTCTGGAGTAGAGTTCTCTCGTCCCTGTATGGGGTTAGAGCTGGATTTGCTATGTCCAGGATGATCAGTCAACTCTAGTCCGTTCTCCGTCAGCCTTGTGATCCCATACCTCGTCGCCAAATTGTAGTGGAATTTTCTTATTCCTTAATCAAGGTGAGTCAATTTTGACAAACGCAATATACAGAGACATCAGGTACTTTGCAAAGTATTTTATTGTCGTTTAATCTGCATCATAAGCAATGAGCATGGTGCAGAGCAAAGGCACTCTTTCCTTCTGCACCCAGAGTATATATATGATTACGTGAAACCCCCTCCCTTTGCCCCCTAGCCAGAATCCCGAGCTGGTTTCCGAGAAGTGATGCCCGTTATTCCAAACAGAACATCTTGGCATCTGCTCGAGGGCAAAGGCAGAGTGGTATGACGCGTATAGAGAAAAACATGATAACATAGAGAAGAAAACATGGATAAAAACTTCATAAACATATAGATAGACACATCAAGAAGCTAGACTAGAAAATTTCCATTACACCACCAATATTCAAGCACTCTCATCATCTGTTTGTCCCCGACATGGCTCACTCCATGAACCTCTACCATGATGGAATAACACAGACTCGCTGGAAGCGCCGGACGTCCGTCCGGAGCTTGCCACAGTCCGTCAGAGGCCGAACGGCTCCATGTTGCGGCTTCATGTCGTAATCATCTCATGTCCTACCTGCTCTACCACTGCATAAGCCGCTTTCAAACTTCCGTCTTCAGCCCTGAAACAGCACCCGTCTGTGAACAAAGTCATGACTGGCTCAAGGCCAGTCAATGGCAATGGTTTTGCAAACAAACCTGGTCTGACCACTGATGCCCTCTCTGTGCACAGTCGTGTGGTTCTCCCTCCTCCACCAAATCTGCCATGTTAATGCCCTCATGTGTGTATATGATATGGTCGGCGAGACAAATTGCTGCAATGCGTCGCTGTCGCAAAGGGGAAAATGTGAATGATTCAGAATTAACAAAAGATGCGATTGAATGCGTGGTTAAAACAATTAGGTGGTGGCCCATGACAATGTGAGACATTTTCTTCACTATCTTTGCCAGTCCTGCGACAAATCTGCTGCATGGTGGCTGTCTTTGTTCTACACTGTCCAGCAACATGCTAACATACATCAACACTTTTCTGCCCCCCTGGTCTTTTTGATAAAGTACCCCATGTGCACTTGACCCTGTCTCAGAGACGTCCAAGTGAAATGGTGATCTGTAATCGGCACTGCTGAGATTAGCTGCATGTGCCATTTGTTGTTTCAGGTTAATGAACGTCCGTTCAGCTTCCTGTGTCCACTCAATGTCTGCTCTCAAATTCTTCATACCCTGTTGTTTTACAAGATTTCTCAAAGGGGCTGTTAGTGAAACATACATTGGAATATAATGTCTACTATACCCTGTTAGGCCTAGGAATGACAACATCTCCTTAACCGTGGTTGGTTTTGCATGACTCAGAATTCCTCGTCTATGGGCTAAAGTTAGTGTGGAGCCCTCTGGGGTGATCATGCGACCTAGAAATGCAACACAAGGTCTGCAAAATTGCAGCTTTTCCTTGCTTACCTTGAAGCCACTTTTGTGTAATTGTCTTAACACAGCTTCGCTCCCCTCCAGGCATCCTTGCTCTGTTTTGGCTGCCAAAAGGAGGTCATCAACATACATGATCAACACACAGTCTCCAGGCAAACTACAGTCCTGTAATTGTTGTTTTAATGCATGGTTAAAAATTCCTGTTGATAAAACAAACCCCTGGGGTAATCGGTTGTAAGAATATTGACAACCTTTGTACGTGAAAGCCACACAAGCCTTGCATTCCTCTGCTAAAGGGATACAGAAAAATGCATTAGCCAAACCAATACATGTAAACCAATTGTGCTCAGGTGTTATCACAGAGAGTGCAGTATACGGATTAGGCACTGTTAACGATGGTGTAGCCACACCAGCATTGATTGCTCTCAAATCATGTACCAACCTGTACTTATTCGTGTTTGGTTTCGGCACCGGAAAAATAGGTGTGTTCCACCTAGATCTATATGGTGTAATAACACCCCTCTCTAGGAGACCTTTTACTGTTGCGGCCACACCCTCGTCCGCCTCAGGTTTGTTGCGGTATTGTGGAATCCAGATGGGGTCAGGTGTGCTTAACTGAAAGTAAACTGGAGACACGTTACAAAAACCTACATCTGTTGGGCCCTGAGACCAAAGATCCTCAGGTAAATTTTTTATGACATCTGGTGCTCCCACACTATCTGACAGCTCCCTGCCATGGAATCTAGAAACCTGCACATGCTCTAGAGCTCCAGTGTCTCGTGTGGCACCTTCTATCCAATAGGCTTTGTGTTTAGGTGAATATTTAACATCTGTCTTCTCCGTGGGCTCCCAATCCTGGGTGGCCAACAGTGTTTTTGTAATCTTACCTAGCTCCCTGGCTTCATGGCTTGGGTGTAAGGCTAACGATATGTGCGGTGCTGCTGTGTCTGCCATCTCATACCACTTCAACTGCTCTTCTGTCAGCTTCACTGGAGCCATCACTCCTTCTTTACTTACAAAAATTCCGGCTCCCTACAACACCCATCTGTCCCCCTCCACTTCCTGAAACATTTCTTCATAATTGGTTATGTCATTCCTGTCATAAAACAATGTACAATGCAATGGGTCTATGGGGGGTAAATAGATATCTAAATTTGAAATCCATGAACAGTATTTATTATACAGTTCCATTGCTGTGCCCCACTGTGTGTCATCATCTAATTTTACCCAGTATAGATCAGCTGCCTCCTCCTCCCCACACGAGGTCAGCATCCACTGGCTGTCTGTCGTATTACCTGATAGGGAACAGTTAATGGTTGTACCATCTGGAAATGTAACTATAACCCCTTCTACTGAGCACAGAATGCTAGCCCCTAATTGTATTAATAAATCTCTACCCATAAGAGGAATGGGAGCATTGCTGAAGAAAAGGAACGAGTGTGATAAGCATTGATTTGCCACTTCCCAAATGGTTTGGTAATTTGCCAGCTTTCACTTCCCCCAGTACGTTTTGCTATTGGCTCCTCCTCCATTACCATCGTTCCCGTAATACATACTGTGTGCATTGTGCCATGGGCCTGACCTGTTGTTCCTACAGGGCTAGATGCTCTACAACTGCCCCCTTCCTCTTCGCTTCCTGCTCCGTTTTTAATACCACCACTTCCCTCTGGAAGCTGCATATTTTCTGCCACGTGGCGCATTGTCTCATTCACCTGAGCTTGTGCCGCATGTACCTGTTCTGTTACTACCTTGCCCAGGTGTTGTACCTCTTGTCGAAGCTCTCCTAATTCTTTCAAATGACAGTCTAGGACTCCTTCTTTTACTTCAACCATGACCTGTTGTTTGCTGAGAGTCGATTTTGGTGAAATGTATGGTGGGAGCTGAGCGAGGGTCGGATACAAGGGGCGGTACTGTTCAGGGGCGGTGCTAGTGACTCAGTCTCACTGTTTCCGTCCTTCACTTCCTGTCTAACCTCAGCCTCTGTCGCCTTCACTTCCTTTCTACCCTCAGCTTCTGTCGCCTTCACTTCCTTTCTATCATGTCTAATGGGTGATAAAGCTGTTGCCACGAGGGCAATGCGAGTCCATTTTCTTAACTGTTTTTCTAAGTCACACCCTTTACTCTTATGTCTGCTTGTATTATACCATTTAATTGTTTTTTCATCACTTTTATGTCTGACTAGCCTGCAATGAGCCTTTTTCTCCATATTCCTTACTATCGGGGCCAGGGGCACTTTAAGTTGTTCCGCCCCGATAAATTGTCCTTAGCCCATGCGAAATCTGACACACTTTTAATCTGTATAAAATGTATGGCTTTCTCTCTTTTGCCAAGGGACTCTAACCCGCTTTAATCTGTTTTAAAAGAATCTTTTAAATCTGATTTTCCTTATTTCACTATTTAAATTTTTACTCTTTTATTCATCGAGATGTTAATCAAATTCAACACAGAAATTTTGTATATCCAATAGCAGAATTCGGATTAACAGGTTTCTGCTTACCTCTTTTATTTAGCCGGCTTTTGTGTTAAATCTGAATCCGTCTCAAGATCTTTTCCCTCCCCCGCAGGGTCCGCCGGAATGTGGCGCGAAAACTACTCTTTGTCTTCAAATCACGTCGACGGTCACCATTTGACGGACTTTTTCGCTTCAGTCCTGCATGTTCAAAATTTTGAAGAAAAGTCAAAGAGACAGTTTTTCCCAATAAGTTTAAGTAAAATTTATTATCAGATGTAAAAGCTTCTTTCCAGCTGGGGTTGACTCTCAACGTATATATGAGCGAACAACTGAAAAACACACTTCCGGGTTACAGATATTTATAATATATGTGACGTCGATTCTCTCTTCAGGCTCCTCCCCTTCCTTGGGCGGGCGTTCAATCCTCTGGAACCAATCACCTCGGGACATGTTAATCTGACTCCATTCTCCCCAAACTGTTGGTTCTCTGTAACACATTTTGAAAATAGCCGGTCCCGCCGAAAAATGCGATTTACGCACACACACACACACACACACACACACACACACACACACACACACTCGTTATCTGAAACTCAGCTTCTGCATTCCTCAAAGCTCTTGTTTCACACTCCTGCCAACTAGTTTTCAAGATTAGAAAACCAGCACAGCATAAACATACTCATATTAATATATTTTACAGTAAAACAACAGTAAACATAAACTTATAATGCATAGAACATCGTAACCCCAACACCACCACCACCAGCCTGAACCGTTGATACAAGGCAGGATGGATCCATGCTTTCATGTTGTTGATGCCAAATTCTGCCCCTACCATCCGAATGTCTCAGCAGAAATCGAGACTCATCAGACCAGGCAACGTTTTTCCAATCTTATATTTTAAAATTTTGGTGATCCAGTGCCAATTGTATACTCAGTTTCCTGTTCTTAGCTGTCAGGAGTGGCACCCGGTTTAGTCTTCTGCTGCTGTAGCCCATCCGCCTCAAGGTTTCGACGTGTTGTGCGTTCAGAGATGCTCTTCTGCATACCTCGGTTGTAACGAGTGGTTATTTGAGTCACTGTTGCCTTTCTATCAGCTCGAACCAGTCTGGCCATTCTCCTCTGACCTCTGGAATCAACAAGGCATTTGCGCCCACAGAACTGCAGAGCAATCAGGGGTAAGGTGCCTTGATCAAGGGCACTTCAGTCATGAAGTAGAATAGTACACTATCCGAAGGTCAGACACACTCTCCTAGTTTAAATCTAGATTCAAAACATATATTTTTAGGAAAGCATAGACATATTGCATAACGTCTCTAGTCTATAAGAAATGAATAACAGCTAATACACTAATTATTTTTGTCTGCTCTCCTCCCCTATAATTTTCTAGCAGAAGCTGACCGGAAGCTGACATCCTCCTAAAAAAACCTGTTGACCTCACGTGCATCCTTCTTTGGACCTCAAGTACATCTTCTTGAGAAAACTTGTGGACCTGACTGATCATCCCAGCTCGACATGCATTTTTTTTACCAAAAACAAAGAGCAAAAATAAACTGGCTTGCTATTTTATAACTAGTTTGTGTTTTGTTTTAAATTTCTTCATGTTAAGCAGCTTTAAAACAATGCAATATTGTAAAAAGCAGTATATAAATAAAAGTTAATTGAATTGAACAATGACATGGTTAACTACAACATTGTCAACCTCTTCGTCGTCTTCCTCCTTCCTTTTTTATCTTTTTCATCCTCTTTCTTCTCTTTCGGGTTGCATGTGGTAAAACTAGTTAATAAAGCCCTCGCCGGATTTTTCTCCTCGTATTTCATTTTCACTCTTTCTTGGTTACCGATAAGTGGTGTGTTTTGAAATTATCTCACTTGTGTTTTCTAGACAAGAGGAGTCTGTCTAGCTCAGAGATTCCCAAAGTTGGCCCGCGGTGACAATTGATTTGGCCAGCTTGTCAGTCGTTAAAAGAGAAAAAATTTAAAAAGCCAATAACTAAATCTTTTTGAGGAGTTAACATTTTTTAAATGTAAGATTTAACTGAAAGAATTGTATGTGATGATGTTTTTGTGACACACAATGAAATATAATGGAGAGATTTTTAAATTGTTGGGCATAATATAACATTTCTTTCGGCCCACAGCCTCTCTATTCAAGTTTAGTTTTGGCCCTTCGTAGGAAAAACTTTGTGCATCCCTGGTCAAGATGCTAGGTTTGTGCATCATCTGAGGCCAAAGTTAGATTTTGATGGAAGAGCATATTATTTTGACAAAAATATTTTTAATTTTGACCTGGAAGTCTGAGGTTTGCACAAATTGGTGGGTAGTTCTGAGAATGTGTTTATAGTTGTGAGAAAGTCGTGAAATGTTTCATGAACTGTATTTTAGCAAATTGTGAACAACTGTAACATGATTTAAACCTATATGTATTGAATCAGAGTATCTTCCTATCATTTCAATATCCTTTTTAAAATCAAAAGCTGATTTTTTATAAATTTTCACTTCTTTCACAAAATCAAAAAGGAAATATTCTATAAAAAGGTATAACTTTTCCTTTGCTAAGGATGAAGGATCACGTCTGCATTTCTTTATAGTTAGTGTAAATTGTTCTGAATGACTGTGGTTGCTCAGCAGCATCTTTGCTTCCCCTGTCGGTGACCTTTAAAAATCTTCATAAGAACGATGTAGCCTTCTGTAGCTCGTGGTTAAAAATACAGACTTTTAAGATGTTCATTATTTATTTTTCCCAGTTTAAACAAAATATAAAAAGGTTATAATTGTTATTAGTATTTCCTTTTAAATTTTTTGAAGGAAATTAATCCGTTTTTGATATGAAAATGGATATCGAATGATAGGAATATACCCATGTTTATTGTGATTCAAATATCGATAATACTGAGACAATTGTCTCATTTGAAGCCTAATGTTAAAACGTCTCAGGTTACGACTGTAACCGTAGTTCCCTGAGACAGGGAACGAGACACTGCGTCAATGTTGACACTTTGGGGAACGCCAGCAGCGTGACGCATCTGAATACGTTGTGTGAAACTAATCTCGCGACTTATCGTCGCGCCGCGATGACGTCACTATGACGTCACGAGTGACGTGCGGCACCGGAAGGTATAAATAGGAAGCGGACGCAATGCAAATCAGCTTCTGCAAAAATTATTGAAGCAAATGCTCCAGGCACAGGGAGTTATGGCACAACGACGCAGTGTCTCGTTCCCTGTCTCAGGGAACTACGGTTACAGTCGTAACCTGAGACGTTCCCTTTCGAGGGAACTCTACACTGCGTCAATGTTGACACTTTGGGGAACGAAATGCCCACTACGCCATAATTCATTGTGTCTGTCCAAGTGTGAAGGTGTCCTCGCATATCTCAGGACAAAAGTGCATGGGTTCCAGGTAAAGGAAAGAGGTCCAGTTTGTAGTACCATATAAACATCCTGCATAGACGCCCCGACAGAAGGGCCCGCGAGGAAGCCATACTCCGAGTTGAATGTGCCCTTAATAGCAGAGGTGAAGGTATTCCACGCACTTCGTAAGCTAAAGAAATTGCCTCTACCATCCATTTACAAATGGGCTGCTTAGAGGTTGGTTGACCTCTGTTACGAGGTCCAAAACAGACCAACAGTCGGTTAGAATTTCGTCATAAAGAAGACCTGCGCACATATTCTTCTAACGCTCAGACAGGGCATGACAAATATTACCTTCGGTTATCCGCTATCTCGTGAGGTGGAGGATGAAAAGCCTTCAGAACTAAGGTCCTGAACACATTCCTAGGTACCTTAGGGATATATCCCAGTCTAGGGTGAAGAGTAGCCTGGAGCTAACTCCAAACAAGATTGAGAAGCTGATAAAGCTTGAAGGTCCCCTACCCTCCAAAGAGAGGTAATGACTACCAAACCGGCTAGCTTGAGGGATAAATGATTGTCCCAGCTAAACTCAATGGCCTTAAAAGGCATCTGGGAAAGCCCTTCTAGAATCACAGTCTAGAGCAGGAACTTTCACCTGAGATGAAGGCCTCATCCTCATGGTTCCATGCAGGAACCGAACATAAGGGATGTCGCCCTAGAGAACCCTCGGGTATAGGGGGTGAAAGGCAGAGATAGCTGCCACATACACTTTAATGTATGCCAGACTCTTTCTAGAAGTCCTGGGAGCAGAGCGATCAGAGGGAAAGCTTACAGATGCCGTTGTGGCAATGTCTGTACCAGGGCGTCCAGTCCCAACGGAGCTGGGCCTGTAAATGAAGACCACAGAGGACAATGAAACGTCTCTTGGGACGCAAACAGGTCGATGGAGTCTCCTCTCCCCCGGGCCTCAGCCCCTGCCTTGACAGCTTGTCTGCTCCCACATTCTGGACTCCAGGGATGTACACTGCCCTGAGCGATGTAAACTTCTCCTGGGCCCATAGGAGAACCTTGTGCGCCAGTCTGCAGAGAGGGGGTAGTCTCAGGCCCCCTTGAAGATTTATGTAAGAGAACTGTCGTATTCCGTTGATAAAAACATGATGGCCTCTAAGGATTGGGAGGAAGTACCTCAGTACTTGTAGTACAGCTAAATCTCCAGGCAATATTTGTGCAGTTGGTGATGCTGCACTCCAATTTCAACCCTTGATTGAGAAACCAAGGATTCTTCCATATAACCAGGAAACGAAGGCATCTGCGCGTTAACCAAAAAATTCACAGAAAATGCTTGACAGTGTAAGCATGACCTTACTTGATCCTGGACACCGCTGTCAGGATCTATTCGACACGTGCAGGGGACAATCGTAATTTAATATATGGATCCCTTGAAGTCTCAATGGAGCAAGGGCTGAATCCATGCATTTTGTAAAAGTGCGTGAGGAAAGAGCAAGGCAGAATGGAAGAACTCGATATTGGTAAGCTTTGCCCCCGAAAGCAAACCTGAGAAACTTCCGATATTGAGGAAGGATAAGAATGTGGAAGTATGCAAATTTCAGCACTATTGCGGTTAACCAGTCTTCTGATCTGATTCCGGCCACAATAATAGGGACAGTGAGTATCTTGAGCTCGTATCTCTTCAGAGATTTGTTGAGATTTCTCAGATATAAAAATGGGCCTCAGCCCTCCATCCTTCTTCCGACTATGAAGTACCGGCTGTTTAAAGCCGATCTGACGCTCATGGGGGGGGGACATATTCTATGGCCCCTTTCACCAAGAGAGACAACTCTTACCCTTCTACTACCCCATTAGAATTTTTAAAGCTTTCTCCACTCGTGGAGAAAGGTATGCTAAGGGGTCAACCTCTCGACATTGATGTCGGTTGTGTGAAGCCCGATGCCCTGAAGCGGCTGACCGGCAGGGAATGGTCGAACTGTTGTCTTTATTTGCAGATTCACTAGGTCTACAGCATCTTCGGGTAGACTCTGATGATTTAAAGGTAATAGAAACTAACGTGCCCCGAAACGTCTTGGACGGCGGGGTTAACGTAAAGATTTTCTGAGGACTTCTTGGAAGGATCAAACTTTTCAGTCCTCCAAGAGGAGCCGCACTCGGATGTCCTGAAAACCCATCAGGACCTCTTTGCAGCAGCCTTCCGGTTTGAGACGATGACTGTTCTCAGATCCGGCTTCGCCTGCCTAGCAGGTTTAGGAGGTTGCTGCCTCGACCCCCAAGCTCTCTGAGGGGGGGTTCGAGTAGCTACACTCTGTTTCTGCTGCTGCCTATATGAGGAGCTTGTAGATGGCTGGGGCTGTCCTTGGACTGCAGCCCCTTGGGGGTAAGATCGGCGAGGTAAATATTTGTGAAAGGCCGCTGCCTGCCGTTTTGCCTCCTGGAAACGGTCAACTACTACCGCACCACCAAAGAGGCTGTTGTGGAATTTTCTTATTCCTTAATCAAGGTGAGTCAATTTTGACAAACGCAATATACAGAGACATCAGGTACTTTGCAAAGTATTTTATTGTCGTTTAATCTGCATCATAAGCAATGAGCATGGTGCAGAGCAAAGGCGCTCTTTCCTCCTACACCCAGAGTATATATATGATTACGTGAAACCCCCTCCCTTTGCCCCCTAGCCAGAATCCCGAGCTGGTTTCCGAGAAGTGATGCCCGTTATTCCAAACAGAACATCTTGGCCTCTGCTCGAGGGCAAAGGCAGAGTGGTATGACGCGTATAGAGAAAAACATGATAACATAGAAAAGAAAACATAGATAAACACTTCATAACCATATAGATAGACACATCAAGAAGCTAGACTAGAAAATTTCCATTACATTCCCCCCTTTTATCATATATGATAACCAAAATCCTTATACTTTGTCCATGTAAGATGAGCAACGCCCTTTCTCTTACAGGTTTCATTCTTCTATCTAAACAGTTCTACCAGAAAGACTCGTGAAACATAGAACGATATATGATATTTATTATGTAACAATATATTTGTATTGTATAGTAGTTTGGGCGTAGGCCCCGTCCGATGAAGGAATCATGGCAAAATGATTCTGGAGTTCCTGCCTGAAGATAAGGCAGGAGCGGAGCCTACCCCCTGAACTGAGGACGGGGCCAGACCTGGTGGTGGTGGTGGAGGGGAGGATGGGGGATTTCACTCGTGCGTTAGTTTCTGTGAACGAAAGAGAAGGTAAGTACAATCCTTTTATACTACGTGCTGAGGGATGATAGGCTAACTGGTAATTGATTATGACGTGATGAGTCTTCCTGGTAGAACTTGCGCAAAGCTTGCATTTCTACCAGAAAGACTCGTGAAACATAGAACGATATATGATATTTATTATGTAACAATATATTTGTATTGTATAGTAGTTTGGGCGTAGGCCCCGTCCGATGAAGGAATCATGGCAAAATGATTCTGGAGTTCCTGCCTGAAGATAAGGCAGGAGCGGAGCCTACCCCAAAGAAGAAGTAATTGGAAATAAACCCATCGGATAAGGAATCTCACTGGAGTTCCTAAAGGAGAGAGTAAGCAAGGGTCAGACATGTTTGGACATACGTAATGTTGCATTGTAAGTAACTTCTTCTGAAGATAGCATAAATGGTATTATAAAGGTTATAGTTAAATATCAATGTTTTAACTGAAACCTCCAAAAGCACATAAGAGGCTTGCGAAGCATCCGATTTACCGAGCCTGCACAGGCTGAACGGCTTGCTGAGCAAAATAATAACATATATATAAATAACAACGGGGCCTGCACGGTCCGATATGAGACTCGCACGAGCCCATGAATATGTTCCTGGAGCCTGCACAGGCTACGAGGGCTTGCAAAAGCACAGAAAGAAATAATAAAATAAACAACATATATAAATAACGACAAGCCAGCACTGGCTAATATGAGACTCGCACGAGCCCATAAATATGTTCCTGGAGCCTGCACAGGCTACGAGGGCTTGCAAAAGCACAGAAAGAAATAATAAAATAAACAACATATATAAATAACGACAAGCCAGCACTGGCTAATATGAGACTCGCACGAGCCCATAAATATGTTCCTGGAGCCTGCACAGGCTACGAGGGCTTGCAAAAGCACAGAAAGAAATAATAAAACAAACAACATATATAAATAACGACAAGCCAGCACTGGCTAATATGAGACTCGCACGAGCCCATGAATATGTTCCTGGAGCCTGCACAGGCTACGAGGGCTTACAAAAGCACAGAAAGAAATAATAAAATAAACGACATATATATAAATAACGACAGGCCAGCACTGGCTAGTATGAGGCTTGCACAAGCCGATGAATGTATCCCTGGAGCCTAATTTGCTCGATAACAAGCTGATATGAGGCTTTCAGAAGCCATGCTATAAGTAACCTATACTTATGCCACCACCACCAGTATATGCAATGAAGTACCTTAAGTTTGTAGAGAATGCCTGCTGAGCATCCAGGATAGTTTTAGAATCTGGTCTTATATAGGATTCGAATGCCATAGAAGACCATCTGCCCAGGATTTTGATTGCAGAGGTCGGAATCCCGCTAGCTGCTGCAGATGTTGCCGCTCCAATCCTGAATGATTGCCCGGTGTAGAGATGGGAGGACTTGCCGCAACTCCCCACCGCTGCGGCAAGATGAATCCTGAACCACTCTTTGGTCATGGGAAAGCCGTTTGATAGCTCGAAAAGGGGGGAAAGCTTATGGTGACTAGGGCGAGTTTTGAGGTATTTAATCATGGAAGTATAAGGGCAAATATCGCTATTGGAACGCAAAATTTTAATTGTAGAGCCTGCGCATGTCGTGTCAGTTTTAGAATGTTTAAGAAAAATTATAAAGTGGTTTGGAGAAAATTTTATATCTGAAAATGTCAGATCTCTGGATGGGTCGAAACTCCGGGAGTCGTTAGTAAATTCCCCTGGGCGCATAAAGCCATGGAAGGCAGTTAAGAATACCGCTTCTAAGAGAATGTTAGTATATGCTGAGAATAGCCCTTGGCGCAACGAGTAAACCAGTTCTTTTAAAATGGGGAGAGTAATGGGAAGGCGTTTATCCATTGTTTTCTTTTTATCTTTAGAGATACCTTTCAGTAGTAACCGTATGGATGGCGTGGAAAATAAACTTGGATAACCGGGATCATGCATTCTGGCATGGAATTGGATACCCGCCAGTAATCTGCGTATGGTGGATATTTTAAGGTTGCGGAATTGATACTGATGCACCAAAAAGGCACAGACGGTAGAAACTAAAATTGGAAAAAGGTTAATGTGAAAAGCTAGACAAAAAACTGTGAACGAGGACCAGGCGGAATTATAGGCTTTAAAAGTAGAGGATGTGACACCTTTAGAAATAAAGTAGCTAGCTGATTTTAACAATTTGTAATATGGATCTAATCTAGAAGGATTCTGGACGGTTTCGGGCATGGTGTTGGATCCTGGTTGGCCGTTGGGCAGAGGCGTCTGAAGGTCTGAAAGCGAAAGCGAGAGAGAGCGTCAGCAATTTCATTAGAGTACCCCGGAATATGTTCGGCTTTGATCGTAAAGCTATGCATGATCGATTGCCAAATAATTCTTCTCATAATTGACATAATGGCTAAACAGGGCGATCTACCTTTATTAATAATAGCGACTGCTGCTTCGTTATCGCAAAACATAATGATGTGTTTGCGCGACCAAGCTGAACCCCATAGGATGCAAGCTACCGCTATTGGATAGAGCTCGTAGAGAGCGGACGAGGCTGAATTTTGAGCCTGAACAAACTGGTCAGGCCACCTCTCCGCAAACCACTGATCTTGGAAGAACGCTCCGAAACCTACTGAAGGGGCAGCGTCGGTGAAAAGTTTGAGAGCGACAGAAGACTCGGGAGTATCATTATAAAAAAAAGATATACCATTCCAGCTGTTAAGCAGGTGGGACCAGAATTTTAGATCTGAGAGGCACCCTTCATCGAGGTGCACGATGTCGCTTAGGTTGGGTACAGAATGGGCGCGATCTAACAACCGAGATATGAAAGCCCTACCTTGCGGGATAATGCTCATGGCGAAATTGAGGTGGCCAAGCAATGAAAGCATTTCCCGTTTTGTAACGACGCGTGAGTCTATAAAAGAAACCATAACAGAACGAATTCTGGAAAGTTTATCCATAGGAAGAAAAGCTTGCATTTTGATGGTATCCAGCCGGATACCGAGGAACTCGAGAGCGGTTGCCGGGCCGAGAGTCTTCTCTTCTGATAGAGGAACTCCCACCTCGCTGAAAATGTGTTTGAGTGTATCTAGGATGGGGGTTTCGCGTGATGGAAAATCGACCAGCAGAAAATCATCGAGTAGATGCAGAACGAAAGGGATCTTGCAGACGTTAAGCAGGATCCAACACAATGCCTCTGATAGGTTGTTAAATATGTGTGGGCTGCTTCTGCAGCCGAAAGTTAGTCTAACTGCGAAATAAAACTTGGATTGCCATTTGACGCCAAAGAGAGCCCACTCGGCGGGGAAGCATAATACAGCGAAAAAGGCTCTAGGGGAATGCATTCATTAACGCTTGCTGTCGTATTAGAATGTGGCGAAGACATGTCAAAAATCAGCCGCTTTTTCCCCGAAAATTTCCTAGTAGCCACGCCGAGCGAATTAACTCTAAAGGGAGAAAAAGGAGGAGAACTGAAAGGCCCAATAACATAACCTTTATTCACTTCCTTCCCTAATAAGTCAGAAACCATTTTTGGTTCAGCTAAAGCCGACTGTAGGTTTTTTGCCACATAAGAAAAAGACAGGGGAGATAAGACGCCAACCCTAAACCCTTGGACCAGCCCGGTAATCAAATAATCTACGAATAATGGATCGGGATGGGATGACAAGTACCCTGATAACATTTGAGTATTAATTGGGGTAGAAGGGTGATTTTTTTAGAATTTCTTTCTGAACCGGGACTTTCCTTGAGCAGTGGGTCTGAATCTCCGTGGGCAGACATATTTCGGATGGGGCTCTTTGCAAAAACTGCAAACATGTGAAAATATACATTTAGAAAATGTACAAACGGATTCGTTGAAATGATAACAGATCCTAGAATTGTCCAGGTTATGGGTTGAACGCCCTCTATTGACATATGATGGGCTTACTGGATCAGCACCATGGACAGCAGCGGGACTTTGACTCGTGAGAGTTTTAGGGCAGAGCGAAGCAGTGTGACCGTGAGAGCTGCAAACTACACATGCCAAGGTTTTCTGGCCGCCAAAGTGGCGGACGAGTAGTTCTGTGTCGATGATGGACCAGTCCAGCCGAGAATTAAACACAGAGATGAATGAAGCGGATTTAGCCGAAAAGGATCTATGATATTCATAGAAAAGGGTGCCTCCGTATCTCTGGTAAAAGTCCGTCATCATGGCCAAATAAGTGTCCAATTCTTCGCGACGCTCTGGAAAGTTTTGGCAGAGTATGTCTCTATAAACTCCAAAAGCGCTTACAAACTCGGGAAATGATAGATTCCGTTGCAGCCTAGCGTCGGAAGTTCTGAGGAAAACCGCCACGTCACCACAATCCACCATTTGCCGTTCAGACGCCGGCAGAGGCATCAGTAAGGAGGCTAAATTTACATCCTTACCTTCTATGATGCTAGCACGCATTTGATGCGAAACTGAAGCCGCAGCCGGTGGAACAAATCGTCTCCCGAAGTTTTGGGCGGCCTCTGCCGTAGACAAATTAAACTGAGTTGCACTCAGAGCTGGCTCCACAAAGGTTGAAGGCTGGATAGTTGGTAGAGCTATCGCTTGTGGGGATGTAGACGAGGATGTCCCCGAAAAACCCGGGGATGCGGCGGATGATGTGGTCGCGGCGGAATTTAAGGTCGGGTTCCCGATAGCTCTCTCGAAGACCCCCAGCCTATTCCCTGGGGTTATTCACTGACTCGGATAATCCTTGGACTATTAACAGGAGTTGATTGTTGATATCCGCTGGGCCCTGAGTTGGAGAAACGGTCGACGTGGAAGGTTTGGACCTTTTATTTGATTTTGGAGAGGATTTGGCTGTGCGTTTCCTGCCGGCTTGCTTGGCTGGAACTGATGGCGTCATGGGGCTTACCGGGACATCCGTGGCTATGACGGCGGGATTACCCAGAACATTAGAAGCCAGTAATATAAGATCCTCCCTCTCCAGATCTTTATCCGCTGGAATGCCTTGCTGCTCGAAAATAGACAATATCTTCTCCGAGGGCCACTGGGACCACGGGGAATCCCGGTTCTGTATACGTGAACTGCGCCGCACGTTTGCGGGAGAAGTAGGAGGTGGATCATCGTCGGAATCAGTAAAATCGCAATCGACTAAAGATTTTTCCGCCATGTTCGGTTGCTAACTTACGCAATGAGAGTTTTCACTCGTGCGTTAGTTTCTGTGAACGAAAGAGAAGGTAAGTACAATCCTTTTATACTACGTGCTGAGGGATGATAGGCTAACTGGTAATTGATTATGACGTGATGAGTCTTCCTGGTAGAACTTGCGCAAAGCTTGCATTTCTTAAAATCCCACTAGAATTGGTAACACCACCTGCTTCAGCAGGCCGTTTAGTCATATCATCCGGCTTCCTGAATGTAGAAACAACAACTGACCCTGAGCATTTTACACACACACTGCTTAACCTTCGTCACTTTCCATATTTCCACTCTCATTTGTGAAGTTGCTCCCGTTCCCTCATAACTAAAATTTTTCTGAGTTAGAGCTAGTCTAAAACTTTCTCTTTTTCCTTTTTATTTGGCCGTCCCAGGGGACATAATGGCCCACATTTTCAAATTTTGTTGCCTTATCCAGAACATCAACTGAGGTACACGTACCTCTACACAAATACATATTTGTTCCCCAGTACCTAGCAGAATTAGGGTAACACTGTCCCTCCCCATACCATTTTATTAAACTTGGAATTTAGTGTTGCACAGAAACAAAATTCTATAATCTCTAATTTCTCGGGGTTCGATGTGTCCCCGACTCGAACTGTGGATTCCCTTTGTGAGCACCAACAGTGCCGCTCCTCCTGTCGTTTGAGTCAGCACGACCATTGCGAAGAGCCATTGTGGATGCCATTTTGATGGCCTACGGTTGGAGCTTGGACACCTTTTTGCAGTGGGAGGCATGTCTTTTCCATGACTTCCTCCTGAAATCTTTGACTACCACGAAGCCTCCTGGCTGGAGCTGTGTAATGGTTTGTCAGCTCCGTTTGCTACTGCTCCTTTGACCTGCACAAATATTTTGAGAGCAAAAACACAAAAACACATTGCCTTGTAACATCCCCCCTTTTGACGCGTGGTCTAGGCCATGCGTCAAAATAAAAAAAAAGCAGGGAAAAAATGTTCTGGCAAACGGGTGAGGCCATTTGGGCCCCCCAAACATTGTCTGTGTATTTACATGAGCACTCCTTCCAGAGTGCACGCTCAGCTGGTTCTGCAAAATGTTTGCATCTCTGCAAGAGAAAGAGTTTTGTTAGTGATTTCTGGAGACAATCTGTCTGTGGCTCCGATGTTGCTTGCTTTGCTGCAAGGTCAGCTTGTCGGCTTCCTGAAAAAATTGTTTCAGATACAAAAGTATGTGTGTCACAGTCACACACAACAATGGCTGATGGTAGAAGAATGGCAGATATCATATCAGCAACCTGTGTGTGATTAAGAATGTTTTTACCATCAGCTTTTACAAAGTTTCTGTGTTTCCACAGTGTGCCAAAATCATGAGTTACACCAAATGCATATCTACTATCTGTGTGAATGTCTACATTTTTATTCTTTGCTAATTCGCATGCGTGTGTGAGTGCAATGAGCTCTGCTGTCTGAGCAGAGAAATGGTCCCTAAAAATGATATCAATTGCTTCTTTGCTTTTGGACTTGCGATGTCTGTAATTGCAGACACGCTTTGCGGACAGCTGTCTGCCGCGGTCAGTAATTTCGTGACCCAAAAAAAACGAACAAATTGTTTTGCCAGCTGGACTTTGGAGACATTTACTTTGTTTCCAGTTTAAAAGATAAGAGAAAAGAACACAAAGGCCTGCGCACCGGTAAATTTGGGCATGGCACAACTATGCCTTTATTTTTTAATCTTTTTAAACTCATTAAATATTGGCCTTATGCCATTTAGGGCTTCTGTTTTGAGGCTTCTGTTTTGAGGGGGTATTGCTGTTTGCGTGGACGAAAATTACCCTTGGGCGTTATCACAACAGGCTCACAGTTCCTAATCAACCCAACAAAATATTTTCCTGTTACCCAAAGTCGTACGGGCACCTTTACCAAAATTTCTGGTATGTCAATACTCATCATTAATCTTTTTTGTGTGTGAAAACACTTCAAGTCCCCTTGTTGCTGACAGACAGGCATGATTCTCACGATGGGCATGCAACAAATTTGAATATTGCACGTCATCCCTTTTAACCCATTCTATGGCGTGCGCACATTTGTCAGCAAAACACCCACAGCTCCCCACACCATTGTAATCAACGTCATGAGGCTCTGTGAGGCAGAACTTTCTACATCATATTTACGTAATTCAATATTACATCGTACAGCTGTACGAGCGCTGCACATGGGTCGTGTTGGTATCATGCTCAATCTGTCATCATACACATTATGACTCTGCCCAGCCAATGAATTGGGCAGCAGTCAGACATGAGAAACCTGTGTTGAAATTTGACACTCCCCAACTCACATTGCACCCTTTTGACATAAATTCTTTTACATTAGAGCCATTAGCATTTAGGGAAAACACAGCTAGTTTAGACTCTGGCACATTTAAACACTTCTTGTGAATCACAGTAGGCTATTTGTTGCCCCTGAATCTATCAAAAATTCAAGCGGTTTGTTGCACACAAGCATTGTGCATTTTAGCAAAGTTCAGAAAGCGGTTTCATTCATCATGGAATGTGAGCTAAGCAGATCTTCATTGCATACAGTAGGAAAAAGCATTTCTTCATTGCATATGCTAAGGGAAATCATACTCACCACCCTCGGAATGATGCCTCACCTCCTCACTTCCATCTACCTTTTGTTTTGACCCCATTGGTCTCAGAGGCTCCGGACAGTCGTTTCGCCAGTGCCCCAATCTTTTGCAGTTAAAACACTTTTCTGGATCATAATCAACAGAGGGTTTAAAACCTCCTCTCCCTCGCCATCTTCCTATTCTTCCGTGTTCTCCTCCGATATTCATTAGGGCCATGTGGAGTTCTTTATCTTGTGTGTTTTTCTTCTGAAGCTCTTTCTTGCCTGTTTGTCTTTCGGCGTGTACAGCATGACGGACTATCTCACTCATTCTCGCTCGATGCACGATTTTTCCACTTCTCGTCTCAGCTCTTCTCTGAGGTTCCGCAGAAAAGCGGATCTGAGATGTCCTTCGAACGGACCAATGTCCGGTCCGTCTGAATCAGGTTGAAGTCCAGAATGTTCTTTAAATACTTCCTCCACAGGCCATTTACCCTGTAGCTTTCTCAGGTCAGATGGTTTCCGTTTGACTTTCAACAGTCTCTCTAATTCTTTCATTGAGGGTGAGAATTCTTTGCAAAATGTCAAAAGTTCTTTATACGTCGGTGCTGGATGCACTCTTTCTTGCTTTTGACGCACCATGGGCTGTGGTGGAGACGGCACTTGTGCTGGTGGAGACACTGGTGGGGGCACTGGAGCTGCCTCGATCGGGTTCAGATGTCGGTGAGGAGGGACACAATCATCCTCCGGTTGGTGTTTAAGTCATAGATGGGGGTAAAGAAGACAGAGGGGTTAAATCATTATACTCAGGCAAAACAGGGTACAATGGAGTTTTCGGTGGTGGCAGTTCTTCCAATGCCATTTCTTTAAAAACATAGTCACGTCTATTTGCTTCCTTTTCCCATAATTCTAAACATTTACACGCTTCATCATATTTTTCCCTTTCTCTTTTGGACATTTTAAATATGTATTTTTTCCCCATGTGTTCTCTTATTTTCTCTAATTTTGTGGTACTAAATGTACCGTTTTCTGGAAAGTTAGCTTTTTCTTTTAAATAGGGTACACCTTGTAAACTTCCCGTTCCCCACCTTTTCCTCATTTCTCTGTATGTTGGTTTATCCATATCCATATGGGACCTTCCTTGTCCCATTTTTAATTTAGAGTAGTCACTTCTCTTTTCAGACTCTTTAAAATCTATCTCGATTTAGAGTAGTCACTTCTCTTTTCAGACTCTTTAATATCTATCTTGATTTAGAGTAGTCACTTCTCTTTTCAGACTCTTTAAAATCTATCTCGATTTAGAGTAGTCACTTCTCTTTAACCAGACTGTTTAGCGCTAAGTAGTCTCCCCTTTCCTTCAGACTGTTCAGAATATTTTCAACTCACCGTTTTTCACTTTTGTGCCTTGCACTGAGTTCTTTTGGGATCACGTCAGCTTGGAGTCCGGAGTAGAGTTCTCTCCTCCCTGTATGGGGTTAGAGCTGGATTTGCTATGTCCAGGATGATCAGTCAACTCTAGTCCGTTCTCCGTCAGCCTTGTGATCCCATACCTCGTCGCCAAATTGTTGTGGAATTTTCTTATTCCTTAATCAAGGTGAGTCAATTTTGACAAACGCAATATACAGAGACATCAGGTACTTTGCAAAGTATTTTATTGTCGTTTAATCTGCATCATAAGCAATGAGCATGGTGCAGAGCAAAGGCGCTCTTTCCTCCTACACCCAGAGTATATATATGATTACGTGAAACCCCCTCCCTTTGCCCCCTAGCCAGAATCCCGAGCTGGTTTCCGAGAAGTGATGCCCGTTATTCCAAACAGAACATCTTGGCCTCTGCTCGAGGGCAAAGGCAGAGTGGTATGACGCGTATAGAGAAAAACATGATAACATAGAAAAGAAAACATAGATAAACACTTCATAACCATATAGATAGACACATCAAGAAGCTAGACTAGAAAATTTCCATTACAAGGCCTTCGGAGGAGAGAGGTGCATCAAGCAGCACAGTTTTATCCTTCTCTTTAATGCCTGATTGATTTACCCACAGGTGTCTCTCTGTGGCTACCAGTGCTGACATGGAGCGCCCAACAGCTTGGGCTGTCTCCTTAGTGGCCCGAAGAGTAAGATCTGCTGCTGTTCTCAACTCGTTGAGCAGACTTGGATCTATTACCTCGCCTTCTTTAATATCCCCCAGCAAGTCGGCCTGGTATGCCTGCAAGAGACCCATGGTGTGTAGGCATGATCCAGCCCGACCTGAAGGCATATACGCCTTGCCTACCAAATTAGACGTGACTCTACATGGTTTGGAGGGCAATGTCGGGGATTTCAAAGATGATCCCGAATCTGGTGAAAGATAAACGGCCAACGTCTCTTCTACCCTTGGCATCATGCCATACCCCTTATCTCTAGCACCTAACACATTAGAAAAATTTGTGGATGTGGAAGATATGCGAGATGAGTATGGTTTTTTCCACGATTTGGACACCTCTGAATGCAAATCGGGGAAAAATGGCAACCCCCGACGCTGAGGTTGTACTCGTTTTTCCAAGAATCGTTCATCCAATTTACTGACAGACAAAACTTCTTGTTGCTCTGTGGGCCAGTCAATGCCAAGTCTGGCTACCGCCCGGTCAACAACCTCTAACAACTCCTCATACCCAGGGGAAAGGGGAGTTTCATTGGGCCCATCTATATCTCGTGTATGAAATCCAACACTCTCTAACTCCTCAGAGCTAGAGCAGTGCATTGGGCTTCTGGATGGGGCGGGAGAAGCCGCCAAGCGGGCTCCCGTATCCCTTCCAGAGGCAATGGAACTGGGGGGTTGAGAAAAGGCCGGATCAATAAACTTCAAGAATTACTTTGACTGGCCTCTCTCCAATTTTGAACACGCAAGAACATATTTAGAATGTTCTACAGATGGTGACATCCGACGTGATTGGAGAAAAGGGGCATTTAGAAGAATTGTAAAAGTCGGAGATTGACCGAGAACTGGGACGAGATAACTTTGATTCCAACACACGGCCGACAATATAAGAAAAGGTAAGCAGAAACCTGTTTAAACGAACTTCTGCAAATTGAATATTCCAAATTCATGTGTTGAATTTAAAAGTATATCCGTACCATTGATTACAAAATAGAAATTGTTGATATTTGTTGATCAGAACTATTGTTGTTTTTGAATATTTCAAGACGGGGTTAGAGTCCCGCGTCACAATAGTTAAGAAGAGTACTATTGTTGGTTTTGAACATTTGAAGACGGGGTGAGAGGCCCGCGTCACAATAGTTAAGAAGAGAACTATTGTTGGAGAATTCTTTTGAAACACTCACAGATATAAAGTCCTGTGGCATGACAAAAGATAATTGTGAAGTCCTTTAAAAACACCTACACGTATAAAGTCATGTGGCATGACAAAAGGCGCATTTTTAAAACACCCGCTGGTATATAGTCCACGGCATGATAAAAATGAGATAATTGTGAAATGCTTTTAAAACACCTGCACGTATAAAGTCGTGCGGCATGATAAAAGTAAAAGATAAGTAAATTGTGTATATTTAGAGTGTATTGTGTATTGAATATTATTTTAAAAGAATAGTGAAAGACAATTACATTGTCCCCCCGGTAATTACACAATGGGGAAGAGTAGTGGATATGTTGAGGGCTCAGACGGAGCCGAAAAATTATAAAAAAGAAAATAAGATTTGGGAAAGTAAATGGAGTCAGATGTGTATGGAAAATTTATGGCAGTAACCAGATAAAATATCAATCAGAATAGCGCCAAAGGTCAGAGAAATGGAAAAAAGAGCGCAGTTAAAATTGACTAAACATGTTGGAGAGGCAAAAGATGTGAAGTGGTAAGGAAAGAATAAACACAAAAATGAAGAGGTAAAATCGTATCGTATGGCTATCGTATATAGGCCTCCAGGGCACCACACAGATTTTATTAAAGAATTTGGTGGGTTCTTATCAGAACTAGTACTGGCTGCAGACAGAGTCCTTGTTGCCGGGGACTTTAACATTCATGTAGATAATGATACAGATGCTTTAGGAATGGCTTTTAAAGACACTCTTAACTCCATGGGCGTTAGTCAACATGTGTCAGGACCTACTCACCTTCGTAATCATACTTTAGATTTAATTTTGTCTTACGGTATAAACGTGGTCGATGTTAAAATCCTTCAGCAGAGCGAAGACATCTCAGATCATTATCTGGTATCATGCTTGCTTCAATACCCAATGGTGGCAAATCAAACTCCAAGTTACAAATATTGTAGAACAATAACTTCGACTACAAAAGGTGCGTTTCTTGATAATTTGCCTGAATTGTCTCAAATCTCTAGCATGAGTAATAACGTTGAAGATCTTGACTTTACTATTGAAAATATTAATGCCACCTTCTCGGAAACGCTAGACATAGTTGCTCCCTTGCGCTTAAAGAAGATTAAAAATGACAGACCGACACCGTGGAAAAATGAACACACTCAGGCTCTAAAGAAAGCGGCACGAAAAATGGAGCGCAACTTTAAAAAGACTAAATTAGAGGTATTTCGTACTGCCTGGAAGGATAGTACAAAAAAATACAGGAAAGCCCTAAAAACGTCTCGATCCGCCTACATTTCATCATTAATAGAAGAAAACCAAAATAACCCTAGGTTTTTATTTGATACAGTGGCTAAATTAACCAAAAATAAATCGTCTGCGACTTCTGATGCTGTATACCAGCATAGCAGTGATGAATTTATGAACTATTTCACAAATAAAATCCAAGATATTCGAGAGAAAATTATAACTATGCAACCAGATGCGAAACCCGCTGAACAAACGACTTACTACAGCACCCCTAAGGAGAAACTATGTTTATTTTCTACTATAGATCACGATGAACTATCGAAAATCATTAGATCATCTAAATCGACTACATGCATGCTAGACCCTATACCTACAAATCTTCTGAAAGAGATGCTCCCAGAAATTATAGATCCTCTACTTAGCATTATTAACTCATCTCTGACATTAGGACATGTGCCTAAAGCATATAAAGTGGCTGTTATAAGGCCCCTTGTCAAAAAACCCCATCTGGACCCTGGAGAACTAGTTAACTATAGACCTATTTCGAATCTACCTTTCTTATCTAAGGTTCTGGAAAAAGTAGTCTCAACTCAAATATGTTCCTTCCTCCAAAGGAATGAGATTAATGAAGATTTCCAGTCTGGATTTAGAGCACATCACAGTACAGAGACTGCTCTGATTAGAGTTACAAATGATCTGTTTATGGCGTCCGACCGAGGTTGTATCTCCTTATTGGTGCTGCTAGATCTTAGTGCTGCATTCGACACCATTGACCACAGCATGCTCCTACATAGACTTGAAAATGATGTCGGTATTAAGGAAATAGCTTTGAAATGGCTTAGATCTTATTTATGCGACCGTTTCCAATATGTAAAAATAAACAATGAGGTATCACGCAAATCGCAAGTCCAGTACGGTGTACCACAGGGCTCAGTACTAGGGCCTATGCTCTTCGCATTATACATGTTACCCCTAGGAGATATAATAAAGCGACACGGAATAAGCTTTCACTGCTATGCTGATGATACGCAACTTTATATTTCCTCGAAGCCTCACGAAACACAGC
Organism: Barbatula barbatula; assembly: GCF_947034865.1. Classification (NCBI taxonomy): domain Eukaryota; kingdom Metazoa; phylum Chordata; class Actinopteri; order Cypriniformes; family Nemacheilidae; genus Barbatula; species Barbatula barbatula. The sequence goes on along the minus strand of NC_136768.1, from coordinate 20,781,312 downwards.
AATTCCATCGAATAGTGGAATGCATTGTCGATATAAAAAAGTGGATGAGTAGCAATTTTTTATTACTGAACTCGGACAAAACTGAAGTGTTACTTATCGGACCGAAAACCGCCCTACGTAACAACCAAGAATACTGCTTAACTATTGATGGATGTTCCATAAAACCCTCATCTTCAGCTAAGAATCTTGGCTTTATATTCGATAGTACTCTGTCATTTGAGAACCAGGTCGCCAACACCTGTAAGATTGCGTTTTTCCATCTTAAAAATATATCAAAATTACGTCATATGCTGTCATCATCAGATGCGGAGAAGCTTATACATGCCTTTATGACATCAAGACTAGATTACTGTAATGCACTATTAGGTGGTTGCCCTGCAGGCCTATTACAAAAACTCCAACTGGTCCAAAATGCGGCAGCTCGAGTTCTTACACGTACAAAAAAGTATGAGCATATTAGCCCGATTCTGTCAACCTTGCACTGGTTACCTATAAAGCATCGCATAAATTTTAAAATCTTGCTTATTACCTATAAAGCCTTGCATGGTTTAGCTCCTCACTACTTGAGAGAACTTCTTACGTTTTATAGTCCATCACGTGCACTACGCTCTCAGGCGTCAGGTCAGTTGGTAATACCTAGAATTTCAAAATCAAGTGCAGGCGGCAGATCCTTTTCCTATCTAGCGCCTAAACTTTGGAACAGTCTTCCCTGCAATGTCCGGGAGGCGGACACACTCTGTCAGTTTAAATCTAGACTAAAGACGCATCTTTTTAATCTTGCATACACTAGATTATCATAATACATGTATTTCAAAGATCTAGGCTGCACTAGTTAGATCAACCGGAACCAGGGACACTTCCAATAACAACTGATGCATTTGTTGCATCAAAGAGTGCCGAACAGTACTCTACTCTCAGCCAGTCTTGTCTCATTGTTCCAAGGTTACAAGAGCGGAGCGGGCAGGGCGCAATCCATTCCTAGACCTGACAAATGCTGGACGAAGGAAGTGACGTCCCTACAAAACTTCAGCCACTATTAGATTATTAATGATAATTTTAAATCTAATTTTTTTTTATTTTCGCCTTGTTGTGCAAGCACTGTTGAGCTTGTGCAGAGGCTGCAGTTTTTGCCAGAGGGGAACTGGAATCCCCTGGTTAGGCCTGGTTTCCCTCCGAGGTTTTTTTTCTCCTCCAATGGAGTTTTGGGTTCCTCGCCACCGTTTGCATACTGTTTTGCACTGTTTTGCCTGGCCGGGGGGGCTGCTAGAATTTGGTTGTCTTATTTAATTAACACTGCATATAGGAATTTATTGTGTGTCTGATATTTGACCTGTGTTTTGAATTCCATAACCTTTTATGTTTTACTTATAGTCATTTTTTTCTTGTACAGCTGCTTTGTAACAATGAAAATTGTAAAAAGCGCTATATAAATAAAGCTGACTTGACTTGACTTGACTTAAAACTAAGAGAAGACTTACGGCTGTGGACACGCATTGCGCTAACAGCCACTGCTCTGAGTTCCAAGAATAGCACAGGCCGTGTGCAGTCAGCAAAGTCAGAGAAAGAACTGATGAGGAAGTCAGGAAGTGAAAGGGCCAGTATCTCATGTCGTGTAGCCTCCGCCCCCTTATATCCTGATCTGAACAAATTGCAGCCTCCGCCCTATGCACCAGCAACACAACAAGTTCAAGTTAATGTGAGAGTCAGTGGTAGAGGCAGACATACCCGAGCTTGAGGATTTGCAAAGCCATTGACTGCACAGGTAGAACAAGTAACGAGCAGACAGGAAGCATGTCAGAACGATGATGATACAACAAGTGAAAGGACAGTGGCAAACAATGATGAAGAAGAAAAGGGAGCATGTAGAAAGAGTAGCGCTGAGTCACCATCAAAGGAATGTAACATAGTCATTAAAGGGACTATGAAGACCACACCTGTGGCGCAAAGAACGAGAAGCCACCACCAGCCCACTAGTAGCCAACACACCCCACCCAGAGATAGAGAGTGGGACGCTGAGCATCCAGTAGGGGGCCAGCCAAAAAGGACGGGTGGATATAACTTAACCACCCTCTCCCCACTCCCAATTAGCAGAGTAGCAGTAACTTATGACAATGAGGATGAAGAAAGCGACATGGCAGGTACACAACTGATGGCAGGGCGCGCACTAGTTATGCCCCTAGTACATGGTACTGGTGGTGTACGAAAGTATCAACCTTGGAACCACAGTGACATGACGGCTGTGTTGGCAAAGTTGCCCCCCATTACATCGGGGGGAGGTAGATGGCTAACAAAATTGATGGCATTATGTCATGGCACCACCTTGGCGGTAGGGGACTTACGATGCCTTTTGGGTCAAATTTTCACGGTCTCACAGATGGCAGATTTTGAAAACGACGCAGATATAGAAACATGTAAAAACGACACATTGTTTGTGACCGTCAGCACATCAATCTCCAAGGCCCTGATGGCAAAGTTTCCAACTCCCCCAACAGTGTACTCTTATAATCGACTGCCACAGGGTTTCATTTTGTCGCCAGGAATCTTTCAACAGTGTGTGTTACCTGGCAATTGTGTTCTCATAATGTACGTTGACGACCTTTTGCTGGCGGCCACAACCAATGAAGATTGTTTGAACGCCACAGATGTTATTTTGAAACAGTTACATGTCTCCGGATTTAAAGTCAGCAAAGAAAAGTTACAGGTTAGCAGACCGTCTGTTATCTTTATGGGCCGTTCAATCACAGGCCAGGGCACGACTCTATCTGACCGCCAACGTGACGGCATTCTGTCACATCCAAAACCGCAGACTGTAAAGGACATGCTATCCTTTCTGGGCTTGACTGGGTTTAGCAGAAATTACATACCAATGTATGTAGCAGTCACCCAACCATTACGTGACATGGTGAAAGAGCAAGGTATGCGCAATGTTCAAGCAAAGTTGACATGGACCCCAGACGCTGAAGCAGCATTCATTAAGTTGAAAGGGGAGCTTTCACATGCTGCATATTTGCATAACCCCGAATACAGTAAGGGTTTCTTTCTTGATTCAATTCAATTCAATTCAATTTTATTTATATAGCGCCTTTCACAATTTGCATTGTTCCAAAGCAGCTTTACAGGGGAAAAACGAAAAACCCAAGAAAGGGTAAAACACACTACATGGTGTTTTATATAATAAATCAAATTATTCTAGTAAATAATATCTAATGTTAGCATCTCCTGGTGGTTTATTTAGCATATTTGCATTAAGTGAATGCTTGGCTGAAAAGATGTGTCTTTAATCTAGATTTAAATTTGGCGAGTGTGTCTGATCCTCGAATAATATCAGGAAGGCTATTCCAGAGTTTAGGTGCTACGTATGAGAAAGCTCGACCCCCTTTGGTGGATTTAGTTATTCTAGGTATTATCAAAAGTCCTGCGTTTTGAGATCTTAGAGAGCGTGATGGGTTGTAGTGTGATAGAAGCTCTGTTAGGTAGGTAGGGGCTAAACCCTTTAAGGCTTTATAAGTGATTAAAAGAACTTTAAAGTCAATACGATACTTAATGGGTAGCCAGTGAAGGGTTGATAAAATTGGGGTTATGTGATCGTATTTTCTGGACCTGGTTAGAACTCTGGCAGCTGCGTTCTGAACTAACTGTAGTTTGTTTATTGATGATGCAGGACAACCACTAAGTAGCGCATTACAGTAGTCAAGTCTTGAGGTCATAAATGCATGAATAAGCTTCTCCGCGTCAGCAACACACAGAATATTTCGTAACTTGGCAACATTTCTTAGGTGGAAAAAGGCTGTTTTTATGACATTTGAGATGTGATTTCTAAATGACAGGTTGCTGTCTAATATAACGCCTAGATCTTTAACAGTATGAGTTGGAGTAACAGTACATCCTTCAACTTGCAGTTTATAATCAGAAATATTTGGTTTGCGTGTCTTTGGTCTGATAAGTAATATTTCTGTTTTATTAGAATTTAAAAGAAGGAAATTACAGGTCATCCAGTGTTGTATATCTTCAATGCACTCTGCCAATTTGGATTGCTGGGAGGAATCATCTGGTTTTGATGAAATATATAGCTGAGTGTCATCTGCATAGCAATGGAAGCTAATTCCATGTTTTTGATAATGTTTCCAAGGGGAAGCATGTGAATGGAGAACAGCACGGGTCCCAGAACCGATCCCTGAGGTGATCCATAATTTACTTGCGTTAGATTGGATGATTCCCCATTTAAATGGACAAATTGATGTCTGTCTGACAAGTAAGATCTAAACCACTGTAGTGCCTGTCCCTCAATACCGGTATAATTGTGTAAGCGATCTAGAAGTATGTTATGGTCTACGGTATCGAACGCAGCACTCAGGTCAAGCAGGACCAAGAGTGAGATGTTACCTTTATCTGATGCTATAAGCAGGTCGTTTGTAATTTTAACAAGTGCAGTTTCAGTGCTATGATGCGATCTAAAGCCTGACTGAAATTTTTCGTGCATGTCGTTATTTTGTAAGAAGGAGCACAACTGAGTGCACACTACTTTTTCTAGTATTTTAGACAGGTATGGGAGATTTGAAATCGGTCTATAGTTTCCAAGTTCATTTGGATCTAAGTTTGGTTTCTTGATTAGAGGCTTAATGACGGCCATCTTAAAGGGTCCTGGGACATGGCCTAGATTAATTGACGAGTTAATAATGTTATAAATGGGCTCAATTGCAACAGGTAGTAGCTCTTTTAATAATTTAGTTGGTATGGGGTCTAGTAAGCAAGTTGTAGGTTTAGAAGTTGCGATGAGTTTAATTAAATCTTCCTGTTTTATAGGTGAAAAACACTGTAGCCTTTCTTTTGGAGCGATGGTTGGTGCTAATTCATAGGACAGATTTGGAGGTTGAGTTTTTACAATTTTGTCACGGATGTTTTCGATTTTCTCTGTAAAAGATTTCATGAATTCATTGCTACCAAGGTGCGGCGGAATAGCCAGGTCAGGTGGAGTCTGTTTATTTGTTAATTTAGCGACTGTGCTAAATAGAAACCTTGGATTGTTTTTGTTGGTATCTACGAGGTTACGAAGATGCTCAGCCTTTGCTGCTTTTAGTGCCTTTTTATAACAGTTTGCACTCTCTTTCCATGCCATTTTAAAGACTTCTAATTGCGATTTTATCCATTTGCGCTCTAGTTTGCGTGTTTCTCTTTTAAGGGCGCGAGTGGTGCTATTGTACCAAGGTGCAATATTTTTCTCATTAATCTTTTTTGACTTCGTAGGTGCAACAGCTTCTAATGTATTAGAGAAAATAGTGCCCAATTTCCTGGTCATATTAAAGGAGTCAGATCTGGCAAGCTCTTTGCGAAGCTATCTTTAGTAGCGGAGGTGATTGTTCTACCCTGTCGATAACGTGTTAAAGGGCTGATTCCAGACGTGTGCAAAATACCCGTTATAAGATAGTGATCGGTGACATCGTCGCTTTGAGGCATAATATCTATATTGGTTAGATCGGCTCCGTGAGATATAATCAGGTCTAGTGTATGATTAAATCGATGAGTTGGTCCTTTAATGTGTTGTATTACCCCAAAAGATTGTAGTAGTTCTGTAAACGCCAGTGCTAATGCATCGTTAGCGCTATCTACGTGGATATTAAAATCTCCGACAATTAGTATTTTATCAACGTTAACCAATAGGTCCGATAGGAAGTCCGCAAACTCTTTCAGAAAATCAGTATAGGGACCAGGGGGTCTGTACACCGTAGCCAATGTAAAAGAAAGCAATGATATTTTACTTTTGTTAGGAATAATTATGTTCAACTCAAGCACTTCAAATGATTTAAATTTATGCTCTGTTCTCTGAGAAACAGTAAGAAAGTTTCTAAATATTGTAGCGACGCCGCCACCCCGACCAACCGGACGTGGCTCATGCATATAACAGTAGCTTGGTGGGGTACACTCATTTAGGCCGAAATAATCATTTGGTTTAAGGTCTCGGTAAGACAGAGTATATCAAAACTGTTGTCCGTGATCATTTCATTTACAATAACTGCCTTTGAATTTAGTGATCTAATATTAAGTAGGCCGAACTTTATAAATTGGTTTTGGTTGTTTATTACATTGTCTTCAGGTTTAATCACGATCAGATTTTTTCTCTGACTTTTGCCAAAATGTTTACTTTGTAGTATTATTCGGGGGACACATATAGTCTCAATATATTTGGAAACAGTAATATTTATAGCAGTTGAGGCGCACATACTATGGTTAAAGTTTTGACTTACCTGAGGGAGACTTACCTGAGGGAGACATAGTCAACCGGTGCGTAGCGCCTTCGAGATGTTGTCGGACAGGAGGGCCGCTCCGATGCTACTGGGATGCAGGCCGTCTGGGCGGAAGAGCCTAGGTCGCTCCCAGAACAGATCAAAATTATTTACAAAGAGCAGCTTCTGTTCAATACACCATGACATCAACCATTGATTAAGCGAAAAAAGTCTACTGAACTTATCGTTCCCTCATCGGTAGGTAGGCAGCGTTCCTTATACGATAATCCTCGCTGTGGTCGATGCGTTGCGCACCGTCTCGATCAGACTCCTGAAGTCCCTCTTCAGGATCTCCGACTGCCGCATCCTGACGTCGTTCACTCCCGCGTGCAGCACGACAGCTTCGACGTTAGCGTTGTCCTTCAGGATCGCAGGTACCTGCGCAGACACATCGAGAACACGCGCGTCGGGCAAACAGTGAGTGCGCACCTTACCTTTAGTGGATGTAGCGCGTATGTTCCGGACGATCGAGTCTCCGATGATCACAGCGTTGCATTCGGTCTCGCAGAGGGCGGCAAAGCGGTTCCTGGTCTGGATCTCGAAGACCGGTGGCGGTAGCTGAGTCATCTCACCGGTCCTGGCTAGCGCCTTTCGCCGTTGGTGTGCCGGTGCAGGAGTGAAGTTCATTTGGGCTGGTCGTGTTCTCTTAGCCTGGGCTCTGTGAAGAGAAACACGCGGAGTAGAAGTGGAAGAAGTATTATAATCGCGATGAAAACTTACCGCGGATTTGCGAGCTTCAGCACGGGATGTTTCCAGCGCAGTTATACGTTCTCGCAGCTTCTCCACAGCCTCCAATTCTGACTGAAGCGCAAACGTTTCCTCATCTGCACTCAAAGGTACAAACACGTCGGAAGCATTAGCATTAGCCATTAGTGATGTAGTAATGAGAACAGCGAGTTAAGCAGTATGCAGGCGGATAATGCTAATAGCCTAAGGGCAAACACAGAATGATCCGATACAAATAATGTATCAGTACGTTTAACAACGATTTTTGTTTATGCTATACTTAAGGATAGGTTTCACTCTCGCTAAATAACGATTTAAGACACAATTCTTCAAGATGTAACAAGAATAATTAGATTTGAAAGAGCTCCTGCTCAAACCACGTGCTCTCAGTAAACTCTCAGCAAACAGGGATGTATCTGAAACAGGAAACAGCGCACATGGTGTACTTTTCCAGAAGATGTCAGGCACCAGATGCGTACTCATGTACATCAGCGTTCTCATGGACGCGATTGAGCGACGCCAGCCGACCTGTGCCAGATTCGCAGCTGGTTTGGCAAAGATCATTGAAAAAACGTTGCATCTTGTGATGGGTCATCAACTGACAGTACTGACCACACACTCTGTCATGTCATTTGTCAATTCCGCATCATTCACATTTTCGCCCCTGAGACAGAGAAAACTGTCGAAATGTTTGACAGCGCCAAACATCACTTACACACATGACGGCATCAACATGGCTGATCTGTTCACCACGGGAGAGCCACATGACTGTGCACCCATCGCTGACCTGGCGTGCCGTGTCCGTAACGACCTAACCGCCACTCCGATTGTTGGACACTCGACGTGATCACTTTGTTTACGGACGGTTGCTGTTTCAGAGCTCATGATGGCTCTTTAATCTCAGCTTATTCAGTAGTGCAGCAAACAGATGACGGGTATATAACCAGACAAGCCGAAAAGATAACAGGGAAACAATCAGCACAGAGAGCGAAGCTTATCGCTGTTACACAGGCATTGAAAATCGCAGGCCAAGGCAAAGTCAATATTTACAGTGACTCAGCGTATGTTGTTGGCGCAGTCCATGTCGAGCTTGCTGTTTGGCAAAGGTGTGGCTTCGTCACCAGTTCTGGCAGACCAATAGCACACAATCTCGAAGCACGTGCTCTGTTGGAGGCATTGCAAATCCCAGAAGCAGTCGCCGTCATAAAGTGTCAAGGCAATTGCAAAACTGACAGTGTAATAGCAAGGGGTAATGAGGCTGCTGACTTGGCTGCCAAAACAGCTGCAGGCTATCAGGTGACCATGATGGAACAGACTGACTGTTCATATGTGAAATTGTTACCATCTTTCAGCAGAGAAACACTTGTGGCCGAACATGGCAAATGCACACCAGAAGAACTGTCAACGTGGACAGAGTATGGGGCCCTGTGTGCACCAGATGGTCTGTGGCAGGCCCCAGATGGCAGACCGGCATTGCCCATGAGCCTGTCACGCTCAATCATGTTCCAAGCACACACTATGTCGCACGTGAGTTCAAAACAGATGATGAAAACATTGCAATATTGGTGGCATCCTTTTCTCACTCAAATGGTATCAGGTTTTGTACTCTCATGTGAAATTTGTCAAGAGCATAACGTCAAGCCGTCACTAAAACAGCTGAGGGGTGTATTTTCAACTGTGCATGGCCCAGGGGAGGAGATTGTGATTGACTTTACGGATATGGTGGACAGAGTCCAAGGGAAAAGATATTTGTTGGTCATGGTTGACCAATTCACGGGTTGGCCCGAGGCTTTTCCAACGGGGAGGGAAGACAGCGCTGCAGTCATTAAGTGTCTCATTAATCATTACATCCCACATCACGGTTTTCCTCGGCATATCCGTTCGGACAACGGATCGCATTTTAAAAATGAGCATTTAAACATTGTAGAGAAATCGTTGGGCCTAACGCATGCGTTTGGGGCCGTTTATCATCCAGAATCGCAAGGGAAGGTCGAACGCATGAACTTAACACTGAAACTTAAATTGGCTAAAATCTGTGCACAGACCAAATTGACATGGCTCGCAGCTCTTCCGTTGGCTTTAATGTCTGTATGTTCGTCTGTTAACAGAGTCACTGGCTTTACACCTTTTGAATTGCTTACAGGTCGCTCATTTCCAGGACCATCGACGCCGCTGAAGCCGGAAACCTGTGCACCAATTTCACACTGTGTTTATTATGACAAACTGACTGCTATGATTAAACATTTCTCCCAGCAGGCTCCAGTTGACATTGCCGAAGGGCCCATTTCGGCCCCGTCAGAGTGGGTTCGCCTAAAGAAGTTTTGCAGGAAGTGGAATGAGCCACGCTGGACTGAACCCCTGAAAGTCACAGCAAGGACGTCACATTGTGTTCGCCTATTGGGGAAAGGCGACACCTGGTATCATTTGTCATCTTGTGTTAATTGTGATCCACCAAACAGGTCGTTGGCTGAAACCGCGGTGGACCTGAGGCTTCAGGTCCAAGAGAGGGAGGGTAACAGCGAAGCAGAACCAACCACAGGGCCATAACAAATTCTGTGTATACAAGGTGACATTTTTTCAAGCCCACAGGGTGAACCACTAGCACATTGTGTGAGTGAGGATTGTGCATACGGAGCAGGTATTGCAGTGACATTTAAAAACATTTAAAAACAGGTACGGAGTGGAGAAAGTGAAGCAGCAAAACAAAAGAACAGGTGATTGTGCAGTAACTCACGAGGAAGACGGTAGAACTATTTTCCACTTAGTCACTAAAGCAAAATGCACGGACAAACCAACCTATGACAATCTCACAAAAAGGTTAACACAGATGAGAAATTGGTGTGTCGAACATAAGGTGAAGAGTGTGTCCGTACCCCGGCTGGGGTGTGGATTGGACAAACTAGATTTATTTCAAAATACAAAGAGATTATAGTGCAAGCCAAAATCCACTCTGTGAGGGACCGAACAGTCAAGGTAAGGAAGGCAATGAAAAATAGTTTCCAAAAAAAATATATTTAATATAAAGTCAGGCGTTTACACAAATGATTCAAAAAAAAGGAAACTAAAGTCCAAATGAACAAATCAAATGTTTAGGCCTATAACTGAGGTCAACAGAACAAACAAACCTCAAATAATTTAATACATAGGGGAAACCAACCTGCACTCCTCTACTAAGGAAACAGAGGAACATTTATACAAATGGACTAGTCCACATTAACACACAAGGGGAAGACAAACCACAAACTTCAAAATACACTCAAAATTAATACAAACAAGATCAGTTCCATGATTAGAAAATATAACTTAATGTCTAACTTAAGTCAATGAAGAAACAAAGCAAGCAAACAAGAAATTAGTATAAGAAATCCGGATCCACACATTATATTCCCCCCCACAGTCAATCGGCTGATTGGTAGCGGCAGGTGGAACTAAAAACGGCAGTCCATGCAGCCTGCTGGCCCTTAACACGACAGCCCTGCGAATCGGAAGTCTCTAATCACCAGGCAACAGCTCCGAACCTCTGCAGCACCCCAACGGTAACTTAAACTCAAGGAAATCAATATTAAAGTCAGTGTACCATACAACATAAACCAGATTGCGTGCACTCAAACCAGCTAATGATGTATTGCCACCCAAAATAAATATGCAAATGAGGAATGAAGTGTCTGAGTCTTCTTACTAAATATATATCTATAATGTGAATGCAGAAATCAAATTACCAATATACATATACAAATTAGGTGCGTGTGTGTAGGTGTGCGCAACATTACCGCTTGCTAATGTGTGGCTGCATCGCAGGCCATCACATACTCCCCCCTTTACCAATGTCACTGGCACAGCGGGAAAGGTAGTCCGCCGTCAGATTCTCTTTGCCAGGGACATGTTGGATTGAAAAGCGATAAGGCTGCATAGCCAGGTACCAACGGGTTATTCTGCTGTTGGTGTCTTTCATCGTCTGGAGCCACTTCAAAGCCTTGTGGTCCGTCTCTAGGACAAATTCCCTTCCCAAAAGATAATATTTTAGCGAATCCACAGCCCATTTTATCGCCAAGCATTCCTTCTCCACGATGGAATAACGGCGTTCTCTGGGGAAAAGCTTGCGGCTCAGGAAGGCAATGGCTCGCCGAGCATCAGGAGCACCCTGCAATAATACAGCTCCCAGGCCTCTATCAGAAGCGTCAGTTTGCAGAATGAAAGCCTGGTTAAAATCAGGATTATGTAATAAAGAATCCCTGCTCAATGCTGTACGAATGTCTTGGAAGGCTGCTGTTGCTTGTCCTGTCCATCGGACCTGATTTGGACACTTTGAACCCACCATATCAGTCAGAACTGCAGCTCTGTTAGAGAAATGGGGAATAAATTTGTTATAGAACCCAGCCATGCCTAGGAATGACCGCAGCTCCTTGCGAGTCTGTGGCTGAGGACACATCTCAATGGCCCGAACCTTTGCCACTTGAGGCCTGATCACCCCACCACCTATAACAAATCCCAGGTATTCTGTCTCAGTCTTTGCTATGGCACATTTTTGGGGGTTAACAGTCAAACCAGCTCTCTGAAGACTCTCTAGAACCTCCTGGATGTGTCGCAGATGTTGATCCCATGTTTTGCTGTAAATTACCACGTCATCTAGATAAGCAGCTGCAAAGGGCAACCCTCGTAAGACGTGGTCCATGAGTCGTTGGAAACTGGCCAGGGCCCCGTGTAATCCAAAAGGAAGGACCCTGAAATGAAATAACCCCCATGGGGTCTTGAACGCTGTCAGCTCTCGGGACTGGTGAGTTAAAGGTATCTGCCAGTACCCCTTTGCAAGGTCAATCGTCGTCAGTAATTGACAGTTACCCAGGCGATCCGTGAGGTCCCCTATCCGAGGAGTGGGGTAGGCATCAAATTTTGTCACAGAGTTAAGGTAACGGAAGTCTATACAAAATCGTATGGTGCCATCCTTTTTTGGAACCAGGACCACCGGGTGACACCATTCACTTCTGGAGGGCTCTATGACCTTCAGCTTCAGCATCAAATCCACTTCCTTCTTCAGTGACTCTTGCAGACGCTCTGGAACCCGATAGCTCATTCTCCTCACAACAGCCTCTGGTTTCAACACAATGTCATGCTCTATTAAAGTGGTGTACCCTGGATACTCAGAAAACACCCCCGGTGGGCAAAGAGCTCTCACCTCCTGCTGGTGCTGCGATGACAAGTGACCCAGACTGACCTCCCCTTGAGCAGGCCGGGGTAAGTATTCGTCATCAAAGTCTTCCTCTTCCCCCACCTGCCGAATCATCAAGCTCTGCGCCGTCTGATCAGGACGAGGAACCCATTCCTTAAGGAGGTTAATGTGCAGCCTTCGTACTGGCCCATCCTGGCCTGACAGTGAAACTTCATAGGTGGTAGAACCCAGTTTCCTCCTTACTTCAAACGGGCCCTGCCATTTGGCCAGCAGTTTACTTTCATGGCTGGGCAGCATCACCAGTACCTTCTGTCCGGGTTCAAACCGTCGCTCCCGAGCAGACTTATCATACCAGGTCTTCTGCCGGGTTTGCGCTTCAGCCAGATGGGATTGGGCCAGTGCGTTCATCTTCTCCAAGCGCTCTCGCATCTGCACCACATAGGACACGACATTCTTCGGCTCATCCCTTCTCTCGTCTCCCTCCCACATTTCTCGGAGCAGAGCAAGCGGACCTCTCACCTCATGTCCATATAAAAGCTCAAATGGAGAAAAACCAGTCGATGATTGGGGCACTTCTCTATAAGCAAACAGTATATAGGGGAGCCATTGGTCCCAGTCTTTACCGGAGTCACAAACAAACTTGCGCAGCATCTGTTTGAGGGTCTGGTTAAATCTTTCAGTGAGCCCGTCTGTCTGGGGGTGGTAAGTTGTTCTCAGACCTTTGATACCAAGCAAGGTGTACACCTGTTTCAGAAGGGTAGACATAAAGTTAGTCCCTTGATCCGTCAAAATTTCACAAGGAAATCCAACCCGGGAAAACAGTTGCACCAGACAGGTTGCCACATACTTTGCTTTGATGGATCTCAAGGGAAACACTTCTGGATACCTGGTTGCATAGTCAGTTACAACAAGCATAAATCGGTTCCCTGATCCACTTTTCTCGACAGGCCCGACAACATCCATCCCCAGTCTTTCAAACGGAGTGCCTATGATGGGAAGTGGTTGGAGAGGAACCCGACAGGGGCCATGTGCAGAGACCTTTTGACACACTGGACAACTCCTACAATATTGGGCTACCTCTGCCTTCACGCCGGGCCAATGGAAGTGTCTTCTAATCCGTGCGAGTGTTTTAGATTTCCCCAGGTGGCCAGCCCAGGGAATCGAATGGCCCAGACTAAGGATAGTGTGGCGGACTCCCTGTGGAACCACTAGCTGTGTCCCAGACCCCGACTGACGGTAAAGGATTCCCTGTTGAAGGTAGAATCTTTCCCTGTTGAAGTTAGCTTCCCCATCATTCTCTGCATCCTCCTGCTTTGCCCTTTCCCGGCAAGAGTCAAGACTGGCATCCTCCTGTTGCAACTGGGCAATGTTTGTCGGCAGCCTAAATTCTGGGGTACACTCAGAGATGGAGTCAACTGGCATTCTAGAAGCATTATATTTAATTTTTTCCAACCTCTTCTGTCGACAGGATTTCTTGGGCTTCGCCAGTTCCGCAGTTTCCACCTCATTGTCAAAGAAGGGTAGGACCCGAAGCCCCTGCTCCCCATCCTCTTGACCTGCTTTGGATCGTGTGATGACCATATTACACGAGGGTACTGGCTGTAACAAGTCCCAGAGCACTGGCAGGTCATGACCCAACACCACCGGAAATGGTAAGTTGTCCGCCACGGCCACCTCCAATAGATACGTTTAGTCGTTCACCTTGAGGTACACCTCGGCCGTAGGCAGCAGCTTCTCATCACCGTGAACACAGCGGATTGATTTCCCACTGAAGGTAAGTAAAGTAGCTGGTATATACTTGTGATGTACCAGGGTCTGATCACTTCCAGTGTCTACCAGGGCCTGCAATTCTCTTCCATTCACCTCCACTTTGGTCATTGGTGGCGACCAGTCAGCATTCCCAGGCGACGTCGTCCGACCCCTGGGCACATAACACAGGTGAGCGGTTTTGGCAGAATTCCTAGGGCACATGGGTTTTGTATGACCCTCCTGACCACACAAGTAACAGATTGGCACTTTCTTCTGGCTTTTAAAAGGTGTTGGAAATGAAGGTCTTCCTCCAGGAGGCATACCAGTCCGGGGAAAATGTCTTTGTGTTTGCTGAGGGAGGGTTTGTCTGTAATCATCCCTGCTAGTTTTCCACGCCCAAGGCTGGTTCCTCCTGCGGGCGGCCACGAACACGTCGGCCAGCGTTGCAGCTTGTGCAGCCGTCTTAGGATCATGCTCCCGGATCCACACCTGGAGCTCAGAGGAAAGCATTCTCAGAAATTGTTCAAGAATTATGATTTCACCAACCTCCTCCACTGTTTTACCCCGTGGCTGGACCCACTTCCCATAGAGTTCTTTTAACCGCACATACAATTCTTTAGGACTCTCCGTAGGTTCCACCTCCAGGAAACGGAACTGTTGTCTGTATGTTTCTTGATTTATATCATACTTTCTCAAAATTGCCGATTTCACCTCTTCATAGTCGAGCGCCTCATCACTATCCATATGGACATACGCAGCTCTGGCCTTGCCTGTCAAGAGTGGAATCAAACGGAAAGCCCAATCCTGCTTTGGCCACCGGCAAACGGCTGCTATCCTCTCAAAAGTAATTAAGAAGTGTTCAATATCATCAGAATCAGCCAATTTCTCAAGTCGGGGCTCTTTAAACTGACACTGACCTCCATCACGGCTTTCTGACAGATCCCTCCGACCAGTAATGGACGGAGACAACAGGCGGCCAAGGACGACTGCGTCATCAGCATCTGGACCTTCCAAGGGGTCCCCATCAGTCAGCAGTGGATTAAAAGTGGGAGTGGTGCGAGCCTGCACCTCCAATTGCAGCAGATTAAACTGATGTTGCAGAGATTTAAAGCGACGCTCTTGCTGGGCATACTCTTGTGTCCGGTGAGTTTCTCGGGCATCCACCTTTGCCATATGAGCTCTGAAAAGGCCAGTCAGGTCGACTATTGTGGGTTCCCTGCTTTCAGACTCCATCTCATTCACCTCCCCGACTTCTTGTGCCTCTTCATCTTTCCCCAGCTCCTGGGACATTTCCCCAGGTGGCTCTACTGGAGCAGATCTCAGGGTGGCTTTTCTTCCTCCGCGATTCATTGTCCCAGGAATACAACTTTCAGCAATACAGCCCAAAAAAAATGTTTTTATAATTCTGGTAAACTATGCCTCCTACTTCAGATCCCACCACTGCCACCAATTGTGAGGGACCGAACAGTCAAGGTAAGGAAGGCAATGAAAAATAGTTTCCAAAAAAAATATATTTAATATAAAGTCAGGCGTTTACACAAATGATTCAAAAAAAGGAAACTAAAGTCCAAATGAACAAATCAAATGTTTAGGCCTATAACTGAGGTCAACAGAACAAACAAACCTCAAATAATTTAATACATAGGGGAAACCAACCTGCACTCCTCTACTAAGGAAACAGAGGAACATTTATACAAATGGACTAGTCCACATTAACACACAAGGGGAAGACAAACCACAAACTTCAAAATACACTCAAAATTAATACAAACAAGATCAGTTCCATGATTAGAAAATATAACTTAATGTCTAACTTAAGTCAATGAAGAAACAAAGCAAGCAAACAAGAAATTAGTATAAGAAATCCGGATCCACACATTATATTCCCCCCCACAGTCAATCGGCTGATTGGTAGCGGCAGGTGGAACTAAAAACGGCAGTCCATGCAGCCTGCCGGCCCTTAACACGACAGCCCTGCGAATCGGAAGTCTCTAATCACCAGGCAACAGCTCCGAACCTCTGCAGCACCCCAACGGTAACTTAAACTCAAGAAAATCAATATTAAAGTCAGTGTACCATACAACATAAACCAGATTGCGTGCACTCAAACCAGCTAATGATGTATTGCCACCCAAAATAAATATGCAAATGAGGAATGAAGTGTCTGAGTCTTCTTACTAAATATATATCTATAATGTGAATGCAGAAATCAAATTACCAATATACATATACAAATTAGGTGCGTGTGTGTAGGTGTGCGCAACATTACCGCTTTCTAATGTGTGGCTGCATCGCGGGCCATCACACACTCACCCTTTCAATATCTACCAGAATGGGATCAGCCAATTATACAGGGGAGTTTTTCCTTATAATGGGGGTGCACAGCCCAGGAACAGATAAAAAAGCAGTAATAAAATTTGTTGTAGACAGTTCACCTGAGGAGGAAAGAAATGAGACAATAGCTGAGCCATTATCGGTAGGACAAAAGAATGGAGTGGTAGAAATAGATTACACCATGTTAAAACCAGAAGATATGATAGAGAGAGCCACAGGATATGGGGAAAATAATTTGTGGCTGGAATGGATAATTACCACAGCCAGAGAACAGAGGTTAGATGATTGTGTAGGATGTGCTAATGCAAGACCCCATTTATATATTGAACCAGCCCCGTTGTACCAAAATGATACGTGGGGCTATGAGTGTATGCTGGCATTGACACGGATGGCCAGTCCAAAAAATTGTACCACATTGGCAGCAATATTCCCACCAATAACCAACCTTTCACGGGCAGGTCCATTTACACCAAAGAAAGCAAATTATACCTGTTTTGATATTAAACGTCTATCACCAACCAGCAACCTGGGGGAGATAAATAAGGAGTGGTGTGATCAGATCATAGTAGATAATGGGACTGAAATAGGTACGTGGGCTAGAGCAGGTTTGTATTATTATTGTGGAGATCGAAGATTGTTTACTAGGATACCTGAGAAGGCAAAGGGAGTGTGTGCTTTGGTAAGACTGGGAGCCCCAATAACTCTGATAGGTGACAGAGCAGTCAGAACGGAAACCATAAATTCAGCAACATTGACAAGAAGACGTAGGAGACACATCATTAAAAAGAGAGCAATAGGTTCAAGTGTAGATTTAACATTAAATAGTCCGACATACATCGATGCGATAGGGATTCCTTGAGGTGTTCCAGATGAATATAAACTAGCGAACCAAGTGGCAGCAGGTTTTGAGAATATACCCATAATAGCTGCTCTTTTTCCAGTCACCCCAAACAAGAATGTAGATAGGATTAATTATGTGCATTATAATGTGATGAGGTTAGCGAATATGACAAGGGATGCAGTAGATGGTTTAGCAGAACAGCTAGCACCAACTTCACTGATGGCTATACAGAACCGTATGGCTCTGGACATGCTGTTGGCAGAGAAGGGAGGAGTATGTGTAATGTTTGGTGATCTTTGTTGTACGTACATTCTCAATAATACTGCCCCAGATGGATCAGTGACGAGGGCATTGGAAGGTTTGAAAACTTTGTCTATAGAAATGAAGGAACATTCAGGAGTAAATAATCCTATTGGAGATTGGCTAGACAAAACATTGGGAAGATGGAAAGCAATAGTAATGTCTATTGTGATGTCCATAGGGGTATTTGTAGCAATTTTGATTACGTGTGGTTGTTGTTGCATTCCTTGCCTTAGATCACTGTGTAATCGTTTAATAGTTTCAGCTATTGAGAGACCGGAAAGCCCCAAACCATTTAATATGCCATTGTTATCTAGCTATACTGACGACACGGAGGACCAAGAATTTTGACCTCTGTCGAGGTCAAGAGAGGGATTATTGGGATTATGATGTTTTATGTATTATAAATTCATGTTTACTGTCAAATATATGTCCATGCTGTGCTGGGTTTTTGTCTTGAAAACTAGTTGGCAGAAGGGTGTAACACATCTCCGAGGAATGCAGAAGCAGGGTCTCAGATAACAAGTGTGTGACTGTATGTGTGTGTGTGCGTCAATCGCATCTTTCGGCAGGACCGGCTATTTTCAAAATGTTTTGCAGGGACCAATAGTTGGGGGAGAATGGAGTCAGATTAACATGTCCCGAGGTGATTGGTTCTGTAGGACATTCTAAATGTGTCCCTGCGTGTTCAAAATTGGAGGGAGGTTTTATTGATCAGAAGATTCAAAAAATACAACAGCCGTTGGGTTGCCTTAGACAAAGTGTCTTTACAGAAAACAACCCCGGAAAACAGTTCCGCATCATATTTATAGTTATTTCACGCCGTCTATCTTCTCTGTGGACCGGTGACGTGTTGCCTGGTATTAGTCCAATCAGCTCTCACCCCATCGTTCTCAGAATGTCTGCAAAACATTAAATGACAACCTACACAGCCCAATTCTACCCAGCAACAACATAGTTTAAAAGGTCAGACAATGGAATATGTGTGTGTGTACATTTTCTCCTTTTTTGGCGTTACATTTATCTCTTCAGTTGCATGCATGTATTCTGAGACTTCCGCTGTCTCCTGCTACTTCCTCTTATCTTTTGCATGCGACACCCACACTTCCTCTTTCTTGGTTAACTTCAACACATTATTTGAGGTTAAGGGTTATTGTACGCAAGTAATAGAATAATAAAACACTTTTAAAAGTAATGATGCATATGGAATAATACTGCATAGGAAGCATATGAATGAATAAAAGTAATAATGCATATAAAACATATTAAATGTAATAGCACTTCTAAAACACATTAAAATCCCCACAGTTCCGGAGGATTGAACGCCCGCCCGATGAAGGGGAGGAGCCCGAAGAGAGAATCGACGTCACATATTTTATAAATACTTGTAACCCGGAAGTGTGTATTCAGTTGTTCGGCTCATGTATATGATGAGAAACAGCCCCAGCTGGAAGAAGCTTTTACATCTGATAATAAATTCTACTTAAACTTATTGGGAAAAACGATCTCTTTGACTTTTCTTCAAATTTTTGAACACGCAGGACTCAAGTTTCAAAAGTCCGTTAGAGTCCAGAACATACTGAAACAGGTATTCGAAGGAGTACAGATAGTGATAACTATATACTCATTATAATCAAGGGGTACGAATATTTTAATCATTTTATACAATCATTTTTCATATTCATTATTGCTGTTGTGATTTTCATATTCTCATATTCATTAACGTATAACCACTTATTCCTTACAGTCAAGTACATTTTGTGTGATTTTAACCATATATATATTTTCTTAATCGCATGTTTTCATTAAGTATACTGTGTGTTTAACCCTTTCAATATTCAAGAGTGTTTTTTATATTGTTTCTTTAAAGTCCAAGAGAGGGTAACGAGATGAGGCTGTGGGAAAATGGGAAGTGTGCGGGAGTACTCCTTGTCTTCACCATCATCATAGTAGGCATAATTTTTGGTGTTGAAAAATTACAAACTGGTAAAAATGTTACTAGACAAAACAGGGCAACCGTATCCGATCACTGTATGAAGAGATTTGAGATCATTATGTAATCGATTGATAGTAGCAGCAATAGAGAAAAAAGATCTCCCCCTCCCCCATATACCATGCCACTGTTGTCCGGCGACCAATTCATGGATAGTGATGATGATGATGACAATTATGAATGTGATACTGTTTGACCTCTTTCAGAGGTCAAGAGAGGGATTGAAGAATATTTTAATGTGTTTTAGAAGTGCTATTACATTTGATATGTTTTCTCATTAATACTTGCTTGCAATGCTTGAAAATATAACCAGTATGAGAGTGAAATCAAGCAAAACTTAAGTGCTGATATTAAGTGTACTTCAAGAGGAAATGGTGTGTGTGTGGGTGCCGAGAGCATGCAAAAGATAGAGGAAGTAGCAGGTGACAGCTGAAGTCCCAGAATACATGCATGCAACTGAAGAGATAAATGTAACTCCAAAAAAGGAGAAAATGTACACACACACACATTACATTGACTGGCTTCTTAAAAAAATTTGTTGCTGGGCAGAATTGGGGTGTGTGGGTTGTCATTTAATGTTTTGCAGACATTCTGAGAACGATGGAGTGAGAGCTGATTGAACGAATACCAGAAAGAAGAGATATACGTCGACAAATACTATAAATATGTTGGAAAACTGTTTTCCGGGGTTGTGCTTGTTGATTTCTGTGTAAAGACGTTTTGTCTAAGGCAACCCAGCAGCTGTTGTATTTTTGAATCTTCTGATCAATAAACTTCAAGATTTACTTTGACTGGCCTCTCTCCAATTTTGAACATGCAAGAACATGTTTAGAATGTTCTACAGAACCCAGGACATTGAACTTTGCAGAGTCGATCGCTGCAGGAGAATAACACCTCTAAATATCATTCCAATAACATCAGCCTCAATTAGGGCAAATACTGGATCAAGAAGATCCGCCATTTACATTCGTGCAAAGGTAAATAACTTATTTCATAACAATAAGCACAAGGATTAAAAAGTCTCTCATTACCTTTGTTAAGTTATAGTGCAACTTTATTAATTATACTTTTATTGGGTTTTTTTTCAGCCAGTAACACACCAGCAACCAACTGTAACAGAATGCATAAACATTTCATATATAACATTAAAAATGCAACTTGATTTAATGATTGTGAAGTTTGTGTTTCTATGTCTTTTTTCATTAAGGTTATATCAGATGTACCATCCACTGAACCAAACAGTGTGGGTGAACATGATGTAAATTTGGTTTTAACCCATTTAAACATTTAGGGGTGGTTACCTGTACAGGGATTAGACTAGTCTTGAAGTCAATTAAATGTAAAAGCCATCCAAACTGAAAACAATACACAGGTAATGTTTTGAGTAAGGTATGTTTGTTAAAACAAACTAAATTTACCAATTATACTAAGGCCTAGTCCAGATTTAAGATAATCCCTGACTGGGAAACCACCCCTTAGTTGCAAACACACATGTAACTATATGTTACATTAAGGTTCAATCGGACTTGCTTAATGGACCAAACAGTGTATGTGTAAACAATGTTGTAATAATAATTTGCGCAAATAATGCACATAATTTACATTTAATATTTAACAATTTAATCACGCTTTAATGACAGTTTTCTGTCTACTTTAATGATCCTGATATTTATAGCCAACAACTCAGGAGTCTTCTGAAAGGGTAAGCTGTATTGTTTATTTTCATGTATGTAAATGCTGCTGCCTTGCTTTATTTAGGACGTTTCTTACTCTGTTACATTTCTTACTCTGTCAATGCAATACAGGCTTTGGGAGAATGGCGTATGTTACGAAGGCAGCAAGATGAAGAATATGAGCACTCCCTTTCAATAGACAGAGCAAGGGTTTGTACACTTTAAAAATGCATTGCTGTATACAGTAGAAGTCTTTGAATTTGTCTTTAAGTACATATTAAGTCTGTTAAAATACTTGTTAAATGTACTTCAAAGCTTAAACTTTTCTACTTTTACTCAACTTTTGTGCCATTTGATGCTGATTCAAAGTTTTATCATGCTCGCTTAAAATCGTAACAGGAGATAAGACGAAGACAAGTTGGACTCCAACTCTGGAGTCAAACAGAAGAAGGGTAAGTTTGTTCAAAATTGTGGTGTATATGTTGGGCATGAGTTTTATATCTATTACATCTATGAATTTATCATTCAAGGTTATACTTGAAAGAAAGCAGTTTGCGGATGCAATGGTGGAGCCACAAGATGGTATTATTATTCAAATAAAATACCCTGATGGGAAACTTAAGAGAGGGAGATTCCTTGCTTCACAGCCTTTTCAAGTAATGCATGATGTTCTGCACTATACATAATATGAAATGACCTGTATATGATGCCAGTGTTTGCAACAAATTTTTTGCTTTTAATTTTTTTAAAGGACCTGGTTACATTTGCGGGGTGCGAGGACAGTGCTACTCTGGTCTTTTCACTTCAGACAGCCTTATCCTCTATTAACCTTAGTAGCACTCTTACAGGCAGTATTTTGGACCAAGGGATTGATGGACCTTGTACTTTGTATGTTTTATGGTTTTCAACAGAGGAAGTTGAGGTGAGATTATGATATTTGGTCATTTATAGTAATTTTTTATTATCTTTTGGTAGAACACAGCCCTTTGTGATTTCAGGCAGTGCTTTCATCCAGTGCATCAATGCCACCCTCTCTGCTAGCTAGGTCACTGTCTCCACAGCCAAGGTCAACATCTCCACTGTCAAGGTCACAGTTTCCACTGCAGAGGTCATCCTCTCCTCATAGGTCATGGTCATCACTATCTCCACCTCTGAGGTCACCGTCTCCACTACCAAGGTCGACTTCTCCACCTCCAAGGTCCCCTTCTCCACTGCCAAGGTCAACATCTCCACCTTTAAGGTCCCCTTCTCCACTGCCAAGGTCAACATCTCCACCTTCAAGGTCCCCTTCTTCACTGCCAAGGTCAACATCTCCCCCTTCAAGGTCCCCTTCTTCACTGCCAAGGTCAACATCTCCCCCTTCAAGGTCCCCTTCTTCACTGCCAAGGTCAACATCTCCCCCTTCAAGGTCCCCTTCTTCACTGCCAAGGTCAACATCTCCCCCTTCAAGGTCCCCTTCTTCACTGCCAAGGTCAACATCTCCCCCTTCAAGGTCCCCTTCTTCACTGCCAAGGTCAACATCTCCCCCTTCAAGGTCCCCTTCTTCACTGCCAAGGTCAACATCTCCCCCTTCAAGGTCCCCTTCTTCACTGCCAAGGTCAACATCTCCCCCTTCAAGGTCCCCTTCTCCACTGCCGAGGTCGCCGTCTCCACATACAAGTGTCTTTTTTGTGCCATCTAGTCCCTTAGCAGATTCTGTGGAAATGTCAGAAGAGTACGCTTTTATGTCTATCAAATATTTAATTGTCTCTTAAAATGTATGTAAGGGCTTTTCCTCTTTTGTTGCAGGGCAGATGTTTCGCATCTTCTTCAAAACTGAGGTCCCAGTGTGATTTTGAAACGACGGTGACTCACAACATGATAAATGTGTGCAGATCAGACGTTATGGATTGTGCTGTGCGTGCCTTTGGACGTGCAAGATTTGACCCCCCAAAAAAAATAAGTGTTGTTTTCTTGGATGATGATGGACAAGGAGAGGGGGCTGTGGATGACCGCGGACCAACACGTGAATTCTTGCGTCTCCTGCTGTTGGATATAAGAAGAAGTTCAATATTTCAGGGACTTGACAACAACAAAAATTTGTCATTAGATGTAAATGGTAATGTATTTGAAGCATGCACTTATCAAGCCTGTTATTTAGTAAATTATTACTGTAAACTAATTTTTTCTTTGAATTTATTGGTATGTTGTGTTTTAAAATATATCTAAATATGTAAAAAAATTATATATAACCTAGTTTTATTTTCCTCTTCCACAGCGCTCCATACGGGGCTCTACAGAGTTGTAGGAAAGATGATCTCTGTATGTTTAATTCACGGTGGTGTTGCTCCCCACTTTTCTTCTGAAAGATTTTTTAACTGGGTCTCTGGAAATCCCAGAGGCACTCCTATTCTTTCAGATGTTGGAGACCAAGATATGGAAGAAAGACTGCAAAAAGTAAGAGAAACGTGTCTTATTTTTTGATTGATTTTTTTTATAACATACAGACGTTCTAAAACTTTTTAGAACCATTGGTAAATATGAGCAAAAAGGCTGTAAAAATAAATCTGAATTGTTTCTCCTTTTGATCCTTTATTTAAAATATGGAAATTTCTACATTTAATTTAAAGAAAAAGATTTTGGCATGAACGTAACATTTATGACTTGAGCATGTCTGTATATTTTCTTCAAACAGATACAAAATGCAGAAACAATATCTCAGGCAAGAGAAGCAGTAATGCAAGCTTCTGAGACACTGACAGTGCTGGGGATAATGCGGCACATTAACTCCATGGAAGAAAGAGACAGTCTTGTTAATCACTCTATTCATCAGTATGTTGAAGGATGTGTACTTCGGGGATATCAAGAGTGAGTTTTGTATTTTTTATAATGTAAATGAGGTTGAAATATTTTTTAAGTATTAAAACTAATGTGTTTCCTCATTTAGATTCATGGAAGGGTTTGAGCACACTTGGACTTGCTGAGACAATCCAGTCCTATCCAGCACACTTCAGATCTATTTTTTTGGAAAACACACATCAGCTCCCTGCAGAAAATTTAATTGACTTATTTCAGCCAATACTTTCCAGTGTAGGGAGTAGCCGGCGAAGAGAGGAGAGCAGAGTGCTGTGCTACTGGAGAGATTGGTTGATTGATATAGAAGGTAACTGACAAAATATTTTGTTCTATAGCATTTGCTGCTGTCAAGTTTAGAAAATGTTATTGCCTTAAGTTTCATACCTTGTACTAGGAGGTTAAGCTGAATAAGTGAGTGTGCATTGTTTTGCAGGTGGAGAATGTGCAAATGTATCTCTTGAGGATATCCTTATTTTTGCATCTGGACTCGCCAGGATTCCTCCACTTGGATTTCCAGTCCAACCTGCACTGGAATTTTTACATTCTATGGACAACAAAGACAAGCCTCTCCCCGAAGCCAATACTTGCAGTATAGTTCTGCGTTTACCTATACACAGAACTTATACAGAGTTTAAGTCCTGGATGGAGTCTGGAATCATTCAGGCCCCTACATTTGGACTGGCTTAGTGCATTATTAACAGATTTTCTCAATGGTGCTTGCATGCATTACCTTCATACATTCAACTATATATAGGCCTATGCATTCCCCAGTTCTAACATTTTGTGTGTTTAAAACAATGTTGTATGTTTCTTAATGTTGTTTTCTTTATGTTAAATTTGCAGTGGGCTTTTATAAGGTCACTAACATTTAAAGTAACTGTTTAGGAGTATTAATCAAATTGTAAAACTATATTTTCGGTTCATTTAATATGTATTACACTTTAAATGTATAAAGGTTTAACATTCTCTTCGCATTCAGTATAGTATCCTTGAATAAAACATTGTTAGGTATTGATAGCATTTATTAAAAGAAAAGTACAATTTTTGTCATTTTTTCCTTATATTTAAAAACATATACAATAAAAGATGGTTTTTTTACATACAGAGTACATGTGAACACAATTAACCTAGTCACTATTGATAATGCAACAATAAGAAGCCAAGCCTGAAGCACATCAATTCCAAGGCTGTCTCTTGCTCCACCTAATGGGTCAATCTGTCTTTGAAGCTCTTGCTGATGTTCTTCAGACATTGTAAACTGGTTGTCTGGGTCTACAACTTCCTGAGACCAGTGAAAGTCAGGTAAAGGATTTAGGACTCCTTGAGGTGTGTCTGCATCATTTTGGAAAATTCCACGTAATCCTGTAAGACCTCGACGTTGCATTGCAAGGCAGCCTCTTACAAAAATTTGGTACGGTGACATGTACCTTGCAGTTCTCAATCTGTGGTAATTCCACTGATTAACAAAAAACTTTAAATCCCTATTGATCCTGGGTAGGTACACATAATGCAGAGCCCACATGTGCATCTCATTAATAGGATCAATCAACCCATCTTCTTCCAGCTGTGTGAAGAGAGAGTGGTAAACATTTACAGTACCTCTCCAAACATCTCCCCACAACCTTTCAATTCTTTGGTTGTGGGTGCTCCTGCCTCTCATTGCACTACCTCTGCCATGCCCTTGAAAAACTTCCATGAAAAGGCAAACAGCATTGTTCTCCCCACCATGGTCATACCGTACTCTGGAAGGAACTTCATATTGCAGAGTTGCATTAACAAAATGATCCATGACTGTGGCACTTCTGTTGTTGTTGGAAGCATTAAGAAATACAACTAGCCTACTGAAACCTTCAATTCCACCATGAATCACAATTCTCCACCTGTTAACATATAACAAAACATCCATTAAACATTTAACTATAAAAGTTGAATTTATTGGACTTTTGAAACTCGAGTCCTGCGTGTTCAAAATTTGAAGAAAAGTCAAAGAGATCGTTTTCCCAATAAGTTTAAATAGAATTTATTATCAGATGTAAAAGCTTCTTCCAGCTGGGAGTTGTCTCTCAAACATATACACGAGCGAACAACTGAATACACACTTCTGGGTTACAAGTATTTATAAAATATGTGACGTCGATTCTCTCTTCGGGCTCCTCCCCTTCATCGGGGGGGCGTTCAATCCTCCGGAACCAATCAACTCGGGACATGTAAATCTGACTCCATTCTCCCCCAACTATTGGCCCCTGCAAAACATTTTGAAAATAGCCGGTCCTGCCGAAACGCACACACACTTGTAATCTGAGACCCTGCTTCTGCATACCTCAGGGCTGTGTTACACACTTCTGCGAACTAGTCTTCAAGACAAAAAAACCCAGCACAGCATGGACATATCTTTGACAGTAAACATGAATTTATAATACATAAAACATCATAATCCCAATAATCCCTCTCTTGACCTCGACAGAGGTCAAAATTCTTGGTCCTCCGTGTCGTCAGTATAGCTGGATAACAACGGCATATTAAATGGTTTGGGGCTTTCCGGTCTCTCAATAGCTGAAACTATTAAACGATTACACAGTGATCTAAGGCAAGGAATGCAACAACAACCACACGTAATCAAAATTGCTATGAATACCCCTATAGACATCACAATAGACATTACTATTGCTTTCCATCTTCCCAATGTTTTGTCTAGCCAATCTCCTATAGGATTATTTACTCCTGAATGTTCCTTCATTTCTATAGACAAAGTTTTCAAACCTTCCAATGCCCTCGTCACTGATCCATCTGGGGCAGTATTATTGGGAATGTACGTACAACAAAGATCACCAAACATTACACATACTCCTCCCTTCTCTGCCAACAGCATGTCCAGAGCCATACGGTTCTGTATAGCCATCAGTGAAGTTGGTGCTAGCTGCTCCGCTAAACCATCTACGGCATCCCTTGTCATATTCGCTAACCTCATCACATTATAATGCACATAATTAATCCTATCTACATTCTTGTTTGGGGTGACTGGAAAAAGAACAGCTATTATTGGTGTATTCTCAAAACCTGCTGCCACTTGGTTCGCTAGCTTATATTCATCTGGAACACCTCTGGGAATCCCGATCGCGTCAATGTATGTCGGACTATTTAATGATAAATCTACACTTGAACCTATTGCTCTCTGTTTAATGATATGTCTCCTACGTCTTCTTGTCAATGTTGCTGAATTTATGGTTTCCGTTCTGACTGCTCTGTCTCCTATCAGGGTTATTGGGGCTCCCAGTCTCACCATGGCACACACTCCCTTTGCCTTCTCAGGTATCCTAGTAAACAATCTTCGATCTCCACAATAATAATACAAACCTGCTCTAGCCCACGTACCTATTTCAGTCCCATTATCTACTATGATCTGATCACACCACTCCTTATTTATCTCCCCCAGGTTGCTGGTTGGTGATAGACGTTTAATATCAAAACAGGTATAATTTGCTTTCTTTGGTGTAAATGGACCTGCCCGTGAAAGGTTAGTTATTGGTGGGAATATTGCTGCCAATGTGGTACAATTTTTTGGACTGGCCATCCGTGTCAATGCCAGCATACACTCATAGCCCCACGTATCATTTTGGTACAACGGGGCTGGTTCAATGTATACATGGGGTCTTGCATTAGCACATCAAACACAATCATCTAACCTCTGTTCTCTGGCTGTGGTAATTATCCATTCCAGCCACAAATTATTTTCCCCATATCCTGTGGCTCGCTCTATCATATCTTCTGGTTTTAACATGGTGTAATCTATTTCTACCACTCCATTCTTTTGTCCTACTGATAATGGCTCAGCTATTGTCTCATTTCTTTCCTCCTCATGTGAACTGTCCACAACAAATTTTATTACTGCTTTTTTATCTGTTCCTGGGCTGTGCACCCCCATTATAAGGAAAAACTCCCCTGTATAATTGGCTGATCCCGTTCTGGTGGATATTGAAAGGGTGAGTGGATTTTGACTTGCACTGTAATCTCTCTGCATTTTTAAATCAAATTTTGCCGAGGTACGGGTCCAAAGGCTAGGTTGTTCCGGAGTCCAAGCACCTGTATATGCGATTACCTTATTCCATGATGGACATCATTCACCCCTATAGGTTTGCCTAGACTGGGACACCTTACAAACACTGTCCATATTCCCATCCATACATATATATATATTGTACCCCCTCCATGAGCTATTTTTTCCCCCACAATTTATGACAGCGCATAGGTCGAAAGTAAATGATGTAGTCTTACCCCAAACATAGTTAATTACGAGTTGTTCACACGGTAACCTCGTATCGGCTATGGCTTTTTTGTGTCTCGATTTTGATATGGTGTTGTTGCTTTCCTGACCCTTAGTTAGGCTAAAAATTATTCCTACTATAACTCCTGAAATTATTAATAGGATCCCCGACAGCTTACAGTTTTCCCACAGCTTCATCTTGTTGCCCTCTCTTGGACTTTAAAGGAATAATAAACACACTCTTGGAAATTAAAATGGTTAAACACACAATATACTTAATGGGAATATGCAATTAAGGAAAAATATATATGGTTAAAATCACACAAAATAAAATGGTAAGGAATGACAATATAAAATCACAATAGTAATATAAAGGTATAAAAAATAGTAAATATTAAAAAATATGAAAACAATAGATATGAAAAATAATAAATATGAAAATCACAATAAAAACAATATATAATATGGTTATAAAGAATATATGGTAATACGTATTTCCACCTCCGTGAGTATTCACTCAAAATTTATTGCACTTTTGGAAAATGATTCTACCGTCCTTCTCTTTGGTCACAGCACATTCACCTGGGACACCTGTCTTGTGAACGATTTGCAAATTGTTATTGTACTGGTGGTGTTGTGATTTCACCTGTGGCTTCTTCAGCCTCTGGTTCTCCACCCACACTTTCCCTCTCTTGGACCTGTCTACGCAGGTCCACCCGTGTCTCTGCAAGATCCCTTAAGGGGGGGTCACAAGCTACACATGAGGTTAAATGAAACCAAGTGTCACCCTTGCCCTGCAATCTAACACAGTGTGATGTCCTCGCTGTCACCCTATGGGGTTTCGACCACCTCGGCTCATTCCACTTTCTCCTGAACGTCCTCAGCCTCACCCACTGTACCGTCGTTGGAGGGGGGTCTGCTGCTGGAGATGGATTGACCTGGCATGAAAAAGTCTTAATGAGAGCAGTCAGTTTATCAAAATAGACAGCGTGAGATAATGGTGTCACAATGGCATCCGACAGTGCATTCCGTGGCCCTGGAAACTGGCGACCTGTAAATAATTCAAAAGGGGTGAATCCTGTGATTCGGTTAACAGATGATCTTACTGACATTAAGGCCAATGGCAAAGCTGACAACCAATTTAATTTTGTCTGTGCACAGATTTTAGCCAATTTGAGTTTTAGTGTGAGATTCATTCGTTCAACCTTACCTTGGCTGGCAGGATGCCAGACTGCACCAAATGCATGTTTGAGGCCTAGGGCCTTTTCGACGACTCGCAAATGTTCATTCTTAAAATGGCTGCCATTATCTGATCGTAAACGCCGGGCGAAACCATAGCGAGGAATATAATGGTTTATTAAACATTTTATCACCGCCGTACTGTCTTCTCTGCCGACAGGATAAGCTTCAGGCCATCCAGTGAAATAGTCTACGATTACCAGAAGATAGCGCTTACCCTGTATCCTTGTGATCATGTCTGTGAAATCAATCACGATTTCGTCCCCCGGACCACCGGTCAAAGGAAACGAACCCCTTGTTGGTTTAATCGTGGGTTTAACGTTATATCCCTGACAAACTTCACACGTGCTCACATGTGCTGAGACCATAGCTTTTAAAAAAGGATGCCACCAGTATTCAAGCGCTCTCATCATCTGTTTGTCCCCGACATGGCTCACTCCATGAACCTCTACCATGATGGAATGACACAGACTCGCTGGGAGCGCCGGACGTCCGTCCGGAGCTTGCCACAGTCCGTCAGAGGCACGAACAGCTCCATGTTGTGCCCACACAGAGACTTCTTCAGGGGTACAGCGCTGATGCTCTTTACAAAGGTATTCCCTTGTGAATCTCGGCAATAAATCATTAGATGTTCTTTCTGATGTGCACACCATCTGCGAGGACACATAACCAGCAGCAGCTTTTGCCGCCAAGTCTGCTGCGTCATTGCCTCTGCTCAAAGAGCTATCCACCTTAGAGTGACCAGCGCATTTAATCACTGCCACCTCTGAGGGGATCATCAGAGCCTCTAAAAGGTCTCTGGCTTCACATGCATGTGTTATTGGTCGACCTGACGAAGTGATAAAGCCACAACGTTTCCACAACGGCATTTCTACGTGTACAGCTGTAACAACATAAACAGAGTCAGTATAGATGTTTACACGGTGTCCACCAGTATGTCGCAAGGCTTTGATCACTGCTATCATTTCTGCCCTCTGTGCTGACTGCTTCCCCTCTAACCTTGCTGCATCCCTCGTAATCATCTCCTGTCCTACCTGCTCTACCACTGCATAAGCCGCTTTCAAACTTCCGTCCTCCGCCCTGAAACAGCACCCGTCAGTGAACAAAGTCATGACTGACTCAGGGCCAGTCAATGGTTTTGCAAACAAACCTGGTCTGACCACTGATGCCCTCTCTGTGATCGGTGCACAGTCGTGTGGTTTTCCCTCCTCCACCAAATCTGCCATGTTAATGCCCTCATGTGTATATATGATATGGTCGGCGAGCAAAATTGCTGCAATGCGTCGCTGTCGTAAAGGGGAAAATGTGAATGATTCAGAATTAACAAAAGATGCGATTGAATGCGTGGTTAAAACAATTAGGTGGTGGCCCATAACGATGTGAGACGTTTTCTTCACTATCTTTGCCAATCCTGCGACAAACCTGCTGCATGGTGGCTGTCTTTGTTCTACACTGTCCAACAACATGCTAACATACATCAACACTTTTCTGCCCCCCTGGTCTTTTTGATAAAGTACCCCATGTGCACTTGACCCTGTCTCAGAGACGTCTAAGTGAAATGGTGATCTGTAATCGGCACTGCTGAGATTAGCTGCATGTGCCAGCTGTTGTTTCAGGTTAATGAACGCCCGTTCAGCTTCCTGTGTCCACTCAATGTCTGCTCTCAAATTCTTCATACCCTGTTGTTTTACAAGATCTCTCAAAGGGGCTGTTAATGAAACATACATTGGAATATAATGTCTACTATACCCTGTTAGGCCTAGAAATGACAACATCTCTTTAACCGTGGTTGGTTTTGG
The DNA here is from genome assembly GCF_947034865.1 of Barbatula barbatula. NCBI lineage: Eukaryota > Metazoa > Chordata > Actinopteri > Cypriniformes > Nemacheilidae > Barbatula > Barbatula barbatula. The sequence continues at coordinate 20,750,114 of NC_136768.1, read as the reverse complement.
ATGACTCAGAATTCCTCGTCTATGGGCTACAGTTAGCGTGGAGCCCTCTGGGGTGATCATGCGACCTAGAAATGTAACACAAGGTCTGCAAAATTGCAGCTTTTCCTTGCTTACCTTGAAGCCACTTTTGTGTAATTGTCTTAACACAGCTTCGCTCCCCTCCAGGCATCCTTGCTCTGTTTTGGCTGCCAAAAGGAGGTCATCAACATACATGATCAACACACAGTCTCCAGGCAAACTACAGTCCTGTAATTGTTGTTTTAATGCATGGTTAAAAATTCCTGGTGATAAAACAAACCCCTGGGGTAATCTGTTGTAAGAATATTGACAACCTTTGTCTGTAAAAGCCACACACGCCTTGCATTCCTCTGCTAAAGGGATACAGAAAAATGCGTTAGCCAAATCAATACATGTAAACCAATTGTGCTCAGGTGTTATCACAGAGAGTGCAGTATAAAGATTAGGCACTGTTAACGATGGTGTAGCCACAACAGCATTAATTGCTCTCAAATCATGTACCAACCTGTACTTATCCGTGCCTGGTTTCGGCACCGGAAAAATATGTGTGTTCCACCTAGATTTGTATGGTGTAATAACACCCCTCTCTAGGAGACCTTTTACTGTTGCGGCCACACCCTCGTCCGCCTCCGGTTTGTTGCGGTATTGTGGAATCCAGATGGGGTCAGGAGTGCTTAACTGAAAGTAAACTGGAGACATGTTACAAAAACCTACATCTGTTGGGCCCTGAGACCAAAGATCCTCAGGTAATTTTTTTATGATGTCTGGTGCTCCCACACTATCTGACAGCTCCCTGCCATGGAATCTAGAAACCTGCACATGCTCTAAAGCTCCAGTGTCTCGTGTGGCACCTTCTATCCAATAGGCTTTGTGTTTAGGTGAATATTTAACATCTGTCTTCTCCGTGGGCTCCCAATCCTGGGTGGCCAACAGTGTTTTTGTAATCTTACCTAGCTCCCTGGCTTCATGGCTTGGGTGTAAGGCTAACGATATGTGAGGTGCTGCTGTGTCTGCCATTTCATACCACTTCAACTGCTCTTCCGTCAGCTTCACTGGAGCCATCACTCCTTCTTTACTCACAAACATTCCAGCTCCCTCCAACACCCATCTGTCTCCCTCCACTTCCTGAAACATGTCTTCATAAATGGTTATGTCATTTCTGTCATAAAACAATGTACAATGCAATGGGTCTATGGGGGGTAAGTAGATAACCCCTTCTGCTGAGCACAGAATGCTAGCCCCTAATTTTATTAATAAATCTCTACCCAAAAGAGGAATGGGAGCATTGCTGGAGAAAAAGAACGAGTGTGATAAGCATTGATTTGCCACTTTAAGTGGTTGTGTCATTTGCCAGCTTTCTCTGCCCCCAGAGAATCCGACGACCGTCATAGTCTTGTCACTCAAATCAGATTGTTTTATGCCGCCTGTGACAGTCGAATAGGTGGCTCCGGTGTCCACCAGAGCTTTTAATGGTTTGTTGTTTACCATTAACGAAATGAGAGGTTCGGCCCTAGCCCTCATTTCGATTCCCTGGGGGTCCCTTCAATAAACGCTCGCGCCACCCTCGGGGCCCGATGGCGGGAACATCGGCACCTGTAGGTTGGAGGGTGGTGGAGGGTATTGCCCCGGGTTGTATGGGGTTTGTGGTTCCCTGCCGCGACCACCGGCACCACCTCTTCGAGGACCCCATCCCTCCGCAGGTGGTCCGTTAAACTGACCTGAAAGCTGTGGACACTCTCTCATCCAGTGGCCTGCCTCACCACACACGTAACAATTTCCCCGCCCTGCTGCCTCCCTCCATAAGACCCCCTCCCTCTATTACTACCCCTCCAATTGCTCCTTTGTCTATTTCCCCTCCCACCTGCTGCATGGGCGTCTGTACCATAGGGTGGGCCCTTATATTGGTAAGGGGGTGGCTGATAGGGTTGTTGTGGCATTTGCTTACTCTTTTTTGTCCCTCCCTCATTTTTTGCTTGTTCCAACTGTAGTTTTAGCAACTCTATTTTTATCTTTTCTAATTGTTCTTCCTCTTTTCCTGTTTTCTCAACAGCCCTATCTGTGTGGTGGACTAAATGCCTTTCCCATATTTCGTTACTAGCAATTGGAATGTCAGGGTTATTTTCCATTATTTGTTTAACACCACTAGGGGCACCTGCCATGACTGCTGCTCTGAATATGTCTCGTGTAATTGGGTTGGTTAAACTATTTTCTTCCACCATCTGTTCCCACTCAGCAGCGCACCTGAAATAATATGCTGCACCTGTCTCACCTGGTTTTATGCGAAACTTTATGTTTTGGTATACGGTGGGTGGCAATGGGTACAATCGACCGAGTGCCCTGCCCACCATTGTGATTACTTTTGAAAAATCAAGATCATTTGGATATTGTAATGTTTGGGCTTCGAGGTCAAAACTCCCCATCTGAGAGGCTGTCAAAATCTGACCCAACAGACACCTTATGTCACCCAAAGCCAAAACGGTACCATGACTCAAGGCCGTTAATTTACTCAACCACTTAGAGCCCCCTGATGTAATTGGAGGAAGTTTACTGGAAATAGCAGTCATGTCACTGTGTGACCAGGGCTGGTACTGCACCCCAGTGCTCTTTACTAACAATGGGGCTTGTACGCCTGGATATAATTGATTAGTATGGTGACTCATTGCCTGCTCTCTCTGCTCTGGCTCGTTAGGGGGGCAATGATCAATTGAAAAATTAGACAGCTGCTGCTCTTTTTCCCTTCCCCTAGTACGTTTTGCTATTGGCTCCTCATCCATTACCATCGTTCCCTTAATACATACTGTATGCATCGTGCCCTGGGCCTGACCTGTTGTTTCTATAGGGCCAGATGCTCTACAACTTCCCCTTTCATCTTCACTTCCTACTCCGTTCTCACTACCATCACTTCCCTCTGGAAGTTCCATATTTTCTCCCATGTGGCGCATTGTCTCATTCACCTGAGCTCGTGCCGCATGTACCTGTTCTGTCACTACCTTGCCCAGGTGTTGTACCTCCTGTCGAAGCACTTCTAATTCTTTTAAATTACAGTCTAAAACTCCCTCTCGTACCTCAAGCATGACCTGTTGTTTGCTGTGAGTCTTGTTTGGTAAGATGTAAGGTGGGGGCTGAGCAAGAGGCGGAGCTAGGGGCGGATACAATGGGCGGGGGCGGTGCTAGTGACTCAGTCTCCCTGTTTCCATCCTTCACGTTCAGTCTAACATCATCCTCTGTAGCTTTCCCTTCCTTCCTATGTCTAATGGGTGATAAAGCTGTTGCCACGAGGGCAATACGAGTCCATTTTCTTAACTGTTTTTCTAAGTCACACCCTTTACTTTTATATCGACTTGCATTATACCATTTAATCGTTTTTTCATCACCTTTATGTCTGACTAACCTACAATGAGCCTTTTTCTCCATATTTCTTATTTTCGAGGTCAGGGGCACTTTAAGTTTCTCTGCCTCTTTCGTCCATGCATAATTATCACACAATTCTACCCAACATTCCTGAGCTTCTCTATGTCTCCCTTTTTTCTCTCTTGGTTCAGCCTGTGCTATCATCATCTCAGCGATACTCTGCCATTGCGCTAATACGGTCGGACATTCGTGTTCATCACACTCCTTTTGAAACTCTGCCATTCTATTTATTTACTTGTATATATATATATATGTATTCAATATAACTTTCCTACTAGTTTCTTTACGATCGTCTCCTTACCCCAACTTAAATTATACACATACACAAAGTCTATTCACTCCACACATTCACACCAGAATAACGAATTTATGGATTATCTTTAATCCACGGGATTTCAACCCAGCAGAATTTGTGATACGCCGATCACGGGATTTCTTTCCCAACAGACTTTAACTGTTTTAATTTCAGGGACTCTAACCCTTATTAAACAAGATTCCAACTTGTTTTAATTCCAGGGACTCTAACCCTTATTAAGAAGCTTTTAAATCTGATTTTCCTTATTTCAATTTTACTCGTCTATTCATCGAGATGTTCATCAAATTTAACACAGAAATTTAGTATATCCAATAGCAGAATTCGTATTAACAGGTTCTGTCATGATTCTGCCTTCTCTTGTCTTGATTCTCTGGTCTAGGGGCAGAATCATGACGGACCCACGTGTTTTATGTGGAGAGAAACATATTATTGTCAATCAGGACATAATATGCGTTCTCTCCTGTCTCGTCATTTGGCCCCGCCCCTCTCGTTTCTAGTATAGCTTTCCTCCTGTGTCTCATTACCCACACCTGCCCATCGTTATCTCCTTTGTTAGTCTCCCTATATATATACCCTCTTGTTTATTGTCTTGCTGCTCGTTCGTTGTAAATGTTTCCTTGCGTGTACCTGTACCTTGGCTCGTGGTCATGTTCCCTTGTAGTTTGAAGTCTTTACTTTCTGTTTTTGTATTGTGCCTCCGTTCAGTTTTCCCCCCATTGTGGGTGTATTATTTGTAATTTGCAGTTTTATTTAGTATTAAACTCTTTTACCCTGTATTGCTGCCTGCGCTTGGGTTCTTCACTACCTGTCCCGTGACAGAACGAACGAGCCAAAACAGAACCCAGCAGCAGCATGGACACTGGCCGGTCTAGCTTGGCCCGCCGCCTCTGCAGCCTTCGCCAGGGAAGTGAGACTGTGGATGATTATGTGGAGAGGTTCCTGGACATCGCAGGACAGGGCGTCTTCGGGGAGGAGGAGCTGGCGGTGCTGTTTAACACCGGTCTCAGAGAGCCACTCTCTCGATCGGAGATGAGGGCGATGAGGCCGTTGGACTTCGACGCTGTGTGGGATGCCGCCACAGGTCGTTCGTGGTCCACGACCTCATCGAACTCCTTTGACTCATCTCCGCTGGTTGCGATACCAGAGAGTGGTCCTCTGCAGATCAGGAATGTGGGCATCGCCACGCACCACTCCCCAACCTCTGCAGCCTCTCCACAACCGCCCAGTCTCACTGGCAAGCGAGGGAGACGGGAATCCTGGGGGTCCTCGTTTGAGACCTCCAATCCCGAGCCGCTCATCCCATTCTCTTCATTCCTGCAGCCGGCCTCCAGGCGGGGGGCTCGGCTGAAGAAGAGGCAACGGAGGGCGGCTCGAAGGGTGGTCCCGTCGAGCCCGGTGGTCCCGTCGATCCCGGTGGTCCCGTCGATCCCGGTGGTCCCGTCGATCTCGGTGGTCCCGTCGATCTCGGTGGTCCCGTCGATCTCGGTGGTCCCGTCGATCTCGGTGGTCCCGTCGATCTCGGTGGTCCCGTCAAGTCCGGTGGTCCCGTCAAGTCCGGTGGTCCCGTCAAGTCCGGTGGTCCCGTCAAGTCCGGTGGTCCCGGTGGTCCGGTCAAGTCCGGTGGTCCCGTCAAGTCCGGTGGTCCCGGTGGTCCCGTCAAGTCCGGTGGTCCCGTCAAGTCCGGTGGTCCCGTCAAGTCCGGTGGTCCCGGTGGCCTTCCAGCCGGCGTCTCAGCCCCAGCCGGTCTTCCAGCCGGCGTCAAGTCCTGCCCTGCCGGCCTTCCAGCGGGTGTCTCAGCCGGCCTTCCAACCGGCCTTCCAGTCGGTGTCTCAGCCGGCCATCCACTCGGCCTTCCAGCCGGCCTTCCAGCAGGCCTTCCAGCAGGCCTTTCAGCCGGTGTCACAGCAGGGGACTCCTAGAGCCTCTATGACTCCCCCTAAGACTGTTCCACCCAATCCATGCCCTTTTGGACTGCCCCCTAGGCACTCTTTGCCTCCACCCCCCCTCCCTTGTTTGTTATTTTTATTGTCTCACCCCAACCCTTCTGTTATTATTTCTTGTATGCCCCTAGTCATGTTTGCTATGTTCTGTTGGTTTATGTCTGTTACCCAGTCTGTCTTGTCTTGTTAGTTGCTCCCTTGGTGAACGCCAGGAGTCGTTCATTAAGGGGGGGATTCTGTCATGATTCTGCCTTCTCTTGTCTTGATTCTCTGGTCTAGGGGCAGAATCATGACGGACCCACGTGTTTTATGTGGAGAGAAACATATTATTGTCAATCAGGACATAATATGCGTTCTCTCCTGTCTCGTCATTTGGCCCCGCCCCTCTCGTTTCTAGTATAGCTTTCCTCCTGTGTCTCATTTCCCACACCTGCCCATCGTTATCTCCTTTGTTAGTCTCCCTATATATATACCCTCTTTTTTATTGTCTTGTTGCTCGTTCGTTGTAAATGTTTCCTTGCGTGTACCTGTACCTTGGCTCGTGGTCATGTTCCCTTGTAGTTTGAAGTCTTTACTTTCTGTTTTTGTATTTTGCCTCCGTTCAGTTTTCCCCCCATTGTGGGTGTATTATTTGTAATTTGCAGTTTTATTTAGTATTAAACTCTTTTACCCTGTATTGCTGCCCTCGCTTGGGTTCTTCACTACCTGTCCCGTGACAGGTTCCTGCCTTACCTCTCTATTTTAGCCGGCTTTTGTGTTAAATCTGAATCCGTCTCGGTCTTTTCCCTCCCCCACAGGGTCCGCCGAAATGTGGCGCGAAAACTTTCCTTTGTCTCCAGATCACGTCGGCGGTCACCATTTAACGGACTTTTGAAACTCGAGTCCTGCGTGTTCAAAATTTGAAGAAAAGTCAAAGAGATCGTTTTTCCCAATAAGTTTAAGTAGAATTTATTATCAGATGTAAAAGCTTCTTCCAGCTGGGAGTTGTCTCTCAAACATATACACGAGCGAACAACTCCCTACACACTTTCGGGTTACAAGTATTTATAAAATATGTGACGTCGATTCTCTCTTCGGCTCCTCTCCTTCATTGGACGGGCGTTCAATCCTCCGAAACCAATCAACTCGGGACATGTAAATCTGACTCCATTCTCCCCCAACCATTGGTTCCTGCAAAACATTTTGAAAATAGCCGGTCCTGCCGGGAGATGCGATTGACGCACACACACACATACACTGACACACTTGTTATCTGAGACCCTGCTTCTGCATTCCTCAGAGCTCCTGTTTCACACTTCTGCCAACTAGTTTTCAAGACAAAAAACCAAGCACAGCATGGACATACTCATATCATTATATTTAACAGTAAAACAACAGTAAACATGAATTTATAATACATAAAACATCATAATCCCAATAAACTGTAGTAAAACCATGGTACATTTTCATAAGCGAACGATGTTTGAATAACGGAACTCTACGTTTATTATGAAGCAATAAATTGGAAAACCTGAAATCTTACATGATCACAGTTTACACAGTTGGACGCGGGATCCGATCGTAACAACGTGCTGGCAACATGAACATTGACGTGTTTTTCTTCTTAAAGATCCTGCACTTTCGGAATGTGTGTAACGTTACATTTATAACACGGCTGAACTTTAATGTATTTTGAATGTTGATTTGTTTAGTTCAACATCGACACATAGGCTAATAATAAATCCGACCACTAAAAGCATTCACAGTAACGTACATTCAAGAACGTAGAAAACGCTTACCTGTCACCGATCAAATATCCGAAAACCACTGGAACCCAGGAGCAGTCACGCCAAGCATCAAAACACTGACTTGTGGGTGCGTTTGAGGCTTCTTCTTCGTTGTGTTTTTTGCGCATAACATCTTATGTGCATAGCGCCACCTACTGTACGTTGCTGCTATTGATGGACTAATCGCGACTTTATACCGCCACCCAGTGGAAAAATTGTCATACACCAAGACCAAACTTCTGTGTGTCCTGATATTGTCCATTCACAGTATACAAACTTCCAAATGAAAAATCACCAATACCTTCTTCAGGCAACACCAGCAAGTGGAAACCCAATTCATTACTTTTTATGAAATATAATAGCCTAAATACAGACTGCAATCTGTCTTGTTAACCAACCAAAATCACCAACCAAAAGTTAACCAACCAAAAGTCTCTTTGGTGATTATTTTCTTTTTTTTTTGGTAAACAAACATGTTCTTTTAAGTATTACCCTTTTATTCGCAGTATAATTTAAGAAATTTGGCACTAAATGACAAAAACTATGTGGACCCTCTTCAAATGATCAGGTTTGGCATTCTTTTTAAATGAATACAAATGAAATTAGAAAATAGGGATTCAAAATAGGGCACTAAAAATAGGGCACAGCAAGCAATAAAATAAGATAAAACTACCAACAAATCAAGACATTTCATTTGTTTGGTTATTTAATCTGCCTTTCTGCGCATGTTGTGATAATTCCAGTCTGTGTTTGTTAAATTACAACACAACTGACCCCCAGGAATGATATAAAGCAACCAAACAGCAAAGCAAAAGACTGAGACACTGCAAAGAAGTGTTTGTTTTAAAAATGTCGATTATTTTATTATATTAGTTTTCGAAATGATCCTAAAAGACATGTAAAAACATTATTATTGTGTTGCTTAAACATGAAATTAACCTTGTTTTTCTTTGCAAACGTTGCATTTATTGTTGTTTTGACTAATTTGCCCTGTTTTCATTTTCTGTGATTCAAAAATATAGATATTTAGGGAAGAGCGATAATAACACTTATTGGGTTAAGCTCAAAAGACATTTGAACTTGATTAATCAGATTTTAACACAAGCATCATACACATCTCTGCTACAAATGAACACTTAAAGTTTGTTTCTAGAACCTATTTTTCAACAATAATGACAGAAGTGCAAGCTTAACAGCTTACCCCATGGGTGGGGTTCATAGACAGATGGTTAGTTAGCAAGAAATTTATGTTTCAACACAAAAAACTCAACATTATTGTGTTGTTTAAACATGAATAAAAACTTTTTCTTGTTGAAATTTCAAAAAAGCACCATTGTTGTCATCTGTGTTTGCTGTAGTTGGAATCATGTCTCTGGGCTTTCAATAAATGAACTGTCCTTCCACTTTCAATGTTTAAAATAGTGTTTCATTAAAATCCTTTTTACATTTACATTTAGTCATTTAGCAAACGTTTTTATCCAAAGCAACTTACAAAGAGTTCAGGGAGCAATAAGTGATATGTCATAAAAGAGCAATAATACAATAGGTGCTAATACAAAGACCTAGTTTCAGCAAAAGCCCACAACCTGTTGAGAGAAGAGAGGGTTAGTGTTTTTTTTTTTCATTTGCCTGTCAAGTATTCACCGTTTTAAGTCGTGTTTTGAAAGTTGTGAGAGATGTGGTTGACCATTTTTTTTGTTGATTGTCACCATTGTTAAGCTGATTCTTGCTGTCTAATAAATTCAGTATTGTATAGCAGTTTTTGAAAACCATATATTCTGTTAGTTGTTCTGACACTATTTTAATCTCGTTAAGCTGTTTTGATAACACAGTGTTCATATCAATAACATAACACACTCAAAAGTGTCATTTGAAGCAACTTCACAGGGATGACATCACTATCATTTCCTGATTCCACTGGACATTAGTTCTCGTTTCCACAAAAACTATTTTAACACACATGGACAGCCGAAGAAACCCTAACATTAAAATACAAGAGTCAAAAAACAGCTAAATCTGAACACAATAATGATGGTTTGTTGAAATAAATAAAAAATTCAACAGTAATTGCAGGAGCAAAATTGACATTGAATCGGTGTAATTAATATTGACAAATCAATAATGTTTTACATTGATTAACTGGTTGCTTGCTGTCAGGGAACACTTTGGTGTCACTAGTTCACAGAATGAAACAAAAACGACTATATTACTGAAACACATATCTATAAATATTAAATTTAGAAAATCTGAAAATAATTTTGGAATGGCTTCTTGTTTTTCTCTGCAGCTGTGGACCATTCTAGTTATGGCAAACTTTAGATTTACTCTTTTATTTTTTAAATTGTGAGTGGAGATTAAAAAACAGTTCAGCATAACCATGCATAAAGCAGGCCAATAGAAAGATCCACATAATGGTTTCCTGAGTGTAAAAGAAGATACAGTGTATTGCCCAAACCTACAGAGCAGAGAGATTATTCATAAACCAAATATTAATTAATCATGTGACCACATACATTTGGCCATATAGTGTATTCACATTATACTCAATATTGCAAAATATTTCCAAACAATATTTGACATGAAATCAAATATTTTGATTTACTGTAGCATGGACTCCAAATCCAGGAGGCAGCGATACACAAGGCAGTGGAAATGTACCCGAAGGTCACTGGCTGAAAGGATAGTCGGAGAACAATTACAATGCAATCCAATTACACTTCAACAAGGACAAGATCCTATCGACATGATGGAAAGAAATGACCATGACGCTGACATGCAAAGTGCTTTTGAGTGTGTAGAGACTGGAGGCAGTGAGCAAAACTGCAGTCCAGGGCATGAGAGTGTGGAATATGGGGTCATTGAAGGAAACTGCAGCTCGGGACAGGAGAGTGGGATTGATGCAGTCAGTGAGGCAAACTGTAGTTCAGGGACTGAAGATGTGGAAATGCCCCAGCCTCACTTAAAATGTTTCTGCAGGAGTGGAGTATGAAACACCTCATAACACATAATGCAATTGATGACCTTCTGAGAGGACTTCAGAAACATGGACACCCAGAACTGCCTTCAACAGCAAGAACCTTGCTCAGAACCCCAAGACAAATCAAAACATTGACAATGTCAGGGATGCAGTGTGTTCACTTAAACTTAAGAGAGAGCCTAATTGAGCAGCTAAAGCACTACCCAAATGAGATGACTGAACAAGTAAGAACACTGGAAATATCCTTTAACATCGATGGACTGCCTCTTTTCAAAAGCAGCAGGGCACATCTTTGGCCCATTCTCTGTGCTATTCATCTGACACCCACCAGAGTCTTTCCAGTGACACTGACACTTGGTCCTTCCAAACCAACAAATCTGGATTTTGTTGAACAAACTATGATAGATGTTCAGGAACTCCTTGACAATGGTTTAGAGGGAAAACAAGTAAAAATTAGATGTGTTGTCTGTGATGCACCAGCAAGAGCAATGGTAAAAAAGATCAAGCAATATTCTGGCTATTATGGGTGTGACAAATGCACACAGAAGGGCAGATGGGTTTCTGGCCGAGTGACCTACCCAAAGGTGGACAACCTCATCCTACGTAGTGACGACACACATTGTGCTGAAATGATCAGACGGGAGGAAAATGAGTCCATTCCAGTGTCTCCTTTTTTGAGGCTGCTTTCTCAACTTTAAAAGCTACAGTATTTTCTAATATAATTTGTCCACAGACTATCGCACAAAGGTCCTGCAGAAATTACAGGAGCTGGTTGAAAACCAACAGGACATCCTTGCTATGCAACGGACAATATTTGCTGCTCTGGCTCCTAGTAACATGGCAGATGAGGATATTATTGATGGACCCTGCCAAACATTACAGGATTTCACACAGTTGGACAAAATGCTGGAAAACTGCGACAAAAGGACAAAGATGGTAATAAATACAGCAATTGAAATGTGCCTATTTGAGCATTAAAGATATTCACTTTACAATTTGAAATTTGACAGACTTCTAAATATGTACAGTTTTCTAATATGTAAGATACTCTGATTTCAGAGCAATGTAAACAAATCTACTACTGTTCAGTATTTTAAATAATTATACTGCGCAAATGAATTATCACAGCATTCAAGTCTGCCAAATGCACTGTAATATAAATGTACTGTATAAATATATATATATATCATTCAAACTTTGTTTACAAATGCTTTTGTGTCGGATAGTCGTCACATTGGAATTATAAAGTCTGGCATTTCCGTCACATGAGTTATTTACAATATTATTAGATTTTTATATAGCCCAAATTGTGTACATTTTGCGACTGCTTGCATTTACATTTGTCATTTAGTCATTTAGCCGATGCTTTTATCCAAAGCGACTTACAAAGAGTTCAGGGAGCAATAAGCGAAATGTCATAAGAGCAATAGTACGTTAGGTGCTGATACGGAGTTACTTTGTATCAGCACCTGTATCCGCATCAGTAACGAATGTTAAAAATATTTTCTTAAGATCTTTCTCTTAAGAAGACAATGACAAATTACATGGCCGGTCATAATTACGATTCTGGCTCAATACAATGCATGTCACTAACAGATTTCGACAGATTCTTATTCGTTTTGTTAACCTAAAATAGGCTAACAGTGTGAAATTATGCTAAATTTGTGAGAACTGTTTAGAAATTGTTTTAATTAATGTTTTGCCAGATAGAACCCTACAATTCCAAGCGGAAAGGGATTTTTTTCGGAATTTGTCTGCACTCAACCTGTTCTAAAAACCCCAATTACAATTTTGAAATGATTTTGATATTTTAAAGATTTGTTCCCCATCTTTGCTATATGAATGTTTAAACTGTTACTCAATATCTCAAAACTGCTCAAAATGCACATATTATAATTCTAATGTGGCAAAGTGTTGTTTTTTTGTTGTTCTATAGTTGAACTACGGTCCCTTGGGGGAGCAGATGAAGGTGCCACTGTTCGCAAAATGTTGCGTAAAGTGGCCTCGACTGAAGTGCTGAGTGCCTACAGCCTAAAGGGGCGGAAAGGCAAACTCGCCTTTCAAAGCCTCAGAATTTGCACGATTATAATAAGTACGTGTTCTTTCGTCAATTTACCTGAATCCTCATGTTCATATTGCTTAAATCATGTAGCTAAATTTAACGCAGTTATTAGACGCACAGATTACTCCCTCCAGATTGTCATTTTGTGTACACCACCCTGATGATACTACAAATTAGGATTCAATTAAATTCATTCATTATTTGTTAATTGTTGGTGAAAAATCTAATGTCTAACATTTTATTAGATCCTTGCATACAGTAGATCTTAAAGCTGTCTGTCTCAATGTCAATTAAATTAAAGAAATCAACACCTGTAGAAAATATATACAACTTTTTTTTTGACTTGGTGTGTGCCAAATCTATTGGCATTAGCCTATTGATTTAAATTCGATATAGCAAATGTCCTAGCAAAACTGTGTTGTTGGAACACTTAAATCCCCTAAATAACTTTCTTAAAATAAATCGTTTTAAAAGCACATGGTATTAAAATTTTTCAAATTAAATGTGTTTTCATTTATCAGACTTTTACATTTCAACTGTGATTAATTTATTCTATTTCTAGAAGCAACACAGAAGAACTTCAGGACGTTGAAGGCGATTGATGTGGAAGATCTAATCGCATTAGTCCTGAAATTTGCCCCACACAGAAATTTAAAATGGTAATCCGACAATATCAAAGTATATTGTAAAAAAGTTTTAGTATAGCTATTAACTACAGGTTGAAATATTTTGACCAGTGAAAGGAATGCATTGTTTTATTTAAAGTTCTGAATACCCTATCCCACAGCGACATCTAGCGGTAAATAAAAAGATAAATGATTGGACTCGGTTTAAAAACTGAACTTTCATTTGTTATTCTAAATTTGAATTTTCTTTGTTACTTTTGCAGATAACGGTGGTGGCAGACATCCCATTTCCAGAGTTCACACGAGTTCCCAATTTAAACAGAGGATCGTATTAATTCTATAGTTGTGTGTGTATATATATATATACTTGTTTTTGGCATGCAGTATTTTTGCACGTGTTGATGTTTATTTATAACTAAATTATATAATATAGTATAATATATCATAAATGTAATAAACCTTTGTTTTCTTTAACTTCTGATTCTGTTTTAAGAAATATTTTTGACTACAATTAAAGACTGGATAAAAACATGGATTTATGTGATGATTTTTATATAGATATAATTGATGAATTTGTGGTATTAATGTTGCATATATATTGGGAATAAATGAAAGTTGGGAACCTTCCCAGAACATTATTTTTAAGGTTCCCGGAACGTTTTATTGCCGGTAAGAAATCTTTCCTGGAGAACCGAAAGCGAACCTTAAAAAGTAACTTTCCGGCAACCAAAAGCGAACGTTCGGGGAACGTTCTGGGAACCAAAAGCGAACGTTCGGGCAACGTTCTGGGAACCAAAAATTGTTAGCTGGGGAGTTGGTGGAAACTCGTTTTTAAGCATAAATAAGCATTATGTGAGTTGCTGCTAACATATGTATGTCTATTAAAGTGTACCAACAGACTAACAGGGTCGTCAATGCATATAGATTATTCTAAAGAGTGTCCATGAACTTCATACGTGTGGACTACTACTGTAATCTACAGGTGGAAATGACCACGGGCAGTTTAAATGAATGCACAACGCGTAGTGAGTTGGTGGAAACTCGTTTTTAAGCATAAATAAGCATTCTGTGAATTGATGTTTACATATGTATGTCTATTAAAGTGTACCAACAGACTAACGGGGTCGTCAATGCATATAGATTACTATAAAGTGTGTCCGCGAACTTAATACGCGTCGCTCATTACTATAAACTGCCGGTGGACGGGACCACGGGCAGTTTAAATGAATGCACAACGCGTAGTGAGTTGGTGGAAACTCATTTTTAAGCATAAATAAGCATTCTGTGAATTGATGTTTACATATGTATGTCTATTAAAGCGTATCAACAGACTAACGGGGTCGTCAATGCATATAGATTACTATAAATTGTGTCCATGAACTTAATACGTGTCGCCCGTTAAAATAAACTGGAGGTGGACATTTCTCCGTTTTTCACTAAGTCAAACAGGAAGTGTCCACCTGCAGTCTATGTGAATGCACCACGCGTAGTGAGTTGGTGGAAACTCATTTTTAAGCATAAATAAGCATTATGTGAGTTGCTGCTAACATATGTATGTCTATTAAAGTGTATCAACAGACTAATGGGATCGTTAATGCACGTAGACTTTCGCCCCGTTTTTCACTAAGTCATAAAGGACTACAAATATGGCAACCAGGAAGTGACCACCTGCAGTCTATATGAATGCACCACTTGTAGTGAGTTGGTGGAAAATCGTTTTTTAAGCATAAATAAGCAATCCGTGAGCTGCTGCTTACATATGTGTGTCTATTTAAGTGTACCAACAGACTAACGGGGTCGTTAACGCGTGTAGATTATTCTAAAGCGTGTCCACCAACCTACTACGTGCGGGCCATTAAAATAAACCGCAGGTGGACGTTTCTCCTTTTCGACAGTAGCCGGTAAGTGGTCGAATAGGGCCTCCGCGGCGCAGACCCCGGCGATCACCTGACCGTTTTGGCAAAAATTGTTGGTAAGTGGACAAATAGTGCTTTCGTGGTACGGGGGGGGGCGGGGGTCGACCCGGGTGGTCACCTGACCACTTTGGCGACAATAGTTGGTCAGTGGACAAATAGTGGTTTGGTGGTACGGGGGCGTGTCGGGGGGCGTGGCCCGGCCACCGAGGGACCAATCCGCTGGAGGCTTTGGGGTCCCTAGCCCACCGGCCCGAGATAGCTGGTCAGTGGGACGAATAGCGCGTTCGTGGTCTCCTGGGGGAAGCGCGAAATGCCCACCCCAGGACTACGGCAATGGGATCGGGCCCATTGGCTTTAGCTGGGCCGCGGACGGGCTTGGCGCCACACTGTGGATCTACGCCGAAGCGCGGCTGGGGAGCTCTTCGCTTGGTTCACCTCCCGTCCGGGGGCGAGGGGGCGCGCTTCCGCCCCTGGTCGGCTCGGGGCGGTCCCCTCCGACGTCGTGCCGGGCGTCGGACCCCCGAAAAATCCGGGGGCTTCCCCGCGCAGCGTCCCCCAACCCGTTTCCTCGTGCCTGTTAGTGCAATGGCGATGTGGACTGCTCGCAAAAGATTGGGACTACCTAGAGGTAGTTATTGTCATTATCAATATGGATGTTAAAATCACCGAGGAGAATGATATTAGGGGAAAGAGGTGATATAAATGTAAGAAAAGCTAAAAATTCATTAATGAATTCTGAATTTGGTTTAGCTGGACGATACACGGTGGCTACAATAATAGGGGATGGACCATTTAGTTTAATGACAAGAGACTCAAATGACTGATAGAGTGGCATAGAGACATCCGAGACTTTCCAACGCGACCTGTAACGCGGGGTTTACAACTGTAAACAAACCCGGGGGGAGTTGCTTCGTTCAACTGGGAAAAGTCATGTGGTTGCTGCCAAGTCTCTGTCAGAGTAAAGAAGTCATATTTGCGGTCATTAATGAAATCCTGGAGAAAAGGTCCTTTGCCCGAAAGGGATCGGATGTTGTATAAACCAAAGTGGAGATCGTTAAAGTTGTTCTTGTGGGAAACAGAGCTAGCATTAGCAGACCTGGGTAGACTGGTTAGCACACTCTGGTCCACCTTCCTGCTGGATGATCTCGATTGACGGTGAGATGAAGACCAGAAGGAGTTGATTGAGGTGAAAGCATCAATGTTGAAACTCCGTCGAGACCCACGATGAAGATATCTCCGACGAGGTAAGTGAGCGTTTTCCGGGCCAGGGTGCAGCGTCGATTTTAAAACTGCTGAGGCAGTCGGATTGAAGCAGAGTTTGAGAAGCTCAGCAGTCGAGTATTGAAACATAGCCGACGAGGAACTTGTGAGGAGTAGCGCAGCCATCCACATGAGTATCGCCCACTTGCTGAGCCACATTTTGGTCAAAAGGAGCCAGATGTAGCTGGTATGAACGCAGTAATCGATGACATTTTATCAACAGGGCAATAAACAGTTAAAAAATAATAATTCAATAAAAACTGAAGTTAAAAAGCCCAAAATTAAACACACAATCGGAGAGCAGCGGCAGCGAGTCGCGCCAGCGTACACCCGCCAATCAAACTCCTGAAATGACTCTGTTATTGATCAATAAGCTCTGTTCTCTGGCTGTGGTAATTATCCATTCCAGCCACAAATTATTTTCCCCATATCCTGTGGCACTTTCTATCATATCTTCTGGTTTTAACATGGTGTAATCTATTTCTACTACCCCATTCTTTTGTTCTCAGCTACTGTCCCATTTCTTTCCTCCTCAGGTGAACTGTCCACAACAAATTTTATTACTGCTTTTCTATCTGTTCCTTGCATGTGCACCCCCATTATAAGGAAAAACTCCCCTGTATAATTGGCTGATCCCGTTCTGGTGGATATTGAAAGGGTGAGTGGATTTTGGCTTGTACTGTAATCTCTTTGCATTTTAAAATCAAATTTTGCCGAGGTACGGGTCCAAAGGCTGGGTTCTTTCGGGGTCCAACCACCGGTATATGCTATTACCTAATTCCATGACGGACACCATTCACCCCTATGGGTTTGCCTAGACTGGTACGCCTTACAAACACTGTCCATATTCCCGTCCATACATACATATACCTCGTACCCCCTCCATGAGCAATTTTTTCCCCCCGCAATTAATGACAGCGCATAGGTCGAAAGTAAATGATGTGGTCTTACCCCAAACATAGTTAATTACGAGTTGTTCACATGGTAACCTCGTATCGGCTATGGCTCTTTTGTGTCTCGGTTTCGATATAGTGTTGTTGCTTTCCTGACCCTCAGTTAGGCTAAAAATTATTCCTACTACAACTCCTGAGATTATTAATAAGATCCCCAACAGTTTACAGTTTTCCCACAGCTTCATCTCGTTACCCTCTCTTGGACTTTAAAGGAACAATAAACACACTCTTGAAAATTTAAATGGTTAAACACACAGTATACTTAATGGGAATATGGGATTAAGGAAAAATATATGGTTAAAATCACACAAAATGTACCTAATTGTAAGGAACAAATGGTTATACGTTAATTAATATGACAATATAAAAATCACAATAGCAACATAAAAATATGAAAAATATGGAAAATACTGAATATGAAAAATTTAAAAACGGTGAATATTAAAATATGAAAAATAGAAAATATGAAAAATATGGAAAATGTGAATATTAAAATATGAAAAATCACAATCACAACAATATATATTGATTAGAAAGAATTAGAAAGAAAATTAAGATATAGAGATTACGATAAAAAATAATATGAAAATGTTGATAACCCTTGATTATAATAAGTATATAGTTATCACTATATGTACTCATGTGAACACCTGTCTCAATATACTCTTGACTTTTTGAAAATCTAAATTGTCCAAACCACAGCCTTTTTTGCACTAGATTAGAGTTTTAATGCCCCTGTTGTTGATGCTTGTGTCCCACTTTCTGCTGCTCCAGAGATACCCTCCCTCTTTTGGACCTGAGCCCTTAGGTCCACAGCAGTCTCTGACAGTGACCTGTTTGGTGGATCACAGTTAACACAAGAAGACAAGTGATACCAGGTGTCGCCCTTGCCAGATAGGCGGACACAATGTGACGTCCTTGCCGTCACTTTCAGAGGCTCCGTCCAGCGTGGCTCATTCCACTTCCTTCGAAACTTCTTCAGACGAACCCACTGTGAACGGGGCTCGACAGGTTCTTCAGCAATGTCAGAGGGAGTCTGCTGAGAGAAATGTTGAACCATAGCAGTCAGTTTATCAAAATATACACAATGTGAAAGTGGTACACAGGTGTCCGGCTTCAGCGGCGTCGACGGTCCTGGAAAAGATCTACCTGTAAGCAATTCAAAAGGTGTAAAGCCAGTGATTCTGTTAACAGAGGAACGTACAGACATTAGAGCCAACGAAAGAGCTGATAGCCATGATAATTTGGTCTGTGCACAGATTTTAGCCAATTTAAGTTTCAGCGTTAGGTTCATCCGTTCGACCTTACCTTGCGATTCAGGATGATAGACGGCCCCAAACGCATGCGTTAGACCCAAAGATTTCTCTACGATGTATAAATGCTCATTTTTGAAATGCGATCCGTTATCTGAACGGATACGCCTGGGAAAACCGTAATTTGGGATGTAATGATTTATGAGACACTTAATGACTGCAGTGCTGTCTTCTTTTCCACAAGGAAAAGCCTCAGGCCAACCTGTGAATTGGTCAACTATCACCAAAAAATACCGTTTCCCTTGCACCCTCTCTACCATGTCTGTAAAGTCAATCACGATTTCCTCTCCTGGGCCTCGCAATGGCAAAAATGTGCCCTTTAACTGTTTTAAGGTTGGTTTGACGTTATGTTTTTGACAAATGTCGCATGAAAGTACAAAGTTAGACACCATAGCCGTCAAAAAAGGATGCCACCAATATTGCAATGTTTTCATCATCTGTTTCGAACTCACGTTCGACATAGTGTGTGCTTGGATTATGATAGAGCGTGACAGGCTCATGGGCAATGCTGGTCTGCCATCTGGGGCCTGCCACAGACCATCTGGTGCACACAGGGCCCCATACTCTGTCCACGTCGACAGTTCTTATGGTGTGCATTTGCCATGTTCGGCCACAAGTGTTTCTCTGCTGAAAGATGATAACAATTTCACATATGAACAGTCAGTCTGTACCATCATGGTCACCTGATAGCCTGCAGCTGTTTTGGCAGCCAAGTCAGCAGCCTCATCTGTTTTACAGTGGCCCTGACATTTTATGACAGCAACAGCTGCTGGAATTTTCAATTCGTCCAACAGTGCACGTGCTTCTGCGTCATGTGCTATAGGCCTACCAGACGTAGTGACGAACCCACTCCTTTGCCACACTGCGAGTTCGACATGGACAGCACCCACGACATAAGCTGAGTCACTGTAAATGTTGACTTTACCAGAGCCTGCAAGTTTTAGTGCTTGTGTGACCGCAATTATATCTGCTCTCTGTGCTGACTGTTTGCCTTCTATTTTTTCTGCTTCCCTAGTAGTGTAACCTAAGTCTGTTTGCTGCACAACAGAGTAAGCCGAGACTAAAGAGCCGTCATGAGCTCTGAAACAGCACCCGTCCGTGAAAAGTGTAATCACGTCCGAGGCTTCAGGGATAGGGGTTGCAGTTAAGTCCTGGAGAACACGAGATGCCAGGTCAGTGATTGGTGCACAGTTATGTGGTTCCCCTTGTGGAACAAATCTGCCATGTTAATGCCGTCGTGTTTATATGTTATGTTTGGCGCCGTTAGATATTTGGACAGTTTTCTCTGCCTCAACGGTGAAAACGTAAATTTAGATTCAGAGTTGACAAACGACATGACAGAGTGCGTGGTCAGGACCGTTAACTGATGACCCATCACAATGTGAGATGTCTTTTCAATGATCTTTGCCAATCCTGCAGTGAACCTGGCACAAGCCGGCTGGCGTTGTTCAATGGCGTCAATTAGGACACTGACGTACATGAGCACACGTCTAGCAATAGACTGCTTCTGGAAAAGTACTCCATGTGCGCTATTCCCTGTTTCAGAAACGTCCAGAAAAATGCCTTGCTGTAATCAGGGCTATGCAGATATGCTGCATGTGACAGCTCCCCTTTCAATTTAGTGAACGCGGTTTCTGCTTCAGGGGTCCATGTTAACTTTGCCTGCACATTTCTCATGCCTTGTTCCTTGACCATGTCTCGTAATGGCTTGGTGACCGCTACATACATAGGGATATAGTTTCTGTTGAAACCTGTCAATCCCAGAAAGGAAAGCATGTCCTTCACATTATGTGGCTTTGGGTGTGACAAAATGCCATCACGTTGTCAGGCACGATTTATATTCTTCTGAGATTGGTATACAGAAAAAAGCGTTGACCAAATCAATGCATGTGAACCATTGGTAAGCTGGGGTCAAATTTGAGATGGCAGTATATGGGTTTGTTAAGGCCATTGTTGGTGAATCTCTCCACCAATGATCAGTCACCCCACACTGATTTTTTTTTACTGTCTGCCTTAACTCCCAGAATTCCATTACCCGGTTCAGGTGGACTTGATGAACTGCAATCTACAGGTGGCATCGCCTCCAGATGTAAGACTGAACAACCCTGCTTCAGAAAGGTACACAGAACCCTAAGCTGACAGAACCCTGTAAGTCTGAGAAGCATCGTCGGGGCCTAGTGTAAAACACAATGGCGGAAACGGCCAACAGCACCGCACCTGTAGGACACCCCCGCCTTGAGCGTCTACACCGAAAACTTGGGGCATGACCTCAAGAGCCCGGATAGCTCAGTCGGTAGAGCATCAGACTTTTAATCTGAGGGTCCAGGGTTCAAGTCCCTGTTCGGGCGATGGGTGCCCACCTGTACCTCACCTTTACTTTGTGAGCTGTTCTGGCATCGCCCTTTGTATTGATTGAGCGTTGCTTCAGCACACGCACCAGAAATTCCTTGACAGCTGAGCAAAAGGCTTCCCTCCCTGTAGATGTAGTCGGGAAAGTCCTGCTCTCACAACTTCGCCAGAGGGCTGTTGGCTTGCCTTGATCATATTATGGTTATGACTCTTTTTGGTGGCCGCAGCGATTCCGGGTCATGGCAGGGGACTGTTTGCTGTTTTTGTTGATATCCTGCCTGTCCGTTATTTGACGCCCCATTACATCGCCTGTTACGCTGCCGGCTCGCCCCACCTTGCCACACGCGATAAGCCCAGAGGACCTGTAATCTATTGTAGTCGTGGCCGAGTGGTTAAGGCGATGGACTTGAAATCCATTGGGGTCTCCCCGCGCAGGTTCAAACCCTGCCGACTACGGTTGCTTTAGGTGTTTGCTTTGCGGACATACAATTTCACGAGCAGCTTTGTTGCGTTATCTTAAGGTCGGTACAACAGGATTCCTCTCTAGAAAGAAAAAACAATGCAGCCCAGTATACACTCTCACGTGTTTGTTAACGAGCGGCTCTGTTACAGATGGAACGTGTTCCTGGCATAAACAGCCTAATGGCCGGTTGTCAGTATGCTCGCCTGCTGTTGCTCAAAGTGCAGTAGACACGCTCTTTCTGCTTTTTGTTAATGCGTCTTTCATGCGGCGTTACATCAAAACTGTGTACCGAGCACCAAAATAATATAGAATTACTTGCCAGCTGGTGTATCTTAATAGATTTAATAGTTTTGCACCTATAACGTGTGGTGTGCTGTGACGATGATAGCACACCACACAAGATCAGATTTGTGAACCACAGTCTATATCTATACTATACATGTTTAATGTAAACCAATGTGAGCATACAACAATTTCTGTGATTTTACAAATGTTTGCTTTGAAGGAACCTATAAGGCATGCAAGAGCAGAAAAATACCAAAGATAAGCTGTCAGGGTAGTTTTCAAAAACGTCTGAGTTTCACTTACCTGCCAACTCCCAGAATCCCATTACCCGGTTCAGGTGTACTTGATGAACTGCAATCTACAGGTGGCATCGCCTCCAGATGTAAGACTGAACAACCCTACTTCAGAAAGGTGCACAGAACCCAAAGCTGACAGAACCCTGTAAGTCTGAGATGCATCGTCGGGCCTAGTGTAAAACACAATGGCGGAAACGACCAACAGAACCGCACCTGCAGGACACCCCCGCCTTGAGCGTCTACACCGAAAACTTGGGGCATGCCCTCACGAGCCCGGATAGCTCAGTCGGTAGAGCATCAGACTTTTAATCTGAGGGTCCAGGGTTCAAGTCCCTGTTCGGGCGATGGGTGCCCACCTGTACCTAACCTTTACTTTGTGAGCTGTTCTGGCATCGCGCTTTTTATTGATTGTGCGTTGCTTCAGCACACGCACCAGAAATTCCTTGACAGCTGAGCAAAAGGCTTCCCTCCCTGTAGATGTAGTCGGGAAGTCCTGCTCTCACAACTTCGCCAGAGGGCTGTTGGCTTGCCTTGATCATATTATGGTTATGACTCTTTTTGGTGGCCGCAGCGATTCCGGGTCATGGCAGGGGACTGTTTGCTGTTTTTGTTGATATCCTGCCTGTCCGTTATTTGACGGCCCATTACATCGCCTGTTACGCTGCCGGCTCGCCCCATCTTGCCACACGCGCTAAGCCCAGAGGACCTGTAATCTATTGTAATCGTAGCCGTGTGGTTAAGGCGATGTACTTGAAATCCATTGGGGTCTCCCCGCGCAGGTTCAAACCCTGCCGACTACGGTTGCTTTAGGTGTTTGATTTGCGGACATACAATTTCACGAGCAGCTTTGTTGCGTTATCTTAAGGTCGGTACAACAGGATTCCTCTCTCGAAACAGAAAACAATGCAGCCCAGTATACACTCTCACGTGTTTGTTAACGAGCGGCTCTGTTACAGATGGAACGTGTTCCTGGCATAAACAGTCTAATGGCCGGTTGTCAGTATGCTCGCCTGCTGTTGCTCAAAGTGCAGTAGACACGCTCTTTCTGCTTTTTGTAAATGCGTCTTTCATGCGGCGTTACATCAAAACTGTGTACCGAGCACCAAAATAATATAGAATTACTTGCCAGCTGGTGTATCTCGTCCGCGCCGACTTGTGACTGTAAAGCCATCTGAGCGATGGCAGCGGGGAGAAAGGGCCGGCCGAGGTGGCAAATTTGTGGTAGCGTGGCCGAGCGGTCTAAGGCGCTGGATTAAGGCTCCAGTCTCTTCGGAGGCGTGGGTTCAAATCCCACCGCTGCCAGCTATTGCTTGAAAAGCCTGTTTGCCCTCAGGCTTAAAAGGGCAGCTTTTAATTCGCATCTCACTTTCAAGTACCTGCAGACCATCTTAGCCAAAGTGGCCATTTCATGTGTGCTCGATGAGGGGGCATGCAACTGTGATTTGGCTTACCTCCAGGGACAGTGATGAATTACCGTGCATTGAGAAGGTAGCTCTTATGCCGGGGGCCTCACACATATTTTTTTGTCGTAGAGTAGTTTAAAACTGGGAGAGACCACAAACATGAGCACAAAAAATCCTGGATTTAATAGTTTTGCACCTATAACGTGTGGTGTGCTGTGACGATGATAGCACACCACACAAGATCAGATTTGTGAACCACAGTCTATATCTATACTGTACATGTTTAATGTAAACCAATGTGAGCATACAACAATTTCTGTGATTTTACAAATGTTTGCTTTGAAGGAACCTATAAGGCATGCAAGAGCAGAAAAATACCAAAGATAAGCTGTCAGGGTAGTTTTAAAACACGTCTGAGTTTCACTTACCTGCCAACTCCCAGAATCCCATTACCCGGTTCAGGTGTACTTGATGAACTGCAATCTACAGGTGGCATCGCCTCCAGATGTAAGACTGAACAACCCTACTTCAGAAAGGTGCACAGAACCCAAAGCTGACAGAACCCTGTAAGTCTGAGAAGCATCGTCGGGGCCTAGTGTAAAACACAATGGCGGAAACGACCAACAGAACCGCACCTGCAGGACACCGCCGCCTTGAGCGTCTACACCGAAAACTAGGGGCATGCCCTCACGAGCCCGGATAGCTCAGTCGGTAGAGCATCAGACTTTTAATCTGAGGGTCCAGGGATCAAGTCCCTGTTCAGGCGATGGGTGTCCACATGTACCTCACCGTTACTTTGTGAGCTGTTCTGGCATCGCCCTTGCTTCAGCACACGCACCAGAAATTCCTTGACAGCTGAGCAAAAGGCTTCCCTCCCTGTAGATGTAGTCGGGAAGTCCTGCTCTCACAACTTCGCCAGAGGGCTGTTGGCTTGCCTTGATCATATTATGGTTATGACTCTTTTTGGTGGCCGCAGCGATTTCGGGTCATGGCAGGGGACTGTTTGCTGTTTTTGTTGATGTCCTGCCGAGTGGTTAAGGCGATGGACTTGAAATCCATTGGGGTCTCCCCGCGCAGGTTCAAACCCTGCCGACTACGGTTGCTTTAGGTGTTTGCTTTGCGGACATACAATTTCACGAGTAGCGTTGTTGCGTTATTTTAAGGTCGGTACAACAGGATTCCTCTCTCGAAAGAGAAAACAATGCAGCCCAGTATACACTCTCACGTGTTTGTTATCTAGAGGAAGAGTAGTGCAAATGATTCGCTCTGCAGTCCGGACTATCCGCTGTAGTCTTCCGAGGTCAGTTTTGGAGGCTGAGCCGAACCAGACGGTGATGGAGGTGCAGATTATGGATTCGATGACAGCTGAGTAGAACTGTACGAGCAGCTCCTGTGGCAGGTTGAACTTTCTCAGCTGCCGGAGGAAGTAAAGTCTCTGCTGGGCTTTTTTTACAATAGAGTCGATGTGAGCGTCCCACTTCAGATCCTGAGAGATGGTGCTGCCCAGGAACCTGAATGACTCTACTGCAATCACAGTGCTGTTCATGATGGTGAGTGGGGGAAGTGCAGGGGGGTTTCTCCTAAAGTCCACTATCATCTCCACTGTTTTGAGCGTGTTCAGCTCCAGGTTGTTGTACCTGCACCATAGAGCCAGCTGCTCCACCTCCTGTCTGTACGCAGACTCGTCACCGTTCCGGATGAGACCGATAACAGTAGTGTCGTCTGCAAACTTCAGGAGCTTCACGGAGGGGTCTTTAGAGGTGCAGTCGTTGGTGTACAGGGAGAAGAGCAGTGGGGAGAGAACACATCCCTGTGGGGCACCAGTGCTGATGGCGCGGCTGTCTGACATGATTTTGCCCATTCTGACTAACTGTTGTCTGGCTGTCAGAAAGCTGGTGATCCATTGACAGACAGAGCTAGGGACAGAGAGCTGGGTCAGTTTGGTCTGGAGCAGTGATGGGATGATTGTATTGAAGGCAGAACTGAAGTCCACGAACAAGATCCTCGCATAAGTCCCTGGTTTGTCCAGATGTTGTAGGGTGTAATGCAGTCCCATGTTAACTGCATCATCCACAGACCGGTTTGCTCTGTAGGCAAACTGCAGGGGGTCCAGCAAAGGGTCAGTGATGACCTTCAAATAAGCCAACACCAGTCTTTCAAATGACTTCATGGCAACAGATGTTAAAGCCACAGGTCTGTAGTCATTGAGTCCAGTGATCTTTGGTTTCTTTGGGATTGGGATGATGATGGAGCGTTTAAAGCACGAAGGGACTTTGCACAGCTCCAGTGATCTGTTGAAGATCAGTGAGAAGATGGAGGCCAGCTGGTCAGCGCAGGTCTTCAGACAGGCTGGTGAAACACCGTCTGGGCCTGGTGCTTTCCTTCTCTTTTGTTTTCTAAAGATCTGGCGTACGTTATCCTCACTGATCTGAAGTGCAGGGTGGGAGGAGAGGGGGATGGCTGAAGGTGTTGATGGCTGTGTATAGAGATGGTCAGGGTGGGTGTAAAGTGTCTGGTCTAGGGTCTCAAATCTACAATAGAAGTGATTTAAATCTTCAACAAGCTGTTTATTGCTCTCGATGCTAGGGGATGGTGTTTTGTAGTTGGTAATGTCTTTCAGGCCTTTCCACACTGATGCAGGGTCGTTGGCAGAAAACTGGTTTTCCAGCTTTTTGGCGTAGCTCTTTTTAGCCACCTCAATCTCCTTTGTCAGAGTGTTTCTGGCCTGATTATACCAGATCCTGTCCCCGCTCCTGTAGGCATCCTCTTTGGCCTGACGCAGCTGTCTGAGTTTTGGTGTGAACCATGGTTTATCATTGTTGAATGATAAATAAGTCTTTGTAGGGATGCATAAATCCTCACAGAAACTGATGTATGATGTAACAGTTTCTGTGAGCTCGTCCAGATCGGTGGCAGCAGCTTCAAAAACGCTCCAGTCAGTGCATTCAAAACAGGCTTGTAAGACCTGCTCTGAGTCGTTGGTCCATCTCTTTACAGTCCTTATTTCTGGCTTAGCAGTTTTAAGTTTTTGTCTGTAAGTTGGTAGCAGATGAACCAGGCAGTGATCAGAGAGTCCTAGAGCTGCTCGGGCGACAGAGCGATATGCACCTTTTATAGTAGTGTAGCAATGGTCTAAAATATTATTGTCTCTTGTGGGGCATGTGATATGTTGTTTAAATTTAGGCAGCTCACGTGTGAGTTTTGCCTGATTAAAGTCTCCTAGAATGATAAAGACAGAATCCGGGTGTTGTTGTTCTGTGTCTGTGATCAGATCAGCCAGCTGTTGCAGCGCAGTCCACACGTGTGCTTGTGGTGGAATGTAAACACTTACGAGGATGACTGATGAAAACTCCCGCGGCGAGTAGAACGGTTTACAGTTAATGAAAAGCGCTTCCACATCAGGACAGCACATCTTCTTTAACACAGTTACATCCGTACACCACCTTCTGTTGATGTAAAAGCATGTCCCACCACCGCGCGTTTTCCCTGTTGTCTCCGTATCGCGATCCGCTCTGAACAGCTGAAAGTCCGGCAGATGTAACGCGCTGTCCGGAATGGTTTCGTTCAGCCAGGTTTCCGTAAAACACAGAGCAGCAGAGTTTGTAAAAACCTTGTTTTTGCTTGAAAGCAGGCGAAGTTCGTCCATTTTGTTAGGTAGAGAGCGGAGATTCGCAAGATGAATGCTTGGCAACGGCGTTCTTAGGCCGCTCTGTCTGAGCTTGACGAGCGCGCCGGCTCGCTTCCCGCGCTTGCGTTTCTTCCGGCGTCCTCTCCACGCGACTGCACTGACTAAAATATCCAGCAAAACGTCAGAAAAATCGAAAACTGGTTGCAGATTAGTTGGTATCCACTGCCGAATGTTCAGCAGTTCGTTCCTTGTAAAACTGATAGTGTTTGACAGACATAAAACAGGACAAACTAACAAAAACAGCAAGACTACTGGAGAGCTCCACACCGAGGCAGCCATTCACGGCGCCATCTTGGAAGTTATGAACGACGCTTCCTTAGAACCGGATTCGAACAAGCGACCTAAGGATGACCCGTGAGTCGCCAACAGACCGAGAATAGAAGACTCCGTGGATAGTGTACGACATGCCGAGTTTGTGACCGAGTTAGACTTACTTAAGGGTTATTGGCAGGTTCCCCTTATGGAACGTGTCTCAGAGATCTCTGCTAGCTTATGCCACTCCAGGTTGATTTTTTTACAATATATGGTTATGGTTTTTGGTTTAAAACATGCTCGTGCAATATTTCAAAGTTTGGTGTCCTATGTACTTTGTGATGTACCTTATTGTGAAGCATACCTTGATGATGTAGTGTGTTACTCTGAAACTTGGAAGAAACACCTGAACACTGTGTTTGGGAGTCTTCAATCAGCAAACCTCACACTTAATCTTGCTAAATGTGAATTCGATTGTGCTACAGTCACTTATTTGGGTAAACATGTGGGTCAGGGGACCGTTCGTCGTCCTATTGACGCTAAAGTAAAAGCCATCGATGCTTTCCCAGTTCCTGTAACAAAATGAGAACTTAGGCGATTTCTTGGGAAGGCTGGATATTATAGAAGTTTTCGCAAGGACTTTTCAGATGTTGCAAAACCCCTAACAGATCTTCTGCGTGGCCCAGTGTCTTTTGAATGGAATTTGAGGTGTCGGTATGCCTTTGGTGGCCTCAAAACGTAGTTGTATTGTTCTCCTGTGTTAGCAGCCCCGGACTTCTCAAAACCATTTAAGCGGGAGGTGGATGCGAGTGGGACGGGTGCTGTCTTATTGCAGGAAGATGATCATGCAATCAACCGCCCTGTCTGTTTCTATTCAAAAACGTTCAATCGTCACCAGGTTAACCATATCAGCATGGACAAAGAGGCCCTGAGCCATTTGCTAGGCTTACAGCAATGTGAGGTTTATCTTGGTTCTAGTTCATTACCCATTGTTGTTTATAATGACCATAACCCAGATTTTACACAACAAGGCAGTTGAAAATGTGATTGCGGACACTTTGCCTAGATATCATATTTAAAACTATTTGGAAATCTGAGATTTTATGGGTGGAGGTGTTACAACCCGGAATGAGTGTTTGTTTTCTTGTGCTTGAGTCTGTGTTGCAGGAATGGAGGCTGTTTATTGGTTCGTGGATAACTTCTGCTGATTGGCACGGCTGTTTTGGGGGGGTGGTAAAAACCTGTCCTCTCTAGTCATTTTTAGCTTGCTAGCCTAACAGGCAGCTTGCTCATGTTTAGTCTTAGGCCTGTTTTTGTCATGTTTTGGGGACAGTGAGTTTAATTGTCTTGATTCTTCAGGGGACAGGGGACATTTTATTCCTTTGTCGTTTCTTGGTTTTTATTAACTAAGGAGTAAGGTAAGTGTTGTGTGAAATTCATCATGCTTTTTCTTTTCTCTTTTGTTACAGGTTATGTAGAAAGGTTGTGAGTGGAGTTTCAGTTATGGGTTTTGTTTGTTGTTTTGGCGTTTTCTGAGTCTGAAAGAGCGTCTCTTCTTTTTGTTTTGGACCTAAGGATGACCCGTGAGTCGCCAACAGACCGAGAATAGAAGACTCCGTGGATAGTGTACGACATGCCGAGTTTGTGACCGAGTTAGACTTACTTAAGGGTTATTGGCAGGTTCCCCTTATGGAACGTGTCTCAGAGATCTCTGCTAGCTTATGCCACTCCAGGTTGATTTTTTTACAATATATGGTTATGTTTTTTGGTTTAAAACATGCTCGTGCAATATTTCAAAGTTTGGTGTCCTATGTACTTTGTGATGTACCTTGTTGTGAAGCATACCTTGATGATTTGGGGTGTGTTACTCTGAAACTTGGAAGAAACACCTGAACACTGTGTTTGGGAGTCTTCAATCAGCAAACCTAACACTTAATCTTGCTAAATGTGAATTCGATTGTGCTACAGTCACTTATTTGGGTAAACATGTGGGTCAGTGGACCGTTCGTCGTCCTTTTGACGCTAAAGTAAAAGCCATCGATGCTTTTCCAGTTCCTGTAACAAAATGAGAACTTAGGCGATTTCTTGGGAAGGCTGGATATTATAGAAGTTTTCGCAAGGACTTTTCAGATGTTGCAAAACCCCTAACAGATCTTCTGCGTGGCCCAGTGTCTTTTGAATGGAATTTGAGGTGTCGGTATGCCTTTGATGGCCTCAAAACGTAGTTGTATTGTTCTCCTGTGTTAGCAGCCCCGGACTTCTCAAAACCATTTAAGCGGGAGGTGGATGCGAGTGGGACGGGTGCTGTCTTATTCCAGGAAGATGATCATGCAATCAACCGCCCTGTCTGTTTCTATTCAAAAACGTTCAATCGTCACCAGGTTAACCATATCAGCATGGACAAAGAGGCCCTGAGCCATTTGCTAGGCTTACAGCAATGTGAGGTTTATCTTGGTTCTAGTTCATTACCCATTGTTGTTTATAATGACCATAACCCAGATTTTACACAACAAGGCAGTTGAAAATGTGATTGCGGACACTTTGCCTAGATATCATATTTAAAACTATTTGGAAATCTGAGATTTTATGGGTGGAGGTGTTACAACCCGGAATGAGTGTTTGTTTTCTTGTGCTTGAGTCTGTGTTGCAGGAATGGAGGCTGTTTATTGGTTCGTGGATAACTTCTGCTGATTGGCACGGCTGTTTTGGGGGGGTGGTAAAAACCTGTCCTCTCTAGTCATTTTTAGCTTGCTAGCCTAACAGGCAGCTTGCTCATGTTTAGTCTTAGGCCTGTTTTTGTCATGTTTTGGGGACAGTGAGTTTAATTGTCTTGATTCTTCAGGGGACATTTTATTCCTTTGTCGTTTCTTGGTTTTTATTAACTAAGGAGTAAGGTAAGTGTTGTGTGAAATTCATCATACTTTTTCTTTTCTCTTTTGTTACAGGTTATGTAGAAAGGTTGTGAGTGGAGTTTCAGTTATGGGTTTTGTTTGTTGATTTGGCGTTTTCGGAGTCTGAAAGAGTGTCTCTTCTTTTTGTTTTCAAGAAGAAATGCATAGCTTGTATACGGGTCTGATACGTCTTTTCTGTTGCGGCCTGGCCATAGACAGAATTGGGGTTTGACAACTCTGCGAGGAACTCCGTTCAAAGCCAAGCACTAGAGCAAAGCTGTGTCAGAAGTGGGATTCGAACCCACGCCTCCAGAGGAGACTGCGACCTGAACGCAGCGCCTTAGACCATCCTGACCGTCAGACTGCTTTGACACAACCTGATGAACTAAGTGCTGCCTGACGGTCTCCAGGGGTGAAAACGACGCTTCCTTCGAGCCGGATTCGAACCAGCGACCTAAGGATGACCTGTTAGACGCCTACAGTCCTCCACTCTACCAACTGAGCTATCGAAGGTGTCGCATCCACCCGAAGACGGGGCTAACTTTTGCCGAGGTCAACGGACACCCCATGGCACGAAAGGGGAACACAACGAACGAGCCAGCCAGGAGTTGAACCTGGAATTGTCTGATTCGTAGTCAGACGCGTTATCCATTGTGCCACTGGCCCTCCGCGAGGTGCTGGACAAAATGATGGAACCCAAGTGATGCAGTCCTTTACAGGAATACCAACAACTTCAAGGCACTGGAGCAACGCAGAGTGTCTCTGCAACTGCAGTCCTACGAAAGCACGGAGGATCACCAGTGACTCGAGCCACCCGTCCCACAGACCGCTCTGACTGAAGACGTTTCCCATTTTGCTGTGGCATGCCTCGTTGGCGCAGTTAGGCAGCGCGTCAGTCTCATAATCTGAAGGTCGTGAGTTCGAGCCTCACACGGGGCAGCGTGGATGGAAACTTTAGAACTGTTTTCAGATCCCGCCGTGTCCCATTAATATGCCGCAAATGTTAATTTACCTGCCACAGGCTGCCTTGATTAAGGCTAGTCATCGTGCCAGGCACCAACGCGTGCTCTCCCAGGTGGTCTAGTGGCAAGGATTCTGTGCTCATCGTGCCAGGCACCAACGCATGCTTTCCTGGTGGTCTAGTGGCTAGGATTCGGCGCTCTCACCGCCGCGGCCCGGGTTCGATTCCCGGTCAGGGAATGTAGTTTTGGACGCCCTATGGGGCATTTCACGAGTGCTTGCAATCACTGCTCTTTGACGGCACGCACGGTCTCCACGGGAAAAAACGACGCTTCCTTAGAACCGGATTCGAACAAGCGACCTAAGGATGACCCGTGAGTCGCCAACCGACCGAGAATAGAAGACTCCGTGGATAGTGTACGACATGCCGAGTTTGTGACCGAGTTAGACTTACTTAAGGGTTATTGGCAGGTTCCCCTTATGGAACGTGTCTCAGAGATCTCTGCTAGCTTATGCCACTCCAGGTTGATTTTTTTACAATATATGGTTATGGTTTTTGGTTTAAAACATGCTCGTGCAATATTTCAAAGTTTGGTGTCCTATGTACTTTGTGATGTACCTTGTTGTGAAGCATACCTTGATGATTTGGGGTGTGTTACTCTGAAACTTGGAAGAAACACCTGGGGCCTCATGTATCAACCTTGCGTTCGCACAAAAACTTTGCGTACGTCAGCTTTCACGCTCACGGTCGGATGTACTAACGGTGAAATTAACGCGAGAATGTGCGTTCCTCCAAGCCAACTTCATGTCTGGCGTACGTACATTTCTCATTGTTTTTGTCCGTTGGCGACTCTTACAGGCAATGAAGTGAAGTTGTAAACATTACACAATAATTTGTTCTACAAGTCTATCGCACCACCACCTGTGGGAAGCATTGCTATTAATTAGCAATTTATAAATAATTGACATATATTGTCACACAAGCCTTATGGGATTATATTAATTATATCAATTATGCAATTAAATAAGAACATATAAAAGCATACCGGTATGCAAATTGACACAACCCTTAGTCTATGGCAATGGCAGCTTTGGCTTTATTAGAGGACATTGCTAATGGCAGAATCCGAAGAGAACGAGTTTTTAGGGACCACAATGATTTTCTTGCTCAGGATGATGACTGGTTTATCAGCCGTTTCAGATTTCCAAGGGCTATCCTCTTGGAGCTCTGTGCTGAGTTGGGTCCGAATATAGAGAGAGAGACAGCAAGGAGCCACGCAATACCCGTTCCCTTGCAGGTGCTGACAACACTTGGTTTTCTGGCAACTGGTTCTTTCCAAAGGGAACTGGCAGACCGCTCAGGAATAAGCCAGTCGTCTTGGAGCCGCGCAATGCCAGCGGTATGGGACGGGATCATCCGCATGTCTACCAGGTATATAAGGTTCCCATATGATGCAGTTGACCAGCCAAACATTAAATGATGTTTAATTAACAAAGTTCGGGAGGAGCCGTAGCATATAATCAGCCAGCTGGTCCACAATCAGCAATCACTGCACATACACAATTAGCCATAGCGAGCTCGCTCATAAATAGAGAATCCATCTTACCTGCTCGATCTCCTAAGATTAAGCATCAACGCGATGTCTGAGACCCACGTCATCGACGACAATCTTTCAGCGCCGCCGAGCGCTCATCAGTCCAGCTCAGGATCGGATACATCAAGCGATTCCCCGGCTTCATCACGAGGCCGCCCGCTCCGCCGTTCTACACCTCGGAAGGCTAAGCCCAGAGGTGGCAGATCGTCTCCTGGCTCGAGGAGACGTCCACCTCTTTCACCGGCTTCTTCCTACACATCTGCTCACAACGCGATCCCCGCCATACAGAAATGGACCGTCCTGGGCTTACCCCTGGCTCTGTCAAACGCGGATGTCCACTTCCACAGGCGGATGACCAAGGCGGAGCTTTACGGCCTCTACGCCTCTTCCCTGGCCGATACCGCCTCACCGAAGGGCGCTACGGGGGGTTCCGCCACCAAGCCGGGCACAGCTCGCGGTTCTCCGTATTCCAGACCCGGGCAATCCACCTCCGCAGCTAGTCGCGGCCGCCCGCGGGGAAGCCGGAACAGTAGGGCTTCCGTGAGCGCAGGTATCGCCACGGACCCACCGGTCCCTCTCGCCGTCGGCCAGCTTCGGCCTCCTGCAAACACCCCGCCAGCAGTAGCGGGCTGCCTTCGAAGCATTTGCTCACCAGCACCTGGAGCTCCGGTGCTTTACCACCCATTTCCTGCCCCTGGCTCTTGGCCCACGGCGCCTGCGTCCACCACTAGCGCGAGGCTGCCTCAGCTAGCGATGCAGGCGCCGGGTCCTAGCCATTTCCCAACCCCCTCGGTAGCCGCCGCTAGCGCGAGGCTGCCTCAGCTAGCGATGCAGGCGCCGGGTCCTAGCCATTTCCCAACCCCCTCGGTAGCCGCCGCTAGCGCGAGGCTGCCTCAGCTAGCGATGCAGGCGCCGGGTCCTAGCCATTTCCCAACCCCCTCGGTAGCCGCCGCTAGCGCGAGGCTGCCTCAGCTAGCGATGCAGGCGCCGGGTCCTAGCCATTTCCCAACCCCCTCGGTAGCCGCCGCTAGCGCGAGGCTGCCTCAGCTAGCGATGCAGGCGCCGGTTCCTAGCCATTTCCCAGCTACCCTGGTAGCCGCTGCTAGCGCGAGCATGACTCCGCTAGCCGCTCAGGCGGCCGCCATTCCCCCCCTTCTCTCTCTTCCGCAGGCTCGATCGAGCTTCTCATTGGCCTCGGCGACAGCTATGCCAGCGCCAATCAACGCACCAGCCCTGGAACCGCCTCCTGTTTCGGGGAACATAAGAGCACAGATCTTGACAGGTGCGGACACAGACCTTTATTTTCTCCTCTCACCATTATCACCCCCGTCAACCGAGCGGCAGATCACTTACGGTGATCTATCACTCACATTTAAAAATCAGTCACCCAATCACACCCGCACACTGTCTTTCCCCGAATTTACCGTTGCTTTTTCCCGTTACACTGACGTGATCTGCACTGCGTTCCCTCATAGGAGACGCGAGCTGGGCGATTACCTCGCCATCGTGGCAGAGCTCGCTCTCTCCTACGGGGGCGCGCATTTTTACACTTACCACAAACTTTTTTCCGCCAAATGTGCCATTCGTGTGGCTCAGTGGAACCAGTGCCCCTACTCGGGCGCACTGGACACTGAGCTGCATAACAGGGTTTTCTTAGGCGTTCGCAATATTTCCTGCGCGGTATGTCGCTCAGTAGCGCATTCTACTATCGACTGTCCCCTAGTCACCCCCTCTCTTCCCTCACGCCCAGTTACGCCTCCCAAATCCACTTCCTCTGTTCCGCGCCTGCCAAACCGCCCAGCAAACCAAGCTCACGGGCAACCCAGCAGTCTGGAAGCATGCAGGAGTTTCAATTCTGGCAGATGTTCCAGGCAGCGTTGTCGCTACCTGCACGTGTGCCTTTTCTGCAGCGGTGCACACGCTCGCATCGTATGCCCGATGTCCCAAATGCAGAATAAAAATCTAAAAAATTACCTCTCGACTCCCGTGAACGTTTCTTGTTTGTCTTTCGAGTTGTCTTCGCACCCCGACATTCAGTTCACGGACTACCTTCTGACCGGTCTCTCGAACGGCTTCGACCCCGGCGTTATCAGTCTTCCATCACGCAGCTTAATTTGCCCCAACCTTCAGTCCGCGCTTTCCGAACCAGAGTCAGTCGATCTCCTCATTAAAAAGGAGATTGACGCAAAATTCATTATCGGCCCTTTCGAAGCTCCCCCGTTTTCCGTATTTCGCATCAGCCCCATCGGCGTAGCAACGCGTAAATTCTCTGGCAAAAAGCGCCTCATTTTCGATCTCTCGTCACCGCACGGCTCGGCCTTTCCAAGCATCAACAGCCTCATTCCAATTGAGGAATTTTCGCTGCACTATCACAACATCGATCAAGCCATTACTTTAATAAAACATGCAGGTCGTGGAGCTTGGCTAGCCAAAGTCGACATTACATCCGCATTTAAAGTCATGCCCATCCACCCAGACTTCTGGCACCTTTTCGGCATTCAATGGCGCAATAAATTTTACTTTTCTGTCAGCCTCACTTTCGGCTGCAGAAGCAGCCCCAAAATCTTCGACATGTTGTCAGAGGCAATTTGCTGGATTCTCTCTAACAATTATGCAATTCCCTACCTAATCCACCTACTAGACGATTTTTTAATCATCTCGTCTCCCGACTCGTTTCCAGCTGCGCATCTAGCAAAAGTCCAACAGGTTTTTGAAAAACTCGGCGTCCCCCTTGCCCCAGACAAAACTTCAGGACCGAGCACTTCCATCGAATTTCTCGGAATAAAATTAGACTCTCTTCAATTCCAGGCTTCACTGCCAAAAATGAAAATCGACAGAACAATCGTCATCGCTTCCTCGCTGTTGGCTAATCCCCGCTGCTCCAAACGCGAGCTCCTGTCCGTTCTCGGCCATCTGAATTTCGCGATGAGAATAATCCCGCAAGGTCGCCCGTTCGTTTCACACCTCCTCTCTCTCGCGTCCTCCGCGCACGCTTTAGAGGACATGTTATCCATATCCAGCCCCTGCCTTGACGAGCTGAGCTTATGGATACAATTTCTCAAGCAATGGAACGGCTTGTCATTTTTCTACAGTGACATGTCCTCCTCCCCCGTCGATATTCACCTTTTCACTGACGCCGCCCCTTCTGTAGGTTTCGGAGGCTTTTACCAAGGTCGTTGGTTTGCATCCTCTTGGCCCCCCCAGCTATTAGAGATTCCGCAGGCCTTAGCATCCTCTGCACTTTTCGAGCTGTATCCACTGGTCGTCGCAGCATCCCTATGGGGGAAAGAGTGGTCGGCTTCCAGTATTACCGTACATTGCGATAACGAGGCCACGGTTCATTGCATTAACAAAGGCCGCTCTCACTCCCCCGCTTTAATGCCGTTCCTCAGACGCCTCATCTGGATCTCAGCCCGTGACCAGTTCATTCTAACTGCCAAACACATTCCCGGAGCAAAAAATCAGATTGCTGATGCCCTTTCTCGTTTCGCTTTCCAGAAATTCAGGCAGCTGGCGCCCGAAGCAGACCCCTTGCCAACACCGATACCTCCCTATTCGGAGCTGATATTCCCGTAAACCACCCACTAAAAACCCTCCTCGATGCATCTCGAAACTCCATCATCCAAGCCGTCTCCCTTAGGACCCTCCAATCTTATCTCACCGCATG
Source organism: Barbatula barbatula (assembly GCF_947034865.1). NCBI lineage: Eukaryota > Metazoa > Chordata > Actinopteri > Cypriniformes > Nemacheilidae > Barbatula > Barbatula barbatula. Next base: position 20,713,707 of record NC_136768.1, on the reverse strand, counting down.
GAAAAGCTTCAAGGCGTTTCACCACGCGTTCAACATTCCCTTTCCCTCATTTTCCGTAATCTCCATCACCTCCTTCATCTCCTTCCTAAACTTGTCAAAAAACCTCCAAGCAAGCTCAATTAAAGGTTACATGAGTGGGGTCCAGTTCTTCCACAAGCTCATATTCAACTCTCCATCCGCAGCAATAGCCAGCTCCCAAACATCTATGCTCATCAAGGGCATTCAAAGAACCCAGCCTGCTCGCCCAGACGCCAGGCAACCTATAACCCTGGATATACTGACCAGATGCATTTCCACCCTCCATAAAGGATATCACTCCAAGCACGTCGATCGCACGCTCGACTCCATGTTTATCCTAGCCTTTTTCGGCTTTCTAAGATGTTCTGAAATTTCCACCACGTCCATCTTCAACCCCGTAATACATCCAACGTTATCCGACCTATCAGTACTCGATTCAGAGACGATCTCATTCTTAATTAAACAAAGCAAGACGGACCAAACCAGAAGGGGACATTTCATCTACATCTTCAACCTCCAGTCATCGATTCAGCCTTATCAGACCCTTCTAGCCTACCTTCACTTCAGGAAATCTCAGACCAAAACCACATCAGACCCTCTCTTCGTGGATGAATCTAACCGCCCAGCCACACGCTTCTGGTTCCAAAAACACCTCAAAGCTGTATTGCTCTTGTCTGGCATTCCCGCAGACCACTTTTCCGGCCACTCCTTCCGCATAGGCGCAGCAACTACAGCCGCCCAAAAAGGCCTATCGCAGTCTCAAATCCAAGCACTAGGGCGCTGGACGTCGGAAGCTTTTAAGAGCTACATCAGGTCAGATCTCTCAATCATCAGGGAAGCCCATCGAACCCTCATTTCCCGAATCATCTAAGAATCCATCCTTCACCCACATGGGCTCGAACCTCCACTATTCAGCCTTCATCTCCCTAGCGGGAGATCTCACTGTCACTGCAACCGCCTCAGCAATCACCAGGGATTCAGACCCAGCCTGCAGGGGCCATCGCCCAAGTCACAGGCTGTGCCACAGCAGACTCTTCAGCAGAAGCCTCCATCCAAGACGTCGAAGCCAGCGTCGCCGCAGCGATCGCCTCCGCAGAGGCCAGTGCTTCCATCCAAGTCATCGAAGCCAGCGTCGCCGCAGCGATCTCCTCCGCAGAGGCCAGTGCTTCCGTCTAAGATGTCGAAGCCAGCGTCGCCGCAGCGATCGCCTCCGCAGAGGCCAGTGCTTCCATCTAAGACGTCGAAGCCTGCGTCGCCGCAGCGATCGCCTCCGCAGAGGCCAGTGCTTCCATCCAAGTCATCGAAGCCAGCGTCGCCGCAGCGATCGCCTCCGCAGAGGCCAGTGCTTCCATCCAAGTCATCGAAGCCAGCGTCGCCGCAGCGATCGCCTCCGCAGAGGCCAGTGCTTCCATCCAAGTCATCGAAGCCAGCGTCGCCGCAGCAATCCCCTCCGCAGAGGCCAGTGCTTCCGTCTAAGATGTCGAAGCCAGCGTCGCCGCAGCGATCTCCTCCGCAGAGGCCAGTGCTTCCATCTAAGACGTCGAAGCCTGCGTCGCCGCAGCGATCGCCTCCGCAGAGGCCAGTGCTTCCATCCAAGTCATCGAAGCCAGCGTCGCCGCAGCGATCGCCTCGGCAGAGGCCAGTGCTTCCATCCAAGTCATCGAAGCCAGCGTCGCCGCAGCGATCGCCTCCGCAGAGGCCAGTGCTTCCATCCAAGTCATCGAAGCCAGCGTCGCCGCAGCGATCTCCTCCGCAGAGGCCAGTGCTTCCATCCAAGTCATCGAAGCCAGCGTCGCCGCAGCGATCGCCTCCGCAGAGGCCAGTGCTTCCATCCAAGTCATCGAAGCCAGCGTCGCCGCAGCGATCGCCTCCGCAGAGGCCAGTGCTTCCATCCAAGTCATCGAAGCCAGCGTCGCCGCAGCGATCTCCTCCACAGAGGCCAGTGCTTCCGTCTAAGATGTCGAAGCCAGCGTCGCCGCAGCGATCGCCTCCGCAGAGGCCAGTGCTTCCATCTAAGACGTCGAAGCCTGCGTCGCTGCAGCGATCGCCTCCGCAGAGGCCAGTGCTTCCATCCAAGACGTCGAAGCCAGCGTCGCCGCAGCGATCTCCTCCACAGAGGCCAGTGTTTCCGTCTAAGATGTCGAAGCCAGCGTTGCCGCAGCGATCGCCTCCGCAGAGGCCAGTGCTTCCATCTAAGACGTCGAAGCCTGCGTCGCCGCAGCGATCGCCTCCGCAGAGGCCAGTGCTTCCATCTCGTGTTCTGCCATCTACAACTTTCTAAGGATCAAGAACAACAGCAGCTCTCTCCCCAGCAGGAACCTCCATCAGGTGCTCTACTTCAGCTGGATCCCTCCTTCAGTAGCCCCCTCCCAGCATCAGTCCTCATCCAGGGACACCCACGAAGACAGCAGGCATCCTCTCTCCATATCAGTCTCAAACATCCTTGGAGGAACCCCTGCCCCAGTCTTGCCTCATCTCAAACCACACCTTCTAAGGAGTCACCATCCTCTTGTCCTTACCCGAACGCAGTCAACGCCTCCATACTGTCCAGCACCGCGTTTTGGGGGGGTATGCGTACTCCGGCGGCTGTCCAACTTCTTGCTTTATGGGGGGTGTGCTCTGGGCTCAAACCGGTTCCGAGCTCGGCGCACTCACCCTGACCAAGGTGTAGTGTTTCGGGTTCGGATAGATCTGGCGAGCTCGGAGCCCGCTTCCCGGACAGCACGCCAAATACGCATAACCTTCATAACCAAGCTCTTGCTTTATTATCCCTATCAACATCGCTGTTATCTGCGCAGGTGAACTCGTGAAATGATGTTTAATTAACAAAGTTCGGAAGGAGCCGTAGCATATAATCAGCCGGCTGGTCCACAATCAGCAATCACTGCACATACACAATTAGCCATAGCGAGCTCGCTCATAAATAGAGAATCCATCTTACCTGCTCGATCTCCTAAGATTAAGCATCCCTCCTCCACCCCGGCTCCTCTCCCAAACTCACTTTTCTTTTGCAAGAGCCCCGGGGGGTGTGCTCTGGGCTCAAACCGGTTCCGAGCTCGGCGCACTCACCCTGACCAAGGTGTAGTGTTTCGGGTTCGGATAGATCTGGCGAGCTCGGAGCCCGCTTCCCGGACAGCACGCCAAATACGCATAACCTTCATAACCAAGCTCTTGCTTTATTATCCCTATCAACATCGCTGTTATCTGCGCAGGTGAACTCGTGAAAATGCAATTTGCAGCGATAGCCGGTTTCCCTAATGTAATCGGAGCGGTCGACTGCACACACATTGCTATAAAGGCGCCATCTGAAGAAGAATTTGCATATGTGAATCGGAAACATTTCCATTCAATAAATGTGCAGATAATATGTGATGCACAAATGCGCCTAACAAATATTGTGGCAAGGTGGCCTGGGTCAACCCATGATTCATACATCCTTACAAACAGCATGGTTGGGATGAGGCTCCAAACTGGCAGGTTGCGTGATGGGTGGATTCTTGGTAAGTGATGCATTTAAAGTTATGCTTTATCTTATTGTATATTATATATATTTTTTTGCATTTAATTATTGAATAACCTTTCAGGAGACCGCGGTTATCCACTAAAGACGTGGCTTTTAACCCCCCTCACCAACCCACAAACTGACCAAGAGCGCAGATACAATAACGCCCATTCTCGCACTCGGTCAGTTGTAGAGCGGGCGATTGGGCAGCTGAAATGTCGGTGGCGCTGCCTTGACAGGAGTGGGGGGATGCTGTTATACCGCCCTGACAAGGTGTGCCGCATTGTGCTGGCCTGTGGTGTGCTGCACAATGTCGCGCACAGGCATGGCATACCACTTGGTGAGGTGGCAGCACCGCCAGATGACCCTGACCCAGGACCAATGTATGTGCAGCCCAACCAACAAGCTATTCAGGCCCGTCAACATGTGATTGCAACAATATCAATGGTAATCGGAGACAAAGTTCATTTTTTGACCAATTCCTTTAATGAGTGGCTTATGTCTGTGAGTGCGTCAGTGATATTTTTAAGGTGACTATTGATTTCTCCGATGGCCATGACGATTTGCTGTTGTGACTCCAAAACAGCGTGCGTCAAGACGCAACCAGACGGACGGGCGTCAGCACTGGTGGGAGCACTGGAAACACTGGGCACAGTGGGCGCTGGCTGCTCAGGAGGGGAGGATTCCGAGTGCGTGCCAGTGGATGTTCCGGCTATTGCACCATATGAGTCTAAATAAACACAGGCACATGTTAACTTTGATTTGAGTCCGTTCCATTTTTAAGGGGCACACGCATTTGCCATAAATGCAATGGATATGTAAAATCTCTGGTGTAGTTTTGGTCAACTACATTGCATGCATTTGATAATGAAAAAGGCTATATATACCAAAGTAAAAACAAATGAGAAATTGTTACCTTCGTGGCAGTCCTGTAGTGAATCTGAGTTTCCCACAGCAGCAGATACCACTCCAGAGAGTAAAGTGTCACCTATAATTGAGGCAACTCTCTGCTCAAAGGGTGTTATTTCATCGACCCCTTTACCACTGCCTGTTCTGCCCACACTTTGTCGGTGCGCAGCAGTTCTCCGTTTTACGTCCACCTTAATATCAGACCATTTCTTTTTAAGGTCATTTACAGTGCGACTTTCAGATCCCACCGCATTGACGGCTCCAGCCGAACTCTCCCACTCATATTTTTTCCTTTTGTTGTTAATTCCGGAGGACAAAGTGCCAAATAATATATTTTTTCTGGTTTCTACCTCCGATAGTAGCACCTCCAGTTCACTTTCCGTAAAGTTTCGTTTCTTGCCGCTTGCTTTAGCCATTTTCTTACTGCTATCGTTTGCCAAAGTGAACTCATTACCATATTTAAATTGATTTAATTAGGGGAGGAGACTGGGTGGGGAGTTGTGCTCATGCATGTGCGCTCAATTCTACGTTAATTGGGATGTACAAAGAGAATATGCGTGGGATCCTTCGTACGCAGAGATTCATACATCTGTTTTTTTTTGTGCGTACGCACATTTACAGCTTTGTCCGTACGCAATGTTATAGTATGAATTCAACGCAAGTCTTTGTACATGAGGCCCCTGAACACTGTGTTTGGGAGTCTTCAATCAGCAAACCTCACACTTAATCTTGCTAAATGTGAATTCGATTGTGCTACAGTCACTTATTTGGGTAAACATGTGGGTCAGGGGACCGTTCGTCGTCCTTTTGACGCTAAAGTAAAAGCCATCGATGCTTTCCCAGTTCCTGTAACAAAATGAGAACTTAGGCGATTTCTTGGGAAGGCTGGATATTATAGAAGTTTTCGCAAGGACTTTTCAGATGTTGCAAAACCCCTAACAGATCTTCTGCGTGGCCCAGTATCTTTTGAATGGAATTTGAGGTGTCGGTATGCCTTTGATGGCCTCAAAACGTAGTTGTATTGTTCTCCTGTGTTAGCAGCCCCGGACTTCTCAAAACCATTTAAGCGGGAGGTGGATGCGAGTGGGACGGGTGCTGTCTTATTGCAGGAAGATGATCATGCAATCAACCGCCCTGTCTGTTTCTATTCAAAAACGTTCAATCGTCACCAGGGACCCGTTTCAGAAAGCAGGGTAAGTGCAAACTCAGTGTTAGTTAACCCCAGAAAACGGGATACTCTGAGTTTTCAGTTTCAGAACGTGAGGTATATCAAACCCGTGACCGCGGGGTAAGTCAAGCCCGTTTCAGAAATCAAGGTATATTATACTTAGAGTGAGTAACCATAGTAACCTACTCTGTGAACCTACGTCTGCTCTCGGAAGCCAAGCAGAGTCGGGCCTGGGGCCTCATTTATAAAACTGTGCGTAGGAACCTTACTAAAAGTGTACGTACGCACAAAAGCCAAAAATAGCGTACGCAAAAAAAAAATCAGATTTATAAAACTGTGCGTACGCACAACTGCACGCAATTTTCACTTTATAAATCACAGTCTACCTGATAATTTGCGCACGTGAAAAAAATCGACACCCCGCCCTCAACCCCCCCCTTTTCAACCATATATAGCACATGCAAATCACCTCATGAATGGCCGTGCATCTTAATGAGCAAGAGGTTCTGTATGCGTGATAATAGCAGCAATGGAAACTAAGGGGAAAAAGAGAAATTTCACAGACACAGAAACAGAGAGGTTCTTGTGACTGAGGTGGAGGAAAGGAAATTTATTTTG